>NC_133455.1:35386215-36019099 GCF_048565385.1 Saimiri boliviensis | reverse complement strand
CAAGGTCAGGAGTTCGAGACCAGCCTGTCCAACATGGTGAAACCCTATCTCTACTAAAAATATAAAAATTAGCCAGGTGTGGTGGTGGCACATGCCTATAATCCCAGCTACTTGGGAGGCTGAGGCAGGAGAACTGCTTGAACCTGGAGGCAGAGGTTGCAGTGAGCTGAGATTGTGATGCTGCACTCCAGCCTGGGCAACAGAGCAAGACTCCATCTCTAAATACATACATATGTACATACTAGCCAGAATTATGAGATTCAAACTGCCTATTGAACCTGGCCAATGACTAAGACAGCCACAAACTTAATTGTTGTTTACAACGTGGGAAATACTAATTTACCATATTTGTATTCAGAGTCACTAAAATCTGTTTCTAACTTCTTTAGTTTTGTCATTTATATCAGGAGTCCCCAACCTTTTTTGGCACCAGGGACTGGTTTTGTGGAAGACTATTTTTCCATGGACCTAGGTGGGGATGGTTTCAGAATGAAAGTATTCCACCTCAGATCATCAGGCACGAGATCCTCATAAGGAGTGAGCCAGCTAGATTCTGCGCATGTACAGTTCACAGCTGGGTTCACGCTCCTATGAGAATCTAATGCCACGGATCTGATAGCAAGTGGAGCTCAGGTAGAAATGCTTGCTCTTCCTCTGCTCACCTCCTGCTGTGCCGCCTGGTTCCTAACAGGCCATGGACCAGTACCAGTCCATGGCCCCGGGGGGTTGGGAACCCCTGATTAACATGTTTTTTTGCTCAGTCATTCAGCATATATTTATGAGGTATTTTCTATGTGCTAGTTCCAATAGAGAGTACGAACTAAATAGGACATTTGCCCTAAAGCCTAATGAAGAAGAAAGAGAATTTATATCCTAATAAAAGGTAAGTCTGGGCGCAGGGCTCATGACTGTAATCCCAGCACTCTGGGAAGCTGAGATGGGAGGATTGCTTGAGTCCAGGAGTTTCAGACCAGCCTGGGCAACAGAGCAAGACCTTGTTTCTATTAAAATTTTTAAAAATAATAAAACAAAAATCTGCTTTTAGATATATAAACCCTTTGCATGAAGGGGAAGCATGTATGTATGTATGTGTATACATACACACAGAGGTCTATTTATCCCCCCAGGTGAGAAGGGAGTGCTATAGTTTTTGAAAAGTACTGAAGTATAACATGTGCAGAAAATTGCACAAATCCTAAGTGCATGGCTCAATGAATTTATTAAAATTAATCAGCACCCAGATAAAAATGCAGAATTTTACTAGCACTCGAGAATCCCTTTTCTTGTCTACACTTTGGCAGAGGGAAGGAAATATATCAAACAACTTTTTTTTTTTTCTATTTCAACAATCTGCTTAATATATACCTTCCTGCATCATGAGTCACTCAGATCATTATTAGTCAGCCTTCAAAAATAGTTTCTCTGAGACAATTCTCGCCCTCCTCACAAGCTAAATCAGTGATTAAAGTCCAGGTGAACCAGAGTAAACACTTCCAGCTGTCAAATGAACAGCCAGAAAGCATTTTTTCTTCACAAAAGATGTGTCTAGACTTGTGATAATTAGAAGGAAAAAATATTCATTAGTCCATCATGTAAAGAATTATCCTCTCTAACGTAATTCCTAGGTTTTCTGTAGTCCAAAATGAGTTCAGCTGTTCTTATTTAAAGTCAAGTCATACACATAAAGCAAACCTAATGCACTCTTTATTACAGGAGTAGACAGGAAGCATGCACCAAACCAATTAGATGCTATAGCCCCGTAATGTTGCATCAAAGCTGTGGCATGTTATTGGAAACTAAGTGATGTACAGCTTCTTTTATTTTGTATTAAGAAAATGCAGGGTAGGTATCTGACCCAAAGGTGAACCAGTGTGAATACGGACAGGCAAAGCATCCATCAAGATATAGGAATTCAGAGCAATGGTGTTTAAGTCTCCTCGAGTGATAGATAGTACCAATCAGTAGCCACAGGAAATGCTAAACACACCTTCGCACTAAGTCCTCCTTTTATCTTTTTGAGAAAATCCTCATCACAGTTCAAACAGAACGAGTAAAAGTAAGAGTGGGTCTTCAGTAGGCAAATAACTCAGGCTAGGACCCCACAGATAATCTATTTGATGTTGTTTTTCTGTGGAATCAGAAAGGGTGAAGAAAGCCTGAATTTGTGCTGCAAATTTCAATAAAGTCTCCATTGTTTCACGACTTTCTCCAAAGAATCTGAAACCTATTCCCACATAAGCATAACTAGGAGTTTTTTAGGTAAAAAACATGGGTTGTTTTGTTTTTTCCATCTATGGCATCTCCCACAGCACTTGGGACAGTGTAATTGATTAATAAATATTTCATAACTATATGAATGTGTGGCATTTTCTCCTAAAAATGATGAGGAGCCATTGAAGCATGTCCAGGAGAGGAATGACATGATCAGACTTCCTCTATAGGAAACTCCCTCTGGCAATAGTATAGAGCATATATTAGAGAGACAGACCAGGAGGTATTACTGGGAGGCAATAGTCCTACCCCAGACTAGAGTAAGTGATGGTCTGAACTAAGGTTGAGCAGGTTAAGGTGAAAAGTAGAAACTGACTTGAAGGATACTGAAAAAGTAATATCTATGTGATCTTGTAATTGATGGAATGTGAAGGGAGAGAGAAGATACTAGAGGAGGACTCAAAATAATTCCTGGGATTCTGGTTTGGTCTTTTGAATGAGTGATGGGGCAGATGGTTGAGGTAAAAAATACAGAAGTCTGGGCCGGGCGCGGTGGCTCACTCCTGTAATCCCAGCACTTTGGGAGGCCGAGGCGGGTGGATCATGAGGTCAAGAGATCGAGACCATCCTGGTCAACGTGGTGAAACCCCGTCTCTACTCAAAATACAAAAAATTAGCTGGGCATGGTGGCGCGTGGCTGTAATCCCAGCTGCTCAGGAGGCTGAGGCAGGAGAATTGCCTGAACCCAGGAGGCGGAGGTTGCGGTGAGCCGAGATCGCGCCATTGCACTCCAGCCTGGGTAACAAGAGCGAAACTCCGTCTCAAAAATAAAAAAATAAAAATACAGAAGTGGGAGGAGCAGATTAGGTGTCAAATACAGTGAGTTTACAGTAGCTTCTTTAGGCTTGAGGTACCTGTGAGATGTCTGATTTAAAATCAGTAGAGTGGAAACAGTTATCAAAGCCACTGGTTTTGATTTTTTTTTTTCACCGAAGAAAAGGCTGAGGGGCAGAATTAGAGGGAATACAGACATTTAGAGGTTGAGCAGAGGACACAAATACCGACACAAGAAGCAGGACTGGCCACAAACGACCCTGGGTATGTGTTCTAGAATACCTGGATACCAAGCCAGCTGGAATCAGGGACCCATGAACCCCTGCTCCCAGAAGGGGAACTGACCTCAGCTTTCCTTGGCTTGGCAGGGGGTGCTACAGCATTCATAGACCTAAGTGCTTCAGATACTGAGCTGCTGGTATACCCCTAAACTCACTGAACATATGTTTTAAGATGTATGCTTTTTTTTTTTTTTACAAGCCACACATAAGAAAGGCAGAATTTCTTCTCCCTTAGGACAATTTAACTTTGTTTTTGCCATCAGAGAAGATTATCAAGTGACTCATTTTTTAAAAAGAATAAAAACAGGATACTTGCTAAGGTATTCACTTTGGGAGGCTATACATCTATCCTAGCAGGGATGTTACTGAACAAGACATTCTGGAAGATTCTCTTGAATTTGCCACAGCTTAAAAGGGAAAAATTCATATTTTGACAAATTTAAGTTTGGAAAACAACCCAAGTTGTTGTTTATAGTAGAGTTTGGTGGAAAACATGAAGGACAATAATGAAACAACATCATGTCATGCTATCATGAAACGGATTGGTTTTCCTCTTTAGGACCCTAATGATCTGCTCCATTTTCTTCTCTGTCTTTCTCTCGCTCCCTCCCTTTCTTTCCAGGAGCTCTTGCATAGTCCAGCCAGACTAATCTTCGTGAAGCAGAATTTCAGTCATGTCACTATCTTTTTCAAAACTCTTCAGTGACTTCTGGCTACTCACATAAAAATGTCTAAACCCTTTGGTGTGGAAGTCTAGGCTCTTTCCAGTTTTACTGAAATTTGTTATTTGTTCTCTCTTTCAGCCCAATAAACTGAACTCTTGAATGCTTTCTGTTCATTCTCTAATGTTTTTGATATGGTTTGGCTGTGTCCTCATCCAAATCTCAACTTGAATTTTAACTCCCAGAATTCCCACATGTTGTGGGAGGGAACTCGTGGGGAGGTAATTGAGTCATGAAGGCCAGTCTTTCCCATGCTATTCTCACAATAGTGAATAAGTCCCACGAGACCTGCTGGATTTATCGGGGGTTTCTGCTTTTGCTTCTTTCTCGTTTTCTCTTGCCACCACCATGTAAGAAGTGTCTTTCACCTCCTGCCCTAACTCTGAGGCCTCCCCAGACATGTGAAACTATAATCTAATTAAACCTTTTTCTTCCCAGTCTCAGGTATCTCTTTATCAGCAGCATGAAAACAATAAATTGGTACCAGTAGAGTGGGGTGTTGCTGAAAATATACCCCAAAATGTGGAAGTGGGTAACAGACAGAGGTTGGGGGGCTCATTAGAAGACAGGAAAATGTGGGAAAGTTTGGAACTCCCTAGAGACTTGTTGAATGGCTTTGCCCAAAATGCTGATAGCAATATGGACAATAAGGTCCAGACTGAGGTGGTCTCAGATGGAGATGAGGAACTCATTGGGAACTAGAGTAAATATAACTTTTGTTATGTTTTAGCAAAGAGACTGGTAGCATTTTGCCCCTGCCCTCCCTAGAGATCTGTGGAACTTTGAACTTGAGAAAGATGATTTAGGGTATCTGACAGAAGAAATTTCTAAGCAGCAAAGCATTCAAGAAGTGGCTTGGGATCTGTTAAAGGCATTTTGTTTTATAAGGGAGGCAGAGCATAAAAGTTTGAAAAATCGCAGCCTGACTATGCAATAGATAGGAAAAGCCCATTTTCTGAGGAGAAATTCAAGCCAGCTGTAGAAATTTGCATAAGCAGCAAGGAGCCTAATGTTAATCTCCAAGACCATTGGGAAAATGTCTCCAGGCTGTGTCAGAAACCTTCATGGCAGGTCCTCCCATCACAGGACCGAAGGCCCAGGAGGAAAAAGTGGTTTCATAGGCTAGGCTCAGTGTCTCTGAGCTGTACATAGCCTAGGGACTTGGTGCCCTGTGTCCCAGCCATTCCAGCCGTGGCTAAAGAGGCCAACATAAGCATACAGCTCAGGCTGGGGCTTCATGGGGCGGAAACACCAAGCCATGGCAGCTTCCATGTGGTGTTGAGCCTGCAGATGCACAGAAGTCAAAAACTAAGGTTTGGGAACCTCCATCTAGATTTCAGAAGATGTATGGAAATGTCTAGATGCCCAGGCAAAAGGTTGCTGCAGGGTGTGGGCCTCATGGAGAACCTCTGCCAGGGCAGTTTTGAAGGGAAATGTGGAATCAGAGCCCCCACACAGGGTCCCTACTGGGGCACTGTTTAGTGGAGCTGTGAAAAGAGGGCCACCATCCTCCAGACCCCAGAACTGTAGATCCACTGACAGCTTGCACTGTGTATCTGGAAAAGCCATAGACAATGCCAGCACGTCAAAGCAGTGGGGAGGGGGACTGTACCCTGGAAAGCCACAGGGGTAGAGCTGCCCAAGACCCTGGGAGCCCACCTCTTGCATTAGCATGACCTGGATGTGAGACCTGGAGTCAAATGAGATCATTTTGGAACTTTAAAATTTGATTGCCCTGCTGGATTTCGGACTTGCACGAGCCCTGTAACCCCTTTGTTTTGGGCAATTTTTCCCTTTGGAATGAGCGTATTTGCCCAATACCTGTACCCCCATTGTATCTAGGAAGCAACTAGCTGGCTTTTGATTTTACAGGCTCATAGGCCAAAGGTACTTGCCTTGTCTCAGATAAAACTTTGAACCATGGACTTTTTGGTTAATGCTAAAATGAGTTAAGACCTTGCGGGACTGTTGCGAAGACATGATTGGTTTTGAAATGTGAGGACATAAGATCTGGAGGGGCCAGGGGCAGAATGATATGGTTTGGCTGTGTGCCAACCCAAAACTTAACTTGAATTATGTCTCCCAGAATTCCCATGTGTTGTGGGAGGGACCCGGGGGGAGGTCACTGAATCATGGGGGCTGGTCTTTCCCATGCTATTCTTGTGATACTGATTAAGTCTTGCGAGATCTGATGGGTTTATCAGGGGTTTCCAGCTTTGCTTCTTTCTTATTTTCTCTTGCCACTGCCATGTAAGAAGTGCCTTTCTACTCGTGCCATGATTCTGAGGCCTCTCCAGCCATGTGGAACTGTAAGTCCAATTAAACCTCTTTTTGTTCCCAGTTTCAGGTATGTCTTTATCAGCAGTGTGAAAATAGACTAACACAGTATTTTATCTTTTTGTTTTTGCTTCATGTCCTATTTCTACCTTTCTTTTAAGACACTGAGTGAATGTCCTCAAGCCCTTGTGTTAGCCTTCCCTGACTGCTGAAATCCTGTCCAATATCCTTAGCTTCTTCTACCCAAGATAAAGCCATCACCCTTAGGCCATGGAAAAGCCCAAACTGCTCATTTCAATTATCTAGGATTTTGTGAGAATTCGGTGTCAGCATTAATGTATGTTTTAGTTGTTAATAGCAGTGATATATTTAATATAATACAAGATTTTTTTAAAGTGGACAATGATAAGACACCTAACACAGATTCCATTGATTACAGTGTAGTCAAAAGAGCACACAGTCTTTAGAATTTGACAAACTGCATTTGAATCCTAGCTCTCCTGTTTATTAGCTGGGCCCCTTTAGACAGCTTATTTAATATCTCTAAGAACCTACTCTTTCATCTGTAAAGTGGAAATAATGACATCAGTTTCATAACTTTATTATGAGGATCAGAAGAAAGTCATGGAAAAGACTTTCTAATAATCTTAGAGAGAGGAAGTCCTCTAAAAATGTGACAAGACCCAGAAGCCGTAAAATATTGCTATTTTGACTGCATAAAATGTCAACGTTTTTGCATGACAAAATAGTGCCATAACCAAAGCTGTAAGAAGTTAAACTGGAACAAATTTTTGTGGCATTTATGACAAACAAATTATTTTCACTCTCCCATATATCAATGAAGAGAAAGACCAATTTATTGAAAAAAAAGGACAGAAGACATTAAAATACTCCATAGAAAATGAAATATAAATAGTCTGTAAACATAAAAAGATGCTCAACCTCACTTGTAGTAACATAAATGCAAACTAAAACTCAATAATATACTATTTTCACCTAATGGTAAATGATAGGGGAAGTAAGCACTCTATACATTATTAAGGAAAGTATAAATTGATACAACATTTTCTGAAAAGCAATTTGGCAACAGCAACTTTTAAAATAACAATTTAATCATATACTACTCCTCTGAGCAATTTCCCATCTGAGAATGTATACATGTATGCTACCCAGCACAGTAGCCAGTGACCACATTTGGTTACTGAGCACTTGAAATCTGGTGCATCTGAAATGAGATGTAATTTAAATGTATCATATACACTGAATTTTAAAGCCCTGGTATAAGTAAAATCGTGTAAAATATTTCATTTTTTAATTGATTACATGTTGAAATGATCATATTTTGGATATAATGGGTTAAATATACTGTTAAGATTAATTTTACCTATTTTTTTTACTTTTAAAAATGTGCTGCCAGAACATTTAAACTTATATATGTTGTTCACATTATGTACCTTTTGAACTTTGTTAACATATACAGTTCTACTTGCATGCATAAGAAATTATGTATGTGTAAAGAATATCTGAAAAACATCTTTAATATTTACCAAGAGTCTTTGCTAAATAAAACATGATACATTCAGACAACAGACTATTAAGAGGACTGAAAAAAGAATGAGACCAACCTGCCCGAAGATGGGGAGCTTTCTGCTAGATATCATTAAGTTAAAAAAAGAAAAAGCATGGAATAGAGGTGTAGTGAGCTAATGTTGGTATTCAGTGTATATTGAATGAATTATATAAATTGTACTTATGCATAGAATATTCTTGGAAGATGCACAAAAAATCATTCTTATTGTCCTAGAGAGAGGAAATTGTGGTTCACCATCAGGGGCTGGAAGATTTATTTTTAAGTCTACCTTTTTGTATTGATTAAATGTTTTGAAACATGTATTCATTACCTATTTATTTTAAAAAACTGTGTTTACAAGTTTTCATTGTCTTTGAAGAAAACAATCCTTATAAAGAATTCCTGAAGTCAGCTATGTGAAGATGGGAGATGGATGAAAAATCACAAGGCCCTGCACAATAGTAGGCTCCTAGGAAATATCTATTTCTTTCCCTTCCCCACACTTTGGCTAAGAGCACAGATGTCATAATAGAATCTTTCCACATTTCAGAAGTCCCTTAAGCACCCCTATCACGTTACGGCTCTAGAGATGTCCAGTGTAAATGGAATGAGGCTATATTGATCCTATGACATGCCCTGGAAGTTAGTTATTTCCCCCCAGTAAATCCCAGAAACTTGCCTGCTTACTTTTACATATGTCTCATCAAAATGGAAGGCAGCTTGTATAATGCACAACTTCCCAGTCAGTATAATATTGTGGGCTGTCTGCAAATTTTATTACTGTATTAAGAGCCGAAGCAAACTTTTCCAGTTATTACATCCTCGGTACTAAAATCTTCACTCTCCTTGTCAGTCCCTTGATTCTTCAGCAGTTAAAACCCTCTCTTTTATTTCTGTATCAGAAACTCTATGTGCTTCCCTAACCTCTTTGTCTACTTCAATAACCTCTTCTCACTTTGATGAAGTTTGGTGATTGATTGCTTCTCATGGGTATGACTGGCTTTCTGGCCCTTTGTCTAAATTTAAAACACTGGAACCATCCTTCAGAAAGTACACAGTGCTCAATCAATTTAATTTACTCATAATTTTTTTTTTTTGAGCAAAAGTCTCTTAATTCTACTTCCTCATTTCCATTCCCATTGCCTCTGCCTGAGTCCAGGCCCTCTTTATCTTGTCTAGAATATGTCAATTACCTCTTAACTAGTCTGTGTGCTTTCAGACTCCCCACCAGCAATCCATTTTCTACTTTACTGCTAAATTCTAAAAACAGATCCATGCCTCCATTCACTCATTCATTCATCAGACATTCATTAAATATCTCCTTTGTGTCGGACATCATGCTAGGAACTGGGGACACAAAGACTAATTTTTCAAAGGCAGGCACTACGTCTCTGGAGCTTAGAGTCCAGTGGAGGAGGCCAATGAGCAGAAACACGGTTTACAGTGTATGGGGGTGGGCACAGGATGCCATGGCTGCATCCATTAAAAAGGGAAATTTCCCCACAGCCCTTGCCATCTGGTCCAACTGTTAAGAGCCAGGAGGAGGTGTTCTAAGCAGAGGCAGCAGCAAGGTCCAAGGCTAAGCAAGGCGGTGCATGGTGTGTGTGGTGAGTGTGACTGGCCAGGGGGTCAGAGAGCAATCAGCATCAGGTAGAGGCACAGGGCCTAGGGGCAAGGCAAAGGGGTTTGGACTTTATTCTGAGGGCATATGTTTTAAGAACAGCGGTCATGAGATTGGATTTGCATTTTATGGTGATCATTATGGTAGAAGTTTGGAGGAGAGCAGGAGGGATGAAAGACTGGAGATTAGAAAGAAGGTTAGGAAGAGGCTGTTTCAACTGTCTGGTCATGAGGATAACCTCAATCAAGGTAAGAGCAGTCGGGGTAGTGAGCAGCAGACAGACTTGAAAGATACTCAACAATGAAATGAACTGGGTTTAGTGATTGACACTATTTGGATGTTTGTGAGATGGAAGGAAGAGGGAAAAGTCAGAATTGACTCGCAAATGTCTGGCTTGAGCCCGTGAGTGACTATGAGAGACTTTGGAAGGGGAAATGATTGGGCAGAGAGAGATGGTAGCCGTTGAGTACATGGATCTGCATTCAGGTGAGAGACTTGGACTGGAGACATTCACTCTTCATCCATTGACTCATTTAGCTAATAGGTGTTTAGTGCCTACTACATGCCAGACACTAGTCCAAGCACAGGGGTAGTGGCAAACAGGACAAAATACCCGTTCTTGTGGCACCTTCATTCCATGAAGAAACGAAACAAACCACACCAGTAAATCAATGCATAATGTCCTGTAGAGTATGTGCTTTGAAGACAAATACATTAGGATAGGGTGAAGAGGCAAAATGTGGTGGGGTGTGAGGGATATTTTGGATAGCCCTCCAAGGTTGTCCATGGAAAAGCATCTTTCCAGAGGTGATTTTTGAGCACAAACCTGAACAAAATGCCAGAGGGAGCCATGCGAACGTTCAAGAGAAGAATATGCAAGGAAGAACCACGTGAGTCAGCAGGTTCCCTAAGCAATGGGTAGCAGAGGCTGTGGGAAAGAAGGAAGGGGAAAGGGATGCAGGTGTTCATATAATAGGACCTCTAACGGTACCTGTAAACCCTGATTTCTTGAGTGTATATCATCTTGCTTCCTCTTGAAGCCAACTCTAGTACTAATTCCTTCCTCCATCATTACTCCCCAGCCTCTGATAAATATCATAGCATTGGCAACTTCGTATCACTAGTATTTGTTACCTTGATATAATCTGAGCTTCTCCAAGGTAGGGATGCTGTTCATCTTGGTCACTCCAATACTCAGCACAGTGTGTCAGGAGCCGGTTCACAAATGTGTGTTTATAGAACAATAATGACAAACAACAGGACATGGTGAAGGTAGAACTGGTGTCTAGGGGAGGCGTAAGTGGTTGGTGATAAGTAGGGTCAAGGGATTGCTTTGTTAAAAAACAACTTTGTATTTTAAAGCCCTATAGTTTTACTTATTTCTCTTTGACATCTTTTGGTATTCATCTTCTATCTCTCGGAATAATAATTTGTGATTTTTTTTTAATTTTAGGCTTTACCTATTGTCTTTCCATCATAGAAGATGAAGAATCAGTTCTCTCTGCACCCTCCTCTACCCCAACTACACACATATACATACTACCCATAACCCTACCAACCCATTATAGCTGTATCATAATTTTGGTTAAATTAACATTGCATGTTCACATTTTAATGACTATGTAAATAGTATCCATACCAGGTTATGTGACATATTATGGTTGTTATTACCACTTTTCCTTTCTTGTACAACTTTTTAATTCCCTAGTGGTGGTTTTATTATTATTATTATTATTTGTCATTTGGTTAATTGGTTGGTTTTCTAGTTTTCTGTGTCTAGTCATGAATTAATCTCCTAATCTACTCTTTCTGTAAGACTTCAGTAACCTCTTCTCAATACAATTCGATATGTGAGGGGTGTGTGTGTGTGTGTGTGTGTGTGACCCTTCCTGATGCATTACTGGAATCTTTTGACCTGCTACCTGCCCTGGCTGGTTGCTCTTTGGGCACAGTGCTCACCTGTCATCCTGGGATCTTTCTTCACCTTTCTGAGGCTGGATGTCCTGTCTTCCTCTGTTTGGGTTTACTCCTTCGTTCCGGTGTATCGATTCCTCAAGTAGCTTCCTTGCTTCTTTTCATTAGAGATGTGGTCTCACCATGTTGCCTAGGCTGGTCTCAAACTCCTGGGCTCCAGCAAGTCTCCCCTATCAGTCTTCAGAGCAGTGGGGAGTAGAGGTATGAGCCACCACTTCCGGCCTCAAGTAGCTCCTTGATAAGGTACGCGGGAGGAAAATTTGCTGAGACTTTACGTGTTTGAAAATGTTTTTATTCCTTCTTGACACTTGAATTATAAGATAGCTATGTAATTTTAGAGTAGTAATCATTTTTGCTCAGAAATATGGAAATACTCTACCATCTTGTAAATTCTAGTGTTACTGTTAAGAATGGAAGTCATTCTTCTTTTTTTTCCCCTCATTAAACTTTGTTTTAATGGGTCTCAAAATTCTGTGACAGATTTTTAGTCAAGTTGTTTCCATTAAAAAGTACTGATTTAAAAATCTAATGACATAAAACTGCCACACAAACCCAAACATGGTCCACAAAACATTCTCCTTTCCTTCTGAAGGTTTTGGGATGCATTGTTACCATCAACCTGTCTTTTACTATTAAATTTAAAGGCCAATTGAAACAAACAGTTCTGACACTGTTCTTCCACCACTGATTAAGACTAAATAGTGTTCATTTAGCCTTCTGAGGTTTCTGGGCAGACTTGATGACCTTGCCAGCTCCAGCAGTCTTTTTGTCCACTGTTTTGATGACATCCACAGCAACTGTCTGTCTCATCTCACAAACAGCAAAACGACCCAGAGAAGTTTAGTCCAAGAAGTTCTCAACACATGTGGGTTTGCCAGGAACCATATCAACAATGGCAACATCATCAGACTTCAAGAATTTAGGGCTATCTTCTAGCTTGTTACTGTAATAGTGATCAATCTTTTCCTTCAGCTCAGCAAACTTGCAAGCAATGTGAACTGTGTGGCAATTCAGTAGAGGGGCATGGTCAGCACCAGTATGGCCTAGAAGGTTCAGGATAATCGCCTGAGCAATGAAGCCAGCTGTCGCTATTGGTGGGTCATTTTTCCTGTCACTAGCAACTTTGCCACAACAAACATCTTTGACAGACACATTCTTCACACTGAAGCCCACATTTTCTCCAGGAAGAGCTTCAATCAAACATTCATGGTACATTTCTTTTTTTGAGATGGAGTCTTGCTCTGTCACCCAGGCTGGAGTGTAGTGGTGTGATCTCGGCTCACTGCAACCTCCACTTCCCAGGTTTAAGCAATCCTCCCACTTCAGCCTCCCAAGTAGCTGGGATTACAGGCATGCATCACCATGTCTGGATAATTTTTGTATTTTTAGTAGAGATGGGGTTTCACCATGTTGGCCATGCTGGTTTCAAACTTCTGGCCTCATGTGATCTGCCTGCCTCTGCCTCCCAAGTGCTGGGATTACAGGCATGAGTCACAACGCCTGGCCCATGGTACATTTCAATAGACTTTACTTCAGTTATAATATTGACTGGAGCAAAGGTGACCCCCCATATTGGGCTTGAGAATACCAGTCTCCCCTTGGCTCAGAAGCCCAGTACCACTACCATCAGTTTTGTAGACATCCTGGAGAGGCAGACACGGGGGCTTTTTAGTTACGTGAGTTGGTGGTATGATGCAGTCCAGCTTCAAGCAGCATGTTTCCACTGGGGCCATCTTTATGGGTGACTTTCCATCCCTTGAACCAAGGCATGTTAGCATGTGGCTCCAGCATGATGTCACTATTCCAACCAGAAATGGCACAAATGCTACTGTAGTGTCTAGGTTGTAGCCAATTTGCTTAATATAAGTGCTGTCGTTCTTAGCGATTTCCTCTTCTGGCCATAGGGTGGCTCAGTGGAGTTCATTTTGTTAACACCAACAATTGGTTGCTTCATACCCAGTGTATAAGCTAGAACACCATGCTCATGGGTTTGCCCATTCTTGGAGATGTCACCTTCAAATTCACCACATCAGCAGCAACAATCAGAACAGCAGAGTTAGCCTGAGATATGCCTGGATTCATGTTTATGATAAAATCTGTGTTCCGAGACATCAAATTTCCATGGGGAGATATCAAAGATCATACCACGTTCAAGCTCAGCTTTCATTTTATCCAAGACCCAGACATGGGAAGGAACACTTTTCCATCTCAGCAGCTTCCTTCTCATATTTTTTGATGTTTTTTTTGTTGTTCTTGTTGCTGCCACCACATTTGTTGATCAGATGAACAGTGGTGGTGGATTTGGCAAATCTATGTGTCCGGTGATGACGATGTCAATATGAGTCTTTTCCTTTCCCATTTTAGCCTTTAAGAGTGGTTTTTATGACACCTGTGTTCTGGCAGGAACCTTGTTTAGTAACTTTTTTTTTTTTTTTTAAGAATATTTAAGGCCTTTCAAGCCAGGGTTCTTAAATTCAACAATTATGTATTTTGTCATGTTTTCTGTTTCTCTTACAAGTGAAGACCCATCACTTTATTTCTTAATAATTAGGAACTCTGTTCCTGAGATCCCTTTAAAAATAAAGTTATTGGTGCATAATATACAAACAACAAATTGCATTATTTAAACCTGATATCTTAACAATATTGAATCTTTTAACTCATGAATATGATATAACTCTTCATTATTTAGGTCTTTAACTTCTCTCAGCAATGTTTTGTAGTTTTAGATGAACAGTTATTGAACATATTTTAGTACATTTATGTGTAAATATTTCATACTTTTAGATATTATTGGAAATGAAGTTGTAATTTTAATTTTTCTGATTGTTTATTGCTAATATATAGAATTTTATTTATGTACATTGACCTTGCACAGGCATTACTGAATTTACACAGCTCTAGTTTTTTTTCTGGATTCCTTATGATTTTACAGTACACAATCATTCTCTTTGCAATAAAGAGAGTTTTACTTCTTCCCTTCTATTCCGTATGGTTGTTGTTTTCTTCTTCTCTTCTTCCTTCTCCTTCTCTTTTCCCCTCTTCCTATTTTCTCTTCTCTTTCTTTTCTTCTTCTTGTCTTATTGCACTGCCAATGGCCTCCAGAAGAATGTTGAATAACAATACTAGTAACACTGGGTATACTTGTGCTAATCTTAGGAGAAGACATTCAGTCTTTCATCATTAACTGAGGTGCTCTCTGTAGGCTTTTTATAGAGGACCTTTAACTACTTGAGGATGTTTTTTCCTTTTGTTTTTTCAGTTTGTCATTTTAAATCATGGATAGATGTTAAAACTTTTTTAAATGCTTTTCTTTCATCTATTGATATAATTATATGGGCTTTCTCCCTTATTTTGTTAATTTGGTGAATTATGTTAAATTGATTTTTGAGTGTTAAACCAATCTTGCATTTCTGGAATAAATCTCACTTGATCATCATTCTTTTTATAAATTACTGGATTTACTTGCTTGTGTGTGTGTGTGTAATTTTGTCTTCATACATAAGGGCTATGAGTTATGGTTATTTCTTCTAATGTCTTTTTCTGGTTTAGTTTCAGAGTAATACTGCCCCTAAAAAATGGGTTTAGCAAATACTCTCTCTTTTTCTGTTTTCCTTAAATGTATTATTTCTTTATGTGTTTGATAGAATTCAACAGTAAAGCCATCTGATCCTGGGGTTCCTTTGTAAGGTGGCTTTCTCAATGTTGAATTCAATTTCTATGGTACGTATTGGTACTCATATTATCTATTTCTTCTTGTGTCAGTTTTAATATTTGTCTTTCAAGGTATTCATTTGTTTTAGTTGTGACCAAATTTATTGACATGGAGTTGTTTATTCTATTCCCTTATCTTTGTAAATGTCCTTTGGATTTATATTGATGGTTTTTCTTTCAATTTTGTAATGGTAATTTGTGTTTTCTCTTTCTTATTGATAAGTCTAGCTAGAGATTTATCAATTTTATTAATCATTTCAAAAATCAGCTTTTGGTTTCATTGATTTTTCTCTGTTGATCTTTTTTCAATTTCATTGTTTGGTACTCAAATCTTTACTTTGTGTTTAATTTGTTCTCTAAGTTCAAATCTTTACTTTGTGTTTAATTTGTTCTCTAATTTCCTAAGAGAGAGCATAGATCAATGATTTTGGACCTTTTTTTTCATAATATAAACATTTAAACCTATTATTTTTCCCTAAGAACTGCTTTAGCTGTCTCCATGAATTTTTATTGTTGCACTTTACTTATCAATCAGTTCAAATATTTTCTATTATTATTAATATTTGTAATTTGATTTCTTCCTTCACCTATGGGTTGTTAGAATTAAGATTGTTTTATTTCTGTTTGGGTCTTTTCTAGATGTATTGTTTTATATTTATATTTAAGACTGTTGTGATCAGAGAGCATGCTCTGTAAGATTTATTCTGTTAAAAATCTATTGGCTTGTTTTATAGACCAATATATACTCCATCTTTACGTGTATTAGAAAATAATGTTTATCCTGAAGTAGTTGGCTATAGTGTTCTAAAAATGTCAGTTAAAATAGTTGAGAGTGTACAGATTTTCCACATCTTTTCTGATTTTTTTTTCTTATCTGGATGTTCTATGAATTATTGAGAAAATTCTGTCAATGTCCCCAGTAATGACTACGGGTATGTCTTTTTCCCCTTTTGGCTTTGATATTTATTCTTATACTTCAAAATTCTCCTATGTTCACATAAATATTTAAAATTAATATGGCTTTTGGTTTTACTTACCCTTTTATCATTACGAAATAGTTCTCTTTCTCTCTAGAAATATTGTCTTGATGGCTACTTTTGGAAAGCTGTATATATTTATGTAATTCACATATTAGCAAGGCTTCCAACATTTGGCATCTATTGTTTGTTAGACTATTATGCAGAACTGAGGAAACAGTACTTACATAGGCACAGAGGCAGGAACAAAAATGACAGGACTGTTCCAGGGCCAGTAAGATTTGGTGAAGCTGTAGCATCAGTGGAGGACAGAGGAGTGGAGGTTTCCATTTGGCCTTTTACACTGTATTTTGGCTCTTGACTATACAGCATAATGGTGTGGAACAGTCTTTGCTGTCTTGTGGTCCCAGGTTTAACTTCTGACTTTACCATTTATTAACCTTGTGACCTTGGGCAAGTAACTTAACCTCCATTTCCTCGTATGTAAAGTGATGACAAATAATAGCATATCCTTTATGTGTTTTTAGAAAGATTAAATTATATATGTATTGCATACATACACATTGTATTTATACACACAAATACAATGCTTAGTATTCAATAAATACTAGATAGACATATATTTTTATATTATATCATGTATGTATATATTATATTACATGTATTATTATATATATTTTTTCATATAGTCTAGTCTCAATTTTCCTGCTGGTTTCAATTTTCAGAGATTTAATTAATTGTACTTTTTGTTTGAAGCTTTCTGTTTTCCATTTGCTCCCATTCTCCCGGCCCCCACTCCCTTAATCTACTTTCTTAGTTCCCAACTTTCTGGGCCTCCTCCCTGCCCAAATTGGATTTTATAACCTCAAGAACTGCAGACTGTACAATTAAGGTAGTTGCTGCTTGCTGTTTTCCTCCTTTTGCCATTTCCCATGAACCTCAATAACTTGGCTACGATTTTAATTTCTGCTCTAAAAAAAATGTACTTATTAGAACTTTCCAGTTATCTGCAATATGAATGCAGACAGCTGGGGCCTAGTTGAGAAACACACCCCATGTAGTTGTGATGAAAGAATAACACAGTTTGCAGAAGAAATGCCCTAATATTATGATAAATATTCTTAGCAAAAATTGTCAGTAGGGCTATAAAAGGCCCTTTGGAAGGGGCATTTGAAAACTCGGCTCAGCAACTTCCTTTTCCACCTTGAAGCATCCCCTTCAAAAGAATTCCCAACCAGAGGATGTTTGATGTTCTTGACCTCGCAGCATGATGAGAAAGAAAGATTATAGGTTTTGAAGTCGGTTAGTGCAGATGCTTACTGTTCGGGTTATTTCTCAGTCTGAGTGCATTTCCTGGCTGGTAAATTGCATGTAGGAATCCTTTCCTAAATCCACATCTACAGTAGTTTCCCTTGTTATGGGTCTTCATGCAACTTATACCTTTCATTATCATAGTTTCATTTTCCATTTAAGTATCTAATAACATCAGCCTCCTATAGTGGATTGTAAACTCCATGAGGCCAAGCACCATTAGAATTCACTGTACTCCTGTGTCCCCAGGCTAAACCATCACTGCACACCCAAGAGTCTAGCATAGTGCCTGGCACACAGTAGACAGCAAGTGAATGACAAAAGAGCAGTTGCCAGTGGCCGGAGCTCCGTCGCTGGGGCGTAGAGAGAGCCGCCCTGGCCCGCTGTTCCCGCCCTGGCACTGGGATAACTTCCCCCGTGTGGTTGCCCCGGCCAGAGCCTCTATGTCCCTTTCCCGTCCGGCAAGGAGCCACAGCTGCAGGCAGCGCCTTGCTGCGTGACGTCACTCGGGGCGGGACTTCCGGCCGCCGAAGTTTAACCGTCCGAGCGGGAGCCGGAAGCCCATCGCGGAGCGGGCCGCGGCCCCCTGTTGTGTTGCCGCAGAGAGGTGAGGTTCCGGAGGGGCTGGGATCTGTGGGGCGCCGCCCCCCGCGTCCGTGCACCCTCCGGATCCCAGGGCCGCCTGCGTCCCCCTCGGAGGGCGGGGCGGAGGTCCTTGGGCTTCGCGCGCCGCGGGCAGTTGCCTGGCAGGGACGAAGCGGCGCGCTGGGCGCGGAAGCGTCCCGGGAGCAGCGGGCCGAGGTCGCGCACCTCCCGAGAGGCGGCCCAGGTCAGCTGGGCTAAGGTTGGTGTTGGCTCTGGGGGATGTGCTGCCTCCGAAAAGTTTGCCTCGTCTCCACAAGTCCGTCGCGCTCTCTCTCTCTCTCTCTCTCTCTCTCCTCTCTCTTTTTTTTATCGTCAACCTCAAGTACTACTCTTTTGCCATGTACTCGGATGCATTTTACAGGGTAGCCCCCATTGAGCAGTTGTCCTGCAAATAAAGTGCATTTTTGGTGATTGAAAGTTGGAGAACTTGCATTTCAGCCGAGTGGTCTAGTGGAATTGGTTCCTGTAGCCGCTGTCCCTAAACCCAGGCCGACGTTACCGCCTGTGTCCAGACTGCTCGCTTTCCATGGGACCCTCTTTGAGGGACTGATGTAAAGTCTCTCCCTTAAATGTGCTCACTTCTCAGAAGACCGGGGTAGTTGGGCAGATGGTCCTGCTGCCCTCTCCGCTTTAAGAGTGAAAAACATTAAATCACTCGGCGAGTTTTGTCTCCTACATTGGAGCAGATCGTTCGAATATAGGTTTTCTGAGCCCTGGCCTGAGTGATCTACCCAGTACACCCCGCAGCTCAACAGGCCTGGTGTAGGATGCAGGTAGACACAGCTTGCAGTTGTGTTTACAAGGCTTAGAGATCGCTTTTCCAGCAATTCATTCATTGTTCCTTGACTTGTGAACCGAGAGGGCACGTGTTACACAGGTTTAAGGCACCAAATCCAAACACTATGTTAACATTTCAACAGGTGACTTAAATGTTAGCAGCACTGTATCCGATGAATGGAACATAAGGAAGCAAATGAGTGAATCACTTTAACTTTTTGTCTTGAGAGTGAAAAGTTTCTGTAATGATGCCTTTAACTTGTCCTCTGAAACGGTTTAAACTAGACATAAGTGTGATGTTCTGTTAATGACTCGGGGACCTATCTGTGACATCACTAATGCTGTGCAGGAGTCTTGCACTTTCCATACTAGGGCAATGTGGGAGGTATCATTCTGTGCCTTCTCCCTTTCCCTTCTCCCATGTATTTTTGAGCATCTCTTTCCTCACCTATTGTTCATTATTATCTGTCACTCTTTAAAGTGCCTGCCTACAGCAATTTCCTTGCCTTCTGTTTTCTAAACTTCCTTGGTTTGTGAAATCACCTTGTTAGAATTACATGTTACAACTGTATACTCTGAATAAATGAGTGAAGGCATTGTAGTTCAAGTATTGGTATAGGGACTTAGTGGCATCTCATTTGACCATATTGCTAATTTTACAGTTATTTGGGAAAACTGGTGTGGCTAGATTCTGACCTGGAGAAATGTTAGTTTATCATCAGACATTTCTTAAAAAATTAGGAAGTTACCTATTAACAATTATTTGTTGAAAAGCTGTGGTGTGCCAGGAGTGTTTCAAGACTGGTATGGGGAGATAGACATTATTATGAAAACAAATAAAAATTTAAGATAGTGGCCGGGTGTGGTGGCTCACACCTGTGGTCCCAGCACTTCGGGAGGCTGATCACCTGAGGTCGGAAGTTCGAGACGAGCCTGACCAACATGGAGAAACCCCGTCTCTGCTAAAAATACAAAATTAGCCGGATGTGGTGGCGTGTGCCTGTAATCCCAGTTACTTGGGAGGCAGAGGCAGGAGAATCTCTTGAACCCGGGAGGCTGAGGTTGTGGTGAGCCGAGATCGCACGGAGCAGAGATCCTGCCATTGCACTCCGAATTTCAGATAGTAGGAAGTGCTATGAAAAAATGAAATCAGGTAGTGGGATATAGGGTAACCTGGTAAGCCCCTTACCAGCTTTAGCCGGGGAGGTCAGGAAAGGCCTTTCATAGGAGGAAACATTTGAGCTAAGACCTGAGTGATGAGAAGGAGATGACAATGGGAATCTGGGGAAAACGTTTTAGGCAAAGGGAGCAGCAAAATGAAGAGACACTGAGGTGAGAATAACCTTGCTTTTGTATGAGGCAGACAGAAGGCCAGAGAAAAGAGGAGAGTTACATGGGGCCCAGGACACGTAAGGCAGGCTAAGGAGGCTGGATTTCATTATAATTACCATGAGCAGCCATTGGAAGGGCCAGCTAAGATAATATGATCTGGCTTATGTTTTAGGAAGATAACTTCAACTACTTTGGTGAGTGCACGGTTTGGAACAAAAATGGCCGAGTTAGAGCCTCTTGTTTTAGATTAGATTTTGACCTTTTTTGAATATGTGTATTAAATGTTTTAAAAATATATTGTTTTAAACTATTTGTAGGCGCAGTCATGCAGGAAAACCTCAGATTTGCTTCATCAGGAGATGATGTTAAAATATGGGATGCTTCATCTATGACATTGGTGGATAAATTCAACCCACACACGTCACCACGTGGAATCAGCTCAATATGTTGGAGCAGCAATAGTATCCTTTTAAAAAAAAAACACACACACACACAAAGAAACAAAAACCAAAATCACAAACCGCTTATTAGGTTAAACAACCACTGTCAATGAAACTTTTTCTCATACTGTGCCTCATACTGAGATATATATTTTGCATTTCTATGAAGGCTAGAAAACGTAAAATAGTAGTTTACAAAACAGTATATTATATGAATGCACTCTGATTTTTATCTGTTAGGTTCATTTAAAAATTTAGTTACAAATCACTTCATTCGAAAACACTGTTATTAAAAAAAATGTGTACTATGACTACACCATAGAACTAGTTATCAAAAGTTTCTTATTGAACCAAATGGAATAAGGTGGGTAATTGTGGAAATAATTCTAAAAGGTTTTGGAATGAGTTTTTGCATCCGCATTTGGATATTTGTGAATCTGAACTGAAAATTAAAGACAGAACTTGAAGGCAGAAGCAAGTTGGGGAGGAGATAAAAAATTGTCCAATATCTTACCGATGTACTCTCCATGTTTCTCTCTCTCTCTCTTTCTCTCTCTCTCTCTCTCTCTCTGTGTGTGTGTGTGTGTGTGATGAAAATTACATTTTTTTCCTAAACAGACATAGTAAAATTATCTAGATTGAATTCTGTAAGTTTTTTATGTTTCTTATTGATGCCTTCCCTGTCTCGGTGAGCTTCTAAATGTGGATAAAATAAAATGAGGGAGTGAAGACTGTAAACTAGGGTTTTTGAACTCTGCGCTATTGATTTTTGGTAGCAGAAAATTTGTTTTGGGACTCCCCTGCACATTGTACCATGTTGAGAAGGTTTGTTGGCCTTCTGCCATCAGGTACCAATAGCCTCTAGTTGTGACAACCAAAAAGATTTCCAGAATTGCCTGAATCACTCCCAGTTAAGAAACGCTGCTGTAACCATAGTACTCTTATCACCTTTTATATGAAAATGTTTTATATAATTGATGTGTTAGAAATTTTCTTTTGTGAAACTCCTATGCTATTTCTTAACGAATTAAATTTTAACATTTGTCTGATTTTTATCAACACCAAAGTACTAAATTCTACTTTCTGATGAAAGGAAAAAAAGCTTTAAAATATGACGGATTCAGGAACAAAAATATTAAAAGTTTTATATGAACCTAACTATTCTTGCATGTATATAACAAAAAGGACACATTTTCTTACTGAATTAAATTTACCTCATCATTCCTTGATTTTGTATTGTCAGTAAAATAAATTACTTTGGTACTCTGTTAATCAAACTGATGGTAAAGTGAGTGCATTTTTGAAGGACTCTCCAGATGTGTAGTAGGGAAAGTGTTTTAAAGAGAGTGATAAGTATATGAAGTTGCTGTTCTCTATTTTTAGATTTTCATTATCTTTAGAGCTTAATTTCCCTCTTACTGTATAAGAGAAAAGTAGCAATTCATAGTAAGATTATTTTTTGGTTGAGTTTTGTTTCAAGGAGTTTTACTAGGAGTTGGTATTTACTGATGTGCTACTTAATAGTCTAGCAACAAAACTGATGTGACTGTGAAATAGTGTTGTATGGCTTTTGGAAATTGGTCTTATAGCTTTCTTGTATGAGCAGATGTGCACTGTAAGCCTTCATACAGTCTTATTCCTAATAAGGCTTTGATCACTTCCAGAGAGGTTAATTACTGAAAAACAAAAAGTTCCCAGCCTTAGCAACTTGGGGTTCACATAGCATAGATTTCAAGAATGGGGTTAATGTGAAGTGCCAGATAGATTACATGTTTATATTTTTGTCCTTTAGCTTATATTCCTCACTTTCTCATGATTTCTAAAACTACAAGAGAAATAAAAAGTAAAGATTAGCCACCCACGTTGTATTTCAGTCCTTTTCTATATTCTAAGGAGAACATCAGTGGTAAACAGAGGAAGAAGCCAAGGAAAGGGAAATGATTTTTCTCACTATTGTGATATGTAGGTAGAAATGATTTTGTTTGCATAATAATAATAATAATAATAATCATAATAATAAAATTACAACCTATGCTCTTTCTGCAGAGTACTTGAAAGTTATCCAAAACATTCAAAAGTTAATGCAGTTGGGGATTCTGAGTGTCTAATTAACCTTTCTCCATTGCTTTTACTCACAGATTTTAATTGCTAAAAAGCACAGATTTAAACTTCTGATATTTTAATTTGTTATGGCTCTCAAAATTAGGCTCTTATTCTTGGTTATATTGTTGTATTTAATTGTTTTAGTTTTAAAATACTTTGTGTTTACTGATTGTTGTACTTATAATTCATGTAAAATAAGGTAAATACAATTTTAAATTAAGATTAAGTTAAATTTTATATAAAAATTAAAATTCGTTCATAACACAATTCCTATTTAACCATACATGTTTATAAAATATTTGTAAGTTACAATATTCATTCTTCATTTAAGAAGTATTCATTCTTAAGTAGTATTCATTCTTAATTTAAGATTAATTCTTTAAGATTGAAACATTCTATCACAAAAATTCAAGTTCTGGGAAACAAATTAGGCTTTTTTTTTTTTTTTAATAGAAAAATAGGAGACTAGTATGGATCTTTGCTTCCTAGTTTAGATTGGTACCAAGCACTGGGTTAATATCTTGAACAATTTCTGTAGATGGAAAGGTTGATTGATAGTTGCTGGTGCTGCTTTTATCATGCTCTCATTCTTGAAGGATAAAATTAGCCCTCCGGCCTACTCTTTGAAAACAGAGTAGTATTTCACATGGGTTAAATAGCTTTTGAGTGATAGTAGAGCCAGAAAGAAGGATAGCTCTTCCCTGCAGTAGTAACAAAGAATTAGTCTTAGTAATTATTAATAGTAACATGAGCCATTTTTGAAAGCTAATATATAAGCTGTACTTATTGCTTGTCTTCCTAGTGTGTTTGCTTTTATAATTGCAATTCTTAGTCTAGTGCTATAGATGTTCATGGATCGTTTGATGCTCCATAACCCTTCATTTAGATAATTTTTTAGTAACAGCATCTTCTAGTGGCGACAAAATAGTTGTTTCAAGTTGCAAATGTCAACCTTTTCCACTTTTAGAGCTTGCTGAAGGGGTAAGTGATTTTTTTTTAACTTTTAAAAATCTTAGTTTTGTTTGCCTGGCAAGTGATTATTTATTATGGTGTTTGTGGTGACTAAATATAAAGGTGTTTAAAAGCATCATTTTTAACTTAAGCTCAAAATAATGTGGTAACACTTAAAAACAAGATATGTATACTTATTGAAGCGTTTTTAGGTAAAATAGTATTGAATATTAGGGGACCAATTAAAGACTTGAATTTGGTTAACTAGGCACTTCATTTCTCCATTTTTCTTCAGTGGGAGATGGTCCCCGTTGCTGCTCTTTTAGGATGAAGTCCCACACAGGTTACTAGGTTGACCTGAGCATATGAACTCTAATGACACAGCACCACTTTACTGATCTTGGGCTTAGGACCATCAGGAAAAGACCCATAGCTGATGGTAGTCCTCTGCTTCAGATTCTGTCCACCTGTACTGAGGGGCCTGTTTGAGCTCCCCCACGCTCTCCTTTCACAGGTTGGCTTTGTCAAAATGAGTTTAGGTCCCAGGGCATTTAAATGGAGCTCTCACTGCATGTTGTTGCCTTATCCTTTTGTTTTATAAATTAATTACTCTGATTGAGGATAATGCTGACTTCTTCATTTCCAGTCACATACTACTTGAAAGCTGTTTCTTTTTTAAATAGGATAGGATTTAAATAAAAAGGTATGAGTAGTTGATAGCTTTTCTTTTTTTCATTTCAAAGTTTTTATAGCAGATTCTAAATTGTTATGAATTGTCATAATTTTACACACTGGGCTAGGTAAGGTAGCCCAATTAGATAGAAAACAGCAGGACAACTGAATAAAAGCTCAACTAATTCAAAGAGGACTCATGATTTTTATCAGTCCTCTCCTAAGGGTATCCGGTGGGATTGACCTGAACTTCAGTTCTAACCCACAGATGTTGGAGACTGAGAGAGAACATCTGCTAACAGTAGAAATGGAGTTTAAGGCACTCTGTTTAACCTGTCTGAAGCAAAATCAAGGTATAGAATGTCCCTGGTCGGTAAAAGGAAAACTGAAGTCTTCAAGAGCAGGCAAAAGATGTTAGTCATCTTTGGATCTTTATATCCTAAGAAGTTCAAAAAACATTTGTTAATGTCAACATCAAAACAATTTTGACTGCTACCTCTACCACTATATATATGTACTACTTTTATGCATTATGCCTTAGAATTAGTGAACCAGTATTTGGGAGCTTTTTTTGTTTGTTTAAGTATAAAAATAACAGATGGTATTCACAAGTGTGACATAATGCTAAGAGTTTTGTGAATATTCCAAATTAGTTGCTATGATTCTTAGCCCTCTTTCCCATGGTTAACAAATTATATCATAATGCTGATGGATAAAAGATTAGTTGAATTCAAATTTTGAATCTATTTTAATTTAGTTATAAAAATATTTGCAAACTGATTTTTTAGGTTTTACTAGTAATTTTTAAAGTAACATATTAATGTGCTAATAACCACTTTGTTAGTTCTAAGTCCTCTTACTTGTGTACTGTTTGAGGCATTAGACCTTTTCTACTTGAGAAAATGAATTATGATTCTACTCATTTAAAAATTTTAGAACTTTTTCATGTTTATTTTCTTTGATTTTGTATTTCATCTCTTTATAGTAGAACTGTACCTTTTGCCTTGCATCTTGAGTGGTACAGGATTCCTGTAATGACTACAATTTCCATTAATTATTTAAGCTCATTAGCTGCATTAATAATACTTTATCATAAAAAAGACCTATCAACAGGGTTAGCCAGCTCTAAACATAAGTTTTGTTCTGAGCCCTTAAGCGTAGTTATAGTTGGGGATGATGAGAGTCCCAATATATCGATCTTCAATGGACACCTTTTCTATTTTCTTTAAAGGCTATTTTGATAGTACTTAGCAAACTGTCCTAATTTGCAGTGGCAACCAGATTCTAAATCTTACTAGTCTCCTTCAACCAAAGTCAATTCCTAGAATGGTATCTGCAGGAGAATTACAGCAACTATACTGAAACATTGATGTTGTGTGCATTGTCCTATTTTTATATGTTAGTTGATACCCTTGGTCAAAATTTCAGAGCTAGAAGAAACCTTGGGGACTGTAATCGGGGGAGGGAAGGGACTATCTGCACCCTTGTTTAAAGAATCTCTTTTGAGCAGAGGATATTTCTGAGAAGCATGGACTCTCAAGATAAGAACAGTAGATCTAGTTTTCACCTTTGGTTTCTCAGATGCAGAAATATAGGCTCAGAAAGGTGAGATGATTTGCCTAAACCTACTTAACTTGCCTTTTAACTTTTAATGAAGTCATAAAATGTCCCCTTTGGATTTGAAGAATCCAAGGGTGCACTGTGGAAGTTACAACTAATGTAACTTCATAGTACATCTGAAGGTTACATAGGAAAAAAAATGCAACATTGTGTTCTGTATAGCATAGTTACTGATGGCACCACCAGATTGGTGACACTCAAAGATACTCATTGAGAAGAACTTGATAACCTCTGTATTTTAGTCATTTATTCTGTAAATATCGAGCATGGATATGGGCTTTGTGCTAGTGAAACTGACAGTCTGGCAGGGGACAGGCAGTAAACCAGTAAACAAAAAATACCCAGATATTGATAAGTTATCATGCAGAAAACTAAAATAAGATACTGTGATAGCAAATTAGATTAGGTAGCCAGTGGAGGTCCCCTGAAGTGGTGACACTTAAGTTGTTATTTATTGGCCAGAAAGTCTTCCAACCAAGGTTCAGAGAATTTGGCTTTCTAGCCAAGGAGAATAGCTGTGTAGAAGCCTTGGGGCAAACATAGGGTTGTAAGTTTAAGGAATGGAAGGTCAGTATGGCTGGAGAATTAATTAGTGGATGAGGAAGAAAATGGTAAAAGATAAGGCCAGATAAATAGGACTTCAAAAGCCAGGTAAATGGTTTTATTCTTGGTGTGACTGGAATCGATTGAAGATTTTTAAACAGGAAGGAGACATAATCTGATATACATTTTTAAAATCCACCCTACTTATGAAGGATGGAATATAGGAAAGCAGGAGTGGAAACAAGGAAACCAGTTAGGAAGCTGCTGTCATGGTTTGGCAAGGTTTGGGTTATTGTTAGTAGTAGCGATAGATAAAGGGGAGCCATGTGGGATTTATTTTTGGGTTGGAGTTAGACAGCTTACTGATAGATTGGAGGGGAGGGAGAACAAGAAATCTAGGGTTATTCCAGATTTTTATCTTGAGAAACTGGATGGTGTCTTTACAGAGATGGGGAACAATTGAGGTCAGGCTTTGATGACCTGATGTCTGAGACTTGGTCTCCTTAACAGGGAGATTTGCTGGGAGACTTAGGGCAAGTATCTTGAGTTCTTTAAAAAAAAAAACTTAACCCCATCGGTAAAATGAGGGCTCTACACTTGGAAATTCTTTAAAGTCTCTTCTATTTTAGCATTTTTTGAGCTGGGGCTTGATTTTAATTTAGGATATTCTGTGCAAATACAAGAGCAGCCTTTCAAGGGGAGATGGGATGGGCAAACAAGCCCTGATGGGAGACCAGGACTGCTGGTGTTTTCTAAGCTTCCTGTATCTTCGGGTCTACGGAAGTAAATGCAAATCTATTTGATTTCCTTGAAGCATTTTTGACCCCCTTAAAAGCTGTTGGATTCATGTGAAAGACAGTGATGGTGGCTCTTTAGTACAAGATTACCATGTTTATGGTATTTAACTTAGCAAATATTTATCACATGCTTACTAAGTGTTGGATGAGACCTGAAAGTCAGCTCTGGGTGACTTTTTTTTTTTTTTTTTTTTTTTTTTTTAATAGCAAAAGCAGACATGTGTCAGTTTAAATTCTACGTCTATGTATTTGGTAAGCGGAGGCCTAAATAACACTGTTAATATTTGGGATTTAAAATCAAAAAGACTTCATCGATCTCTTAAGGTAAGCAATTTTAAAAAGTCTTCACAAAATAATGGATATCTTACAATGCATTTAGTCTACTTACCAAACTTTTATTTTTGAGCTTTTATGATAAAAATAAGGGGCTTCAGAATTGCACTAAGATTTGTTAGGGAAAATAAAGGTGCTATTTCGCCACAAACTCGTTGTTGTTGTTGTTGTTGTTTTGTCTTTTCTCTTCCATGTATAGCATTAATGCATATGATCAACGTTTAAAGCTTTTTTCTTAATTTTTTGTTTAGTTCTGCTTTTGTTTGAATGAACCACTTCACTCATTTTTGTAAACTATGGGATTTGGTCATCAGGGATCTTATTTTAGGGCACATTGGAAAAAATGAGAGTTGTTTGGGGGTGATAGTATTCAGTTTAGTAATCGGAGTTGGGAAGGTCAGCTTCTTAGTTATGCAGTATATTTGGCTGCTCATGTTTGTGTGTGTGTGTGTGTGTGTGTGTGTGTGTGTGTTTGTATTTTTAACTTGGTAATGAAGCATTTTATAAACTAATTTACTATTTTTAATTAATGTTTCCTTACTAATTAGGTTTTGCAGTTTCAGAAAATAAATATTCAGCACAAGAAAGTCTGGTTATGAGTTTTTTTGAATTCTATTTTTCATTATATTGTCTTTTTAATATTTAGAAGTTGATCTTAAAATTAATTTTTGTCTTTTAAAAATTTAGTGTGAAAAATATAATCATATCTGCATGTGTACACAGAGGAACAACTTTCTCTAACCCATGTAAACTTCCCTTGCCCCATCCTGCATGGCCATATTTGATTCGTATTTCCATCTTCAGCTTTCCCTATTACTCTGGATGGTTTTCTCTCTTTTTGGTGTGAAACTCTTAGTGCTTAGTGCCTTCATTCATTCTGTTAATGAATATTTTGACTAATTGTGATAGTGGGAAGTCTAATCTTTTACCTCTGGATCTCTTCTCTACAGTCCTCTCCCTGGTGATTAACACAATTTCTGGCACTTGATAGGTTCTTAGTAAATGTTTGCTTAATGACTTATTTTCCACAGTTGAAGTTAGGAAGAAACCTGCCTCTTTATAGAGTCACAGAAATTATATTGGACCACATGTTCTTAATTTTCCAAATGGGAACAATACACAAAATGTCTGCTCTTCCTTTTTTCTTCTCATCAAACATTTTTTCCTCAGGATAGCAAGTGTTTCTTGGTTTTAGGAAAGGAATAAAAGGTAAAGAAATCTCTGAAAATACTTGAAGGACCACTTGATAAAGTTGTAATACAGGTGGACTGTCATAGCTATTATTCTTGCTATTACATAGATAAATATAAATAACATGTTTATGAATAATTAAAAATATAAATAATTACATAAATAATTATTAGGTATGAGGATTAGTTGGTATTATTGAGATTATGGCATCAAACTGTTAAAACCTCTTCTCCCAATTTTGATCACTTTTCCCTGCTCCTGCTAGGCATCTCTAATTTGATGTTGAAAAACATAGTCCTTGTGAACTCAGTTTGTTTAAAACCCAGCAGTTTTATTCCTCAAAGTGAATTCCCATTTGGATTTGAGAGGCAGCCTGGTATAGTGGAAGGAACAGAGGCTTTGGGGTTTGACATGGAATTGAATCCTGGCTCTGTCACTTAGCAGTTACATGAGCTTGCACAGGTTTCTTAAGTTCTCTGTGTCTCCTGTAGCTCATTTATAAAATAGGCAAATGACCTTGCCTCTGAGGCTTTTCTAAGCATTAAATAATATATGAAACTCTCAGCACTAGTAGATACTCAGCAAATGGAAGCAGCTGCTGTTATCTCACACATGCCTTGCTCATTTGTTTTTTCCACTCTTAGTTGTGTAACATCTGGTTTCTTTCCCCTTCCCATGATTTTTCTCTTTTCTTTAAGGTTGGACTCTAGCTTTATGTCTTCCATAAAGTTTCCTCTGTCAACTTTGTTCACCGTAGCTCTTTCTCTGTCCTCTGACACTTTTGCCTCCATCATTTATTTAGCATATTCTCTGCCCTTTTCATGTTAAAGCAGGAACTCAACAATAGTCAACTTGCAATATCTGTTATTTGTCAGAGGAGTGAATTCTTTAAGGTAGACATAGTGCCATGTAGAAAATTACCTTTCCATAATGTCTCTCTCTCTCTCTTTTTTTTCCCAAGAGTACCTGGACCATTTTTATGGTTATGAAAAATAATTCTCTGTTTATTTGAGGAAAAGGTTAAAGCAAGTATCAGATTGACAAATAATATATGGTATTTACAGAAACATGAAAATGGGCTGTGGGGTTATGGGGCAGTGTACTTACTTTCGTTTCTCTCTTTCAGGATCATAAAGATGAAGTAACTTGTGTAACATACAATTGGAATGATTGCTACATTGCATCTGGTTCTCTTAGTGGTGAAATTATTTTGCACAGCGTAACCACTAATTTATCTAGTACTCCTTTTGGCCATGGTAGTAACCAGGTACAGTATGAGTTTATTCAGTGTAAAGTTGGTAATACAGATTTTGAATTATATCTTACATAAAGCTTTGAATGTAAGTTTTTATAATGCTTGATCAAAAAACTTACTGGTAGCTGTTTTTTAATGGTAGTGTTTTAAAATACTCAGATAGCAAGCTAGTTTATACTAGATTATGGTGCTTATATAAATTTGATTATGTAATCAAATAGTCACATCCTCCTAGATTATAACTATATACAGTATAATAAAATATGAAATAGTTGTTAATAGGTTAAATGTAAAAATGGTTATCAATCTTTCTATAGCATTACTGTTATAGAAATGTGTCACATAGCTCTGACTTTGTCAGCTGCAAGACAGATACCCTCATAAATACTGTTTCGTGGACCTGGAATGATTGAGTGTTTAGGCAGAGGGTAATTAAGTTTTGTAGTTTTGTTTTTGTAGGTATATTATAAAATATCAAGGCTTATATATTTCAGGTTAATACGAGAATGTTTTGGGAAACTTTCTTAAAGGAAAATAAGTCACTTTTTTTCCTTTATAAAAATATTTAAAAGAATAAATTCAGTTTTTCAAGGAACCTAACTCTTGGTTAACTTTCCATAAAATTCTCCATAGAAATTTTCAATGAGGTGCAAGTTCTTTTAATTTTTACTTAATTTAATAGTAATCTCTTTGACCATAACTCTTATCAGATAAAAGGGGAGATCTTCACTTTTGGAAAGTAGTTTTTAAAATTATTATTTGAATAGTATTTCTTTAGTGCATAAAAAATTAAGTACATTTGTAAAGTACAGGAAAACGTCTTTTTGAAATTTCATATGTATTGGGGGAATAATAAAGATATATAAATGGTGTTATGAGTAAGTGATATAAAACAGTCTGATGGTGATTTAGAACAGCTGAGAGAAGACTATCTGGGAATAAAATAGGGAAAATTGACAGGGTGGGGGAGTTTCACCTAGGTCTAAGGCTTATTGATTTTATTTTACTATGACAATATAAACTGGCCTCTTTGCCAGTTATTTGATTCTAACTTGTATTAGGATTAGTCTTTTTTTGTTGTTTGGTGTTTTTTTTTTTTTTTTTTTTTGAGATGGAGTCTCGCTCAGCCACCCAGGCTAGAGTGCAATGGCACAATCTTGGCACACTGCAGCCACCATCTCCCGGGTTTAAGCGATTCTCCAGTCAGCCTCCTGAGTAGCTGGGATTACAGGCACCTGCCATTGTGCCCGGCTAATATTTATATTTTAGTAGAGATGGGGTTTCACCATGTTGGTCAGGCTGATCTTGAACTCCTCACCTCGGGTGACCTGCCCACCTTGGCCTGCCAAAGTGCTAGGATTACAGGCATGAGCCACCCCACCAGGCCAGAGTTAGTCTTTTTCACATGTCCACATTATTGGTGGAATTATGGCTTGTTTCTCTGTCCTCAGTTTATTGTCTAGTTTCCTGCCTTATGTGGAGAAGATGCTGAATAAATATTTGAATGTATGAATATATTTAGAGATGACAAAGATTTTATTAGGCAAATATAAAGCTTTAGAAGAGAGATTTTTTTCTTTCTTTCTTATAGACAGAGTCTCACTCTCACTCTGTTGCTTACATTGGCATGCAGGGAAATGATTGTGGCTCACTGCAGCCCCAACTCCTGGGCTCAAGTGGGAGCCTGGCTAAATTATTTTTATTTTTTTAATATTAGAGACAGGGTCTCACTCTGTTGTCCAGGCCGGTCTTTAACTCCTGGCCTCAAGTGATCCTCCTGCCTCGACCTCCCAAAGTGCTGGGATTATAGGCATGAGCCATTACACCCAGCTGGGAGAGGAAGGTTTTATATGGTGGAAATCACATTAACAAAAATAGCAAGAAAGGAAAGTGCATGGGTTTTACATCGGGCCAATGTGAGAAAAGACTGGAAAAGGGTAAATATGAATATAGTATTGATGTAAAACTAAATGTCACACAAAATACTTCTGTTTTGGAAGGTATTTAGGGAAACTGATCAGAGTTTTAATTAGTTGAATGTCAGAAACTTAGAATCTTTGAACATTAAAAATAGCCTTTAAAGATAATCTGCTTTCTGTATTTTATGGATGAAGGTAAATGATTTTCCCTAGGGATGCTCTTTAGAGTATACTAATATTGTCATAAAAGCAGGAACTGATATTTTGTTTTGGTGATTTCTTTCTTTTTTTTTTTTTTTTGTATTTTGATAATGGAGAGACATAAAGTCTAAGGCTATAAACTTTGGAACTGTTGCAAAAAAAATCATTACCTAATGTTCAAATATCTTTTTTAAGGACGTAGAATAATTTTCTTTTTTGTGTGTGTTAAAGGCATGACAGATTTATAAATTTTGGACTGACTTTTCAGTAACGTAAAAATTAAACCGGATACTCCTATGTATATTCTTATGCTCCAGTTTTTATTTTTATTGCATCTTGGTAGAGAATTTTCTTATTAAAATTAGACATGAATGACTATTCCTGAAAACATTAGGTTTGACTATACTTTTTGACCCAATTATGTTTAAAAGATTTAAATTTTTTAAAACAATTTAGGTGTAACTTAACATGTAATAAAGTGCAATGTACATATCTTAAGTGTATAGCTTATTGAATTTTTATGTATATAGCCATATATTAGTGCAACTACTAACAAAATCAAGATATAGAACATTGCCAGCACACCAGAGGACCTGCTTTTGCCTTTTCCAGTCACTACCTCATATATTATAAAAGGAATCATATGTGGGCCAGATGTGGTGGCTCACACCTGTAATCTGAGCACTTTGGGAGGCTGAGGCAGGCAGATTGCTTGAGGCCAAAAGTTCAAGACTAGCCTGGGCAACATGGCGAAACCTTGTCTCTGTTAAAAATATAAAGAAATTTCCAGGTGTGGTGGTGTATGCCAGTAGTCCCAGCTCCTTGGGAGGCTGAGACAAGATGATCACTTGAGCCTGGGAGGTTGAGGCTGCAGTGAATTCTGATTGTGCCACTGCACTGCAGCCTGAGTAACAAAGTGAGACCATGTCTCAGAAGGAAAAAAAAAGGAATCATGTGTCTGGTTTCTTTTAGTCATCATGTTTGCTTTGTTGCATGGAATAGTAGTTCATACTATATTAATACTGTGTAGTGTTTCCTTATATGAATTGGCCACCATTTATCCATTCTGTTGTTGAAGAGCAGTGAATTGTCTCCAGTTTTAGCTATTACAAGATAGCTACTGTGAATATTTTTGTATAAATCTTTTCTTTTCTTTTTTTTTTTTTATTTGAGACAGAATCTCGCTCTGTCACCAGGCGCCAGGCTAGAGAGCAGTGGTGTGATTTTGGCTCATGGCAACCTCTGCTCCCGGGTCCAAGCAATTCTCCTGCCTCAGCCTCCCGAGTAGCTGGGACCACAGGTGTATGCCGCCATGCCCAACTAATTTTGTATTTTTAGTAGAGATGGGGTTTCACCGTGTTGGCCAGGATGATCTCAATCTCTTGACTTTGTGATCCGCCTGCCTTGGCCTCCCAAAGTACTGGGATTGCAAGCGTGAGCCACCGCACCTGGCCTAAATCCTTTCTTTTAAAGATATGTTTTTATTTCTTTCAAGGAAATACATAGGAGTGGAATTGCTGGATGTAGCATAGGCATACAGTTTTACTTTATGAAAAGTTTTCTAAAGTGTTGTGCCATTTTGCACTTCTATCAACAATTTTATGAGAGATCCGGTTATTCCACATTTTTGCTAATAGTTGGCATTATCTGTCTTATTTTTGCCACTTTGATGGTTGTGTAGTGCTGTCTCATGGTGGTTTCAATTTGCATTTGTCCATGTTGAATGATGTTAAGTATATTTTTATATGTCTTCTTTTGTGAAGTGACTGTTCAGTTCTGTTGCCCATTTTTACATTGGGTTGTGTTTTTAAAATTTATTTATAGTTTCTTATGTATTTTAGGTAGATTCATTCTGGGGATGTGCATGTTGCATGTATCTTCTTTCAGCCATGATGTGCCTTTTTACTCCTTAATACCTTTTTTTTGTGTGTGTGTATGTGTGTTTAATGAACAGAAGTTCTTAAAATTTAATGAAGTCAAGTCTCATATGTCAGTCTTTTATGTTTGCTGCTTTTTGTGTTCTCTTGAAGAATCTTGCCTGCTTCAAGGTTTTGAAGATACTATTCTGTGTTTTCTTTTAGAAGCTTTGTTGTTTTATCTTTCTTGTTTATATGTTTTATGATCCATTTCAAGTTAATTTTTGTGTATTTTGTGAGAGGGTTCTACATTCCTTATAGATACTAATTGCATCAGCGTTATTTATTACAAAGACCAACCTATTCCCACTGAATTACAGTAATGCCTTCTTGCAAAACTGGTAACTGTATATGTTAGTTTCTGGTCATTCCATTTTGTTCTATTGGTCTAGTTTGAGTGTTACTAGTTTTGATTATTGTAGCTTTATGATAAGTCTTGCTATTTCTATCTTCACTTTGACTGGTCTGGGCCTTTTGCATTTCCAGCTGAATTTTAGAATCAGCTTGCCTATTTCTACCAAAAAATCTGCTTCATTTTGATTGAGATGATATTGAATCTCCAGGCCAATTTAGGAAGAACTGTTTTAACAATATTGATTCTTCCATGAACATGGTATATTTGTATTTTGATACAGTTGATATCTGTATTTTGTCCTTCTATCTGGAAATTCTGCTAAATTCACTTAATAGTTTTGACAGTCTTGATTCTTTTGAAAGAATGTGTAGATTTCTTTTTGCATTTACATTTTATACACTATCATGTCTGTCATCTGTGAATGTTTTTATGTCTTATTTCCTAATTTTTACATATTTTATTACTTTTTCTTTATTGCATTGATTGGGATCTCCAGTCCAGTGTTGAATAGAAGTGGTGATAGTGAATATCTTTATATTGTCCCCAGATTCAGGAAGAAGCAAGTATTCACTGTTTACTACCAAAAGCATGATAGTAATTGTAAGGTTTGTTTTGTAGATATCCTTTATCTTATTAGGGTGCTGTATATTGTGGGCAAATTTTACTATTTATGTGGAAGTTTTACATCATTTAGCTCTTATAATTCATAGTTATCCATCCCAGATGAAAGTAGCAATAAGCAAGTAGGTATATAGTTAACGAAACAAAATATTGAGTACTGTGAAAGTAATAAGCTGCAGAATTCCAAGGGAACGTAAAAGGAGAAACACATAAGCCATTTGGGAAAAATGGAAAAGCATTTTAAAGGAAATGATGTCTCAGTGGCAACCTGAGGAAAAGTCTGTTATTCAGACCTGTGGTGTTGGGAAGGGACCAGGGAAGGTGGTGAGAGGATTTGGAGAGCGTTGTAAGCAGAGGTTATCACTGCATGGAATGCTTACCACCATTTATTGTGTTTCTGCACTCTGATCATTGCATTATATTACATTCTCTCATTTAATCTTTGCTACTAACTTGTGAGGTATACGTTCTCTTTTACAAATGAGAAACAGATTCCAGGACTTTCATATCATACAACTCTTAATTGACTGTTTTACATGTCAACTCTTCAGAAGTGGTAGGATTGTTTTCTTTTGTTTCTCTGGCTCAGAAGCAGCTGAATCTATAAGGATTTGAGGATGAATAGCTTCTGGAAGCTTTACACTATTTTCCTGTCTCTTTGTGCAGGAGTCCAACATCTCCTCATACTTCTTGCTCACACAAATATCTTTTAAAATTCTAGGTGATAGGTTGCTGTATTATTGATTTTCTTTTTTTTTTTATTGCATTTCAGGTTTTGGGGTACATGTGAAGAACATGCAAGATTGTTGCATAGGTACACACATGGCAGTGTGGTTTGCTGCCTTCCGTCCCCTCACCTGTATCTGTCATTTCTCCCCATGCTATCTCTTCCCACCTCCCCACCCCCCCGCCCCACCCCCATTTCCCCCAAACGGAACCCAGTGTGTAGCTCCCCTCCCTGTGTCCATGTGTTCTCATTGTTCAACACCCGCCTATGAGTGAGAATATATGGTGTTTGATTTTCTGCTCTTGTGTCAGTTTGCTGAGAATGATGGTTTCCAGGTTCATCCATGTCCCTACAAAGGACGTGAACTCATCGTTTTTGATGGCTGTGTAATATTCCATGGCGTGTATGTACCACATTTTCCCTATCCAGTCTATCATCGTTGGGCATTTGGGTTGGTTCCAGGTCTTTGCTATTGTAAACAGTGCTGCAATGAACATTCGTGTGCACGTGTCCTTGTAGTAGAATGATTTATAATCCTTTGGATATATATCCAGTAATGGGATTGCTGGGTCAAATGGGATTTCTATTTTTAGGTCCTTGAGGAATCGCCACACTGTCTTCCCCAATGGTTGAATTAATTTACATTCCCACCAACAGTGTAATAGTGTTCTATTTCTCCACATCCTCTCCAGCATCTGTTGTTTCCCGATTTTTTAATGATCGCCATTCTAACTGGTGTGAGATGGTATCTCAATGTGGTTTTGATTTGCATTTCTCTGATGACCAGTGATGATGAGCATTTTTTCATTTGCTTGTTGGCCTCCTGTATGTCTTCTTTTGTAAAGTATCTGTTCATATCCTTCGCCCATTTTTGAATGGGCTTGTTTGTTTTTTTCTTGTAGATCTGCTTTAGTTCTTTGTAAATTCTGGATATCAGCCCCTTGTCAGATGAGTAGACTGCAAAAATTTTTTCTCATTCTGTTGGTTGCCGATTCACTCTACTGACTGTTTCTTTTGCCATGCAGAAGCTGTATTATTGATTTTCAAACGATTTTCATTGATTACTTTTCACAGGGAACTGAAATATATCTTCTAGTTTAGGAAAACAGTAATGCTCAAAGCTTATCTCTTATCTAAGATCAGATAAACTAGAACTTAAGATCCTCATGTCCTGCTGCCTCCTGTTTGGGCATTCTGCATCTCTGTAGGATCTTTTGGTGTAGCTTTACATGGTAAGTCCCACATTTATTTGGAGATCACTAGGAGTTAAGCACGGTAGTTAGCTGAGTGAACCTGAACAAGTTACTTAACTCTCAAGCTTCCTTTTCCTTATCTGTCAAGTGAGAATAATGAGAATAATGTACCATTTTTTTTTTTTTTTTTTTTTTTTGGAGACGAGAGTCTTGCTTTGTCGCCAGGCGCCAGGCTGGAGTACAGTGGCGCAATCTCGGCTCACTGCAACCTCCGCCTCCTGGGTTCAAGCAATTCTCCTGCCTCAGCCTCCCGAATAGCTGGGACTACAGACGCTCGTCACCACTCCCAGCTAATTTTTGTATTTTAGTAGAGACAGGGTTTCACTATGTTGGCCAGGACGGTCTCTATCTCTTGACCTTGCAATCTGCCTGCCTCAGCCTCCCAAAGTGCTGGGATTACAAGCATGAGCCATCGCTCCCGGCCGAGAATAATATACTTTTAAGGGATTTTTTTTTTTTTTTTTTTTTGATGGCTAAATGAGATGATGAGTGTCTTTATCACATTGCCTACCATTTGGTCAGAGGTCAATGAATGTTAGCTGCTATTGTGAGCTTTTAATAAATACCAAACCATTAAAATACCTTTAGTGATTTACTTTTCTAAAATGGTTTGAACATATTTAGATTTAATGCATTCCCTCCAAACCAAGTTGCAATTTGACCCCAGTAATCATATTATGTATTTTAGACTGATTTAAAAGTAAGAGCATTAAAGATGGTGAAAAATTTGACTGGAGTCTGTTGTTTTTTTCCCCCTTTCCCTGGAACAAATGGTTACATTTGTTTTGTATATCATTTTGGCCTCTTTTGGTAAGGATGCAGTCCCAGTTTTCTTGGGAAGATAGTCTTCATGATTTGACTACTTATTTTTCCCTTTTATGGGCAGCATAATGTAAACCTTTGGAATGTTTTTCTTTTTTTCAAATTATTTTTTTTTCTACAAGCAGTAATGGCTGTTTTATCTGGTTGTGGCCAAAAGCATTGAATTGCTACTTAAACATTCATTAAGAAAACTTTTATTAAGATTTCTCAAAATTCAATTCAGTTTAAAAATATTGTGGCCAGGCACAGTGGTTCATGCCTATAATCGCAGCACTTTGGGAAGCTAAGGCAGGTAGATCATTTGAGTACAGGAGACCAGCCTGGGCAACAAGGTTATACCCCATCTCTACAAAAAATACAAAAATAGCTAGGTGAGGTGGTGCATACCTGTAGTCCTAGCTACTGGGGAGGCTGAGGCAAGAGGATGGATTGAGCCTGGGAGGTCGAGGCTGCAGTGAGCCATGATCGTGCCATTGCACTCCAGCCTGGGCAACAGAGCAAGAACCTATATCCAAAAGAAAAAAAATGTGTGTGTGTGTGTGTGTGTGTGTGTGTGTGTGTGTATGTGTGTGTTTATAATATGTGTAATATTCATTTAAGTTTAAGCAATGTTCATAAAAATTTCAAATCTGTCAAAAAGTTGACATATTGAATTCAAACAGTCTGTTACTTAAGCCGAAATTCTGTGTTGATCAATTGAGAAAAATGGTAGATGGGGCACATTTATGATTAAATTAAAATTTTTTCTATTTTTGTTTCTACGAACAATCAAGAATTTGAAATCTTTAAAAATGATCAAATTAGTGTCTTAGTGAAAGTGACAGTAATGTGGAATGTCACAGAATCTGCATCATGCTGAATTTTATATTAGAAATAAGATTTTCTGAATATATTTAGAGTCCAACTTCGAAATGTCTGAGCTGAATTAAAGTTATTAGCTTTATGGGGATCACGTTGTCTTTCTACAGGGGAAAAAGAACTTTGCTGCTTCTGCAGAACTGCTGGGCCGACAGACTGCTTAGGTTATAATTGCATGTCACTATTTGGCAAGTTCAGCATCTTAGGCTCACAAATAGGTTAAGTTGTGTTACCTTTCTCAAACTGCAGCCTTTTCCAAAGCAATTACAAATGTCAATCTATTGTATTGATTCCTTAGATTAAAAAAGGATCTTTAAATGTAGGTTTTCTGTGATATTTTAAGTTTAACATATTTCAGTATATGTTAAATCCATTTACTTTTCCTAAATGAAATGTTTTATGTGTAGATTTTGTAAGTATTAGTAGTCTGCTTGAGTACAGAGATCTGGTGGTAAATGTAAATATTAATAACATTTTTAGAAATAACAGCTTTCTCAAGAATGACACTAATTCTAAATTGGTTTATTTCGTTGACTGGTTATGTTTATACCAGAATTGTAGCACGCAAAAAGTTTGACTACAAAGATATTTTATCTAGAAGTGGTCTTTTTTATGTTATATAGGAGCATTGGTATAAAATGTTTATATGATAACATTTCTTTGATTCTATATATATGTCTGTAGTATTTGTATACACTTGAGTAACCTGTATATTCTGTTCTTGAGCAGTTTTATAATTGACTTGTAGGCATAAAATAAATAGATAATCTGTATATTTCTTATTGAAAACTAACTTTTTTCCTTCTAGTTTTCTCTTCCAAATTTTATTTAATGGAAAGCTATTTGAAAGATATTTTCTTATGGTGTTTCTTAGTATAGCTCCGTCTTCTATCCATATAGTTGTACTCATTCTGTTTGTCCAATCTTGTTTTCTGATGTTCTCATTAGTGATCTACCCTGGGTATCCTGATATTATTAGTCTTTATAACCATAATTTTAAATGACTGCATGTATTTCATTATTCAGTGCCATCATTTACCTAAACAGTTCGCTATTATTTTATTTTCCAAATTTTTATAATAAAAATGAGCACAGTGTTAATATTGTTTTCCTAAGTATGTATCTTCTGCTTTTTGACTTTTTTCTTTGAAAGTTCAAGTTCTCTTTTAATGTAATTTAGTAGCAGGCTTACATTTTCTTTGAGGAGCTTAAGTGTTACTCTATTATCTTTGGTCTCAAATGTGTTATTTCATAGCTTTTTTTCCCCTTTGAAGTCACTAGTTTTTTATTCCTAGGTATTCAAAGGAATTTTTTTTTTCTTTAAAGCCATATAATTTTTCTAGAATATGTCTTGATGTTGGTCATTATGTATTGCTATTGTTAGGTACATTGTGTTTTACTTCATATGTAGTTTCAAATCTTTTTATATTTTTGGAAATTTTTCTTAAATTATAATTTTTAGTATTTGTTCTTTTTCTCTCTTTGGATTGTTTGTTGTTGCATTTGCATTTTCTTTGCTTATCTTCAGTGGTTTATCATTTTTCTCAAGTGTTTTTAAGCTTTTTTCTTATTTCTTTTTGATTTTAAAAAATTTATTTTTAACTGGTCTTTAAGTTATTGTCTGTTGTGTTTATTCATTTTTGAAGAGATTTTAAACATTTCTAATTCTTTCCCAAGTTCTGACATCTCATTTCTGAGTTTTAAATTTATGTTTTTTTAACATCCTACATATTTTTTTGTCTTGCCATCTGTTGAGAACATTTTTTCTCCTTGTTCTCTTTGTTTTCATAAGTTTGTGTGGGATGTATCTGTGAAATTCGTTTTAGTTTCCCTTAACTTCTAGACAGAGATAGGGGGTCAATGTGGCTTTTCTAACTTCACAGAGCTCCCTATTGTTTTAATAATCTTTTTCAAAATAATGGTTGCTTGCTTTCTGGGTTTTTTTTTTTTTTTTGAGACAGAGTTTTGCTCTTGTTACTCAGGCTGGAGTGCAATGGCGCGATCTCAGCTCACGGCAACCTCTGCCTCCTAGGTTCAGGCAATTGTCCTGCCTCAGCCTCCTGAGTAGCTGGGATTACAGGCACGCGCCACCATGCCCAGCTAATTTTTTGTGTTTTTAGTAGAGACGGGGTTTCACCATGTTGACCAGGATGGTCTCGATCTCTTGACCTCGTAATCCACCCGCCTCGGCCTCCCAAAGGGCTGGGATTATAGGCTTGAGCCACTGCGCCCGGCCATCTGGGGTTCTTTAGCTCTGATCTACTTTTCAACCTATCCGTGAAACTTTGTTTCCTTCAGCTCTGTTGCCTCCATCCTGTTAAGGATTGCTTCCACTCCAATGTGGGGCCCTGATGTGGGAGGGACACACTTCGGCTGGTCAGTTTTGGAATTCTCTGGCTAAACTGCCCTTGTCCTTCAGACCTTTCTTCAACCTTGTAGCACAGCCTTATTAATACAGTGAATGTTCTGGGTTTCAGCTGAGGTTGTAAAATTGGCCACCATGCTTTTCTGTGAATACCTTTTGGCTGTTAAGGGCTTCTGTTCTCAGATCTGTTTCAGAATCCTTGTTATTTCCTCTGCTTTCTTTTGCACAGACACCAGTACCATGAAGGACTTATGGCTGTTAATTGTTTGACCTATCAGCATGAATTTGGGGGATCATGGGAATACCTGATCATCTAGTTTGTTGTAAATGTTGTTTATGAGATTTTAGTTTTTGGCCATCTGGTTTATTATCTGTTGTAAAACACACACACACAGTCTCTCTCTCTCTCTCTTTCGCTCTCGCTCTCACTCTCTCACTTTGTTAGGGATTTCCAAGACCAGATTTGATCATTCTCTAGGAGGACTCACAGGATCTGTGTATAGTCATACTCATGGCTATGATTTATTTTATAGTGCAAGAATACAAAGTAAAACCAGCAAAGAGAAAAGTGCATGGGGTGAACGACATAGGAAACCAGATGCGAGCTTCCAAAAGTCTTCTCCTGGAGCAGATGTGCTGAACCCCTCCCAAGATTAAATTGTGACAACAAGTATGAAATACCTACCAGGGAAGCTTGTTAGAGCCTCAGTGCCCAGGGTTTTTACTGGGGAGTTGGTTATATCTAGGAACCTTCTGCCTAGCACATACCAAAATTCCAAACTCCCAGAAGGAAATTAGATGTTCAGCTGTGGTTCAGCCTTAAACCATATCTGTCATAAATAAGTTTAGGCACAGTGAGTGAGCCACTCTTACTAGTTAAGGCAGTGGGAACCTTTCCAAAATCCAAGTTCGCAGATGGTAGCCAAGGGCCAACTCTGAGAGTAGGACTTTTTAAAGATAGGCAGTCTCAGGCCTGCTTTTCTACACACACATGCACACGCACACGCATATGGTATTAATGGACATTCAGAAACTCTGTCATCACTGTAACCAAGATAACTTATCAGAGACCTCCCATTGAAAGGATTTTAAGCAAGAGACGACCAGTATGTTGAGATTTTCAGGTTTGAAGTTATTACTTGCTGTAACATAGTGGAGGATGGATAGTAAGCCACTGAGAATGGAAATAGGATAACTATGCAGTGGCTTAGATGAAAGATGATTTGTGCTTGAAATAAGGCCCTGGAAATCAAGAGGATGGAAAGGTTGGAGTCAAAGGAACACTATATGTATTTATGGACATATATTTGTGTTTATGTACATATGTATGTTAAGACATTTATATTAATTTCTTACTGCTTTATAGTGCCTAGTAAGAAAATGATGTGAATGCATGTTCTTATCTGTGCAAAGGGAAGGCTTTTCTAAGCTTAAATATAAAGAAGTATAAAGTCATAAGTCACTAGCAGCAAGCTTGATAAGTTTAAATATATAAAACTAAAACTTCTGACAAAAAGCAAGACAAAAATTCAACAAAATTTAAATGAAATGGGGAAGGTATTTACGATGTATGAGAGCATTAATGTTCTTACTATATTAAGAGCAGTTGCAAATTAGTATTTTAAAATTCTTCATAGCCCAACAGAAAATAGGCAAAGTAGAATAATGAGCAATTTGCAAAAGAAGGAATACAAATGGTCATTTCATATTTTCAAGGAAAAACCTTTAAGGCATGAACAACAATATTTTTTTTCATAAATTAACAATTTAAAAAATGGATAGTAATCAGAGTATTTGCAAATCAGAAGTAACCTAAATGTCTGACATATTATTTAGATAAATTGGTATACTCATGCATTCATATCTTACCACAGCCATTAATAGCATGTAGAAAACATTGACATGGCTGTTTATAATAAAGTGTGATTCCAGGTTTTCTGTTGATACTCTGCTACATACCTAGAAACATACATACACACAGAGAAATACTTAAAGGATATTCCCTGAAAATATCAACCAGTTTTTCTCTGGGTGGTGGGATTATGGATGATTTTCCTTTTTCTTTGTGATCAAAAAAAAGTTTTTTCTATTAAATAATTATCTTAGAGACTGACAAACAATAACCTATGGTCCAGCCACTTAGTTTTCTAAAGTTTTATTGGAACAGAGCTGTGCTTTTCATTTGTATATTGTCTGTTACTACTTTTCAGTACAACAGCATAAAATATTTACTGTCTGGCTCTTTAGGAATAGTTTTCCAAACCTTCCCCTCACCTGTAGCGAGCAGTATATTTTTTATATATAGAAACAATCTCCGTCCTCAACAAACATTTAGCATTCTTGCACAGTAATGTGTTATAAGAAAAAAACAGCATTGCTACTTATAGTGCTGGGATTTTTTTTCCCCTCCATAAGCTTCTTGATTTACTTCTTTTCTTAGAAATAGTTTAGTCTGGAACAAGATAGGGACTTAATGACTTAAGTGCTGCTGATACTGAAACAAGTTAATATAATTATTTTAAATATAATTTGGAGGCCAGGCGTGGTGGCTCATGCCTGTAATTCCAGCGCTTTGGGAAGCTGAGGCAGGTGGACTGCTTGAGTCCAGGAGTTTGGGAGACCTGGACAAAATGGCGAAACCCTGTCTCTTAAAAAACAAAAAAAAAATCCCCCTCCCAAAAAATATATATACATACACACACACACACACACACACACACACAATTTATTTTTATATAAATTATACATATAATTTAATATATAATTACATATATAATTTAGGAAATCAATGTTTTGTTTATCCAGGATTCTTAGCTAATATCTTAATGATATTCTAAAGAGAAGATTTAATAGATATAGAGAGTTAAGAAACGAAATTGTTAGTATTATCAAATAAATAATTGGAGGCATTTAAAGAATTCAGTGTGGTTACTTAAGGCTCTTTTTAAAAAATATGTAAAAGTTGGTTGAATGGTGGATACATAAGCAATGATGAGCAAGAAAATTGTACTGTGTACCTGATTCTGTGCAGAAATGCTATTTAATTCTCAAAATAATTGTGTTATTTAATCCTCAAAATAATTGTGACAGGCAAACAAGAGTATTTTCTATTATGTAAATGAGAACTCTTGAGTTTTGGAGAGTTTAAGTAATTCACCTAAATCATAGAGGTTTTCCGAGCATTCGCTGAACTTTGGTTTATCTGAAAGGAACATTTATCATTATCTTTAGCCTTTTTTTTTTTTTTAATGGGCTGCCCTGTAGGTTCCAAGATATGAAGTAAGGTACAGAATGTAGGTTTTGTCTTAATCAAGAATACATTTTTAACTGTTTATAAAGTTGTGTTATAGATAGTGGTAAACTTGTTCCTTGCTACATGCAAGCAGATTCTAGATAACCATGTTTGAAGGCTGTCTTAGTAAAATTCCTGCTGTGGCTAAGAGGTCAAGCTTTATGAACTTTGAGAATCTACCAGGTTTGCAATTTTATGGTGTTTTTAAAAATTCTACTTGTGTATTTATCCAAATTTAGATATGTGAAAGACCATAACTATATGAACTCCTAAAGTGCTGTAGAAATCTTTTTAGAAATCATGTTTTGCCTTATATATTGATAGTCATATTTGTATGACTGTAATCATTAACATAATGCGCTAAGGAGCTCTTTGTTTTTTATAGTTAACATTTATGTAGTTTATTTTTTTCGTGAATACAGACCAGAGAAAAGATTTGTCTATTCAAGTGAATATACTTTTTCCCAACAAAAATAAAAACTATGTAAACTAACATTTTCTCTTTGTACTTTAGCCATATGAAAATGAGCCAAATTTAATGGATTAACATGTTAGTTGTCTTAACTTAGGTGCCAGGTAACTAATATTCCTTTTTTTTTTTCCTTAGAATTTGGTTTCTGTAATTCCTAAACATTTTTTGTTGTTGAGAGCTAATTCATATTATTTGAAACATTTTAGAATTAAGTAGAATGTACTTTTACAGGGAAAAATTAGCTTAAATGTAAAGTACTTAATTCTCAGCCTAGTGAATGACAACATCAGGGATTTGTGTTTAGAGAAAGGCCAGCATTGCCCTCAGGCTGATGCTTTTGAAACAATGAATATAGTCTATCCCTAGTTTAGAATGTTGCCAGTTTTTCCTTTGTGGTTTAATTTTTTTAAAAATTATGCTTCAAATGTTGGATTGTCAATGCATCAGATGCTTCGATTTAAACAAATGTATCAAAATATCTAAAATATAGAAAACAAATACAAAATATTATTGCTTTTTTTCTCCCAGCATTCTCTTATACTCTTTTGTGATTTGGCTGTAACTGGTAGGCCTTTTATGTATGATGGATGTTCTAATTCTGATGAATTAATGTAGATAATCTCAATGTATTAAATTTCTCCTCTGAAAGGGGAGATTGAGGTAGCTATACTCCAAGTTAATAAAATGACAAGTACTTTATTAATAGACTATTGGTATGCTTCAGGTATTGGTATGTCATCTTACGGTCCACGTAATGACACTGTGGTTGTCATGATTGAAACCTGTGACTTTTTTTGTTTTGTTTTATTTTTTTACTTTTTGTTTTTTTGTTTTTGTTTTTTTGAGACATAATTGTGCTCTGTCGCCCAGGCTGGAATGCAATGGCAGGATCTTGTTTCACTGCAGTCTCCACCTCCCAGGTTCAAGTGATTCTCCTGCTTCAGCCTCCTGAGTAACTAGGATTACAGGCACCTGCCACCATGCCCAGTTAATTTTTGTATTTGTAGTAGAGACTATTTGTAGTAGAGACGGGTTTCACCAGGTTGGCCAGGCTGGTCTCTAACTCCACCCACCTCAGCCTCCCAAAGTCCTGGGCCTACAGGCATGAGCCACTACACCTAGCTGAAACCTGTCACTCTCAGACATCCGAGAAATCCTAAACCCCATGTGAATAGTGTGATTGGCTGTAATTTATATGGCTTACATAAAATGTCCTTATGAATGCTTATAATTACATAAAATTTATTCTTTCATTTTTATAGTCTGTTCGGCATTTGAAGTACTCCATGTTTAAGAAATCACTACTGGGCAGTGTTTCAGATAATGGAATAGTAACTCTCTGGGAAGTAAATAGTCAGAGTCCATACCATAACTTTGACATTGCACACAAAGCTCCAGCTTCAGGCATCTGTTTTTCTCCTGTCAATGAATTGCTCTTTGTAACCATAGGCTTGGATAAAAGAATCATCCTCTATGACACTTCAAGTAAGAAGTAAGTATGACATGCTTATTTTTTAATTTAGTAACAAATAACTATTATTCCATTAACAGGCATATTTGTGATTTGTATAGACCACTGATTAATGTCCAGGGGTTCTAAAGTTTGTACAGTTGATGAATCTAGTAAGGAATTTTCTTCTCATGCAGAAAAAAAAAATAGATGGGGTGTAGGTAGTATTTAGAGTTCTGAAACATGAACAATGGCACAATCTCGGCTCACCCGCAACCTGCACCTCCTGGGCTCAAGCGATTCTCCTGCCTTGGCCTCCCAAGGAGCTGGGATTACAGGCGCCCACCACCACACCCTGCTAATTTTTTGTATTTTTAGTAGAGATGGGGTTTCACCATGTTGGCCAGGCTGATTTTGAACTCCTGACCTCAGGCGATGCACCTGCCTTGGTCTCCCAAAGTGCTGGGATTACGGGCACCGCGCTGGTCTTGATTTCACATTTCAATTTCAGCATCTTTTTCAAACTATGAAATATGTTTTTAACACGAATGATTAATTTGCTTTAAAATTGATTAATTATCTAGAGGAAGGTTTAGAAATAATTGCCATTTTGGGCTTTGTAATTCTTTGTTGTGAGGGACTGTCCTGGATATTGTAGGATACTCAGCATCCCTGGCCTCTGCTCACTAAACACCAATAGCCTAAATGGTGTCCAGACATTGCCAGATGTCTTCTGGTTGCTCCCACTTAAGAAATAGTGCTAGGTGTGCATAATCTTCTAAGCATTTGGGCCCATTGTACCCTTCTCATGTTAAAAGTATGCTCAGTTAGCTAAAACAAACAAAACAAAAGAACTGCAAGAGTGCGACAGTTGTATTCAAGATGCTGAGCACTGCAGATCATGTGGAGTATGAGTGTTACTGCAAGGGAAGGGCTTACTGTCAGCCTTTGTTATGATGCTAGACTTTTTGCTGTTACTTAATTGCTGTCTTCTTTTATGGAACAATTTATTGAGAGTCTGGTAAGCCATTCTTCTCTTATACTAGACAGACCAGGAAGGAGCTCAGCTTGAGCAGATCAGCATCTGTATTTCTTTATTAGCTCCCTAAGGATCAAGCTTGTGAACTGTGTTCCTCTTGGCTTTTTGGTCCAGACTGCACAACTAAGAACAGAGTAATAGCTGCTCCCTTGTGAAAGGTCATAATCCTCCTGAGGCCTAAGCAGGTCAATAAATGGAAAGGGAATACTTAGGGTCTCCTTAGCCCTGAGGCTAGAGCCTCTGTTTGTGGTGTAACAGATGGTAGTTCTGCTACATTCACTGCCAGAGTAATCAAGAAATAGGTGCTGTTTCTGTAAGATGTGGAATGTACCTATTGAGAATGAATAGAAAAGATGGAATTTTTGGCAGTTCTCTACGTGCCATTTTATTAGAAATGCCTCTAAGTCAAATTCTAAAATTATGCTTTAAACAAATATTTGGGATATATGTGCTCTTTGCTAGTTTGAAGTATTAATAACTCTGGTTTTAGATTGTAGTTACTCATTTAAGCTTATATACCTATACACACTAACATAGCTACACATACTTTGTTCTCCTTTCCAAAGGCTAGTGAAAACTTTAGTGGCTGACACTCCTCTAACTGCTGTGGATTTCATGCCCGATGGAGCCACTTTGGCTGTTGGATCTTCCCGGGGGAAAATCTATCAATATGATTTAAGAATGTTGAAATCACCAGTTGAAACCATCAGTGCTCACAAGACATCTGTGCAATGTATAGCATTTCAGTACTCCACTGCTCTTACTAAGGTAAGACATTTTCTTTTCAGCATTTTTGATTTTATTAAATAAATCTAACTCAGAATATGTAAATGATGTTATCAATTAAATACAGTATAGTTTTATTTCATAATTACATAAAAATGATTTTACATGTAATATATAATAATTTTAGTACAAAGCCATTTGATAATTAGTTTTAAAACTTTGTACTTAGTTCTCATATCTCTCTTTCTCTAAAAGTCTTTTAAAAGATGTTTTGGTTTGGAGAGAAACAGATCCACCAGCAAGCCTAAGATTTGCAAGGAAAAAAATATTTTTTAATCTAACAGACAATTTATAAAATATTAATGTATAGTATGAAACGTTAGTAACCTGAGCTTTTAAATATTCCATTATGTTTCAGTCAAGTTTAAATAAAGGCTGTTCAAATAAGCCCACAGCAGTGAACAAACGAAGTGTTAATGTGAATGCTGCTAGTGGAGGAGTTCAGAATTCCGGAATTGTCAGAGAAGCACCCGCCATATCCGTTGCCACGGTTCTGCCACAACCTGTGACATCAGTTGTGGGGAAAGGAACAGTGGCTATTCAAGAAAAAGCAGGTAAATGTTGCTTATATGTTTTTGGAAGGTTTTTTTTTTTTTGGTCTACATATGATTAGCACATTCTTCAAGAACGTAGAATTCAAATTTAGTTGAGTATTTAGGTAAAATTAGTAGAAGTGAAAAATCACTGAAGAAGTGAAATAGTAACTTTAGCTATTAATTTCAAACATGTTAAAAGGCCCTACTGTTTAGCTAAACTTCTGCTGTGATAAATATTATCTTAAAAATAGAAGGAGGCTAACAGAAATTATTCTTTCCTGATACTACTGCAGACTGAATGGCTTTTCCATTGTGTCTTCAGATTAACCAGTAGAGAATATGAAACTTTGACGCTGTCAGTATTTGATTTCCCTGTTAAAAAAAAAAAAGAGCTCTTTTTATTTCACATTTTAGAATGAAAAGTAAGTCAAGTGATGAAATGAATATTTTAAAGTGCTAAATAGTGCCTGGCACATATTAAGCAGTATGTTAGTAATTTGTTAAAAATGAGAATGTTGCAGTTTTTAATGATTTCTTCTCTGATGTTATTGATGAAACAGTTCTGAAACAGGATTCATTTAGACTTTATTGAGGTGTTAAAAGCTTTCCCATACTTATTGTAGAAAGTATTCATTGTTCACAATAAAGAAAATATTCTATAAATTCCTGAAAACTTTTTATTTTAAGAAGTTATGCTATACTGTCAACTTGCAACAAATACTTTAAAAATCTACATGGTATACTAGTATGTTTCCAAAATATTGTGCTCATTAGAAATACATGTATCTATGTTTTTTAAATTTTTCAGGATAAATACTTGGGCAAAAATATTGGTGTTTTTTTTATATGATTTTATTTCCAAGTAGAAGCAAAACTTTAATTTGTTGATCTTGATAGTGTGGAATAGTATTTTAAAGTAAGTATATTCACTATAAATTTCCTTTGAATATTTATATCATCCTATGTAAGGGTCATTATATAGTAGAAAATATTTAGATTCTTATTTAGGAACTCCTGGAGACAAAGACAATTAATATCTACTTGAAGAAGAAATTACTGTTGAAATATAACTTTGAGTAACATCTGCCAACATGTTTAATTAACTATATTATGAAAATTGCCTTTATCTTACATATCTTCTTCATAATTTTCAAAAATTAATCAAAATAAAGATTCTATCATTCACTGTAAACTCTCTGAAGTCTCACCATTAATTCATTTAGTTTTATTATAAGGAGGCTCTTGTTTAACAAAAATGACATTAATTTGGAAATCAAAGACTTGGGTCTTGCAGGGTCACAGATTAATGATAACTTTTGATAGATTCCCAACATTTCTAGCAAAGTGTATGAGTGCCCTGCCCCCACGAAGTTAACCATGCTTGTGTATTAATTGTATTTTGAAATGACTGTCATCTTACAGAAAAGTTTTAAGGATAGTACAGACAACTTCGAGCATTACCCTTTAGATGTACTTTATGAATTTTGCCACATTTGCTTCATTGTTCTCTTTCTCTCTCTCTCTCTTTCTCTCTCTCTCTCTCTCTCTCTCTCTCTCTCACACACACACACACACACACACACACACACACACACACTTTACTTTGCCTCGGAAATAGTGAGAATAGTTAGACTTAGTCACTTCTGGCCAGGATGCCTTTAGGCAATTTTCTTGACCTTTCTGGGTGTCATCTTTTCCCTGTACACACTAAGATGTTATTTAATTTTTAGAGTTATTGTGAAAATCAGAGAAAATGTATTGGAAATACCTGACACATGGTAGGCACTCAGTATATCATGGTGTTGATACTATCACTGTGGTCACGATCATCATTATTACTAAGTTTGTATAAAATCAAAGTTTAGAAAAAAAATTCTATTGCTTCTATTGAAGTTGTCCTGATTTAGTTATTCCAACAGACTTCTCTAAACTTGTTGCTTGTACTCAGTTTTAGAAGGAAATCACCATTTAAGAAGAAAAGAATAAGACTTTAGCACTCCTTTCAAATGATACCAACTTCTGTTTCCTCAAGTTTCAGAGGCTGGAGTTAATGCATTCAAACATTTTAAGGACTGGAAAATAGGAGAGGAAATTACTTCTTTGTAACAACTGATCTCTTGCTATAGACACTCTTCAACAATAGTACAAATGATTTGGTAATATTTTAACTTTATAGCAGGTATTATTAGACAAGTTTATTTTATTAGCCAGTCTTGGGCATTTTTGGATATGCAGGCTGTTCTTTGTTTTCATCTCAGACTTTTCAGTTCTCATTTGGGCCTGGATGCCAAATAAAGCACTTTTTAAAAAAATGTAATACAATATCGTGTTACCAATCCTGATGCCAGACTTTAATCAAAAATTTTGAACCTCTACAACTTTATTCTTACTCCAGTAAGGAGCCAGAAGCTACTGAGCCTCCTGAGTTCCTCTTAGAAAGTCCTTACCCTAAAGCCGTGCATTTATATACTGTCAGAAAAAAGAAACTGCTACTGTCTCTTTATTGTTGTCTACCATATTGTTCTTTATGAGTTTGGTGTTCTGGTTTGCTTCCTCTTTGTAAACTATGGAGGTTAGTGAAGTCATTTGAGATCTGTAATGCTGAGGGCAATGTTACGCTCCTACTGTTAGTGAAAGAAAAGACAGAAAGCCCCTTCACTGCAAGTCGGGGAAGAAAAGTAACATTAATTGAGTCCTGCTATATGTTAGGCATCGCTCTATATGCCTTACAGACTGAAAAAAAAATTATATTTGTAGATGATCATAAGAGTCAGTCAATAGCAAAAGTAAGTTGTGCACAGTGTGCTTTAAGAAAGCAGAAAAATATATAAATTATTTTAGAAAAATTCCATCAAAATGGCTGAAATGAAGTTTTGCTGCATGAACAAATAAGCTGTTTTCTTTTGAGGAACCTTTTGTTCCATGAAAATCCTGGTTAACTTTAGCTCTTGTCATATTCTGTTTTATTCTCTTTATGCTCACAGTTGTAATATTACCAACCATGTGGGTAATGCGTCAATTTTTACAACCTAGCTTCTGATGATAAAATTTATTTAGATGTAATAACATTGATTTTTATATCTAATTCCTGTAAGGTTTGCCTCGAAGCATAAACACAGACACATTATCTAAGGAAACAGACAGTGGAAAAAATCAGGATTTCTCCAGCTTTGATGATACTGGGAAAAGTAGTTTAGGTGACATGTTCTCCCCTATCAGAGATGGTAAGTCTGTTCAGAGGATCTTGTTCTCTTGCTGGTAGTCAATATTTTTATTCTAGCTAAAAGATGTGAATAATAGCTTCAGTCCAATTCTATTCATGGCAGTTTGCTAATTTTCTCCATCCCTGGGGTGGTATCTTTTTCTTTGCCCTGATATTTCAAATGTTATTCTAAAATATATGCTAGTAATTTTCACTTGGGAATTATGCAAATAGCTCTCAAGTTAGCATTTTAATTTCCACAAAAGTTTCTTGAAGGAAGTTTTTACCTTCATAGGTAATCTTTTCCTTGTATCTGCTTCTAAATGAATGTTCCTAAAATTTTAGATATTTTGATATGCAAAAAAGTCTTCCTAATTTAAAAAATTTGCTTCATATATGTGTATACCTCCCCCACCTCATAAAAACAGTTGCCATAATAAAAAACAAATTTTGCCAGCTTGATAAATAGAAGCATTATATGTCATTTTTCATAGTATATGAACTAAGTACATTGTTTACATGTGCCTTTTTGGTACTGACATTCGTAATGGTTTTCTTAATGTAATGGATTATCTCATTGCTAATAGCAATATTATCAATAACATGGATAAATTTCTAGAGGGTAATTTGGCAGAGTTAATATATTCATACTTTTTGGTCTTGTAATTCCATTTCTACAAATTTATCTCAGAAAATACTCAGAGAAACCCACAAAGATTTGTGTATTTACTATTATAAGTGTACTGTGTCAACAGCAGGATGTCAAAAGTTGTTTCATCAACTCATTATTTTGTAAAATTTCATTTTTTACTTTAAAATTGTCTCTTTTCCAAATTTTCTATAATTTTATAGTCAGAAGGAATAAATACATATGTGACAGTACAGAATTATTAAGTATCTTCTACCTTACCCTGGTCTGCAAATTTCTATTTAAATTGCTAAGTCAAACTGAAAGAGGAAGGATTCTTTTCTTCAGGTTGAAGAGAAGTCAAACTACATAGTTAAAGAGTAAAGAGAAATCAAACTACATAATAAAGAGTAAAGAGAGGACGGATGTGGGTGGAGAGAGAAGTGACTAGTGCTGGAGTTGAGAAGTTTCTGGGGTTAGTGCTGAGGTGGGAGTTTTGGCCATTGAGACTCCTCTGGAGCAACTTTTGCATTGAAGAATGTAAAAAGGGGTTTTTTTGAAGTGTTTGAGTTACAAATTAAATTCTCTTTCATAGTTTTTAAGACAAAGTTTTTCTTTAATTACTTTTGCTGTGTTTAAAAATGTGATTAGCATTTGAGTCATATGATCTTCAGATACATCATGGTTCCACATTATTGATGAAGAAACTAATAATTTCTAAAAGTATGCAAGTACATGCTGTTCCATTACTGGGTACATATATGCACATGCACATAGATGATATTTCTCCTGATATAATTGTGTGTTTATTGGCCACTTGAATTTCTGGTGAATTTGTTAATGACTTTTGCCCATTCTTTTTATTTACCTGTTAAAGTTGAGTTTTATAATTTTTGTTATGGACCAGCAAATGAATATTACAGGATTAAAATAGTCTTATACGTATTCTACCATTGAAATAAACACTAATAAAACTTTTTTTATAACATTGTACTGCTTTGCAAAATTTTTTAATATTACTTCAGTTGATCCTCTCAAAGCAATTTTATGAGTTTATCAGGACATGATCCCCATTTTATAGATGCAGAAACTGAAATTTAATTGCACTTGAGACTTGTCTGAGGTCACAAAGCTATTAAGTGGTATAGGCAAAACTGGATTATAGCTCTCCAAACCTACCTCAGGGTTTGTTATACTATACCTGGCTCCCTTATTACATGACTCTGTACTATAGGATTATCTGTTCATATTTGCTGCTAATGTATGAATGAAACTAAGAGAATGTAAAAGAAAAATTTAAATGAGTACTCCTACCTTTAACCTCACTCATATTTAGCTTTTTAAGATTGTTAGTTTCTGAACTCTTTGGAGAATGAATAGAAAGACTAAATTGAGATGGCTTCTTTTTCACTATTTTTAAAATACGATTTTCTGATTTTGTTATAGATGCTGTAGTTAACAAGGGAGGTGATGAATCCATAGGCAAAAAAGACGGTAAGAATTACTTAGGAGTGTTTTCGTGAAAATGAAAAGTGATATGGTGTTATCTATGTGGTATAACAAATCTTTCCAACACTTTGAGGCTTAAAAAAACAAATATTTATCATCTCATAATTTCTGTGGGTCAAGAACTGAGCATAACTTGATCGAGTACCTTTGCCTTCAAGTTTCTTTTCATGCTTCAATCAGGATGTCAACCAGAGCTACATTCAACTTAAGGCTCAACTGGGCAAGGAACTGTTTCCAAGCTCATGCCCTTGGCTGTTGGCTGGAGATACCGGTTCCATGCCAAAGAGCTTCTCTATACATGGGGCAGCTGAAAGCGTGACAGCTGGTTTCCCTCTGAGCCGATAAGCAAGATAATCTGAGAGGGCATCCAAAATAGAAGCCCTCTCTTAAGACTATGTCGATAACCTTAATCTTGGAAGTGGTATCTCACCAGTTTTTCATGTTACTTTTGTTAGAAGCAAGTTACTAGGTCCAAGCCACATTCAAAGGGAGGAGATTACCCAAGGATGGAGACGCCAAAGGCAGGGCTCATTAGAAGCCATCTCAGAGATTGCCTTCCAAGATACATACCACAGATATTTACCAAATTAACAGTTTTCAGTTATCAAAAGCTAATACGGATTAAAACATTGTGTTTTGGTGTTTTCAAAGTATTTTTACAAATAATACCTTTCAAGCCTTACCACTCCAGGTGATGGATATTATCATTCACATTTGCAGATCAGGAAATAGTCACAGAAAGTTTAAGACTTTTGCCTAAGAATACATATCAATTTTAGGGAATATCTGAGAAACAAACCAGTCTTTAGAATGTATATCCATGTCTTCTCCCGTGTTAATCTGCCTATCACGTTAAGTGCTTTTCTTCAGTGTCCAAGATTGGAGGGCATCATGTGCAGTTTTCTTCCTCTTCATTTCCAGGCTTTGACTTTCTACCGCAGTTGAACTCAGTGTTTCCTCCAAGAAAAAATCCAGTAACTTCAAGTACGTCGGTATTACATTCAAGTCCTCTTAGTGTCTTTATGGAATCTCCAGGGAAAGAGGAAAATGAAAATCATGATCTGACAGCTGAGTCTAAGAAAATATATATGGGAAAACAGGAATCTAAAGACTCCTTCAAACAGGTATTTGCCTAAAAGTGATGCTGAACTCACTGTATGTGTTTGTCACTAGAAGGCGGGTGCTGCCGGTGTATGTATCCTACTTATTAACATTGCTGTGCACTTATTTATAAGTCTTGATGTCAGTTTTGAATACTTTGAAATCTCACTTTGGATATGTTGAAGGTTTCAGCAGATGGAAAGTTACACTATTTTTCTGAGATGAGATACTTGATATATCTATCTGTACAAGAACATTTTTATCCCTAAATCCTTTTAAAGTGTATTTTCCATTGCAGCATACAACATCAAGTTGGTGGTTAAGTCATTAGAGCAAACTGATTGTGTTAAGAATGGAATTTATCATTGTTACTTTCTGTTAAAATACAGTGTATAATATATATAATTTGATTTCTCATGTAAGAGTTCAAAATGATCAAGAATTGCCAGGAATGCCAAGCCAGTTAGGTGTATAATATGTCTGTATTTTCATATTTATTGTTTAGAATGATATTGAAAAGATACCATACAAGAAGTACAAAAACATCTTTTATTTTACACATATTATTGACTAGGTACCACATGCATGTGTGTGTGGTTGTTTTTTTGTGTGGTTTTTATTTTATTTTTTTGTGTGCCAGTTATCTCCATTTTAAATGGTATTCAACAGCAGGCGCTTAGTATATAAACGTTTCCTCATCATGTTGTTGCTGAGATTGTTTTTGATTAGTAAAAGTTACTTCATTTTGCCTCTAGTTCTCATTTGTTTTTTCTTCGTCTATATCCCTTCTTATTTTCCTTCATTTCCCTGAATCGACATACTGGAAAAAAGGGAAAAGTAGGTAAAATGGGTAATATGAGTAAAACAAAAAATTGTATATTAAAGTCACTATTTATTTTAAATATAAAGTTAGCAAAGTTGATCACATCTGGTGCTGAAAGTGGAAATTTAAATACCTCTCCATCATCTAACCAAACAAGAAATTCTGAGAAATTTGAAAAGCCAGAGAATGAAATTGAAGCCCAGTTGATATGTGAACCCCCAATCAATGGGTCCTCAACTCCAAGTAAGTACATGAAACTTCTTGATATTTTAAAGTGTTTAATCTTTAAACACTTTCCCAATTGTTAATCTAATTGTTAATCTAATCTAAAGTGTTAATCTAATTGGGAAACATTATCCCAATTATTTAACTTGTAAAGGAGAAATAGAGTAATTGTTAACTAAAAATGTTCCAAGAGTTTAAAGTTTATGGAGACTTCTATAGTGTGACTCTTATTAGAAGACAGTGAAATGGATATGAATGGTTAAATTCAGATACATTAATTTGATTTTCTTTTGGTGTGAATTAGAGTTTCAGTGTACTATGTGTCTTTAATATAGTAGAGATAGAATTATTATGTGGGACCCTTTGAAAAGGGATGGTTAACTACCTGAAAATGTCTTTTTCTCATCATATTAAAGTCTTATTCTTAGAATTTGTGCTACAGACTTATAAAAACTTGATCACATTTAAAGGAATATTTAACTGTAAGAGTTATCTACACAAAGCAACTCTTTGTTTAGAATCAACTCTTATATAAATATCTATATTTTACTTGAAGGTTTCTGTGGATATTTATTGCATTAGCTTAAACTCTAAGGCTTTTCCTGGAATTGCACTTTACTCCCATTTTCCTTCTGTTTGTTTTTAATAGTCTTGGTTTATCTAGTTTGTGGTACAGCTTGTCACATTCATCTTTTATAAGAGGAAGTGGTTCATAGATTCTTCAAGATTAATCCCTCTGTCATGTGGTATTACTTTAGACAGCTGGCAGTTTATAAATGACTATTAGAAATAATGTTATAGAAATTTCTAAGGTTTGTATTCCAGACAGTGAATTTTTCCAAGTGTCACAGGAACTCTTCTTTGCCAGTTTTTCAAGTTTTTCATATGCCAGATCTTATTTAGAAATGTCTGATGTCTCTCAATCCAAGGTGACTATTAATATTTCCTTCATTCTTTATTTTAGATCCAAAGATAGCATCTTCTGTCACTGCTGGAGTTGCCAGTTCACTCTCAGAAAAAATAGCTGATACCATTGGAAATAACCGGCAAAATGCACCATTGACTTCCATTCAAATTCGTTTTATTCAGAACATGATACAGGAAACGTTGGATGACTTTAGGTAGTAATTGAGAAACAACTCCTTCTATCTAGACCTTACTTTTTTTTTTTTCTAGATGTAAAATCAGAGCTATAGATAATGTTGTTGGTTACTATTGTCTAGGTTCTGGTAACTGTAAAACCACAGAAAACATGATGAGTTTTGTTGATCTTTTTATACTGCATTTATTGATTATGAGCCAGGAAAAGGCACATTTACCTAGGGCTGTTATTAGATTAACTCAGCAGGGCAGTCCAGCAGGCAGACTACCATTGTGAACTGTTTTTATTATTAAAATGTGGACAAGTTCTGGTAAGCTCAAATTGGGTTCTTACCTGCAATATGTTCAGAGATCAGCTATTAGGTGTGCTATGTGCAATAATGTAGTAGAAAAAGATATTTTAAAGAGCAATTCTGAATATTTTCAAATAAAATGCAATACTTAATCTAAACAAAATACTTTCTCAGACTTACCCTTGTCTTTCTTATCCTTTGAATGGTGCACATTGTAAAAATGTATTCTATAATGCTGCTTTATCATGTCCGTATTTTTGGAAGCTATCTTCAATTATTAAAATCATTGGTGCCTTTTTTTCCTTTCTAACCTATAGTTAATGTTCTAGCTGAGATTTGGATTACCATAAGCAAGAATGTTGGAGATGTGCAGTTTTTGTTGGTGCATGTTTCCTTTTAATGTTTAAAAATATTTTAAAATATATTTTTAAATGTTGAAAAATACTTTTTAAAGAAAAATTATAATTTTGGCATTTACCCTGCCTAGTATATGTACCAGATAATAAGGATACAGAAATGAATGATCTGCTTACAACAGCCTTATGATTTAGTTGGGCTAGGTGCAGTGTGTTCTGCTATATGTGTTTCTTTTAATGTGAATTAATTCATTTGAGATTGGTAAAATAGGACAATGTTGACAATATGATGAGGAAATTTTGTTTGTTCATGTAACAGCAGCCAAATAAGGTACATGTGAACACAGCTGAATGCACAGACCCCGTTAACATCCATCTCTTTATTCACTTCCTCTTGGCTCAGCTGTGTGCCCTGTGTTAGAAGTGCTTATTTTGTGATTATTTTCCATCTTTGGGCATTTTGCCCTTGCCTCTGTAACTTGATAGCCCCAATCCTTCTATCTTCTGTCCCCTTCATTAAATGGCCATCACTTCTTCCCAGTAAGGGTATTATTCAATATTTATCTATTAGACATTTACTATGTCTTTGTAACTATGTTAGTGTTTTTATTAGGATTTGTTTTTGTTGTACTTTGGTTACAAAGCTGCATAGGTTTTTGAGTGGTTCACCCTAATCCTTTTTCCCTAAGTTCTGTTACCTTTAATACACAGTGTTAAAGAATATGTGTTTTTTTTTTTAGGAATACATAAATATTTATGGCATAATAGCAGAACTGTCTAGATACAGCTGACTATAATACAATGTGAGCAAAGTGATGCTGAAATCACAGAAAGGGAGCAGTTCTTCTGCGGGGGCAGATTAGAAAGGTGCCACTGAAGAGATTTTATTTTATACTGAAGTGTGTGGAAACAGCTTGAGCAGAGACATGATCATACATTCTAGGAATGTTTGCAGAGAGAAGGCACCATGGTAAGAAATGAGGCCTGAGGGACAGTTGTGAAGGTCTTAACACACAGGTAACGGAGAGCCTTCAGAGTTTTTAAGCACAGGAGTCATGGGTGCTGTCTGTTTATTATCCATTTATTCAACAAGCATTTGGGTGTTAGTTCACCACTGGCTTCAGATGATTTGAGGACAGTGGGCTCAGGGCTTTTCCTTCAGCTGACCTGGGGATCTGGTTGCTGAAGCAACTCTCAAATAGCTGTGCATTACTGCCCAGCTGCCAGCTTTCGGGGTGGCTGGAGGTTTTTTTCACTCTCGTCTGTTCCTGGCTTTCTGTTCATGAGAAGTGTGTCTGCCCCCTTTCCAGCCCTGGAGAGTTGCCGCAGCACGTGTGGTGAAGGCCTACAGTGCCTCTTGGTTCTGCTGCCCTGCTCTGTATGTCTGCACCTGGGGGTGGTGGGTAGGGACTTCTCTCAGCTCTTCTGCCCCTTGACCATAGGCAGCCTTTGCCTGGGACTCAGTGAGGACACAGAGTGGCTCAGAGGATTTCTGTAAATTCACTTGTTCTGTCCTCAGCCCTGTGTTCATCAGATTAGGTGTTCAGCTACACCTATCATTGACAGGACAGAGATGGTATTAAGGGCCTCTTTCTCAGCCATTCTCCCTGAGCAGTATGGGGTGGCTGCCATCTTCTCCGAGAGTGCCTTAGAGGGGTTACTCTCAGTTCTCCCCTGCCCTAGGGCTTCACCAGGCTCTGTGCATCTGTGTCTTAGGGTGTCTTCCCTCAGCCCTTCTGCTATGCTGTCCCTACTTTTTTTTACATGGGTGCTGAATGAAGGCATGTGGGAAAAAGTTGGTGAGTAAATTCAGACTTTCTTTGTGGCTGAGACCCCTTGGAATTCTAAATTGTCAAGCCAGTGTTTACTTGGCCTTTAAAAATCTTGTTAAAATTTCAGTTAGTTCTTTTTACTCTGTCAAGGGCATGAAGATGATGAAAACAGTCATGGGTATCTTTTCTCGGAGAAGGAACTCCTCATTTTCTGGATTTTATTTTATGTAGATTTCTTTCCATTTTAAGCTCTCAGTTGAATTTAAAATATTACGATTTTATAGGTTATCAGGGTTGTTTTCGTTGTTGGAGTTGAGAAATTATACTTTTGCACCAACCTAATACATCCTAAGTGGAAATCTGTGTGTCTGTTTCTGTTGTCTGTTAAGAAGATGTAAGTTTTTTTGGTAAGCAGATCCCTTTGATCCTGTAGTTACTAGGTTTCAGGTTTTCTTAGCACTAGTTTGTTTCCAATTTGCCTTTATTTCTCATATGTAGTCTTTGCTCTTCTAGGACATGAGCTGAATGTCTGGAGTATTCTTTTTATCTTAGTGGGTCCTAAACTTCAACTTCTATTTTGCCAGCCTTGCAAGACTTCCAGAATACTTTCTCTGCTCTTGAGTTGCTTGTTTTATGGTTGTTTTTTGCCATCTAACGCAGGGCGAGCATTGCTTAGAAATCAACAGACATCTTGAGGGGAAATTGCAGTGTCAGGCTTACTTTTCTACAGGCCTCCCCTCTTCAATATCTTGACTCTTACAGCCTTGGCTACCTTGGTAGTCCTAAACTCTTAATACTCCCTATCTAGTGAGACTATCTTAACCTCCAGACCACTGCTTCAGCTCAGTTTCTTCTCCACACTGTGCAATCAGCACATACGCTAGAAGGAAAAACAGAGGTAAATGTAGGGCTTACCTAGTAGTCTTTCCTTCTTTGCAAGACCATGGCTCTTCAAGTCTTGGCTACCTTGGTGGTTCCCTGATACAGTGTTTTTGTTTTTAATGAAGTTTTTACTATCACTGAAAGTAGAAGAGGAAATTTTAAAGAAAATACCCTTGTAGTCACAACAGAAAAACAATAAGATACCTGGTAATAAATCTACCAAAGTGGTGAAGATTTTTATAGAAAAACATTTTTAAAATTTTTGTTCAAAAGCATTAACATTTAAATAAATGGAGAGATTTTATAAAGGTATCAGTTCACCTAAATAGTTTGGTAGATTGAATGCAATTCCAATTAAGATCCCAGCTGGGATTTGGAAGAAGATGAGGTGATTCCAAAATATGTATGGAAAAAAAAATCTAGGAATAACTAAGAGACTTCAGAGAAGAATAAGGTTGAAGGGTACTTGTCAGATGAATGTGCTTAATCATTAAAGTATAATTAAGATATATAGCATGGCACAGGGAGGACATATTGGCCAAAGGAATCATATAAGCTGGAAAAAAACCTATGCATATATGGGAATGATAGCGAGGTAGCATTGGAGATTTGTGTGTAAAATATGAAATAATAAATTGTGTTGTGACATTGGATTTTTTTATATAAAGTTGACATAAAAGTTTGTAACTTCATGGTAGGAAATCATTTAAAGTAAAATGCACTGCCTATCAAAATACATTGGTAAAGTTGACTGCATGATTAGTTTAGGATATTTGAGCACATTAATAAGAACTGTTCATCACAGAATATCACAGAGTGAAGGGATAAGAAGATATCTGCAGTTCTCATATAAATAACAAAGGATCAGATTATGTAAAGAATGATTATAAATGAATAAGAAAAGCATTTCAAGGAAGAGGAATGGTATATGAACACAAGAAATATATTCAACCTCATAATCAGAGAACTAAAAATGCAATGAGATACCATTTCCCATTCAATGGGAAAATATGAGAAATCTCATAATACTAAGTCTTGATGATGATATAAAGCAAGAAGAACTCTTAAACTGGTGATGAACATGTCCATTGATACTACCTTTGGAAAATAATTTGCATGATTTTGTAAAATGGAGTATACTCTTGAGTGTATGTCATCGATGAACATTGGCCCATGTGAGTTGGGAGATAATACATGATTGATTATGACACTGTAATAATAAAAACTTGAAAACAATCAAAATATTAACAGGAATATGGATACACCAATACAAACCAATGAATTACAGATATATGGAACATGAATCTTCAAAACAATATTGAATTCTTCCTTAAAAATAAGCTATATGTTACCCTTTTTTGTAAAGCTTAAATGCTCAAAAACAGTGAAAACATTGACTACAGATTATAGGTTATACAAGGATATTAAAAAAGAACACTTTTTTGTCCAGCAAAATTCAGGAGGATAATGACTTCTTTCTTGGGCTTTCCCATAAGAGTTAAGTGATAGAATCATACAGGAACACACAGGAAGCTTCTATGATTTGGTAACATTCTAGTTCATAAGTTGTGTGGTGGGTGACTCAGTGTTCTTTTATCATTATATTTCGTAAATTTTGTGTGTTCTTTTGTAGGAATGAATTAATTGCATTTTATTGAGTAAGCCATGCTATAACCACCCAAATTGCCACTTTCTACTGAAAGTATATTTTTTTCAATACCTAAACTGATAATAAAATGCTCTTTCTAACCTAGTGAATTTTCTGTATTTCATTGTAATATAAGTTTGTGTCTTAATGACAATTTCTATATAAAGGAATATAGTATGGGGGAATTCAGTAGGTAGACAGCCTGAGTTTACATCCTACCTTCAACATTTACGGGTTGTGTGATTTTGGACAAGTTATAACTGCCCTGTGGCTCAGTTATTTCTTTGGCAAAATGGAGGTGATAATTGCACCTACTTGTGAAAATGCTTTACATGAGTTCTCACATTTAAAGTAAAACAGTACCTAGCACATAGTAAATAAATGCTCAGTGCATTGGTATTTTTATATTATAATAATTATTAACATTCAGTAATTTGGCAAATGAAAAAGTTTCTTGAATGATTTAGAATTGGTTAAACTACTGTAATTCTAAAAAGGATTTTACATTCTTCCTAGAGAAGCATGCCATAGGGACATTGTGAATTTGCAAGTGGAGATGATTAAACAGTTTCATATGCAACTGGTATGTATGGCAAATTTTATTTTAAATGAAAGTAGAGTTGTGTGAATTTTTAAAAATCTATTAAAGGTGATCTATTTTAGTTGTTTTATTTAATTTCTAAAATAAATAAATAGGGTGTTTTAGACATTAAATAAGTAAAATAGTTTTTAACTGGTCACCTCCTTTTGACCTATGAGATAGTTTAAAGCTTCTTTTTTCTATGGCTTTCTTCCTGATAAGTAAGCAAAAAGCATCTTAAATGTGCAAATATAAATTTTCTAAATATATTAATTTCACCAGTGATCTTCCATTTATATTAACAAAATAGTAAGAGTTAAGTACAAGAAATATCATTCACTGAGTTAATTGAACATGAGTGAAATTGATAGCTGAAAGTATATAAAACATAGCCTGCCAAATAAATGCGAAATATCAGTAATTTAAAAGGCATTTTTCCCCTTTTTCTAGAATGAAATGCATTCTTTGCTGGAAAGATACTCAGTGAATGAAGGTTTAGTGGCTGAAATTGAAAGACTACGAGAAGAAAACAAAAGACTACGGGCCCACTTTTGAAATTTCGGTGAATACCTTAATGTTCTGTAATTTGGGAAGTTTCTGGGAACACAGAACTGCATAGAATCAGTATTGTTTTCATGGCCTCCAGGGAAAAAATTTTTTTTCAGGTAAAAGTAAAAGGCTGATGGGATTTTACACTATCCACTGTTTTCACCTTAAAAATATGTATATTTTTATAATAAAAATTGTACAGTGTGTTATCTACCCAATAGAAAAGTCAACAGGATCTTTATTTTTTGAAAGCTTTGGCCATCCACTAAGTGCCCTTTTTCATAAGAGAAGAAAATTGTTCATCAAAATTGGTTATGTTTGTGTTTTAGTCATCTTTTTTTAAACATATATTTTTGATTGACAGATGGTCTTTCAAATTTTTGGGGCGAGTTGAGATTTAAAGTGTTTGATATGCCTTCTATTTTTATGGAGAAAGTAATTTTAAACTGGCAGTTCGTGTTTCTAAGCCATTACTAATAAAGCATAAGGTTGGCTAATAATTATTTTGTTAACTTGATGAAGTCAAGTATGACTATTATTTATTGTACATTTAATAAGACAATTTTTGGAATTTTGAATTGCACAAATTACATGATACCTTTTGCATTTATGTTACTATATTGTACTTCTGACAAATCTTTACTCCTGGGTGGTATTTTTTTTAGATATCTTTACCTATGAAAAATGTTTAAGGGTTCATAGGACTTGACAAGAGCTATCTATCTGCTGATTATCTCATTATCATGAAACGTACTGTAAATTTTCAATCAACATGACAACTTATAATGAGTGGAAATTCCATATTAGATACTAAATATTACAGTACTGTTGCTTTATCTAATTCTTTGTGTACTGTGTAAAATATTTTTATATTGTTGGCCTTACTATAAAATTATTCAGAAAGGTTGTCAAAATAATTTATACCTCGTTGGCAGTAGTTAGATGTATACATCTACCTCCTGTAATCTACAATTTTAGGTTAAATGTAAGCTTGGGAGGGCTACTGACTTGTTCACCTTCTTGTTGTCTCTTGTCCCAAAGATTTAAACTATGTACCTTTGTATAGTTCTACTGCCCCATTTTGACTTCTGCGATGAAATCATCTACCAAAAAACAAAAACAAAAACAACTGTAGCTTGGCTTACTAACTTTATGGGTTTCTGAAGTGATAGAAGTTTTTAAGGATATATTTAATAAACATAAGCTTACTAATAATTACTTCTAAAAATAAAAACAGGATTATTACTTTTGCCCAGTGTGGTTTATAGAATACATTTGTACTGAAGCATATAGGGAAGTTAATGTCATCTTTTCCTGACAGATTATGAAAGCATTATCACTTGTAACAAGTTTCCTTGTGTATTACTATCTAACGGGTTCAGAAGACATAAATATTAGTGTGTTTTGCCTACATAATGTATTTCAATCTGTTAATATTTTCTTATTGCCTTTTTAAAAAATAAATGCACATAATGTGTATTAAAAGAGGTGGGATAGAATAATTTTAGTAATTATGTGTATAGATGAAAATTTTTTGTGATGGAATTTAAAAGCTAAAGTATAAAAAAATAAAATTTTATATGCAAAAAATAGGAAACCTGAAATTGAAATTTTGTCCTTGGCCAAAATCATGAGAGATTTACTTTCCCACCTGAAATAAAAGAAAGAAAATATGTGAAATGGTTGCAGATGTTGATCCTTGAGAGAAACAAATGAGACCTTAGAAATTCAGTGAACCCCAAACACAAGAAGAAAACGATGCTAAGCCACATCATAATCAGATTCCTTAAAACAAGCAACAAGGAGAACTTCTTAAAAGCAGCTAGAGAGAAAAGACATAGAGGGACAGAGATAAGAATGTCAGACACTGGAGCAACATCTTTAAAGTACTGAAAGAAAAGCCCAATTTAGAATTCTATAGCTAGTGAAATGGACCTAGAAAAGCTAAAAAAAAGAGTTTATCACAAGCAGACTGGCACCACAGGAAATGATAAAGAATGCCTTTAAGAAGAAATTATACCAAATAAAAATCTGCAACTATACAAAGGAATGAAGAACACCGAAAGTGGTAACTATGTGAGTAAATATCAAAGCTATTTTTCTATTTTAAATTTCTTTAAAACACTAGAATATTTAAAGCAAAATAATAACAATAGAGTACTGGGTGGTTAATATATATAAAGTGAAATATATGACAATACCAAGATTGGGATGATGGAAACAAAATTATACTTCTCTAAGATTCTTATACTGACTATGAAGCAGTACAACATTCCCTGAAAGTAAATTGGTAAGAATGTGTATTATAAGACCTAAAGCAACCACAAAAAGAAAAACAGTGAATAAATAACTAGATAGCCAGTAAAAGATGATAAAATGTGATTTTAAAAATCCAAAAGACACAGGAACAAAGAGTCAATGGGACAGATAGAAAGTAAACACTAAAATGATAGATTTAAATAGCTATATGGATAATTAAATGTAAATTTATGATCAGTTGAATCTTGCTCTTCTTAATCCATCTGTTTTGAATACAAGAAACCTGCTTTATACTGAACAGAATGCAAATGAAAACAGATGAGTCAAAATTAGTAGGAATCAGCTAGAGCAGTACTTAGAGCGGAATTTATAGCATTAAATGTATAGATTAGAAAAGGAAAGATCTCAAGTCAGTGATGTCAGCTTCCACCTTTTTCTTTTTTCTTTTAAAGACAGGGATTTCACTCTGTTGTCTGGGTTGAAGTGATCATATCATAGCTCACTTTAGCATTGAAATCCCGGGTTCAAGTGAATCCTTCCACCCCAGCGTCCCAAGTAGCTGGAACTATAGGCACATGACATTATGCCCAGCACAGCATCCACCTTAAGAAATTAGAAAAATAACAGCAGATGAATCTCAAAATAAGAAAGAATAAAAAGATCAGCACAAGAGAAAACAAAATCAGTTGAGGAGATGAATGCAATTTAAAACTTCTTTTAATTTTTATTTTTGTAGAGACAGCATCTCACTATGCTGTCCAGGCTAGTCTCGAACCCGGCCTCAAGTGATCCACCTCAGCCTTCCAAAGTGCTGGTATTGTAGGTATGAGCCACTCTGCTTCTCCTCTGTTTCCTTAACATCAACAAAAATGATAAACCTTTAGCCAGGCTAATGAGAAAAAGAGACAAAATTGCCCAATATCAGGGATGAGAAAAGTGACATAACCACAATTTCTGTAGACATTTTTGATAAGATGCCAAACCTAAATAGTTACACTGGTGAATTCTTTCAAAGATTAAAAGAAGACAATATCCTAAATTTTGACAAAAGTTTCCAGGAAATAGGAGAGGATTTCCAATTCATTGTTTGAGACCAGCATTACCCTCATACCAAAATATGGCAGCATCATGACAAGAAGATTACACAAGAATATTTGTCATAAAGACAGATGTAAACATTCTAAATGAGACTTTTTTTTTTTTTTTTGAATCCAGTGATGGGTAAAAGAGACCAAGTGAGGTTTATCTCAAGCATGCAAATTTGGGCTAACATTAAAAATCAACTGTAATTTGCCATATTAAACAGACTAAGGAAAATTATGTGATCACCTCAATAAATGCAGAAAGAGCATTTGATAAAACTCAACATTCATTCTTGATAAAAACCCATCAAAGGAAGAATAAAAGAGAACTTCCTCAACCAGATAAAGGGCATCCAAACGACCCCAGCAGCTAACATTAAACTTAAAAACTGAATGTTTTTTATTCCCTAAGATCAGAAGCAAAGCAAATGTATATGATGTTCTCTTCTATTAAACATTCTATTAGAGTTTCTAGCCGAGGTAATTAGGTGAGAAAAAGAAAGAAGCAACATTCAGATCACAAAGGAATACGTTTTTAAAAAGCCTCCACTCACAGATGACATATTTGACTATAGAAAATCCAATGGAATACATGAAAAAACTAATAACAATAATGATGTTAAAGGATACGGCATCTATCTACAAAACTCAATTGCATTTCTATATACTCGCAAGAATCAGAAAATGGAATTAAAAATGTAGCATAAAAATGAGATCATTAAGTGTAAATTAGATAAAATATATTCAAAACCTGTACACGGAATTCTACATAACAGTGCTGAGAAAGTGAACTTGAGGGATACCATGTTCATGAATTAGAAGGCTCACTATTGTTAATTGTCAGTTTCCTTCACATTGCTTGGAGATTCAGCAAAATCCCAATAAGAATTTTAGTAGGCTTTGTGTGTGTGTGTGTGTAGAACTTGTTAACCTGATACTAAAATTTGGAAATATATAAAGGATCTAGAATAACCAAAGCAACTTTGGGAAAATAAAGCAGTACAGTAGAGGTCTTAACACTTCATAATTTCTAGACTTGTTATAAAGCTATTAAGATAATGCATAAGTGCATAAACATAGTCACATAGATCACTGGAGCACAATATAGTCCAGAAATACACCCACACATATAGTCAAATGATTTTGACTAATGTGTAAAGGTAATTCAATAGACAAAGAATAAACTTTTTAAAAAACTGCTGGAATGCACAAGCAAAAACAAAAACCCTGATGCATACTTCATACCATCTACAAAAATAAAGTGGATCATAGACATCAATGTAAAACCTAAAACTATAAAAAAAATTCTGCAAGATAAGACAAAGATCTTTGTGAGCTTGGGGTAGATTTTTTATATGTGACACCAAATTAATCTCCAAAAGTAAAAATGGATAAATTGGATTTTCAAACACCAATTAAGGTATAGTCTTAGAAAGGTACCATTAAGATAATTAGAAGACAAATCACTGACTCTGAGAAAATGTTTGCCAATCATACATCTAATAAAGATCTTATATTCAGAATATATAAAGGCATCTCAAGACAAGAGAATAATCTGATTTTTTTACATAGTCAGTGATTGAGATAGACACTTAATCAAATAAGTTATGAAGCTGGGTATCGTGGTGTGGTCTCAATTTCTCAGGAGGCTGAGGCAGGAGGATTGCTTGAGCCCAGGGGTTTAAGGCTGAAGTGAGCTATAATCATGCTACTGCATTCTAGCCTGGCTTGAAGAGTGAGGCATCTCTAAAAGTTTAAAAAAAGACATGAAGATGGCAAATGCACATGAAAAGATGCTTGTAATCATTGTCATTTAGGGAAATGGAGACCAAACCATAAGGATATACTCCTGAATATTTATTAAAATAGTTAAAATTAAAAAGCCTGACCATACCAACTGTTGGCTAGAGTTAAGAAATGCTAAGTGTATGACTGCTGAGAAATGCTGAATGTATGATAGAATATATTGTTTGCTAGTAAGAACGATGGCAGGAAAAACCTAGCTTCCCCCCCACCAACCACGTGGAAAACTATTTGGGGCATTCTAAAGTGGCAGGACAATATATAAATATCATACACCTGTTAAAACAATTCTTTAAGCGTGGGATATGTGACCCTGCCCCCGTGGCTCCCTTGTGGAGAATACTTTCAAGTATCAGTGGTAAGCAGGCACCAGCTGCCTCCCTAGTTTATCTTGGTTCTATGAGAAAACACAGAACACCCGTTTGTTAATAATAATCACCTGTTCAGAGAGAACTACGTGAGTCAGAATCTGTTCAAGGCCTTCGGCCAGGAATGCTATCATCCCCCTGAGGCTCTCAGCTTGGAAGGCTGTTGGCCCACTGGAGAGTCCCACTTTGCTGTTCTATCTGGGTGTCTGTTTCTCAATGCCTTAAGCACCACCTGGGTGGGGGTCTCTACGGCTGAGCTGGTCTCAATAAGTGGTGCCCAGATGTGAGGCTCGAACCCAGGAAGAAAGGTCACCTGAGGAACAAAGAAAGGAGAAGCTGAGCTGAAGGTATCCCAAGGACTCTTGAGAAAAAATTCCTAGGGTCAGCTGGGGGAGCCCGGAAGGAGCCCAGGAACTCTTGAAATGATCTCCCAGGTAAGTTAGGGGGAACCTGGAAGTACCCAAAGAACTCTTGATAAAATCTCCCAGGGTTAGTTGGGGGAGCTGGGAAGTATCCCAAGAACTCTTGAAAAAAATCTCGCAGGGTGAGCTGGGGGAGCTCGGTACGTACTATTAGGGTAACATGGGACAAAGATCAAACTCGAGGCTTATTTAGTGTGGTCTGTTTGGGCTTTAGTGCGTTTTGCCTTAGAGTCGTTTCAGACGGTGAGGAAGAAGATTCACGAGAGGAAGGGGAGTATGATGAAGTATGCGGACAAAGTGTAGAGCAAAAGGATGAAAAGTCAAATGAGGAAAAGCTGTGCCCATCAGCCCCCACCTCAGTATCTTGCTGAGGGATGGCCAATCCTCCCAATATTTCTCCATTAAAGAAATTGGAAGCGTTGAATCTGTAAATTACTTTGGGCAGTTTGGCCATTTTCACGATGTTGATTCTTCCTAACCATGAACATGGAATGTTTCTCCATCTGTTTGTGTCCTTTCTTATTTCGTTGAGCAATGGCTTGTAGTTCTCTTTGAAGAGGTCCTTTACGTTCCTTGTTAGTTGTATTCCTAGGTATTTTATTCTCTTTGTAGCAATTGTGAATGGCAGTTCGTTCTTGATTTGGCTTTCTTTAAGTCTGTTATTGGTGTATAGGAATGCTTGTGATTTTTGTACGTTGATTTTTGTATCCTGAGACTTTGAAGTTGTTTATCAGTTTCAGGAGATTTTGGGCTGAGATGACGGGGTCTTCCAGATATACAATCATGTCATCTGCAAATAGAGACAATTTGATTTCCTCCTTTCCAATTTGGATACCCTTTATTTCTTTTTCTTGCCTGATTGCTCTGTCTAGAACTTCCAGTACTATATTGAATAGGAGTGGTGAGAGAGGGCATCCTTGTCTAGTGCCAGATTTCAAAGGGAATGCTTCCAGTTTTTGCCCATTCAGTATGATATTGGCTGTTGGTTTGTCGTAAATAGCCATGTGCAGAAAGCAGAAACAGGACCCCTTCCTGACACCTTACACCAAAATTAACTCCAGATGGATTAAAGACTTAAACATCAGACCTAACACCATAAGAAATTGGAAGCTACCTTGAAGGTGAAACTGTTTCTGTTGCTGTGTGTACTCCTAGAACTACGGTAACCGGTTCCATTCAAGCAGAATTTCAACAGGCCAGAGAAAAGATATTTGGAAGCATGGCAATTTCGGTTGCTTCCTATAGACTGGGATACTTTAACCCGAGCTTGTTTATCTCTCTCTCAATTTTTACAGTTTAAGACCTGGTGGACTGATGAGGCTAATATTCAAGCTAATATAAATGTTAATGTTCAACCTCTGATTAATATTGCTATAGGAGAGCTTACAGGAACTGGTGCATGGGCTCCTTCACAGGCACAGGCTACTATGGCTGATTTAGTCATAGAGCAGATTAGGAAAATATGTTTAAGAGCTTGGGAGAAAATTACAACAGGAAGCGAAAAAAAATCCTTCTTTTGGAGCTGTTAAGCAGAGGCTGAAAGAGCCATATGCCGACTTTATAGCTCGATTGCAAGAAGCCATAAGAAAGGCCATATCAGAAACAGAGGCTCAGGATATTGTACTGTGCTTGCTAGCACTGGACAATGCTAATTCTGAATGCCAGGCTGTTTTATGGCCACTTAAAGGGAAAGCTCACTTGGTGGGTTACATTAAGGCGTGTGGTGGAATAGGAGGAAAATTACACAAAGCTACCTTATTGGAAAATTACACAAAGCTACCTTTAAATGGCAGGTATAAAAATAAACAGAAGAGGTCCTGGAGCTTGTTTTAATTGTGGAAGGAGATAGTGAAATAGAACTCCACAAATTTAACTAAATTTAGCATGCTTAACTTTAAATGTTTTGAGTTTGCCTAGAGGAGGACAATTAACAGCACTGAACAACAGCTGAATAAATAATCCAAGGAAGAAACTGTGGGACAGTTAATCTGGTGGCGAGATCCACTTAAAAAGAATTGGGAAAAAGATAATAGAATAACATGGGGCAGAGAATTTGCTTGTGTTCCTTCAGGTTCAAATCAACAACTGGTGTGGGTACCATCCAGACATTTAAAGCTTTATCATGAGCCAGATACCAAAAGAAGATTTGCAGAGGACCCCCTAGTCGCGGAAATGGCAAGACTAACACTGAAAGTGCTGTTCTCAAAAGGAGAACACACCAAACATCACCACTGACTTGGGGTCAAATCAAGATACTTTCACAGATGGCTGAGGAAAACCTGAAGAAAGCAGGACAGCCTGTTACTATGAATAACTTGATGATAGCTGTGATGGTGGTTATCACCATTACAGTAAGGATTCCTGAGTTGGGATAGAAGTAAAAGGAAATTTCACCTATTGGGCATATAATCCTTTCCCTCCTTTATTGACATATGATCTCTGGCCTTAATATTCTTTATAATAATTTAGGAAATAACAGTTGTTTCAGCCATCAAAACCTGAATGCAGGTAAAATAAAGAATGGTCCCCTAAGGGGATACTTAGCATTAATTGCACCCGTCAGTCCTCTTGTAGTGGCATGGAACTCAGATGGCAAATAAAAAACTATAATTATTCAGAATCTATACATACTGAGTCTAACAACCGTATTGTCTGGAGAAATGGGGGAATAGTAGGACCACGACCAAAAATGTTATGGCCAATGATAAGAGCTGAATGAAAAGAACTTTGGAAAATACCTATGGCCCTAAAACCAATAAAAGTCTGAGAAGGAAAATATAATAGAGGACCAGGCCCTAATTCTTACTCATTGGAGTTTATAAGGAATAAAAGCTCTTTAGAGTCAGAGCTGTGTTAAAACTCCCCATATCTTTTGGTGGTGGGAGAGTTACAGATGGACTTTATTAACTCTAAAAAGTGTAATGAGACTGAACATAATTAGGAAAGAAAAAAACATCACCTAGAACATGTTGGAAACTATCATTGGATATGAGAAAATTGAAATAACAAGTTTTTCAAGCTTCTCAAGCACATCTAACTTTGATTTCAGAATCCAAGGTGCTTGAGGGAGGTGCTGATGGATTGACAGCCCTAAATCCAGTGACTTGGGTGAAAACACTTGGAGGAACTATGATTGCTGTTGTAATTATGTTATCGATTTGTTTTGTTTCTCTTTGTGTAGTCTGCAGGTGTGGATCCCAAATCCTTAGAGAGATAGATCAGCAAGGTGGAGCTGTGCTGGCTTACCTAGCTTTGTCACAACAACAAGGGGGAAAATGTTGAGAAATGCTAAGTGTATGATTGCTGAGAAATGCTAAGTGTATGATAGAATATATTGTTTGCTAGGAAGAATGATGGCAAGGAAAACCTAGTGTGTTTTCCACCACCACCAAGTGGAAAACTATTTGGGGCATTCTAAAGTGGCAGGACAATATATAAATATCATACACCAGTTAAAACAATTCTTTAAGCATGGGATATGTGACCCTGCCCCCGTGGCTTCCTCATGGAAAATAGTTTCTAGTATCAGTGGTAAGCAGGCACCAGCTGCCTAGCTAGTTTATCTTGGTTATATGAGAAAATACAGAACACCCTTTGTTAATAATAATCACCTGTTCAGAGAGCATAACTACGTGAGCCAGAATCTGTTCAAGGCCTTCAGCCAGGAATGCTATTATCCCCCTGAGGCTCTCAGCTTGGAAGGCTGTTGGCCCCCCAGAGAGTCCCACTTTGCTGTTCTATCTGGGTGTCTGCTTCTCAATGCCTTCAGCACCACCTGGGTGGGGGGCTCTACTGCCAAGCTGGTCTCAGTAGGCTAGGATGTGGAGCAACTGGAATTTTCATACTCTGTGAATATAAAATGGTCAAACATTTTCAGTTTCTTCAACCATTGAGCATATACCTACCATAGACACTAGGCATTCTATTCCATAAATATGTACAAGAAATAAAAGCACATATCCACACAAAGACTTGTACGTGAATGGTCATAGCAGATATATTTGTAATAGCCCAAATCAGGAAATAAATATCTGGCAGCAGATGAATGGATAAAGAAATCGTATATTCAGTGTAATGCCACCCAGCTACATGAAAGGAATAAATTATAATTAAACAACATGAATGAATCTCAATTATATTGAGTAATAGAAGCCGGACAATAAAGAGTATATATCATGATTCTAGTTATATGCAATTCTAGAAAATGCAAACTTAACTACAGAGATGGCCATTAGTTTGCCTGTAATTCACTTTTCATTAATACTCATATAAATATGGAGTATGTAAACAACTTCAACATTCCCAAACCTTTGATTTTAAAGAAATGTGAAATGCAGTGGGATCATCTGGAAACATGAAACTGAACTATGATGAAAACCTTTTTTCTGGTTTCTAAAAATTTGAATAGCACTTTATATTAGAAACCTCTGCTCACTTAAAATTTTATTTTGGAAAATCTTATCTAGTTTAATAACTTCTATAATTAATCAATTTTTAGTTTCTTTAAGTTCTTTTTGTAACTAACATGGTATATATTTATAAGTAAACAATAATGAGCTGAATATTTTGAATAGAGGATATTACAATGTTCTATATGAAGTTGATTTATTTTCCTATGAAACTCAGATGCTTGATATTTATAAATAAGCAAATTTCTTTGCATAATTAAAGAGAAAAATAAAGCTATCAAATATAGTTTTACATTTCTAAAGGCAGTATTTTCTCAAAAGGTAAAATCTAGGTATGGTCTAAAGACACTGTCAGAGAAATAAAGGTAAGAAACTATAGTAATGACCTTACTAAATCTTATTTTTTGTGTTTATTTAATACCTAGCACAGTAGATAATGATATTTGTTAGGAAGATAAGAGTATTATTTAGTGGAGATAATCTTATTAAGTTTTGTTATCTGGTAAATTGTGGATTTTTACCATTCAAAATACATTTCAAGCAAAAAATAAAAATGGAAAAAGGAATCACTTTGGACCAGACCTTCTTTGAGATTAAGAACAGTTTCAACCTAGCAACTTAAAAGTGACTACAATGCTTAAGAACCTATGTTACTGCTTATATTTTGGTCAGCTATTGAAATAAATTGTCTACATGTTAGTAAACATTTCCATTTCTAACAGATATGCTGAAGAAGATATCTGAAGTTATCTAGACCAATGAAACATGAAATTTTGAACATGAAAATTCACATATTTGTTATTCATAACAACTTACAAGATCCAATTTCAGGAATAAACTAGATTTTTATAAATAAAAGATCCTTTGCAAATACTAGTCAGGGCTGTAACACTCTCACTAACAGATACCTAATTTACATTTCATAGTGCAAAACTTTCCGAGCATTTATAAATTGGGTGGGGTGGGGAAAGAGTGTTGGTAACATTGGAGAAGTTACAGTTCATCACTGTCATTACAGACTTCAATGATGCATGAAAAGAGAACACTTCAGAAAATTACACAAAATGCAAACGTTATTGTCTGTTTTATCTCCTGATGTCAACTGAATGATACCTGCATATATTATTCCCAGTAGTCTATCAAACTATATTTTATTCTGCTTCATGAAGTTGCCAAATAAATGTAGATATAATTTTTTAAAAAATTGAAAGTACTGATCAGTAGGCAGACTTTTTTTTTTTATTGCATTTTAGGTTTTGGGGTACATGTGATGAACATGCAAGATTGTTGCATAGGTACACACATAGCAGTGTGGTTTGCTAATAGGCAGACTTTTTAATTTGACCTTGGAATGATAAAAGTCATAAAATGTCTGATTCTTGAAACAATATTTGATAAAAAGGTAAAGATAGGCCAAAATTGATTGCTTGTGTAAATGTGTTTATAAATTTAATGGTGTATTTACCCTGCCACTTTTCCATAAATTTTATGTTTATGTGAAGAATTAATATAAATTGAAATCTACACTTCCCTATGATCTAAAAATAAGGACAAATATACAGTCAAATTAACAAGAATAATTCACCATTCTCCTTCTGGAGACTTTCTATAGTAGTAATTCACATGCAATTTAGTACTTAATGTGGGTTATGCAACATATTGACTAAAGTTTTGAGGGTAGAAATGCTCTATCTTAATATTAAGGTGCCGGAATAATGTCCTTTAAGCTAGGGAAAGTAATTCTACTCAGGAAACAAGTCTCTTCATTTTCACAAATGTATCACCTTGGTTTAGGGCCTACTCTAGACTCTTATCTCTTATTTGAATTTTTGCTTTAGTCTCCTTTTTGTTTTCTGTTTTAATGTTGCCAGAATAATGCGATTTTCCAGATATGCTGGAATCATCTGGCATTATTCTCTACTTAATGTCTTATTTTTTGTGTTTGTGTTTTTGTTTTTGTGTTTGTGTTTGTGTATATGAGGAATGCCTCAACTCCCTCCTCCCAAGTTACTGATCTCTTAACACGTTCTCTTTCTTTTAAAAATCAGAAATTGCTGTATCTTATAGAATCAGATTGCTTGAATATCCTTCAAGCTAATGGCCTTAAAACAAACTTTTTAATGAAGTGTAAAAGAGACCACCAGGAACATGCCTGTAGTCAAAATTATGGAGACCATACACCAAGAGTAACCATGGGCATCTTAATAAGATGAGCTTCAGAGAGGCTTGTTAAAAGATTTTGTCTTGTGCTTGGTGATTTTTGGAGGGTTTAAGAAAGCAAGAGTTGGAGTGATGTTAGCCAGAAGGCAGAATAGGAAGCCCTGAATTCTCCTTTCCACACATGGATTTCACAATAGTAAAGAGGCCAAATGATCTACAAGAAATTCAAAAACCTGTTAAAATGTTCCTGCAACTTGAAGCCAGTCACATCAAAGTCCAGTAGAAAAATTAATTGACAACACTGTCACCAGAGCCTCTGCTTCCAGTATGATACAGTGTGATGGAGAGAAAGCCCTCAACTCCCATTCTGTCCCTGGAAGGGAAATTAGTAGAATGTATGTCCAGTATTCTGACTTTTATGGTGGCTACCCAAGGACTGGTTTCCATCTTGCCCAAATCCAAGTACTGACAAGAACCAGACCTCATACCAAAGCTCTGAAAACAGACTATCAAAATGCATAGGAGTATCCACTACCAAAGAGATACTCTAGAAGAAGCTTCAGTGTCCTGGCTCACCATGGCATTCAAGAAGCTGTGGTATCTCAGATACATCTAGACTGAACTTTGAAGAAGAAACAAGCAACCCTCTTCAACTAGGGTATAACATATACAAACCCAGAGAGAATGCATACCCCAAAAGGCTTGAGAGGTCTCCAGAATCCCTATATGGGATGAGTGGAGAAAGTCTATCCTGTGTCAAAGCAGTCTGGAAGAGTTGAATGATTCTTCAGATGCCAAAAATCCCAACAAAAAATAATGACACAAAGAAATGAAAACATGGCACATTTAAAAGACCAAGTGAAATCTTCAGACACTGGCTCCTTAAAACAGTGATACTCCCAGAAAAAGAATTCAAAATTGTCTTCATAAGGATGCTCAATGAATTAGAACATGGATAAACAACTAAACAGAATTAGGAAAACAATGCATAAAGAAAATGAGAATAGCAACACAGAAAAATGATGAAGAAAAACCAGACAAATTGTGTAAATGGAGAATGCAATAACCAAATTGAGAAATTCACTGCAGGGCTTCAACAGAAGACTTAACCAGGCAGAAAAAAGGATCAATAAACTAGAAGACAAACTTTTGAAATTACTGAGGCAGAAGAACCGAAAGAAAAAAGGAATAAAAATGAAGAGAGCCTAACGGATATATGGGATACCATAAAGTGAAAAAACATATGCATTATGGAAGCCTCAGGAGAAAGAGAAAGGGGAGAGAATCTATCTGAAGAAATAATGGTTGAAAATTTCCCAAATCTGAGAAGAGAAATGAACATAAAAATTCAAGAAGCTCAAAGAACTCCAACTAGGATAAATCTAAGGAGACTTACACCAACGCACATTATAATCAGATTTTCAAAATCTGACAAATTCTTTGTCACAGACAAAGAATCTTGAAAGCAAAAGAAGAAAAGTAACTTATTACATGTAAGCGAGCTCCTATTAGATTATCAGCAGATTTCTCAGCAGAAACCTTGCAGGCTAAAAGGGAGTGGAATGATATATTAAAAGTACTGGAGGAAAAAAAACTCCAAAACCCTGCTATCCAAAAATACTATTTCTGGCAAAACTGTCCCTCAAAAACAAAGGAGAAACTAAGACTTTCCCAGATAAAAAGTTCATTGATACCAAGGGAGTTCATCACCACTAGACCTGCCCAACAAGAAATGCTGAAGAGCGTCTGACAAGTTGAAGCAAAGGACAATAAACAGCAATACAAAGCCATATGAAAATTAAAACTTCCTGGTATAGGTAAATACATAGGCATATATAGAATTCTGTAGTATTTCAATGTAGGTATGTAAATCACTTAAATCTGGCATGGTGTCCTTTTAAAAAAGCATATAAATTGTTATAAAGTTTTAGTTAAGCAGGATAAGTTCTAGAGATCGGCTACACAATATTGTACCTATAGCAAACAATAATATATACTTAAAAGTTTGTCAATAGGATATTGCATGGTAAATGTTTTACCACAATACAATTAAATTTTAAAATAAAAGTAATCATAAATTAATGTTATTGAATTTCCAATATAAAAAAGGAAATTTGTATCATCAATAACATAGAAGGTAGAGATATAAAGAAGTAGAGTTTATATATGATTGAAGTGATCAGTTTAAAATAAATTTTTATAACTTTAAGATGTTTTATGTAACAATTGTAATAATTAACAAAATATCAATTTTAAGTCTTCTATTAGTAATTTAAATGTAAATGGATCAAACAGGTCAGTTAAAAGACATAGTTTGCAACTACTTGGGAGGCTGAGGCAGGTAGATCACTTGAGCCCAGGAGTTCGAGGCTACAGTGTGCCATGGTCTTGCCTATGAGTAACTGCTGCACCCCTTTCTGGGTGACATAGTGTGACTCCCCTCTCTCAAAAAAAGCACCCTCAAAACAAAAAAAAAAATCCAAAACCATAGTTTGGTTGAATGCATGAACAAGATTTGTATACTGTCTCCAAGGGGCTCATTTTAGATCTAAGGACACGCAGGCCAAAAGTGAAAGAGTGAAAAGATATGCCATGCAAATGGGAATCTAAAGGAGAGCAGGGACAGCCATATTTATATCAGACAAAACAGATTTTAAGACAAAAACTGTAACAGGAGACAATAAAAGGACATTGTATAATAATAAAAGGTTAAATTCACCCAGATGATAAAACAATTTTAAATATATATATGCACCTAACATTAGAACACCCAGATATATGAAGCAAACATTGATAGAACTGAAGGGGAAAATTAGACACCCCCACAAAAAAAAAGCCAAGAACAGGGAACTTTAATACTCCACTTTCAGTTATGAATAGAACAATCAGACAAAAGATCAATAAAGGAACAGGACTTGAACAACACTATAGACCAATTGGATGTAACAGATATATACAGTACACTCCACCTAACAACAGAAGAATACATACTTTTCTCTAGTGCACATGAAACACTCTCCAAGGTAGATCACATTAAGTCTTAATACACTTAAGACTGAAATAATAAAAAGTATTCTCTCTGCCAACAGTGAGGTAAAACTAGAAATCAATAGCAGAAGGAAAACATATATATATATATGAAAAAAATATATTTCATATATATGTGAAAATTGAACAACATTCTTAAACAATGGGTCAAAGAAAAAATGATAAGGGAATGGAAATATCTGGAGACAAATAAAAATAAAAACACAACACACCAAAACTTATGGGAAACAGCAAAGCAGTTCTAAGAGGGAAATTTATGGTGGTAGATGCTTACATTAAAAAAAAGAATCTTAGATCAATAACCTAAACTTACAACCAATGGACCTAGAAAAACAAGAGCACACCAAACCCAGATTTAGCTGAAGAAAAGAAATAAAGAAGTCAGAGATAAATGAAATATCAAATAGAAAAAATCAACAAAACCAAGAGTTAGTTTTTGTTCACTAATAAATTGAATAACCTAGAAGAAATGAATTCCTAGAAACATAAAATCTACAAAGACTGAGTCATAAAGAAACAGAAATTTTGAATAAATCTGTAAAACTGGTGAGAAAATTAAAGCAGTCATCAGAAACCTTTCCACAAAGGAAAATCCAAGACCAGATGGATTCATTGGATAATTCTTCCAAACATTTAAAGAAAAATTAACATCACTTCTATTCAAACTTTTCTAAAAGAATAAAAAAAGAGGGAACACTTCCAAACTCATTCAGTGAAGCTAAAATTTCACTGATACCCCAATCAACAAAAAGAAAACTACAGACCAACCTCCCTGATTAATATTGATGAAAAATGCTAAACAAAATAATAGCAAACCAAATTTTGAAAAATAGTAGCAAGCCAAATTCAGCAATGCATTAAAAGTGTCATATATCGGCCGGGCGCGGTGGCTCAAGCCTGTAATCCCAGCACTTTGGGAGGCCAAGGCGGGCGGATCACGAGGTCAAGAGATCAAGACCATCCTGGTCAACAAGGTGAAACCCCGTCTCTACTAAAAATACAAAAAATTAGCTGGGCGTGGTGGTGCATGCCTGTAATCCCAGCTACTCAGGAGGCTGAGACAGGAGAATTGCCTGAACCCAGGAGGTGGAGGTTGCGGTGAGCCGAGATCGTGACATTGCACTCCAGCCTGGGTAACAAGAGCAAAACCCCGTCACAGAAAAAAAAAAAAAAAGTGTCATATATCATGATCAGGTGTAATTTATACGTGGCACAAGGATGGTTCAACATACCAAAATCAATGTGTAATATGCCACATAAAATGAAGAAAAAAATGTGTTCACTTCAATTGATACAGGAAAACGTTAGACAAAATTCAACATCCTTTCACAATAGACATACCCTACAAACTTGGAATGGAAGGAAACTACCTCAACATAATGAAAGCCTTCTATGAAAAGTCCATAACTAACATTATACTAGTTGATAAAAGACTGAAAGATTTTCCTTTAAATCAGAAACAAGGCAAGGATGCCCATCACACTATTACTGTTCAACACAGTATTGAAAGTTCTAGCCAGGGCTATTAGCCAAGAAAAAGTAATAAAAGGCATCCAAATGGAAAAAGAAGTAAAATTATCTCTGTTTACAGATGACATGGTCTTATATGTAGAAAACCTTAAGGATCCCACAAAAAAAAAAAAAAAAAAACCACTAATAAACAATTCCAGCAAAATTGCAGGATATAAAGTCACCAAGCATGTATCAGTTGCTTTTCTACATACCAACAACAACCAAACCACAAAGAAAATTAAGAAAACAATTGCATTTATATAGCATCAAAAGGGATAAAATACTCAGGAATAACTTAACCGAGGAGGCAAAAGACTTGTATACTGAAAGCTACAAAACATTGCTAAAAGAAATCAAAGAGAATAGAAATAAATGGAAAGACATACAGTGCTCACAGATTTAAGACTTAATAATGTTAAAATGTCCATACTACCCAAAGCAATGTACAGATTTGATACAATTGCTATTAAAATCCCAATGGAACTTTTTGCAGAAATAGAAAAAATTACCCTAAAATTCATATGGAATCTCAAAGGTTTGAATAGCAAAAACAAAAAACCAAACAAAAACAAAAACAAAAACAAAAACAAAAACAAACAAACAAAAAAACACTTGAAAAAAAGGAACAAAGTTGGAGGTATTATAGTTCCTGATTTCAAACATACCACAATGTAATAGTATTTAGTGTGTTACTGGCATGAAGATATATAAACCAGAAGAACAGAGTAGAAAGCCAAGAAATAAACTCTTGCATATACAGCCAAATGATTTTTAACAAAAATGCCAAGACTACAAAATGGGAAGGTGACAGTTTCTTCAACAAATGTTGTTGGGAAAACTGAATATACACATGCAAAACAATGAAGCTGGACCTTTACCTACACCATATACAAGAATTAAAATGGATTAAAGGCCAAAATGTAAGACATAAAACTATTAAATTACCAGAATAAATTATTGAGGATAAACCTGGGGCCATTGAATTTGACAATGATTCCTTAGATATGACATCAAAAGCACAGGCAATAAAATTAAAAATACTACTATATCAAACTTAAAATATGTATATCAGAGAAAACTGAAAAAAATTGACAGAAAATAATTGCAAATCACAGGTCTGATAAAGATTAATATCCAAAATATATATGGAACTTATAAAATTCAACAAAAATAACCCAATTAAAAATGGACAAAGGAATTGAATAGACAGTTCTCCAAAGAAGACATGTAAGTTGTCAATCAGCACATGAAAATATGTTCAATATTATTGGTTATTATTAGAGGAATGCAAATCAAAACCTCAACCCAAAATCTCACATCCATCAGAATAGCTATTACCAAAAGAACAGAAAATAAGTATTGATGAGGATATGGAAAAACTGTAACCATTGTGCATTGTTGGTAAAATAGTGCATCCATTATGGAAAACAGTATGGAGGTTTCTCAAAACATTAAGATTACCATAGAATCCAACAATCCCACTTCTGGGTATATATCAAAAAGGATTCAAAGCAGGGTCTCAAAGAGGTATTTACAACAGTATGTTCATTGCAGCATTATTTAAATAGTCAAAAGGTAGAAACAACCCAAATGTTCATTGACAAATGAATGAATAAAGAAAATGTGGAATATACATACAATGGAATATTATGTAGTCTTCAAAAAGAAGGAAATTCTATCACATGCTACAGTATGGATGAACTTTGAGGACATTGTGCTAAGTGAAATAGACCAGTCACAAAAGGACAAATAACGTATTCTATTCATATGATGTGTTAATAGTAGTCTAAAACATATAAACAGAAAGTAGAAGGCCCCTAACTCAAGGAAGTGAGGTGTTCTCACTTTGTGAAAATTTATTAAGATGTGTCCCTGTGACTGATACAGTTTTATTAATGTAGGTTAAATTACAATAAATACTTAAAAATAACAAAACAGGCCAGGCACAGTGGCTCATGCCTGTACTCCCAGCACTTTGGGAGGCTGAGGTGGGCAGATCATCTAAGGTCAGGAGTTCAAGACCAGCCTGGCTAACATGATGAACCCCCATTACTACTAAAAATACAAAAAAATAGCTGGGTGTGGTGTTGCACACCTGTAATCCCAGCTACTTGGGAGGCTGAGGGTGCAGTGAACTGAGATCACACCATTACACTCCAGCTTGGGCAACAAGAGCGAAACTTTGTCTCAAAAAACAAAACAAAACACACACACACAAAACAATGGGTTGTATAAATAGGAAAAAATGGTAAGGTACTCTACTTAAATCTAATATATTAGTAATCGCATTACATATAAAAATGCATTCCAATTAAAAGAGAAAGGTCAGCAGACTAGATTAAAAACAAAATAAAGCTAAGGGCTAACTATGAGATATATTTTGAAATATTAGGCCACAGAAAGAATGTAATTAAAATAATGGGAATAGGTATACCATGCAAAAGCTAGCAAAAAGCTGGCACTAATAGAAAACTAAACTTTAAGTTAGGAAGTATTACTGGAGATAAAGAATATATTTCATAATATAAGGTTCGTTTCACCTGGATGACAAAAATTCTAATGTTTCATGCACTTAATAATATAGCTTTGAAATATATAAAGCAGATTTTATAGCAACGAAAAAAGGACAAATTTCACAACAATATTTGTGGAAGATTTTAAAACATCTAAGTAATTGATAGAAGAAAGACACAGAATACTCAGTTTTCTTATATCTTTAGTTCACTACGAGGTTTTTGGTGGTTTTTTGTTTTAATTTTTGTAGTTGCTGTTGTTGTCTGAGATGGAGTATCAGTCTGTTGCCCAGGCTGGAGTGCAGTGGCTCCGTGTCAGCTCATTGCAACCTCCGTCTCCTGGGTTTAAGCAATTCTCCTGCCTCAGCCTCCCAAATAGCTGGGATTACAGGCGCCCACTTCCACACCTGGCTAACTAATTTTTAAATATTTTTAGTAGAGACGGGTTTCACCATGTTGGCCAGGCTGATCTCAAATTTCTGACCTCAGGTGATCCATCCATGTTGGCCTCTCAGAGTCCTGGGATTACAGGCGTGAGCCACCTTGCCCGTTTTTTTTTTTTTTTTTTTTTTTTTTTTTTAATAATCGTGAGTGGGTGCTGAGTTTTATCAAATGCTTTTACAGCATCTATTGAGATATATTAAATTTATTAATGTGACATATCGATTTTTGAATGTTATATCATCCTTGCACTCTTTGAATAAACCTCATTATCTTGGATTTGCTTTGCTATTATTTCAGATTATGTCATCTATGTGTATAAAGAGATTAATCTTTTTTTAGAATATCCTTATCAAATATGGGGTATCAAGGTTATGCTATTAGAAACAAAGATGCAATATGTATAATAAACTTAGAGCCTCGAGATGATTTATCCTTCTCAAGAATGGATTTATCCTTTGTTCTAGGTGAGTAAAGCCTGAATTGTGGTTTTGGTGGGGCTCCCTCTATCTCTAGTTCACCCTTTTTCCATATAACCCTCCAAGGATGTCAACTAAAAACTCAATTTTTGTCTCTGAGATCCCTCTGCTGGTGGGTCTTAAACACTAATCTTCGTCTTCTCAGCATCATCAACTGCAGAAAATGTTCTCCATCCAGGCTTTAGCTTCAAAATTCAGGAACTGTCTTGAGGACAAACCAGCCATGTGTACGAGGTTCTGCAAGTCTTCAATTTTGTCTCTGTTCCTGAGAAATGCTAAAAGCTTTGCTGGTTTCTCTGTTATTTAGGCAAAACAGGGATTCTCAGCTTCTTGGCCATGCCTAGAATTAGAAAATTTCCCAGTGAAAAAGTAGCTGTAGATCACTAGTTCTTCATGGTTTTCTCAAGAATCGTATCTCCTTTAATTCTTACTAGTTATGGATCAAGCTAATGCCATTAAACAGATGGATTTTTAAAAAACCAACTTCTCTGGTTCTCCTTAGCATTCGTCTGCTGCAAGCAACTTTATTCTTTTTAGTAGCAGAAATTCTGCTACCTATTCTTGTTTTCTTTTCTTTTTTAAAAATTATTTTTATTATTTCATGTTCCCTGCTAAGAGAATATATACATACACACACACACACACACACACACACACACACACACACACACTCTATATATGTTTGTATAAGAAGTTTATATATATGGTATACTATATATATTATTTATAAATACAAACTTTTTAAGGTTCAGATATAAATCTCTCTCTTCATTGGTGAATCTGAAGAGAAGAGGATGTGTACCTAACTTTTAAGGTCTAATATAAATGGTATATTTCCTTTCTTGGGCAATTCAAGAACTTTTAAAAAGTTTAACATTAATTATATGTCTCTGACTTATATATTAGTATTGTCAAGCACTTTAATTCTATGCATTGTACCCTGCCACCCATTGTTTTTGTTGTGCACAGTCCATATTCATTTAAATTTGAAGACATTTACCGTTTGTGGAGGTTGTCATTTCTTCATAGATGCCTGAGCCTCCATCAGGACATTTTTCTTTTGCTTTTAATATAGAGTTATTGATGGTAAATGCACTGCTTTTATCTGAAAATGTCTTTTTTAAATTAATTTTTAAATAATGATTTCACTGGATATAGATTTATAGATCATTTATTTTCTTTTCTTTGAAAAATAGTATTCCATTGTTTTGTGGCTTGTATGAGTCCATTCTCATGCTGCTATAAAGAATTGCCTGAGATTGTGTAAGTTCTTTAAAAGCAATGGAGAACAATGGACGCGTACTCCTAGGGAGCAGAACACAGACCCAACCAGGAAAAACTTCCATTCGACAATTTCCCAGTGAGATTTTAGAACAGGGATGGGCCAAAGACTGCTTTGAACCTCCTATTCTTAAATAGGAGTTTATTCTAGTTATCCTGTCCCCACTTTACCATTGTAGTCGGGTGTGTGTGTATAGGGGAGCAAATAGGCAGCTCATTCTTTGTTCATTGTTCTCTTAACAAAGAGCAATCATTCTCATTAAGATGAGAGACCTCTGGACCTAACGTAGATTATAGTTCAGAATATCTTAAACTTTGAGCCTAATGCTGTGATTAGGTGTGACTTTTGAGAATTGATGGATGGGAGTGGGCATATATTGCATTTGGGAGGAACATGAATAGTCATTGCCTATGGGACAGACTGTGTTATGTTGTGTTATCTCCAGTCTTTCATTCCTACTGTATTCCTGTTCTTTGCCATTTGACTTTATAGTTTCTACCACTAAAGAGGTGGAATATATTTTCTCCACTCTGTGACTTTGCATTTGATCATGTGGCTTTCTTTGGCCAATAAAGGAAAAATGATGGTGTGCCAGTTCCAAGTCTAGAATTGAAGAGGTCTTGTAAGTTTCACCTGCTCTTTTGTACTTCTGACAGGAACATTAAAAGATCACACACATATACACAAAGCTCCCTTGGCTAGCTGCTGGTTTCACAAACACGATGAGAAACATGTGAAGTAGAGAAGTCTCAGCCAAGGTACTAAGCCATACCCAGCCAGTGCAGTTCAGCTAAGAAAAAACCCACTGTTATATACCACTGAGATTTGTTTATCACCTTTTTATTATTCAGAAATAGGTAAACTTCTTTACTCATCTCTAACTCAGCCGTTGTGGTTTAGAGCTTTGTCATACCTTATTGAGATTTTTCCAAGAGCCTCTTAACTAGATTTCCTATTTTCCCCTTTTTCTTCTTGTCTGTTGTGTACACTGTACTAGAGCTGTCTTCTTCAAATGCAAACGTAATTATCCACAAGAAAGAATCTGACCCTTCCTTGAAAATGTGTCTCTTGCTATTCCACGTGCCCTGCACTCATATTCCAGTCTCAGGTTCCACAGAATGCCACGCTTGTTCGTGCCTCTGAGCCATCACCTTCACTATTTTCTCTGCCTAGAAAACTCTACAAATCCTTCAGGACACTTCTTACATGTCACCTCTTATGTGACATTTTTCCTTGACCTAAAGACAATCATGCTCTCTTCTTTGTACCCAAAATTTATTTTCTACTGTTATGATACTTCTTACAGAATCAGGATGATTTGTCTCACTGGGTAGAGGCTGTCTCTGAATTCTCTCTCTATATACAATGTCTAGTATGATGCTTTGACCTCTGCTGAAGTGCAATATTATCTCATATAGATTTAACTGTATCAATTATTGAATGATGCTGAACACATGTAAAGATGATTATAAATTATTGATTTCTGTGTGGTGTATATAGTATTCCTGATAAACTGGAAATTTGATTAATCACAATCCTTCTTTTACGCATAAAATAATAGCATTTATAGTAATAGAATAAATTATGAACATAGAAAAATGACAACAATATTTGAAGATAGTTAACATGCCCTTGATACGTAGATATTGTGGGTCCTATTCAAGTGAAATCTGACAACCAGCACACTTAAAATTAAAGTGTCAAAAATCAATTATGCTTCACTTTGCATTCAGACAAATTGAACTTTTCAAAATTGATTTGAAGCACATCTTATGTCAAAAGACACCTACTCTATTTTTTGAATACTAGTAAAATGAGAAAACATTTTATTTCTCATTTTAGAAATGATCATCACACTAAATCTTTATCTGCCAAAATGAGACTGAAGAGTATCAGAATGTCTAAATATTGCTGTAGTGATTGAACTCTGTTTTACAAAGTTGACAAAGAACAAAGTTGTATAAATTTAACAGTAGAAAATTGCTGGAACATGGACCACTCAAAGGACCCTGTGAAAAAGAAGACGGGGGATATAGGTGTAAGCAGATCAGAACGAGTTTTGTATGACATGGGCGAGTTTAGGCTTTATCTACTAAGCAGAGGCACGTTTGTTTGTACATTACAGCATGAGGAGAGCAGCTATCTTCAGCCTCACTCTTCTCGTTAAAAGATATGCAGATTCTTTTTAAAAAAAATTTATTTATTTTACTTTAGGTGTGTATTATATCTGGCATTTCCCCCCATGTTATCCCTCCCTACCCTCCCTTCCCTCCCCACCCCCCACTGTCTCTCCCATACCCCCCCAACTGCCCCTAGTGTGTGATGCTCCTCTCCCTGAGTCCATGTGTTCTCGTTGTTCAACACCTACTATGAGTGAGAACATACGGTCTTTGGCTTTCTGTTCTTGTGTCAGTTTGCTGAGAATGATGGTTCTTAAATAGGGCCGCTATCTTCAGCTTTGTTAGATAAATGTAGCTGACACTCATTTGTATATTCGGCTTGGCTTTTTAAGTTTGAAGGGAGACTAGCATATCCTCTAAGTATGGGTATAAAATGATTTTGGTAGGTGAGTACTATATCTGAGACTTGTAAGGTTAGCTTTGTTGAAGTTTCTTTCAAGATTAGTGGTAGGTAATAGTCAAAAGTATTTCCCCTCAGTGTGGGCAATGCCTGCAGCAGATTTTATTTCAGCCTATGCTTCAGTAGACGTGTCTGAACTGACACTGCTCTTTTTTATGTTCCCTCACCTTCATTTCTCGTCATTCATTCATTCATTTAGTGAACTGTAGTCACTGCCTGTGTGCTAAACACTGAGGATCATACTGAAAATGATGCCCCATTGAATAGAGAAGACAGATATAGAATTAAAATAAAAATGTGCTAGGAGCAGGGAATGAATATACACACAGGGTGTCAGGGAAACAGCAGAGAGAGATTTTAGATGCAACCTGAAAAGGCAGAGTGATATCTGAGAAGGCTTTATAGAGGTAGTAGGAGGTACAATAGAAGGTAAAAGACCTGAGCCGAGAATTAGAGATAAGTAGAAACAGGCCTGGTGAAGAGGGAGAGGAAGGAGGCTGCTATTTCCAGAGAGGATGTTGGAGATATTATACACAGGATCTGCAAGAGACAAGAGGGCAGGATATAGGTTGCAGAGATGAACCTGGTCAAATCACCAGCAGCTGTTGGTGCAGGCCAAGGCCCTAGGATTCCTTTCTGAGGACAAACAGGAACCAATCTCAGGTTTTAAGCAGGTTGTAACATGATCAAATTTGGAAAGATTCTGACCACAGTGAGGAGAATGAATTTGAAAGGAATTAAACCAAGGGCAGGGACATCATTTAGGAGACTGTTCGATAGTCCAGGTAAGAAATGGGCCTGAACCAGCAAAAAAATGGAGTCAATGTTCAGAAGGTAAAATAAGCAGACCTTAATTAAATATAGCGGATAAATATAGTAAATAAACTGAAATGCATCTAGAAACTACCTGTTAAACATCAGGTGGTCCATTGGTTTGAGAAGTCACTTTTATGCTTAATAATTTTCTCGCTAGCTCTACTTTTCAGAGTTTTAAGCATTAAAAATATGTACAGGAATAACAGCCTCCAAAGTCTATTGAACTGTTCCCTTCTTCATGAACCTATAGATGTGAGTTGTTATGATTTATTTTTGACTACTGACTCATATTTTAGTTGGGGGTTAAATTTTAACATGGTTGGAGAGGATTAGCCTTCTTTTATACTGCTGCATCTTTTTCTCTGGTATTTTATTTCAGAGTTCCAATGCTATTTTTCATAAACAATCTAGATTTCAAATTACCCTTGTCAGGTTTTTGTACAGGGAGTCTTAGCTTCCTAACAAAATTATTTTAAACAATAAATGTTTATTGAGTCTAGAGTATTAGTTGAAAAGAGTGTTATAATATTATAAAAGCTGAAAAGGATGTTATAAAGTTATAAGGAATGCTACAAACTTATAATGTTATAAAATAAACATACATAAACATATGTGGTTATTATCTACTTGTGAATTTATTTTGTAATCAAGATGAGCAATATGACCTGAAACATAATATTTTCATTTAAATTGTCATAGAGGTTCTGAGTCCCTTCTTTGCTCTTACTATATATAAATTGATCATACCAGTCATAGCAATGATTTCTTTGCTACTGGGTCATCAACTCCCTATTATAAAATTATTCATATGGGAAGATACTGACTCAAGTTGCAAAGGCAGGGACCATGCTGCGATAAGAACAGGTTGTTGACTATGTCCCATTGTGTGTTGTATAGTAAATGTGCTCTCCTGTTTGTTTTGTTAGGCTGTGTTTTGATCCCTAAAGCTGCTATGTTTCTGATTTGCTTCTTTTTTTATCTGAGAGCAACTGGTTCATTAAAATCCGACAACAACATAAAGAAAAAAAAAAAAACCTGCTAAGAATGAGTCTGAACAGCAGTAACCAAAAGTTACATATCCTACTGTAAAGTAAAGCACATCAAGGTGAAGTATTATATTGTCACTTTACATTATCTGGGAGTTGGCTAGAAACACATTTAAATTTTGTTCTAACTAGTGTATTCTGTCAGTTAAATAGCTAAAGGGTTAGTTATTTAAGCCATTTTGGCAAACTGTGAAAAACACATGACAGCAACAACAATAAAAACATCTCTAACTGAAAGTCTGTATTCATGTTTTATTTTTGCATAATGAATCAAGCAAAACTTAGAAGCTTCAAACAACTCACGTAGATTATCATACAATTTCTCTAGATCAAGAGTCTAGGATGGCTCAACAATCTACCCAGGGTCTCACAGGGCCACAATTAAGGTGTTGGCCGGGGCTGCATTCTCATTTGGATGACTTGACTGGAGAGAAATTAATTTCTGAGGTCATTCAGGTTGTTAGCAGAATTAATTCCCTTGTGGTTGCGTGACTGAGGGTCCTGGATTTTTGCCGGCTATCAGCTCGAGGCTGGCCAAAGTTTTTTTGACATTTTTGCTTCTTCAATATGGCTGGCTACGTTATCAACCTTGTAAGGAGAGTTTCTTGCTTTTGGGAGGGTCCAGTTCCTCTTTTGAAGACTTACACCTGAGTAAATCAACCCCTACATCCAGGATAATCTCCCTTACAATAAGTCAAAACCAACCGATTTATGACATCAGTTGGTTTTATTTACATCAACAATATTCCTACACCTTTGTCATATTGTTCTGGATTGGAGTAAGTCAAGTCACAGGTTCCACCCAAGATCAAGGGAGGGCATGAACACCAGGGAGCAGGTTTCAGAGGGGCCGTCCTAGGATATATCCATCCAGAGTTTTACTTTACAAAACACTTCACTTGTTTTATCTTACAATGCATCAACGTTCGATTACAAAGTTATGTGTTTCCTTTTAGCGCGAGGGAAGAGAATAGTTAGTTGGTGGTGATGAACCTATCAGTTGTGTCCAGGGACAATGCCATGGGCATTTTGCTTGGGCGGGTTGCCTCTGCCCAGGCTCTTTGTGCCAGACACTTTGGACCATTTGTCGTTCCCCAAACACATCAGGTTTACATCACGACTTCTTATTGCCTGAGTGCTTATGCATGAACATCTTCCCTTTCCCATTCTTATTCATTTTTCAAGACCTAGAGAAAATAACACGTTCTGTATTGGAACTTTGCTGACTTTCTCAGGCAGAGATGGCTATTACCATCTCTGTTTTCATAAGCATTTGCAGAAGTCATTTTCATATCAGCTTTTCTCTGAGGTTGAAGCCGTTTGTTTGTAGGCTTGAATCCCCGCTTCCTTTGTATCAAGAATCAAAGCTTACGCTGTTCCTTATCTCCAATCCTGTATTGCTAGCACAGGACTTTGAACAGAGTAGATACTCTACAAATTAAATTTAAAGGAGTGAAGGATGAGAATGACTGGAGTGATAACAAAATAATTATAGGAAAAATGAGGGTTAGAGGAAACAGGTAAACAACAACGTGAATAGACTACAGTGACAGAACTTTACAGGGTTTTATCAAAATTTGAGGATGAGAATGCGAAGGAGAATAGTTGTGAATAAGACTAGAAAGGTTAGATCATGAAGGCTCCTGAATTTGTCAGGCTAGAAAATGTGGACTTCATGAAGATCTGAATCCAGAGGGGAACAGATATAAAGCAAAGAATCCACAAATGCATAATTTCAAATTGTGGAAAGCTCTGTAAAGAAAATGTTCCATAAGCTGTAGTAATAATTAGCAAGGGACCCTGGTCTAGCAGTGGTCACCTGAATAAGTAACATTTGAGGTGAGACTTGAAGGTTGAGAAGGAGTTACCAAGTTGAGGTGTAAAGAATGGTATATGATCAGGCTAAAGACAAAGGTCAGAATCAGGCCTTGTGGAGCCTTTCACACTGTTATTGACATTTTCATTTTGTTCTTTATCCTACAGTAATGGAAGGACATTGAAGAAGTTTAAGCAAGGTAGACTTAGGGAAAGGATAACAGATGAGAGAGAGAGAGAGAGAGAGAGAAGAGGAGAGACTGAGAGAGAGAAATAGTTTATCTTTTTATTTTTATTTTTTTAAAAATGGTCTCTGGAGAATAAATTAAAAGCACCAGAATGGATCCAGAGAGATGACTCTACTTAGGAGATCATGTTAATGGTACAAGGGGGTAAACTACAGTAACTTGATCTATGGATGGCAGAGGAGCTTGAGCTAACTGGACAGATTCAAGATCGTTTATGGAGATGGGATTGACTGGAATTGGCTATGGGCTATAGAGGTGAGTGGAATGTTTCTAGCTTCCAGAACTAGATGAAGGGTGTTGCTCAGAAAGAACAATGAAATACGGACATGTTTGGAAAATTTGGAGATGAGAGGAGGGTTTTTGTGGCGAAGGTCGAATGGCTTGCTATATACATGTGGGCTGTAAGCTCAGAGGAGAAGTCTGTGTGAGAGAGAATGACGTTTCCCACACATCAATGGTAAACTGACTTGTGACAAGGGTGCCAAGACCATTCAATGGGGGAAAGAACAGTCTCTTTAACACCTGGATTTGGGACAAGTGGATATTATCATGCAAATAAATGTAATTGAACTCTTACCTCACATGATACACAAAAGTGAACTTGAAATGAAAATTCGAAAGACCTAAATTTAGAACCTGTAATTTTAAAATGCTAGAAAGAAAACATAGGGGCAAATCTTCATGACTTTGGATTTGGCAATGGTTTCTTACATATGACACCAAATACACAAGTAACAACAACAACAAAAAATGATAATTTGAACTTTTTCAAAGTTAAAATCATGTATATTAAAAGACACTATCAAGAGAGTGAAAAGGTAGGCCATCGAATGGGAGAAAATATTTTCAAATAATGTATATCATAAAGGTCTAGTATCCAGAATGTATAAAGAACTCTTACAAGTCAGCAACAAAAAGCCAACCCAATTTAAAAATGGGCAAAGGATTGAAAAAGACATTCCTTTTCCAAAAAAGATGTACAAATGGTTAACAAACATATTAAAAGATGCTCACCATTATTAAGTCATTAAGGCAGTGCAAATCAAAACCACAAGATACCAATTCACACCACTGGGATGGCCATAATTTAAAAAGCAGAAAATAACAAGTGTTGGCAAGGATGTGAAGAAATTGGAACCTTCACTTATTACCTGTAGGAATGCACAATGGTGCAGCCACTGTGAACAATTTTGGCAGTTCCCCAGTATGTTAAACACGGAAATGCTATCGTAACTGAGCAATTTTACTGCTAGGTACATACCCTGAATAATTTAAAACAGGTATTCAAGCAAAAACTTGTACACCAATATTTGTAGCAGCATTATTCACAATAGTTAAAAGGTAAAAGCAACCCAAATGTCCATCAACAGATGATTGAATGAACAAAATGATATATCTCTGCAATGGAATATTATCCAGTCATACAAAGGATAAAGTGATGGTACCTGCTACAACATGATGAACCTTGAAAACATTCTACTAAGTGACGAAGCAAGACACAAAAGGCTATATCTTGTATTATTCCATTTACATTTTGGAATATCCAGAATAGGCAATTCTACAGAGACAGAAAGCAGATTAGTGGTTAGCGGGGTGGGGGAAATAGGGAGTGATTGCTTAACGGATATGGGGTTTCTATGTGGGGTGATGACAAAATTTTGAAACTAGATATTGATGATGGTCCCACAACACTGTGAATGTACTCAATGCTGGTGAATAGTTTACTTTTAAATGGTAAATTTTGTGTGTATTTTACTGTAATTTGAAAAAGAGATAATGAGATTCAGTTGCATCTAGATGTTATGAAGGTCTTGTAATGGGGTCACCTAGGGAAACAGAATAGAATAAGAAGAGGAGCTATGACCAGAGTTTAAGGAATTCTAACAATATAAGGACAGGTAGAGGAGAGTGCTACAGCATTGGACGTTGAAAAGGGGCAGCTGGAGGGGTAAGAGAGAAAACAGGAAAATGTGGAGGTCATGGGCAACTACTGGATGTTCTGAAACAAAGTGGTGGGATCAAAGCTTTTTTTTAGGAAAATCAATTCAGCAATGATGCACAAGGAAGACTGGAGAAAAACCTTTTTCTTAGGAAAGTCAATTTAGCAATTATGTGCAAGGAAGATTGGAGGAAAGATTATATGCAAGGAAGATTGGAAGATTGGAGTAGGGTGTGGCTCTTGAGGACTATTCCATGGAAAAGAGATTAGATTGAAGCAATGTCATGGAGGTAGAAAAATTTGGCAGTGTGCTGAAGGTAGCTGGAGAGAGAGGAGGTCTTAAAGCTGGATGGGCTCTTACAGCTCAGATGTTTGGTCACTGGAAGTTTCATTAACAGGAAGCCAAGGATTCAGTGTTTCTCAGACCAGTGTGTGGGCCATTTTGAGCTGGACAAATTATCAGGCTTGTACCATTTCTTAGCTATAGTAAGATAACAAATGTGAGATTTTTTCCTTATATATAAATATATATGGATATATGTAATAGATACCTATCGTGTGTGTATGTGTGTGTGTCTGTGTGTGTGCACATTTCTCTTTCAAATTTCAAGAGTCTTTTCCAAATTTAGGGATTATGCCATACTCTATTAGTCAGTGTTTTAAGTAAGTACATGACTTCCATCTATACCCTTTTAGATTTTCATGCAAAACATTTATGTGATTATAGGGTTAGAAGAAATCACAGAGATCATTGATCTAAACTCGTCTTTTTCTACAACAGTGGAAGACCAGAAAGGATCTCTCTGTGTTAGTGGAGTCACCACCCATGAGAGCCTTTTCTTCTTTAGTTTTTTTCCTCCCTCTGTCAGTTGCCCCACTGACAATTTGTCCATGTTGTCAGACAGCAAATGTATCAGAATGTAGTATTTATTTCATTTATTCATAAAGCACATGTGAAATACACACTATGTACTAGCTACTGGTTTAGATGCTGAATATCACATGAGTTATTACCCTAATGTTTAATTAATTTCCAGTACTCTTTTTGATATTACATAGCATGATAGTTTTATTGGCTGCAGATACAAATAAAAAACAAGTAACGTTTTTTATACTTATAATATGAGAACTCAGGAGGACTTAGAATAAACCCCACAAGGACATGGAATATGGATTTCAGGGTTTAGTTAATGTCATAAGCACATGCATTTGGCATCATCTTTCTTTTCCTATTTTGGTGGGGGGAGCGGAGTCTCACTTTGTCACCCAGGCTGGTGTGCAATGGCACGATCTCAGCTCACTGCAACCTCTCCCTCCCAGGTTCAAGCAATTCTCCTGTCTTAGCCTCCTGAGTAGCTGGGATTACAGGTGCCCGCCATCACACTCGGCTAATTTTTATATTTTTAGTAGAGACAAGGTTTCACCATGTTGGCCAGGCTCGTCTTAAACTCCTAATCTCACGTGATCCACCCGCCTCTACCTCCCAAAGTGTTTGAATTACAGGCGTGAGCCACCGCGATGGACCCATGATTCTTTTACATTTTAGATTTAGTGTCAGTAGGGTGTGGTGTCACTTGATGTGGCAATGGGCTCTCTTCTTCTTCCAGATTATCTGCTCTCAAAGCTGTTCCTTGATACCATTCTTTGAGACATTTGATTTTTTTTGCTTTTGTCCTGAACATATGAATTTTCACTTTGCCTTGGTATTTATCAAACTGATGTTTGGTCTGATGTATGTCTGTTGGCATGAAAGCATGATTTGACTTTCAATATGGTTTTGGCGTAACAGATGCCTTCATCTTGTGGTTCACAGTGCTGTCATCAGCTAACTCAGTTTTCAGTCTATTTAGCTATTAGGCACTTATTATTTGATCAATTCACTCAATTTATAATGTGGCTAGAAGTTCACAGTTTTTTTATCTGAAGACTGTGAAGCTTCAGATTTATAATTTTTTGAGATTTTTAAAAGAGTTTATATACCTTGTATAGCATGACACTTTTTAAACATTTTTTTTTTTTTTAAACAGGATCACCCTCTGTGGTCCAGGTTGGAGTGCAGTGGCCTGAACACAGCTCACTGCAGCCCAGACCTTTTTGGCTTGAGTAATCCTTTCACCTCAGCCTCCCAAGTAGCTGTGATCACAGACATGTGCTACTATGCCCGGCTAATTCCTTAATTTTTTTTCAGAGACAGGGTCTCACTATTTTGCTAAGGCTGGTCTCGAACTCCTGGGCTCAGGCAATCTTCCTGCCTCGGTCTCCCAAAGTGCAGGGATTCCAGGTGTGAATCACCATGCTCAGCCAGCAGCATGACAGTTTTGATGGGGTCTGTGCAGCATCCTGTAAGCAGAAACATTAATTGTTCAGCAACAAAACATAGGAATCACGACATTAAGTGGGATAAAGATTCCTCCTATATGGCCGGGCGCGGTGGCTCACGCCTGAATCCCAGCACTTTGGGAGGCCGAGAGGGGCGGATCACGAGGTCAAAAGATTGAGACCATCCTGGCCATGGTGAAACCCCGTCTCTACTAAAAATACAAAAATAAGCTCCGCATGGTGGCACGTGTCTGTGGTCCCAGCTACTTGGGAGGCTGAGGCTGGAGAATCTCTTGAACCCAGGAGGTGGAGGTTGCAGTGAGCAGAGATTGCCTGCACTCCAGCCTGGCTATGGAGCAAGACTCCGTCTCAAAAAAAAAAAAAAAAAAAAGATTCCCCATATTTATGTTTGTCATGTCTGTTTCATCATCAAATGAGTTGCAAGAAAACTTTTGGTTTTCAGAAGTGTGTGGATTTTGGAATCTCAGATAAGAACAGGTTTGCTGGCTTGTGAACAACATGAACAAGATGTAGTGTTTGCTCCTAAAGTTCACCTGTTGCTTCATATTATGTCCATTCAGCCTTTTTTTATGTGGTATAAACTAACTCAACTGTGTTCAGATTTAAATTTTAAAAAGGTGGAAGTGACTGTCTCAACAATTTAAAAGTCTAGCAGACAGATTTTGGACATGGTTGTTTGTAGGGCTCCAATGATGCCTTTTGGCTGGGGTTTTCTTGACCTTTCACGTGCCTTTTGTTCCCAAGGTTTCAGTCTCTCTGTCCAGTGGCCTCTGCATGCGTTAGGTTTACCCCCTTGCAGTGGCAAAGATGACTAAAGTGGCTCATTTCACATTTCAATTTTTTTCTTTTTTTTAGACAGTGGAAGTGGAGAAGAAACAAGGCAAGCTGAAACTGGTTGTGATTAATTAGCTTTAAACAGGGCTGCACTGGGACCTGCCTCTAATTCTCATTTGAACAGTCCCAGCAAACGTCTTGTGGCGTTTTATTGGCTGTGATTGCATCACATGCCCCCCTATGAACCAATCACTGAGGGCAGGGATATGCCATGTCCTGATTGGGTTAGGCTTGGGCTACCTGATTCATCTTGGGTCCAGGCAGGTCAGGCAGAACTGAGCAGGTGCAGCTGTCTCAGACAATCTGGGAGCTGCCGCAAGAGGAAGTGGGAAACACCGGCTGACAGCAAAATGGAAATGCTGCCCCACGGATTGACCCTGGATTTTCTTTGTATTTAAAATTCTTCTGGTGGAATGCAATGAGGTTAAGCTCAATATATTTTCAGCTATTTCTAGCTTTCCCCGCTTCCATGTAGCAAACTATTTTTACTCTTTCATATAACAAAATATATAAGAGCCTGCAAGTCTAAAACCATATTGAACCTAACCTGTACTCATCATCAAACCGTCATCATTAGGAACCCATGTATCTTCAGCTACCATGTGGCACACCTTAAAGTTTTGGGAAATCGCTTCAGAGATGAAATACTTAAAGCCCATGCCTAGATGGTCTTTTTAGTCCAGAACTGATAACTCAAAGCCCTCTGTCTGGATATGTTGTTAGAATTATTTTACTTTTTTCATGGAGAAGCGATTGTGCACGACGGTGAAGCACTCAGGCTCTGGAGCTGGGGGCCTTGGTGTGACTCTTGTTTCTACTGCTTACTTCGATGAATTACTTACCTTCTCTGTGCCTCGGTTTCCTCATGGGTAAGAATAATATAACAATAGCACGTGCCTTGTCAGTGTATTTTGGAGATAACATGAATTAATACACATCAATTACTTAGGAGCCTGACACATAGTAAATGGGCTGTAATTGTCAGCTGTAATTATTATTAACTAACCCTAAAATTCACCTTAGTAAAATGAGAATTTCTACAGCATGAACATTAACATTTCTGCATTCAGCTGCCCTGTATTACTATGGATAATTCCATTTGTTTTATTGCCAAGTTAAAGTAAAAAAAAAAAAAAAAAGCTATCCATATTTTTTTTTGAAAAGGCCTTTATTTAGACACAAGAGATTCTAGTCAGCCTTACAAACTTAGAAAGTGGAAATCCTTCTTCAACTGATGGAAAATGAGTCCAATTTCAAATCCCAAGCCAGACTCCTGTTTTTGTTGCTATTCTTTTCCTAAAAGACAAAACCTAATGTTTTCTTAGTGTATATAAAACAAATTTTAAAATCCACATACAGCACAGTGTTTACCACCCACCCCTGCTCGTGGTAGGAATATCACAAATTCTCTAAATTTCCCGAACATGAGATAAATATCAGACCATTCTATAAATTGACTTTATGAAGCATTTCAGAGCCAAGCCTTCTGACATTCACACCAATGTTTCCATAGTAACTAATGTGTTCAGAAGGGGAAGAGGAGGAGGAGATGAAAAACAAAGGAGACAATCCAAATAACAGAGATGCATACGTAAGGGAGAGTAGAAGGTTCGAGAAACTTTGAACCATTGCTTCTTGCAGGAGACGAGCATTCTTGTTCACGTGGGAGGCTTCCCCTGCTGACTGACTGACTCAGAGGGTGCTTACTGGAGCAGCTCCCAAAGTGTGGCCAGCTGGTGCTCCATTAATCTTGGACAATGACTCATGAATGCGGATTTGGATTATCCTCCTTTTATTGTAATCTTATTTTCCCCCCTCTGTTTTGAGGTGCCTTTGTTGCCACGGTAACAATGAACTAATTTGTGCCTGTCGCTGAACTGTCAAAAAAAAGTGCAGTATCAAGTCAATTTAGAGAATAGTTAGAAAGCAGGGTAGGGAAACACAGGTGCTAGCCATGATCACACTTGTTTGCAAACACTGAAGTCAAGAAAGCTAGTGTGCTGTTAAAATACGGGTTCTGTTTTCAAATCATATTAAATGGGGCCCTATCAGGTGCATTTAGAGGCAGGCTGCAAGGATCCGTTATTCCCTTGTGATGGTCAGCAGCACAACATCTTTTTCTCTTGAAAACTTCAGCAAACCTACTTCTTTGAAAATGTGTTGAATCCCCCACTTGCTTGTTTGTAGGGTGGATCAGGTAAATGGCTAGAGGTGAGTTGGATTTTTTGGGGAATCATTTGGTGGTGGGTGTAGGAAGGCATCTGACTCAGAGAAGGACATTGGCACTTATGCCAAGCAAAACAGTGAGTCCCAGCAATGTCCATATCCCAGTCCCTGAAACCTGTGGCTGTTACCTTACAGCAAAAGGGACTTTGCCCATGTGATTCAGTGAAGGATCTAGAGATAGAATATCCTAGATTATCTTCGTGGGCCCAATGTAATCACAGGGGTCCTTGCAAGAAGGAGGCAGGAATGTTAAAGTCAGAGAAGGAGATGTGATGAAGGAAGCAGAGGTCCCAGCAATGTGGGGCTGAGAGCCAAGCAGTGCAAACAGCCTTTAAACGCTGAAAAAGGCGAGGAAACCGATCCTTCCACGGAGCTTACAGAAAGATTGCAGCCCAGCTGATGCCTTGATCTTCACCCAGTGAAACTGGTTTCTGACTTCTGCTCTTCAGAACTGTAAGATAACAAATCTATGTTGTTTCAAGGCACTGAATTTGGGGCAATTTGTTACAGTGGTAGTAGAAAACAATATAGTATGCTTAGCCATCTCTGGTCCCAAAAGGTTTTCTAAGGCCGACTGATTTGATGCCTTCTTACCGAGCAGAGGTGAACGGAGCCATCCCCCGACTGCTGGCTGAGCACTTCTGGCCTGCTGTGTATCACTGTGGGTCCTTTGTGGGTCTTTCTCTGTGTGAGAATTCAAGGACTTTAGGTCTGATCATCATGTGGGCTCTGGCCATGGCAAGGCAAGCTACTAAGACAGAGCAGGCCTTCACAGTCCTGGCTTGAACACCTGGTGAGGCCTAGCACACCCAGATCCTGGGTGAAAAGTCCTTCCTGAGAAGGAAAACTCTTGGCACTCGCAATCCGTCTCTCTGTGCAAGTTAAGGTGTTCACTGGGTAAATTGTCCTGCGTTTCCAACTAGATCACATGTGTCTTAAGGTCCAACTTCACGCTTTCCAGCACTGTCTCAGACAGTCAATGCAATGAGAAACTGCGGTTCCTCCGTCTCTAAGCTGCTTCCTTAGTGGGTTCTAATTTTTCCCAACGATTTCGCCCTTACCATCCAGGTGCTGTGTTAAGCATGGTGTATTACATGACCCAAAGCTGACAACAACCCTGGGGGAAATCTTGTTCTCATTTTGCTGATGTAGAAATGAAGATTCGGAAATTAGGCCTCGAGAGTTACACGGTGAATGAGCGGCAGAGCTGGGCTCTGAGCCCAGGTGTGGCTTCCTGACGCCCCCCGGTTTTCATTGCTGCTGTGCTTTGGAGTCAGAGGCACCGTGGCACGGAGGTCTGTGGCCTTTTTTCCCTCCAGTCTCCAGTAAATGCTTTTCTCCTCTGAGCTCCCGTGTTGGCTCTTACTCCCAGTCATGCACAGACCTGGAGGAGGGGAATGAGAAGCTGGAGAGTGCCAAGGGGGCTCGAGAGCAGGTGGAGCGCGGGGGCGCCTTTGGTCCTGCAGGCACCCTGGCTTTCAGACATTTGTTATTTTAGGTAGAAATCTGACATCTGTAAATGAGCACATCCCTAGCACTTTCTATTTTCTTCAGTTATTTTTCTCTATTTTCTTCTTTGGTAGAGAAAATTCTAAGATGACTTGCAAGATTCCCACCCCCTGGCATGTCTGTTCTGTTACTATGGACTGAATATTTGTGACCCCCAAATTCATATATTGAAGCCCTGATATGCAATACGATGGTGTTAGAAGGCAGAGTCATTGGGAGGCAATTAGTCCACGAGGGTAAAGCCCTCATGATGGGGCTAGGGCTAAGAAGAGATGGGAGACTAAGAAGAGATAGGAGAGAGAGAATCTCTCCCTCTGTCATGTGAGGATGTTGTGACAAGAGGTCCCTCTGCAAAGCAAGAAGAAGGCCCTCGACAGGAACCCAACTGGCTGGCCCTGAGGGACCCTCGATCCTGGACTTCCCAGCTCCCAGAAAGGTTTCTTTTGCTCCCAGTCAATGAAATTTGTTATAGCAGCCTGAACTGACTAAGACACCTGTATAATCCCCTCCGCTGGGAATACGTTGGGATACCACTCCCATGATTAGGCCCCTCCTCAGTGGATTTTGGATTGAACTAATTAAAAAGGAGATGATCTGGGTAGACCTGATCAAATTAGTTTTAAAAGCGAGATTGGGAAAGCATGAGGGAAAAGAGCTAATGCGTGCCGGGCTTCACACCTAGGTGGTGGGTTGATAGGTGCAGCAGACCACCACGGCACAAGTTTACCTATGTAACCAACCTGTGCACCCTGCACATGTACCCTGGAACATAAAAAAATAAATAAAACATTAAAAGCAGAGAGAGAGAGAGAGAGAGAGAGAGAGAGTAGAAGGGACCTCATAGCAAGGACCAGAGTGGGTTCTTGGAGCTGAAAGTAATCCTTAGCTAACAGCTAGCAAGACGGTGAGACCTCAGTCATACAACCCCCAAGGAGATAAACTCTGCTAATAACGTGAGGGACCACAGAAGTGCCTATTTACCTAGTATAGCCTCCTGATGACGGTGCAGCTAGCTAACACCTTTAGTGCAGCCTCATGACACCTTGAAGAATGAACCTGGTGCCCAGATACCTGATCTGCAAACACTGAGTGATAATGAATATGTGGTATTTTGAACTAAAGTTGTGGTAATTTGCTACATAGCAATGGAAGATGAATACATCTTTCTAAAATCTGTTTTAAAGAAAAAATCAGTCTCAGCTGGGCTAGATAAAAAAAGGAAACAAACTCTGCCTTTCTTCAGATGCTGCTTGAGAAGTCAAAACCTTAAAGCACTTAGTAATGAGTTAAAAGGAACATTCCCATTTTTCCAGGATCTGTTTTTACAAAAATAAGACTCCCTTCAACAGTTTAAGTTGTCATCTCTGATCCATTCCTTTGAGGGAGAATTCCAAGGGAAAGCTTTTGGTCCCCTGAAACCATTGGAAACCCCTAAACATACCTAAAAAGGGGGAAGGGGGCAGCTAACACCGAGAGTGTCATTGGAAGCTTTTAATAAGGAAGATCTGGGCTGGAGGTTGGCTCCTGAGTAGGTCTACATCTCTCTTAGCTGAAAGAGGTTCCATTTTTCTTGGGAAAGTGGCCAATCTTTTAAAGATGCAAGGCCCCTTCCAGAAGGAAAGTTACCTTGAAGGTTCCACTCCAGCCCCAGTGTTATTTGTCTTATAGGTGGCAAGGTTTCGTCTTTTACATTACTTCCACCCTAGGGATTCAAAGTATGCGCCTATTCAATCACATCATTCATTCATCAAACTCTCATTGAGCTGTTAAGGTAAAGAGGCTGTGCCCAGCTCCAGAGGACCAGGAATGAACTAAACTCCTGTACAGCAGGAGGATGAAGAACTTGATGTTGACACTAGCATTTCATAATAATTAATAAGCACCAATATTTTCCGAAGACTGAGCGTGTCCTAGGAGGTGGGCTAAGAGGACCCACATGCGAAACCCCATTTACGCTACCCCAGGTGAATCCCATTCAAAGGTACTTTCCTAAAGGACAGAGGGTGGGTTTAATTTGATTGCTAGGGAACCCCTTGTGTCTCCACAATGCTTGAAACACGGTGGAGACCTCAAGGTATATTTCTTGTGAATGAATGAATGAATGAATGATACAATCATAGCTGTTAACTGCTTAGATATTAATGTTATGATCATTTCCTTTCATGAGGAGCCGGAGGCCTCAGACCAGTTAAATAATTCATCCCTGATAGCCGAAACCCAGATTCCTTCCCTATTGGACCACAGTGCCATCTCCCTGGTCCTACCAGGCACCCCAGTTGAAACCTAGGCCCACAGCGGAGCGGGCTGTGGACGGCGAGGCTCGCCGCGGGCGCCCTCTGTCGGCGCTCGGGTGGAGGCGCAGCGGCCCCACGAGCCGACGCGCAGGTGAGCAGACCGCGCAGGGGTACCAGCAGGTGCGTGGCCCTGGGGGACCGGGAGCCGGGCGCGGGCTGACCACGTCGGCCCCAAATTATCTGCCTGTCCTTACATGTTTGCTCTCCTATTTGGAGGTGCCGAGCGCGCACCTTCAGTGGGACCTGGATATCACCTGTGGGTTTCGGGGCAGTCATCCTTGAGACCTCTTGTACCTCGGGAGGCCGCTTGCCCTCTTTAAGGAGCCGGGGGCTCGGGGAAGCAACTGGGGAGAAGAAGCAGGAGAACTTGAGTTAAGAATTGCCCCCTGCACAAGAGGCAGCGGGAAGCCAGCAAGGACAAGGCTCTTTCTAGGAACTCTAGGTCCATCGCTTCCCTCAGGGGAAGAGGGAGGGAAGTGGCCTTGGGACATGAAGTTGCCTTTGGGACAATGGCCAGAACCTGCGGCGCAAGCGCGGCCCGAGTGAATGAGAAGCGCGGACCTCGGCTTCCTTGGTTCCGAACCTTCTTTGTTCCAGTCCCGCCCGGCTGCGCAGGCCGTGCACCCCCTGGGCTTCGGGGAACCTGTTTGCCGAAGATAATCGCATCCCACTGATATTTGGGTTATTCTCCTCGCGCCGACGTAATTAGACTCTCCCCCGGTGTGGCAGCCTTACTTAATTCTTCTAGTTTCTTCAAAAACACAACATTCACCCACATCCAAGGCAAAGGTTAGAATCAAGAAGATCCCTGCTTTCTTTAAAAGTGGCAGCTTTGTTCTGCTTTTAACAAGTAAAATCTACTTTGGGGAACGTTTTTCGCTTCCCCCACCCCCATAATTATTTCTGTCATTTATCTTTTACTTGGCCTATTGAAATTCTGAGCACACAAAGCCAACTTTGTTAATTTCTCTCTCTGAAACGCCATCAAGAAATATTTATCTCTCACTTTTTTCATTGGAATAATATATTCCCTCGATGGTGAAATTTAGCTCCATTTATTAGGAATCAAGTATAAAAAGACAGATAAAAAGAAAAAGCAGAGGTGGTGAATTATCCTAAAAAGATAGGACAAAAAATTCAGTTGTCTCTGAGAGTTGGGGGAAGTGGGGTAGGAAGAGGCCAGGCCATGGCACCATGCAGTTCACCGAAACCAGTTTTGAGGATATTTGATTTGAAACCACTGTTCTTTCTTTACATAATATTCGGCAAGTTTCTAATCATTGTATTCCAAATATTGAACACAAGCTTTTAATCCCTTCTACTAAAATGTTTTGTGCCCATTTGAACACTTTTAAATTGAAATTCTAAATTAGTATTCATTGAAAACTGGTTTGACACAAAGAAAGGAACATGAATGAAACCTAAGCCTTCTTTGCATTTCCAAGTGCGTGTTCAATTCTTTAGGAAAGTCGTTGTTATTGGTTTAGGGACAATTTATTCAATTCCCAAGTGCCACCTCCAGAGGGCACAGCTGTCTCAAAAAAAATTTGTCAGTTTTTTTTTTTTTTTTTTAAGTTTCTATAGTTTTGTCCAAGCTCTTGAGTAAGCGGTCTCTAATGTCTATAATTGTGATTCCTGGTATAAAAACTGGAAATATTATTATGTAATATATTTAATGTTTATTTAGATGTTATCGAAAGCCATTATTTGCAAACAACTATTTAACATTTATGATATTTTAATTAAAAAAAAAACAAAACAGAAACCCAATGTTGTTAATTTGCCCCAACTTAAAAATCTCTGATGCTCTTCAGTTTTTAACTCCAGAGTTGAGCAAACAGCATCCATTTTTAAAAAAGGTATTAAAAAGTTTATTTGCTTGACTTTATATTCCCAAGAGGTTGCACTCAAGGCCTTACGTCCCCTTAAAAGGTATGAAATGTGCTCTATCTTCCATATAATATTATTTTGAATTTGGTTGTATTTGATGCTCAATGTATCATGCTTGTAGAGTGCGGTATTATGTTCAGAGTAAATGCCTTGGCAGCGTTTTATTCTCGAAATTACACAAAACGTCTGGGGGATTTATTTTTGCAACATCTAAATTTATGGTGACTATTTATTCAAAAATGATTTTATTCATTTATAGAGGTGGGAAAGCTGATATGAATTTGCTCAGAAAAGAATGGCATCATTTTCTTTCAGAGTGTACGGTAAACAATTCCCTGTCTTCCTCCTTTGTCTCAGCCATCTCTGCTGTGTTTAGTGTGAAATTGAATTGTGTAAAGCTAAAATCTAAGAAAGAGAACGCACGAAGGGTTCAGACAATGATTTACATATATTTCTTTCCTGTGTTTTCTTTCCAGCTTCCACTTGCTCCTCACTTTGGGCTATTTTTCTTTTCCTGTCATTTATTTTTTTCCCCACTGGTTAACACTATACGCAAAGAAGCTGGCAACAGGGTGTGAAAGGGACTGTTTGTAAGTATTTAAAACTGTTTACCATCTATTTAAAAGAAAAAGCTTTTTAGGTTTTGGATGCTTATTTCCCTACTGGCATGGAAAATTGTGGAAACTAATACAGGGTAGGTGTTGAGAGTGTTTAGCTTTCGTGTTTGTGTCTTCCAAAATGGGAAGGAGAGAGAGCAGCCACCGGAACAGAGTGTGTTCTGTAGGAAACCATGCTTTGGAAACGTTGTTCGCTAAATGTGTAGAAGATATTGAGCGAGGGCTTGAAGAAATATCCCTGAAGTCAGGTTAAGCCATAGATGAGCCATTCAGAGCTAGTCTGTATGGAGCAGAAGTGTAATTAGCAAATCCATGCATATATCCCTCTTCCATTTCAATTTTAAAAACTTGTTAGCTTAATGATTTACTCCATGGCCTCGTGTATTATTCTAGTTTCCTTGTGTATTAGTCTAGTCAGTAAGACTGTAGAAGATCTTTCATAACAAGAAAATACATCTGATATATATTTTTTTCTCTGTTCCACCAGTAAGCAGCCTTGTGTTTAACCAAAAATATCTTCCATAAATAGGTATCAATGCACTGGTCACCCATGGAATTGTTGATCAGGACCATTCCCATTTAGAGAATGTCAGACTTGAAATTTTAAGGCATATAGAAAATCCAAAGTGCTTTTCTCCATCTGTCTCCATGAGGCTCATGGCATGCATTTTCTTAGGTGAATAGATATGGACTGAAATCTGATGGGTAATTTGCAAGGACTTATCATAAGCATTTGGGACTTTTGGTGCTATCATTCTTTCGATTTAGAGAATAAATTTGAAGGTAGTATAGTGGAAAGAATTCACAGGATGATGGAATTATGTAGAATATTTGAAATGGAAGGGTCAGAAAACCAAATGCTTCAGCAAAGCAGAGACAACTAAAATAAACATATACTCTCCCTCTTACTCGTCCCCCACTAATATATCTTAGAACTTTACTTATTCATCTGTAAATGTTACCTGTTCCATATGAGATCCTATACCATTGAAGGTGAGTGACCCAGGAGAGCTTCGAGAAGTGGACATCTGTCAGTGGATGTGCTTAAGCAGAGATTACTGGGAATGTGTCTGGGGTGCTTCCCAACTATGGAGGAAGGTTTTATTAGGTGACATCTAAAGTCACCTGTCAATCAATATGTTTTGTGATTGTTCATTGAACATGCATTAGATTCATTTTATTAGAATCTAAGACAGCTTTACAAATGCTGAAGCATCATAAGGAAATGTGAGATGAAGACCAACAAGCTAAAAGCATGGCATCATTAGATTAAAGGTGGGTTATCGCAATTCAGGGTCTTATTTCTTGGTCAGTACTGCCTGTGAGCCTAAGGATGTGTGTTAATTACATGGGTAGTACAAATTTTCTGTCTCTGGCAGTTGAGTCTAGTTTGCAGTGTTTATAATTCTAATGCAATTAGAAATGCATTCAAAGAGCCAATGTTATTTGCAAGAATTTGTAAGTAAATTTCTTAGCAAAATAAATGAAACTTTGGTAGAGTGAATCATAACCTAATTTTAAAAAGCTGGATGTTCTCCTATTAGCTTTGCTTAAAGTCTGGCAGAACTTTCGGGAATTCTGGTGTGGCTACAGAACCTGTGTTCTCACTGTCTCACTTAATTCAGGATCTGTCTTAAAATTTTTCTTCGCCCAGCTACAACCACAGTCTCTAAAGACGATTCATTTATTTAAAAAGTCGATAATCTAAACAGTTCCTATTTTTCCCTTCTTGTTGTCAAGGCATCCCCTGGTTGCCTGTATATCCATGTAGATTAATGAATTCCTAGTCAGGGGCAGCATCTAATTCTGTGTTGCAGATGGAGTGTAATGCATTATTGATGTTCAATAAACATCCAAACAATATCACCTTCCCTTGGTTACATTCAGTGATTTTAGCCCAATGTAGTCCTGGGCTGACTTCATACAATCAGAACCAGAAAGCTGGGACAATACTTTTGTGTTTAATGTGAGTGGCCTCCTGGTGGCACTAGCAAAACACCTCTTTTGCACAGAAAGGCCACACATTTGGCAGGCAGAAAAGATTCAGGATCCAGGATCCCCAAGTCACATCCTGCCTTTTCAAAGTCGACTTGATTACATTTGCTGTGATGCAGACAGGTTCCTACAATTTATCTTCCGTCTCAGAAAGTGGTTTGGGGCTGGGCACACACATTCTTGTGTTAATTCCTGAGGTGACACTTTTAAGTCCCCATGTTTGATTTTCCACAGTTCCAGAAAGAATGATTTTTGACTCTTTGATCCTATAAGAAAAATCCGATTGTTTTTCTCTCTGGCAGTTCATGCCGATGGCTTTTGTTCTCTCATCATTTTAGCAGGTATTTTCTTTCTTAAGCAAGTCAGAGTCATGGAAGGGGGAGGTCCATTAAGACACTGTAATAATATATATAAATAACAAGCTGGTGGGATTACAAATATAGCAGAGTGATCCTTAGAGCAAAAACTGGTTATGGTTATCGAGCTAGAGTACTGTTTTGCATGGTCCAGAACTCTCTTTTAATGTCATGTCTGTTCCATTTTTTACTTTTAAAACCGTCTTCTGCTTGCTAAGAAGAGACAACACAGGCTAAGGAATAAAATGAGCTGGATGCATTTCATTTAGTTAGGTGCCCTCCTTACCCTTTGGTCCTTCTGGTGGTTTTTGATCCCTCTAGTTTAATAATGTTATTTGGAGAATTCAAGACAACCTGAAAAAGCAAAACAATGCAAGGAAGAAGGGCAGCGACAATGACAATGAACCGAGCTCTCTAGGCTGTTCACAGAATGGCAGCAAAGACAAAGAACTTTTTTTCTGCTTTAGAAAAGCTGCCATTACCTTTCCTCTCTTTCAGACCCTTTTCTTCCTGTTCTTGGCTTCCTTGCAGCTTTTAGCATCTTTTCATGAATAGCTATTTTACCTTCTCTTTTTTAATCAATAAATAAGATTATGTTACTGTTACTAATGTACTATTTGAAAATAGAGGTTTTAAAGTGGCACTCTTGAAGATTTTAGAATAACTGCAATTTTAGGTCTCTTCTTTTTCTTTTTTCACCTATTGAACCTGATTTTTTTTCTAAGCCAGAGTGTTTTTCCTAGTTTTTTTTACTGTAGGTTTTTTTTAAGAAAAGGATAATTGAAAGTTGTTCTACATATACAGCTTTTTTTTTTAAAAGAAAAAATCATGTTTCTTAGTGAAAAACAACAACCCTGAAATGAAAGGCAGCTTTAGTCAGACCAGAACAGATTCACAAAGTAGAGCTGACACCCTAAAGGGAGAGGGGAGAAACACTAACGTCCCAAGTCATCAGTTTGGGCCATTTCAGTGCTAAATGACAGGATCAAGAAGACAAATTTTGAAATTGATTTTTACGACTGTCTGAAAAAGAAGACTGAAATGAATATTAAATGATTTCTTTGAGGCTGTCAGAAGTAATGGAAGAAGAGACAGGCCCATCTTGCTACTGATGGTAGGATCAGGGAATTTAGAGTCAAGGCAGATTGGATATGAAGTTCTGTCTCTGATTTTTAAGAAATGTTAATGAATAGAAGAAAAAGGAAGCAGCAAAGGCCTCTGATGTGAGTAGTTATGAGCTGGAGAGGGAAGGGAAAAGATACGGCATCATACGTGTTAGGAAAGAGATACCATGATGAACATGTGTTGGGCTCTGTATTTTATATGGATGAAAGAATAGCCTCTTCCCTGGGAGGGTGTACTGCACGAGATATGGATATGGGGATGGATTTGTCTGAACACATCCATGCTCTCTCCTACTCCATCCCCACCAAAAGCCATGCACATTTATCAGTTGGCTGGTTAGAGTGGGGTTCCAGACTGGCTGCTGAACAAGCCCATATGGCATGAGGGTTGGATTTATGTTTTTGGTCTCATTAGCACCATGTTGGAACCAACAGAGTTAGCTGACTAATTAATACAGAGACGCATTGGGTGTTCTCTGGGATTTGGAATCAGTTTCCCTTAAATTAGCCATGTCAATTACCACAAGTCCATAGATACCAAGAGTCGGAAAAAGATCTGGCAGGATTTAAAAGGAGATAGGGAAACAGATCATTTGAATAAAAATAGAAAAGAACACCAAGTTTACCAGGATTGTGCTTTTTCAGCACATGAATTCTAACCATCCAAAGCTTTGTGAAGGACTGATACATTTTCATGCATTACTTTTTCTACGATTTGTTTTCAGATATTTTTTAATTCAATTTTTTTTTCTATTCTCTGAATACATGGGCTAAACAAACATAATCTTCAGATTTCAACTTACTGTTTTTGAAATGGACAGCAAGCATTAATTCCCCTATCTTTTGGAAGGAGTATCCCAGTTTCTTTTTTAGAAACAAATCCATCTTTTCTTTGTCTTATGGGATTGTACATCAAGGCACCTGGCCTTTTGTAAGCCATGAGGTGGGCAGTTTTTTATTAAATCTAAGCCAGAGGTTCTCAACTGGGGGTAATTTTGTGTACTAGTGGACACTGGGCAAAGTCTAGAGACATTCTGTCTCAGCTGGTAGGGGTGCTACTGGCATCTAGTGTCTAGGGGACCCGGGTGCCACTAAATATTCTACAATGCACAGGACAGCCCCACCTACACCAAGGAATTATCTGGTCTAAAATGTCAATAGTGTCAACAGGACCTTCTCTTCTGGAATTCAGAAACTTCAGTGATATGATATAAGCAACAAACTCAAAAAATGACTTGAACTTATTTATTTGAGTAGCAATGCCTACTTAAGACTGTTAAGTTGTTCCTGCTAGCTAGGCCTCCTCAGGCCTTTCTTCATTCCTACTTTTGTCTGTGCTGGGGTCTTCCGCCTTTTGATCTGTTCTGTGAGCTCCACTTTACCCTCTTTGATACAGTCTTTTTTTCCCTTTAGTTAGCCAGGGAAATTTTCTGTTGCTTGCAATCAAAGAGCTCTAAAGTGAGGTGGAATAGCTGACAGTTTGTTAACACTCATCTGTCAACTGGCACCTTCTAAGTAGACAGTACCTTACAAATCTTAAATATGGTTCTTAATGTAGCTTTCTGCTGGTTGAGGGTCAAGTTAGAGCAAACAGAAGCAGTAGAGAAAAACCCCATAGATATTAGGTTTCTTGCCATGACCTCCAGGGACCTTGGGCAAGCGACCACTGCAATGATGAGCAAAATCAATACAGCAAATGATTGCCTGGGAATTCGCTGCAAAGCAAGGAAATAAAACATTTTCCAGGCTGGTAGGGAAAATTTTCACCTGATCTGATGGCTGCAGATCAGGTGAAAATTCTGAAGAGTAAGATTAAAAAAAAAATAAAGTGACCCACCATTTTTTAAACTATGTCTGCCTTTGACCTCCTTGGGCTGTTTTGCACAATGTCTAAGCCAGGAGCTACAGATAAAGAATTTCTTTTCCTTTTAAAAAAATCATTCTTCTCATTTTAAGCTTCATTTAAAAATGATGAAAGCATAGATGATAATACCTTACTCACAGGCATAGAAATTTTCTTTAAAGATTTTTAAACTCAATGCTGACACTGAGCTTGGTACTCTGTTTGATTAAACAGCAGAACCTTTTTTCAAATTGAGATGATCCAGTGAACATAGTCATTTGCTTACCACGGCTGGAATAGAGACTGTACGTAGCTACTTGCGTCCGTTTAGCTGCTGGAGACCTTGGGAGCTGCCTCATAAAAGACCTGTTTTCTTGGAAGCTTTTCTTTTACTAAGTGCATGGGTTGGAATATGTTAAACTGTTCTTCAGTGAACAAAATCATAAAAATATGTGAGCATACAAATAGAGGATTCGTGTTTGTGATCTCATGAGGTTCATTGTGCTTCCAAGACAAGGTTTCTTTTTTTTTTTAAGATGCCAGCAAAATGCCATGGTATTTTATTTTTGTCTCTGGTAAATTGCTCTGGAAACTTAAACAAATTAAACATCCTGTTTTGTGTTTCTGAGACTCACTGGGGAAACTCAATCTCTTTAGTCTGAGGTTTCAGGAGGAAGGAACATCAGAATATAAGATATTGTTTATAATCACCTTTTTGAAATGGTTATGCCTATGCTGGCGTGAAGGGAGGTGCACAGGCCATTCAGTATCACCTGGAACAAGCGGTTCTGTTTATTATCTAAAGAAGAAGAAAACAAATGTGAAGTTTTTGGAGGTGTGAGTGTGTGTGTGTGTGTGTGTGTGTGTATGTGTGTGTGCATGTGTGTGTGTGTGTGTGTTTTGTTATGCCGTACAATGCGAAACCTCTTCTGTTATTTATTTTAGGAATTGACTTCTAACATAATATATTAGTTATACTCAGTTAAAATCCATTGTTCTAGTCATTTTGAGACAAATTTGAATGTAAATCTTCATAAAGGAGTAATTAATGATCATCATTCCAACCAAGGCAACGTGACCGAAATTAACAACTAAAACTTAGGGGTTGCCTTTGGAATTAGTGGGACTTTGTTTTTCATGAGTTCCCAATTATTGAAAAATATTTTCTTTCATTGCCTTTGTTGGTTAATTGGAAACAGCTATCCTTCCCTCCCCAACATTCACAGGATTTTTCTGGATCACAGTATTGCTTCCCTTTGATTCCCTCCTGCTCAGAAGAAGGAAACAGTCTAGAAGGTCAGGAAAGTGGGCTTGTGCCCCTAGACCCAAGGGATAAAATTAGCTGAAATGGCTAATTTTAATGCTTCCTGCTTTCAATGGGGTCTTGTTGACAATAGAACTGTCTGGCTTGGTCGCTTTTCATGAAAACATCTCAACCCTACCCCCTGCCCCCACCTGCTTGAACTCTCAGTTGAAATATTACATTTAAAGGCCAAACAGAACCCAAATGAATGGATGATAGCAGCACCTTTCAAATGTCACTTAAGAAAAAATCTATGAACTGAAAGCTCAAGTCCTTTGGGAAGGAACAGCAATGAACTGACTGTCACCTTTCTCCTCCCTCCTCCTTCTGCGGAAATACTGGCTTCCCCTTTCTCTGCTCTCTCCCCGTTTCTCCTTCCCTTCTGTCCTCTCCACATTGCCTCCCACACACACCTGAGTAATATGAAATTCTGGTTTGGGTGTATGCCCTGGAGGCTGAACTATGCAAGGAGTGTCATCCGTGGAGGTGTTTCCTTTTGGAATGTCATTGTTTAACTTCAGGGTCCTGTTATTCTTGTGTGAATGAAATGTCAGAAAAGAAATTCACCATGTAATTTCCCAGGCATTGACAGGCCTTTGCCGTCTGTCACTGGATCATGGTTTTACCTTTGGTTCCCTGCCATGTTTAGGGTTTTGACCTATCCCTTTGAGTCCTGGTAATTTTACCTCTCGATGTAGCCTCCGATGGAGGTCTCTGCTGCCAAGTATGACTTTTATAACTTTAGGGAAGGAAGTGAGTTCTTTCATAGACTGCTTATTATTATTTTTAAAACTTCAAGTGTCATGAATCCTGTCACTTGTGCAGTGTTGGCTTGTGATTAATCTCGTGTGTATTATCTATTTTCATCCTCAGTGTTTGCCCATGAGAAAGGGCTGCATTGCACAAAAGTCTCAGCCTTGCTTTTGAAATGTAGGGCTGAGCTCTGTTTGCTGAAAGAGGCAGTTTAGAGGAGAAGAACTGGTGTAGGAAGAGAAAAAGATCGTAATGGTTTTTATAAAAAACCCAAGTTTAATTGGAAAGAAGGAAAACTGAAGTTTTTCATTCCCTCCATAGTGAAGATTCTGAAAAAATCCTATTGCTCTGAAGTCAGAAGATGGATTTTATAAAGTACAAGCAGATTGTCTTTGAACTGAATTTTAAAGCTCTGCTGTCAGAGTTGACAAGTTCCCGAATTCAATTTTCAAACTAAAACTTAGAAAACTGGGGAAGACACTGTGTCTCTTCAGTAGCTTATCAAAAGAAATGAGGTGGCAGCTCCCACTGCTGTCTCCAGCTGGCCAGGCAGAGGGAGGTGGATGCAGCCCAGTCAAGTTATCTCGGCTCCCTCTTACGGACCACGTGTATCTGAGATGGGCTTCGCTGTGAGCTCAAGCTTGCTGAGATTGGAGGACCATGACAGACAGACAGCCTTCTCCCCAAGAACAGGGAGAGTTTTACCATTTTCAGAGGAGCTTTAAGCACCAGTGATCCTTGCCCAAGACCTATTGGTCTTCACCGTTGGCAGATAAAGGATAAAGACGCGTAGATATTAGCACACTAGCTGCTTTATTAACACAGTGTTAACCTACAGAATTCCAGGCACTGCCACTACCAGGGCCCTTGTCTTTCTTTTGGGAAAGATATTAGCTGGTGATGGCTCCTAAGTTCTCAAGATCTTCCTTGTATATGTAGACAATAACTCATTTTCCTAAAAAAAAAAAAAAAAAAAAGACAAGTGCAACTAACGACCATATTAAAATTAATACAAGCAAATATTAAATATTTACAATGTGCCTTAGAGCCCATTTAAACCTAGTATCAATCCAATGAAGTAGTTAATATCCTCAACATCGTGTGGATGTGGGGAGTGAGTTTATTCATGATTTCCTAACCTGTAAGCAGAAGTGCTGGGATTGAGACCCAGCTCTGTCTGACTCCTCATCTTGCCCTCTTAATGAGGGTTTTACACACTCATTCAGCTACTTGGACTATTTCTGTCCCTTGGCTCCAGTATCCCTCTAGGATCTCACTGTTCTTTCCTGAGTCTAAGGAACCTGACTGGCAAACAAAGGAAGGGAGCCAGTTTGGAAGATTCTCTGGGAAGTTATTTGGGGCCAGGGTTCAAAATGGTACATTTCATTAATACATAATTCTACATTATACTGTAAAACTACCACCCAAATAAGGACAATGATGAGCTCAGTGATAGAATTTCTTCCTATAGACTTTTGCAAAAGTAAGTAAATATAGTGAACTTTTGAATACTACAGGTTATGTGATTCTGTTAGTTCTTAGATTTTCAGTCTTTCATTCTGTATCTATTTGGTCTCTGAAAGTTCAGATTTATTAGTTACTTTATTTCATTTTTGTTCCTGTAACTGTTAGAAAAATTTATTACATTAAAATCTTATTACCCAAAGCTCTCAATTAGCCAGACTTCCCCCCACCTTTTCCATATTCCACTTTCAAAAGAAAAAGGAAAACCATAGAATAAATAAGTTCATATCAGAGTTTCTTCTAAAGGTTAAATATGGCCTATGGTCTAATGCCTTTTTGTTAGATGTTAAAATATGAGCATATTTCTTTATGATTTTGAAATGCTTGGTCTATTGCAAAGTCTGCAAAAAACATTAATGTGGTTGTTTTAGTAAGGGTAAGCTAATTTGTGTGACAGAATCCCTGCACTTCAGTAGCTCAACTGTAAAAGTTGATGTCTCATACACCCACAATCCAATGGGAGTCAATGGTGGTGGTTGCTCTGCTCTGCACACTCATTCGGGTACCTGAACTATTTCTGTCCTGTGGCTCTGATGTTCCTCTAGGATCTCACTGTTCTCCCCTGAGTCGAGGAACCTGACTGGCAAACAAAGGAAGGCAGCCAGCTGGAAGATTCTCTGGGAAGGTATTTGGGGCTAGGGTTGAAAGTGGTACACAGCTTTTCTATCCAGATTGCAATGGCCAGGGGCCAGTCACATGACCCCACTTAACTGGGAGGGAGGCTGGGAAATGTAGCTTAGCTCTGTACCCAGGAAGAAAAAGGGATAGGATTTGGTATCCCCCTAGCCCTGTCTCTATCATAGCAGTATTGTTAGAGTTCTTCTGGAGTTCTTATGGCCCTTCCGAAATTGTGGACCATCTAAGAAAAATCCAGTTATCATCAAGATTAGTGGTTTCCAAAATCTGGATAATTAAAAAATATCTCTGAAACTTCACTTAGACCCACACAGAATCAGGATGGGCATGGGGTAGGGATAGATGCAGGCCTGGAATCTGCATTTCTCAGAAGCTCAGCTCATGATTCAGATGTAGACAGTTCAATGCCAGCTGTTGTTTGGGAATCACTGATCTAGATGATGCACTGGATAAGGCAGCAATACGAGTTAACTCATTTCAGGAAAATGTTAGCACAAAGGACTAGGAGAACAAAACAGTAATCTTCAGTTACTTAGTAAATTAACCCAAACCCTTGTTTACAGCAATTATTTGAATTAATCAAGACTTTGAATATGTTGAGTGATCAGTTGTTTTGGAAGTCCACAGAGTGTTTCCTAGATAAAACTGCTTCATTTCCCAGTGAAACACCCCTTGTAGGAAGAGATCCATTCTGGATATTATGAACAGACTGCCTACGTTTTATTGTAATTTTGAAAGAATTGTCCATGTCTCAGTTCAATCTTTTTCACCCTCCTATAAAGCACAATTACAAATTCCTAGTCAATACCCTGGTAGAGGTGAGGCCATTGTGGTAGTGAAACTGTTTTTGAAGCAAAACCCAAAATGTCACTGGGTTTTAAAAATCAGATAGTATAATTCCTATTTTTGGTCTTTAAGTTATGGAGTTGCCAGTTTGTTCCTTGCATGAAAAATAGGTTGAAAGGTGTTCTGACATGCTTAGGACCAGAAGTGTTTTGGATATTGGAGTTTTTCAGATTTTTGGAATATTTGCATATATATAATGAGAGATCTTGGGATGAGACCCAAGACTAAACGTGAAGTTCATTTGTGTTTCATGTATACCTTATACAGATAAACTGAGCTAATTTTATATAATATTTTAAATAATTTTGTGGCTAAAACAAAATTTTGACTGTGAGCTGTCACATGAGATCAGGGTGTGGAATTTTCTAGTTGTGGTGTCATATTATTGCTCAAAATTTTTCAAATTTCGGAGCACTTTGGATATCAGATTCTTAGATTAGAGATGCTCAACCTGTACTTCTGTTCCATGTGGACTTTTAGAATAGTGTGTGGCTTTTTAGGGCTAGAGGTAACTTCCTATAACCAATAAAAGTTGAAGTAGCAAAATTGGTCTCAGCCGTTTTGCAGGACACTCCACGGTTACCGCCCCAAGTGACAGTGGGAGTTGCAGAAGGTGATATTTCAGGTTTACTCATTTGTGGTGCCATCATATTAGATTTATAAAAAGCAGCATTATCATCCTTCTCTGGTATTTCTTAACTATAATTTTCTAGTCTCTTAGTTGCTTCTGAGTATATCTGATAAAATGTGCACTCTTTGAACCTTCATAACACAAATTTGTTTAAGATCTCAAATTATATATTGCTGTGATCCAAGTGGAGGCTGAGAAGCCTCTGGTGGCTGCACTTCCAGACTGAGAGTAGCATTACAAACTATTCTGCAAAGGCTTTAATCATATTGCCCTCAAAACTCTTCTGTGTTCTACATTGCCTACCTAATAATGTCCACCCTCCTTAGCCTTTCATTCAAGCATCCTCAGAATCTGACCTCTCTTTGAAACTGCTGGTGAGCTTTCCAGCATTTAGTCTATAGGCCCTTTACCCAAAATCTCTACTCTAGCCAATTAGTCCATTCATTATTTCCTAGAACATCTTGAGTTTTCTGTCCCTTCATCCTTGTGCCTTGTAATTCCAAACACCAATCTCTTCCCAAATGAAATCCAGTTATTTATTGAAGATTCAGCTTGAAATGCCACCGACTATGAAACCTCCCCTGTTCAATTTAAGTATGGCAATTGTTGCCTGCATTTATCATGATACATTTTAATTTGTTGTTTGCATGTTAGGCTTTTTACTTGAATATAAGCTCCTGGAGATTAATGATCTTACATTTATTTATTTATTTATTTATTTAGAGATGGAGTCTCACACTATTGCCCAGGCTGGAGTGCAGTGACATGATCTTGTCTCACTGCAACCTCTGCCTCCTGGGATCAAGTGATTCTCCTGCCTTGGCCTCCCATGTAGCTGGGATTACAGGTGGCTGCCACCATGCCTAGCTATTTTTTTTGTGTGTGTTTTTTAGTAGAGATGGGGTTTCACCATGTTGGCCAGGCTGGTCTCGAACTCCTGACCTCGTGATTCACCTGCCTCATCCTCCCAAAGTACTGGGATTATAGGCATCAGCCACGGAGCCTGGCCATGATCTTATTTTTTTCACCTCTTGTTCACCACAGGGAACAAGAGGTGAAAAAAATAAGATTATGGCAGGCATTTGGTAAATAACCTTCATAATAAATAGCATTTAGTTGAGGATTATGATGCAAAGTGAAACCCAACCTTAAACTCTCAATTTAGAGCATCCTTTCTCAAAGTGAAATAGTGATACAAGTTATTTTGGGGACGAATATCTGGTTATCTTTACATAGGTTGCTTTACTGCAGGGCTTTTCAGAGCCTTTAATATGCTTATAGAATGTCATGTGCTAATGTGACTATCTTTGAAAGGAAGTCTTAAGCATCATATTTCATATTCTTTTGACCACAGAAATTTTTTTTGTGAAGCACATTGATAAACCAAAGATTTTAGTAATACATTTTGGGAAATACTGATTTAGAGTAATATTCTACCTTTTTATAGTACCATTTGTTACTAAAAGTGCTTTCACAATTAAGGTCATCCTCATTTTTCTCTGAAGATCACTGGCTGCTCATGAGAAAACAAAAAAAAAGTCCTTTTTTTCTAATTTGCACTTCTAGACATAATTATTTTGGGTATTGTGGGTATGTATGTTTGTAAACTGCCCCAAATCATCAAATACTTTGGCTTTAGCTAAGAGATATAGTTCAGCAGGATTCCTGGTGATCTAAATGAAACCTATAATAAATGAAGACATGCCGCAGAGAGTCATTCTCTTGTCAAACATCTTTGAAGAGATATGCAAAGACCTTTGTCTTAACAGCAGTTTTCCTGAAGGTCACCCACCATTCAGACGATTTATGTAAATCTCCATTAATGCCAGCTTTATTTAATGATTTGCTGAATGTTAAGTCAACGATTAGGTTTTATTATTATTATTATTATTATTGATTTATCTGTTCTATATCTTCTTTCCGTGGACATACAGACCTTTTTTTTTAAAAAAAATCAGATCATTGTGTGTTTATATTTCTCTCCTTTAAATCAAGTCTATTATCATCAGCAGTCATTTGTCAGGGATGTAATTGCATTTACAGTGGATGAGATGGAATTTCAGAGCAAGAGGAGTTAAAGGGTATTTTAAGTTGAAGTTAAACCTATGATTTTTTATGAACTTTGGGGCACCTAATTAAGTGACTAGTAACAAGGAGGAATTTCCAAATGTCAAATGTATAATTATGAAATAAACAAGAGGTGGTCTTTCCAATAAACTTCTATGCTGTGCCCTATTACCTCTCAATGGGTCCCAAATGAAGTCTGCTGATGAACAGTACAAAATTAAGACGGATTTTCACAGCCAATAGAAGCAAATCTTGTCTTCTGGAACATGATCACTAAATACACAGAGTAAGAGTAGATTTGAATCTGGCAGATCTGTAATGAGTCTTAATTTTCTCTCTCAAACCATACATTATAAAACAATGCTATGCTATTCCTTTTCATGCCTTTGTTTCCCTCAGCCTTTCTTAACATTGAGCTTCACCACCAACATTTGAGAATTCAAAACATTTATTTTAAACTGGAAGGTGAGTTAAATTTCGTGGAGAGTAGAGGACTGGAAGACAAGCAAAACATTTCAATATTCAATGGAGCATAATATCATCTATGTTAGAGCTGATAACAGAAAGTGAATGATCTTTCAGACTATACAGTTATTAAGGATGAGAGATCTCATTTTTAAAGTTCCCATTCCTAGTCCCCATTTACTGCTGGTGTTTCTGCAGACATAGTCATGTTTGACAAATTTTCACCAGTCAAATATTAGGATCTATTATGTGCCAGGGAGAATAACAGACACACAAAAAATGTCAGTTATTTTCTCTGCCACTGGGAAGTCTGAAAGATGGTGGAGTGGGCAAGGTATATACAGAGTAGAAATAATTAAAAATTTTGATAATGAAAGCTTTTGTCATTTGTTATTATACAAGTAATAAATGAATGTATTCTCTTTTTTTTTTTTTGAGACAAAGTCCTACTCTGTCACCCAGGCTGGAGTGCAGTGGCACAGTTTTGGCTCACTGCAACCTCTGCCTCCTGGGTTCAAGCGATCCTCGTGCCTCAGCCTCCTGGGACTATAGGCGCCTGCCACCACACCTGGCTAATTTTTAAAAAATATATTTTTAGTAGAGACAGGGTTTTTCCATGTCCTCCAGGCTTGTCTCAAACTCCAGCCCTCAGGTGATCCACCTGCCTTGGGCTCCCAAAGTGCTGAAACTGCAGGTGTGAGCCACCACACCCAGCCAAATGTATTCTTTTACTTAAGAATATGGTGATGCATATATGGCCTATTTTTCTCTCAAATAGGCAAATGGAGAGGTAGGTAGATAGATTTAGTTCTTTTCTTTTAACTACCTTCATATCAACCTGCTTAATCTTATTTCTTCATTTCTCTACTAATGGGCATTTGCAGTGTGTGCCAGCTTGGCAGCATGAAATAGAGAAACCTAGATCACAGTGGTGCAAATTAGTTAGACATTTCATTTCTCTCTCCTGAAAAGAAGTGCCGAGGCAGGCAGTAGAGGGATGCTGCAACATGTCAAGACGCTGGCAGATACCCAAGCTTTTTTCAGCTCACTGCCCTTTCATGTCCTTGTCCTCATGGTCCAATGTAGTTGCTAGAGTTCCAAGGTCACATCTGAATTCCAGGCAATGGGTCAGAGTATAGGAAAGAGAAATCTGTGTCCCTGATGACACTTCCCAGATGTTGTACACACAAGTTTCCTTACATCTCATTGACAAAAATCTACATTTTGTGGCCATAAGTAGCTGCAATGGAAGATGGGACAAGTAGATTTTGGTTTCATTTTGTCTGTTGTGTTTAGCTGGGCAGCAATGGGCTTAGCCAAAGATCAGTATTTTTATCGTAAGGAAGAAGGAAGAAGGATAGGGATTTTGGGAGGCAGCTGACAATCTCTGCCACAGATCATTGCCAGTTGTTTGCTATTACAGACAATGCAAAAATGAACATTCTTGGGCATGGTAACCATGCTGGTTCACATCAGTAACTGACACATATTGAATGAGTTACTAGTATAGAAATTCCTTGAGGAGGGGCTTGGAGGAGGGGGAGATCATGGTGGACTGGGGTGGCTGGAGAGGCCATTGCTGTTGAGGTGGATCTGAACTTGATCCTGCCGCCTGGCAAGCTGCAGATGGGAGGAGTGACTGGTGCTTTAGGCAAGCAAGCAAGCAAGCAAGCCAGAGGAATGGCATGCACCGATTCATTCACTCCCTCACCCAACAGCTGTTGGTTGAGCACTTACTATGTGCCAGACTCTAGCCATGCAGAGATTGGACTGACAAGGCCCCCGCTCTCATTGCAACTCACAGACAAATAACTCATGGCACTTGGATAAGCACAACAGCAAACCTTTGGGATAGGCTGTGAGGGGAGTCAGGCTGCATAAGAAGGCTTGGGCTAGACTAAAGGGAACTTGGATGCCTAAAGAGATTAAACCTGATCTTGTAGCCAGTGGGGAGCCACTGAAAGCTTTGATCAGAGGAATGATGTGATCTGAGCGGTGTTTGAAGAAAGCAAATCTGACATGCACAGGTTAACTGGAGGAGGCCAAGGAAGACTTGAAGCAAGGTGGGCAACGAGAAGCTGTTCCCGAGCCTTCCCTGTATGGCGATGGGGTCTGTGCTAGATAGCAACCCAGGTGACTGTGCAGTATCCTGGCTCAGGCACACTCTCTAGAGAGAAGTGGTCTTGGGTTTGGATCCTAGTTCTTCTCCTTAGTAGTGAGTCAGGCATAATCCCTGTTTTAGTCTGCTTGTGTTGCCGTAACAAAATACCATAGCCTGGGTTCCCCACACAACAGAAATTTATTTCCTTGCAATTCTGGAGGCTGGGAAGTGCAAGACACAGGTGCCGGCTGACTTGGTTCTTGGCGAGGATGCTCTTCATGGTTTGCAGATGATTGCCTTCCTTCCATGCCATCTCGTGGTAGAAAGAGTGAACCCTGGTGTCTCTTCCTCTTCTTATAAGGACACCATCCCTGTTGAATTAGAATCCCACCCTCATGACCTCATTTGACCTTTATCACTTCCTCACAGACCCTATCTCCAATCATAGTCACACTGAGGGCTACGGTTTCAATATACAAACTTTGGAGGGATGCAATCCTTCAGTCCATAACAGTTCTCACAGCCATCTGAAGCACAATTCTTCCTTCTGCAGAATGGGGGGAAATTCCGGCAACCTCTGCAATGGGTTGTCATCACAATTAAGTGAGGTGAGGTGTGTAAAGTACCAAGTATGGTGTCTGACACATGCGACATATAAAAAAACTGGAAGCTAGAAGGGACAGACGGGTTGAGGATTTCAATGGAAAAATTTTAGGACTTGGGGTATAGACACAGAAGACAAGGGAGGGCGAGGGTACAGAGATGATGAGGATCTGAGCCAGGGTGATGAGGAGAATGATGTCAATTGACAAAAATAGGAGCGTCTGAGAAGGAGCAAGGTTTGAGGGAAAGATTGATGGGTTTGATTTTAGGTGTGTTGCATTTGGTGAGGTGGCTGGATATGCAAGTGGAAATTTCCAGCAGACAGTTGGGGTTTATTTACAAGAGAGGATGTATGGCTGCTAACGACAGCTCCTGGGGGATACAAAATTGGTAGAGGCTGAAATTCAAGAGGAAAGAAACAGAGAATGCAAATGAACCTGCACAGACCCAATAAACTGGAGGCTCTAACCTATGCAGGAGGAATTTAGTTTTATAAAGTTTTCTGGTTGAACAAACGAACAGGCTGAGGCAGCGTTGAATTGGGAGCCGATTTCTCTGGATCATTTCCTCAGTTCTCTGCTTTACTTTTGTAGACACATATTGTAGACACAATGAGATAGTTTAGGGTCCAAAGCCAAGTACACCCACAAAACGGTACAACTTGAGCATTTGGGTTGTTTATTTCATATGAAGAAAGAAATGGTTTTCTTAGTAATAGAACAATGTAGCTGGGAAATTTCTGTGCTAGGACATTGTCACTAAACACTGCAGTCTTGGGAAGTCTGAGAGGCCTTTAGCATTTTAGGATCCAATTAAAAGGGAATTATTTTCCATTCTACAGCTAGGGAAATGGATCAACAAAGAGGCAGAACGACTGTTTTAAAATCTGACAGATGTAACATGGCAGACAAGGAAATGGGATTTAGAAGGCTTCCCCTTTCTGAGATGTGAAGTTATTTTCTTCTTAGTGTGGCCTGTCAGTTCTCCCAGCAATGAGTCAGTTGAAATTAACCTTTGATAGACTCATGCCAGTAAATAAAAAAAATAGCTCACCTTTATCCAGTTGCAGGCAACGGGAAAGAGCAAGTACATAGAATTTATTTTCTCTCCATCTTTTGGACTCTATTCATACAACCCTGCATCCTCCTCCAAATAAAAGTAAAATATTATTTTCTTCACTTTAGTTTGTAGCCATTCACTCTATTCTGCTAAAATAGGTCTTACTAACAGCCCTGATGTCTTCAAATCACCAAATCCGCTGGACTGTTAAGAAAATCTCCTTCTTTCTGGCTTTTTCTGCTGTTTTTCTTGACTTTATTGAGATCTCTGTCCTCTTGGCTTTCTTGATGCCTCACTCTGCTGGCTGTCATGACACCTCAAAGACGCTTCCTTCTTGGTTGTCTTCAGGGACCCCTACTGCTTACTAGTTAAATTCTGGCATTCTTTTCATCCTAAGCAAACTACTTTTCCCAATCTGTATACTTTCTCGCCTGGCTGCCCTAATCCATTCTCATTATATCAATTAGCATCAATATACCAAGGACTGCTGAGTCTTATCTCTGGCCCAGATTTTTCTTCCAAGCTTCAGACTTACATCAACCTGGACAGCGTCATTCAGGTATCTCATGAGCACCTCAAGATCAAAATATCTGAAACTAAGGGGCTCTTTTCAAGTTCTTTATCTTTTTTTTTTATTGCATTTTAGGTTTTGGGGTACATGTGATGAACATGCAAGATTGTTGCATAGGTACACACATGGCAGTGTGCTTTGCTGCCTTCCGTCCCCTCACCTGTATCTGTCATTTCTCCCCATGCTATCTCTTCCCACCTCCCCACCCCCCACCCCTCCCCCATTTCCCCCCAACGGAACCCAGTGTGTAGTGCTCCCCTCCCTGTGTCCATGTGTTCTCATTGTTCAACACTCACCTATGAGTGAGAATATATGGTGTTTGATTTTATGCTCTTGTGTCAGTTTGCTGAGAATGATGGTTTCCAGGTTCATCCATGTCCCTACAAAGGACGTGAACTCATCGTTTTTGATGGCTGCTTAATATTCCATGGTGTATATGTACCACATTTTCCCTATCCAGTCTATCATCGTTGGGCATTTGGGTTGGTTCCAGGTCTTTGCTATTGTAAACAGTGCTGCAATGAACATTCGTGTGCACATGTCCTTGTAGTAGAATGATTTATAATCCTTTGGATATATACCCAGTAATGGGATTGCTGGGTCAAATGGGATTTCTATTTTTAGGTCCTTGAGGAATCGCCACACTGTCTTCCCCAATGGTTGAATTAATTTACATTCCCACCAACAGTGTAAAAGTGTTCCTATTTCTCCACATCCTCTCCAGCATCTGTTGTTTCCCGATTTTTTAATGATCGCCATTCTAACTGGTGTGAGATGGTATCTCAATGTGGTTTTGATTTGCATTTCTCTGATTCTGTCATTTATACAAGTTGAAATCGGGAAACCAATATTTATCTCTTTCTCTATCACCACTTTCAGCCCCTACTCAGGTGTCAATAATTCACCAGCCACTGCCAACATTTCTTATATTTCTCAAGTCTAGCATTTGTGGAAAATAAATACAGAATGCTTTATAAGAAGGGAAAAGAGATAAAAGTTAAGATTTAGGGATGCCAGATATATTGATAGTGTGGTTAAACTATGATTATTCTCACTTTCATCTTCAAGGTAGACTTATTTGCCCAAAAATGATCCATGCATTTTGATGAGATGCAACGTTTTATTTAAAAAATTATTTTTTGGTAAAGAAGTAGTAAATACTGGAAATCAAAACAATGACAACAACAACAAAATAGGATTTTGTAACAGAAAGTGCATGTGCATCCCTTTCTTCCATTTTCTGAGGAGCATATGAAAATCCAGGGGGATAAAATGACTTCCTTAAAGATTGTAAAGGTATTTTGTAGTAGTTGAGCAGATTTTTAAAATTTTCTCCTCTGTAGTCTTTTTCCTTCACCATAAGGCTTCCTTTGTAATGTATGGTGCCCTATGTCTAGTAACGACTCAGGAAACACTCATAGATTAGGTTCACTGGCATTCTCTGAATTTTATTTAATCCTCTAGAATATTTATGATGATTATGGAGGTGGGGTTTGGACAGGACCAGACAATCCTGGTTGCATACATATCTTCATCACCTCTCCCTTCCCTCTGCTAGGTAACACCCATCAGTTACAGCACCATATTCTTAGTGATCCCAGGAACAGTCCCCAAGTCCCTAACACAAGGATCTAAGCAGTTAGTTCAATCAATTGGGGTCTGTAAGAGAATTGAAATCTATTTTTCATCCCTTCAGGAGTTTGTACCCCTATTTCTTTTGTTTTGGAGTCACTGCACTGGGCATTAATGCTCTGAGGAACTTCATCAGCCATTTAACTGGAATCTTATCACTCTTCATGTATCTGTAGATTATTACTGAGTACCCAGTGCTTTGTTTTAAGAGCTCCTGTCTTTCCTGTGCTGAATTTATAATCGTCTATGAGATGGCGTGCTGGATATTTATTTCCTACCCACCCTGGACTTTTCCCATTAATCTAACACTGTGCTGAACCTGGGCTGAGTTCTGGACTTATTCTTTGTAGAGTTTGTCAGACAGGAGTATCTTCTACTTATAGATGGAATAATTTAGGCACCAAGAAGATAAATATATAGGCATAAGACAGAAAGTCAAGAGTGGAATGTGAGCCCCGGCTTCCCAAGCTTCAATACCAACCTAACATACCTTTCTAACACCTATCACGCAGTGTTTTCTCAACTTCTCAGCTTTCACATACAGTTCTTTCTTTCTTTATGTTAATTTTCTCAAAGTTTAATAAAAACGATATTTATAAGTTGATAAATTGTCTGAGGCTCAGTGTGCCAGATGGCAGGAGCTGTAGGAGACCTGTCTCATCAGGAATAGAGGGAGAATGGTGAGGGAATAGAGAAAGAGTAGGTGACACTGTAAAATTATAATGAAAGAATGGCGACTAGGTATTGTAACAGTTTTGGAAAGAAATTCCTGATGGATTTAAAGATACTTAGTAAATTCGTGTTAGATATTCATTGTATGATTTCTTTATTTTTAATACTGCCCTGGGTATCTCGAACAAGATGATTAATATAGCTTTTTTTTTTCTTGAGAAGATTAAAATCTCAACAGAGAGATAAATACTTATAGAGGGTGTAGAGAAAAATATGAGTTGTATCTCCATCAGTTTGCATGCCTGATATTGGCATCTCATCCTTCTGATCTTAGGTCTGGGATGGCACCACTGATGCCATCCCAGTCTAATGCCTCAGCACCACCTTGGCAGATTTCTCTCAACTTTGTTTTTGTCTTCTTAGGGATTGGTCACCAAGGATTATGCTTTCCTTGTTCTTTTATCCTCACCCCCTTGCTGAGGCACATAAAGATATTCATTGTATTAGTTTATCTCTCTCTACTTTGGCTCTTGCAGCTCTTCCTTCCAATTCAACCATTTGGCAAAATCATATTCATCCCATCCTGACCTCACACCTGGATTATTCTATTCCCTTCCAATTTTTCACTCCTGCCAGACCCTTCTTTCTAAAATAGCACTTTTCTCAAATTGTTTCCTTGCTGAAGAATTTGTAGGTGTCTCCTATTGCCTATGGTCTATATTAATTGCTTAGTTTTGAAGGCATTCTCATTATTTCCTTCTATCTCATCCATCTCTCTACATCCATCATTATCCTCAAAACAAGGCTGGGGCTTCGTTAAGGTCAGTTTTTTGGTTGCTGTCTACTATGATGTTCAATCTAGTCTCTGGCATGTGGGTTTCCTACTCTGCTTACCATGAGTAGCCTCTACTTTGCTTTTCTATAGTCTACCCTGTGTCTTCCAACAAGCCTTCTTTCATTCATGAATCAGTTAATCAACAAACTCTCTTCCATGGAAATCAGATCAGGTAGATGTGATTCCTGCCCTGATCTCACACTAACCCAGCACTCTCAGCCCTGTGCTCAGTGCAGTGTTCTGTATGTCTCTATTGAATTGAATAATGATGGCAGCCCTCTACTGCATAATTTTGAGTGAATTACCTGACCTTTCTCTGCTTCAAGTTCCTTATCTATAAAACGAAAATAACGACAGTACCATGCACACATGTATGTAAAGTAACTACAATAGTACCTAGTTTGCTGTTAGTACTCATTAAACTTTAGCTATTATTATGTTACGTAGATTCTACACCCACAACACATAGCGAAAATAATATACAGTCTCACATTGTCTTCTGATATGTCTGTCTTTCATATCCTCAACCTGTTCTCTCAACTGGTCTGGAAGCTTTGTCTGGAATCTGTCCTTGTCTTTACTCTGGTGGAGCCCTCATAGTACCTTGTGCAAGGCTTGGGGACTGTTCTCAGAAGATTCTTACTGACCTAGTGTGAGTTTGTATAAAGTCTTTCACATCTATTTCCATGGCTAGCATGAAAGAACCCTGGGAAGTAGATTGGATTGGCCCTCTCCAGCGACTGGCCAAATAGTGCAAGGAGGAGGAGAGTGAGTGATTGTGGAGAAGACAAAAATAGGCACTTTTTGGAGTATTTGAGCCGCATAAAAAGGGCTTTAGATAAGAAATTAATCCTGAAGCTGGAGGTCAAGATGAAAGAAAAGCATTTGTTGAGCTCTTTCTGTGTGTCAGGAGGAACCTGATGCTTTTCCAGGACCACCTCATTTAATCTTCCGAACAGCCCTGGATGGTGGATATTGTTATTCCCAGTCTATATACCTGGAGCTTGGGGTTCAGACTTAATATTTGCCTGGCTGAACTCAGCAAAATAATCATCATCTGATTTTCCTGCTATACCAGGAAATGGTATAGCATGTGTGCCGTTTTGCTGTGTGACAATTTGTAAGAAAGTCTAGCAAAGTCATGTCACCTAATTGAACTTAATGGGGCACATACAGGCCATGTAACGTCAGCTGCCAACACCCAGTTTTGTTGTGCCTCTGATTAGTGCAAACTTTGCCTTACTTTAGGAACTTAGCCCCACAGAATCTCAAAGGTGGATAAGTAAATGAGTTTGGCCTTGGTGCATATGAAAAGGGCAGGGATGTCTCATTGCTTGGGCGACCCTTATACAGTACAAGTATATAAGGGATGATTTGAGAGACATCCTGGTTATGATTTGAGAGACATGAATAGACACTCTTCCTTCTCTCCTGTCAAACACATCATGCTGGGTTATAAGGAGTTTCTACATTACTTATGTCTCTGGGTAAAGATATTGGCAGTGACTTTTAAAAATAGACAGGTATCTTAGGAAGGGGAAACCACACGAAGCAATTATTAGCTATCAGTATCCCGGCTCAGTGAGTGGACCTGTCATCCAGGGCCTGGATGGACTAGGAAGGAGGACAGAATTTTTTATTGCAAAGAGAAGAATGGAAAAAATGAGGCTCATCCTAGATAGCCAGGAAGAGTAGGTGGCTGTCACACACAAAGAGGCAAGGATACCATTGAGGATGGACAGGTAGCAGAGATAAATTTTACTTATGTTCTTTAATGGAGCAGGGAGCCTGACATCAAAGACAGAACAGGTATCGTCGGTGGGCTTCCCTGCTTGTCGGTTGCAGCATCTGACTTTATTTTGTTGGAGGATTCTTTTCCTTGGGGTGATTTTTCATAAAGTGGCACTATCCTGCATTTGCATTGGGTAAGAACATCCTTGTTAGTCTAGAACAGCCTGCTGTGCTTGTCCTCTGGAGATGAGGCTCATTAACTGTCACAGTAAAGTGATTCTGGAGTGCCTCTCCGATAGGTCAGCAGGTCCTCCTGGGCCCAAGAGCTGATTATGGAGGGGAGGAAAGGTGAGAACAGTAAGTACATGATAATATTCTCTTAGTAGTATCTTGCTCCTTTTCCTCCCACACCAGAAATTCACCTTCCATCACACTTTGGGAGTAAGACAATAATTAAACAAACTGTGCAATCATTAGTTTCAATCAAGCCAGGTAATTTTTATTTCCAATCTCTTAAAACCTGCATTGAAGTTCTCAGACAACATAAAAGAAATCCATTGGAATGTATCAGCTGCAAGTCTGTTTACCTGGGGCATGATAACATGTACAGTTATCAGCCTTGTTTCTACTGCCAATTATTCTTATGACATAAACCCAGATTATGGTGCAGGAGCACAGGGAATAGAGCGGAACATGCTATGTTTTGCATAACCTTAAATCCAATTATTTGAGAATTTGACTTTGTTAAGACTTGGAACGGAAAGAAACTGTGAATCATTGTATTAAAAAAATCTTCACAACAGAGTTGAGTACTTCATAAATCTTGCCCATCCTTTCTTCTAGAAGTGGAGGCAGAATGAGTGTAATACTGGGCTGCCCTTTTCAAATCTTGGCCATCAATTCAAATGTGCATCTTAGATGTGGCTCCAAGGGTTTTTTTTTTAATGAAACTGTGCCATGTAGGTTCTAGAGAGATGAAGGTAGCCTTGGTGAGCTAGGTGAAAATAAAGGTCAAAGCATGTGATTATTTTATAAATCTAAGTAGATTAAAAATGGTTGGTAGGAGATTATTTTCAAAGGATGAGTCAGTCTTCATTATGAAAAAGACTTTCTTGCATGTGTATACTTACTATGCATTTCATTTCATTCATTTCATTCACTGGATATGTAATTTATGGTAATGGGAGGTACTTTGTTTTATGCATTGCTTCATTTGCATAAATTATCTCATTGCTTCATGAGGGTGAAATGTGATCCAATACGGCTTCTTTGGAAATTTCCCAAGAGAAAATTTTGGGAAAGCCGATAAAGGCAACAGGTGTGGGGTAAAGCATACCAAGGAAAGGGTTGGAAAGAAAGGAAAACCTTTGGCATCACTGATTTTTTTTACATTTTGAAGTTATAGCATCATTGTATAGTTGCCAGTATAAAAAGCATTTTTTTAGTCTCTCAAAAAGTTTCTTTATCAACTAGGTTTCTTTATGTTTATGTATACAATGACTATAAGTTTTTTGGAGGCTTACAAATAAGTTTCTGAAGTGAAAATATTAGGTTGTGGATTAGGTTTTCTAAACAGACATTTCAGCCCAAATATAGTTCAATAACTTAAATGAGTGGTAATCTGGCCTTCTTTTTTAGTAATATAAACACACACACACACAGACACACACACACATACACACACACACACAGAGAGAGAGAGAGAAAGAGAGAGACAGAGCTCTAGAAAACAGCTATCCAGCAGAATTTTCTTTGGTAATGAAAATGCTTTCTATCTGTAGTGTCCAATACTGTAGCTCCAGGGTCCCCAGCCCCCAGGCCACAAACAAGTACCGTCCTTGGCCTGTTAGGAACGGTGCCACACAGCATGAGGTGAGCAGCATGTAAGAGAGCATTACTGCCTGAGCTCTGCCTCCTGTCAGATCAGCGGCAGCATTAGGTTCTCATAAGAGTGCAAACTCTATTGTGAACTGTGCATGCAAGGGATCTAGGCTGTGTGCTCCTTATGAGAATCTAATGCTGATGATCTGAGGTGGAGCAGTTTCATCCAGAAACTAGCCCCTATTCCAACCCTGTGGAAAAATATTCTTCCATGAAACTGGTCCTTGGTGCCAAAAAGGTTGGAGACTGCTGCTATATCCAGTAGTTACATATGGCCACTGAGTACTTGAAATACATCTATGGTAAATAAAAAACTGAATTTTAAATTAAGTATAATTTGATAGCCACCTGTGGCTAATAGCTACTATATTAGACATGCAGTACTGGAATCAGAGATATGCACTGAATCCTAACTTCACTACCTTCTAGCTTTGTGAAATGAGGCCAGTTATTTTCCTCTCTCGGCTTCAGTTTAGCAGGCTTTCATTAAATTCCAAATTCCCAACCTAAGTTTTAAAGAATTCTATGCTTCAAACCTAACCTGACTTTTCAGTCTTATCAGTTATTATTCTTCTCCATGCTTCCTAATTTCACACAAATCAGACTGCTTTTTTTTTTTAAAAAAAGGCTTTTTTTCACCTATATTAATAAAGGCTCTCAATCGCAAATTAAAAAAAAAATCCAACTTCAATTTATTTAAGAAAAAGGGGAATTTAATGTCCTTGGTATCAGGCATGCCTGGATCAAAAAAGCCATTTTACTCTATCTCTCTTTTTCTGATTTCCTTTGTATGACTATTATTTCTAGGTAGGCTTTTCCATGAAAGGTAATATGTAGGCACCAGGAGTCGCAAACATATCCCACTAGTTTAGCAAATGTTGGAACAAAGAAAGAAGAACACCTCTCAGATGTCTTCTTGATAACTTTTATAAAAGTCTTGGATGTGAATCTCATTGGATTACATCCTTACTCACCCCTTGAATCATGCAAAGTGGTTGGTGGTAGAATGTATTGATTGGTCAAGCTTGGTTTCCATACCTATCCTTGATATCAGTCCAAGGAAATCATATGGACTGGGAAGAGTAAAGGTTATTTGCATAAAGGAAAATCAAAATCAAATACAGACAAAACCATAAATAGCAATCATGCCTCTCATTGCTCCCCCAATCCTTTGATTACCTAAAGTCTACTAGTTATTTAAAGCTGTGGCAGAAATGTTAGATATCCACGTGATTTGGGCTCCTCTCTTAAAGGAAAGAATTCTTGCTAGGAAACAGTTGCCTTACCATGAACTAAATTTAGCAACAGGCCTCTTCCTGCATCTCCCACCCTCTAGGAGGAGCTAAATGACTCATTTTTTTTTTTATGATAGGATATGAGTAAAAGTCTGTTCTATAAATCTCTTTCATAAACACTCCTCTCTTTCCCCAGCTATTGGCTAGATACTGATTCCCAGAGAAATCTTGGAAGCCATGTACTAGAGATGGCAAAGCCTCCAACAGCTTGGATCTTTGAATGTTAATGATTGTGTGAAGCAAAGGTCACTCTCATGTCTCCTTCCTCCTTCTGATTGGTTTCTCACATGAGTGAGATTTATGCTTCTGTTGTGTTAGCCAACCAACACATTATCTACATTTGTTAGAGTATCTAGTTTTACCTTAATGCAAAGACTAATTTCTAATTTGAACACCACTAATTTTTTTTCTGTCCCTAAGCTCCATTATACCCTCTTCTCAACTTTCATCTCCACCCCGCAAAGCAATCTCTTGACTGTCTTAGTTCATGATACATTTTTGCACGGACTACATTGGCTTATATTTATGTATGCATTTATCTTACCTGTTATGTTTGATTTCTTTGGAAAAAAGTTGGAATCTAAAGGAAGCCAGAAAGGAAAAGATTTTTTTTCTTTTTTTTTTTTTGAGACGGAGTTTTGCTCTTGTTACTCAGGCTGGCATGCAAGGGCGCGATCTCGGCTCACTGCAATCTCCACCTCCTGGGTTCAGGCAATTCTCCCGCCTCCTTTTTTTTTTTTTCTCTTTATGACTGCCATTTGTGCTAGTATTTTCTTTCTTTACTTTTGGTTTACTACTGCTACTCACCTCCTCTTACTCACTTCGGCATTTCAGTAAAGGCAACAAATGGCTGTTCCTTGCATAAAAAAAAACAGACGATGTGAACTAACCTCTATGTTTTGTCTACTTTGTCTGAGATGATTTAGCTTTGTGAGCAACTAAGCCAGAAACTTAAATCCAGTTCACTTGACTCCCTTTTTTCTAGTGTTTTTACCATCTATATGATGGTTATATGTAAAATCATTAATAGATTTGGATCAGAATAAATAGCCAGGTGTGTACAGTGGGAGAAAATTAGGCAGGTAGAAACTGGCTAAATGCTAAATTACAGAGGAAATAATGAGGAAAAATACCTCATAGCCAAAATAATAATAAAAAACTAAAATATTTCTAATGATAAATAATCAGAGCCTGTCCTTTTATTTTCTTTCTTCCCCCCTAAATGAAGACATCTTAGTTTATTAACTTGTTCACCTGTAAAGTCTGATCTTGTATTTCAGTTAGATGTGAATTTAATATTAACTGTCATGTTTATAAGAAAAAAATTTATAAGGTTCTCATTCTCTCCATCCCAGCTTGATTAGCAAGAATAATAATTTTACCAGTAGAGGGCTGGAACAATACTTATCATTTTTTTTTCTAACAGAGGGTTGGACTTGATTTGGACTAAAGGCAAAAACTTGAAGCTTTGTCGGTTAAAAGTGGTCAACTTAGTTGTAAGCAAATGGGGAAAACCTGTAGCTTTGCTAGCTTGAAGTTGTGGTCCTGATTGGTGAGCACTAGACCATCCATATGTTTAACTGGAGAAACTTGGAAATGACACAGCATAGAAAGGATAGGATAAGCTCTCCACACATCCTAGTTAACTGGGAAACTATGCACATGCAAAGGGAAGACCAAGAGAAGGCCAGAGGAAAATGAAGCCAATGAAGAATTGAAAACCTGTTGAACTCTGAATGCATTCCTCAGCACACACACAGATTGGTTGAATGTTGAAGTTTTATACACATGAGGTGTTTGATCACAACCTCCACCCAAATCATTGGCTCACCACTAAAGTATGCAGATAGAAGGGTGAACCATCAGAAGTCAGGCTGACAAATAAAAATAAATGCTTAAAACTGAGTTAAGAATGAAATTCATACTACAGGGGGACAGAATCCACAGTTTAAGTACAAGTTACTTTAAAAAAAAAAGGCTTTAGAAAAATACCTCAGAATCCAGAGTTGCCACAATATATTATCCAAAATGTCAGTTTAAAACAAAATAATTATGAGTCAAGAAAAGCATAGAGTGATGGATGTATACGCCAGAGGAAAAAAGTTATCCTTAGAAATAAACTCTGAATGGGTCCAGATATTAAACTTATGTAACTTCAAAGTAGCTATTATAAGTATATTCAAAGCATTAGAAGAAAACATTACAAAAATATTTCAACAAATAGGGAATCTGAATAGAGAAACAAACTGTATTTTTAAAAGGTAAACATTTTAGAGTTAAGAAAAATAACCAAAATGTAAGATTCACTAAATAGGCCTAACGAACAGATTTGAGATGGCACAAGAAAGAATCAGCGAACTTGAAGATAGATCAGTAGAAATTATTCAGTCCAAAGATCAGAGAGAAAAATGTTGAGAAAGAATGAAGAGGCTCTGAGATCTGTGGGACATCAAAAATAGCAATATAGGCTAGGAGTGGCGGCTCACACCTGTAATCCCGGCACTTTGGGAGGCCAAGGCAGGAGAATCACTTGAGGTTAGGAGTTTGAGACCAGCCTGACCAACATGGTGAAACCCCATCTTTACTAAAAATACAAAAATTAGTCAGGTGTGGTAGTGTGTACCTGTATTCCTAGCTACTTGGGAGGCTGAAGCAGGAAAATTGTTTGAACCTGGGAGGTGGAGGTTGCAGTGAGCCGAGATCTCACCACTGTACTCCAGCCTGGGTGACAGAGTCTCTGTCTCAAAACCAAACCAACAAACGACCAATATACCGGTAGTGGAAGTCCCAGAAATGGAGTAATGAGAGAAGGGGTCAGAAAAAATATTTGAAGAAATGATGGCCAAAAACTTCCTAAATTTGAGGAAAAACTTGAATCTACAGATATGAGGTTTATGTTGGCATATGAGTTTTTAAATATAATCACTATGAAACAGGAAAAAGTGGGCGGGGGGGGAAGCAGACATAATCACAGTGATAGAGGAATAAGATTAATTCAGCGAGAAAAGGAAGGAGAGGAAGACAGTGGGGTCAGTGGCCTAAGGCCCAGGACCCCCCACTTAGATTTTGCACATGTACTAGTTTGCTGATTTGTGATAAATGTGGATGGGTTAATCTTATTTACCACACTTCATGTCAATAATAACATGGTCAAAACTCTTATTTCACCAAAGAAATAATTAGTGTATTTGGACAGAAAAAGTTCAGTTTCACCTACACCCGTTTAAAATCGAAGACCTCTGGAAATGAAAATGGCACTCTTTGGAACTTTCAGGGTATAAAAACTTCCAAGGTCTGGGTCTTCACAACATAACTTCTTTCACAGTGCATTGTCTATATAGTGGTGATTCCTGAACTTTTGTGTTTAAAATGTGGGTAATAGGGTCTCACATATCAGTATCTCTAGGGTGGGGTTCAAGATTCTGAATTTTAACCAGCTCCCAACATGATTTAGTAAAGGTATTTGTTGGATTCCACCTCTGGAAGTACCTAGTTTCAGAACTTTCATCTTTGGCCTTTTTTTCTGTGTATAATATAATCTTTTTACATATGGGGGAAACTCTTTTTTTATAATCATGACTCTGTTCTGAAATTCCATGACCTAAAATTGTCAGAAGGAAAGATGCAAAAACTAATTTAAATGTCAGCAGATCAACAAAATCTTCAATGTATTTAAATATTGGAAATGTTATCAAACAGAAATGAATGTTAGGCAACAAAATACAAAGCAGTTACTTGAGGAGCTGCCAAAACTATTTTCAGAGGTAAGAATGTGGATGATGCTATTCAATGCCAAATTCAATTTCCTCAGCTTGTGAGGAAATCTATATCTCACCAACCTCCACGATGTTGGAGAAAGGTCAGGGGCTTTGGAATCTGACCAAAATTTGAATGCCAGACCAATTTTTCACAAGTGTGTTCCTTCGCATAAGTGTGCTACTTGGTCTTTTTGAGTTTTGCTTCTCTCACATACAATACATGGGCAAGAATACAACTACACGTGGGTGTAGAGGAGAATAAACAAGGAAATGCAAATAAAGCATTGGGTACAAAAATGTACTTAATAAACATTGATTCTCTTGAATATGTATTTTTAAGTACCCACATATGAAATTAAACTTGTAGCTGATAATGGAAAAGACACATTCTATAGACCAGAGAAGTAATTAGTAGGTGATAAAATAGTACTGGTAACGTAAGGATGCAATTCAGGATACTGACGTCTTTTATCTGTTTCTCAGGAGACTAGATCTCCTTCCTCGATTGTCAAGGAGAAAGACAATACTCAGGTCCTCTAGGTGTGTTTGGGGTAAGGGTGATGGGGCATTGTTCCTGTCTATCTGAGGAGTTCTCAGTCTGAGGGCTAGCCCAGGTACCCCTCCTTTAGTCCTGCCCTGGCCTATTCACGGACCTGCATCCTTCCTATCCCTCAAATCTCTTCCTTCTAGACACCCTTGCCCTCCCCACCAGCAGATTTGGTTAAGAAAGACTTTGTTAATGTCCAGGCACTGTGGCTCTTGCCTGTAATCCTCGGACTTTGGGAGACCAAGGCAGGCAGAGCACTTGGGGTTAGGAGTTTGAAGCCAGCCTGGTCAACATGGTGAAACCCCATCCCTTTTAAAAATACAAAAAAATTAGACAGGCATTGTGGCAGGTTCCTGTAATCCCAGCTACTCAGGAGGCTGAGGCAGGAGAATTGCTTGAATCCAGGAGGCAGAAGTTGCAGTGAGCCAACATTATACCACTGCATCCCAGCCTGGGCAACAGAGTGAGACTCCATCTCCAAAATAAATAAATAAATAAAAAAGAAAGACCTTGTTAATTACATGTTCAAGCATATAGGAGAACTGACAAAAGGAAATGAATCATGAGGCTGACATTTTAAATACGAGCATAGTAGACATTCTAATAAATTTTCTCTCAGTAATAACATATTTGGCCTACATGAGTTCTGAGAAAGATTCAAACAACCTAAGAAAATGCAATAAACTGCAAATGTAATTACATAGGTGTCCACTCTGAGAATAGTGTTTAGATTGCATTTCAGCTTTTCAGGGAAAAGGAGTTGGATAACAATGTTTAAAGTAGAAAGTTCTAAGCCTTTTAATAAATTCAGATTTCAAGGTGAAACTGAGCATATTCTTCGCTAAACAAAGCCAACTAGTTTGGCTGTGGCTCTCAAGCAGCTCTGGGGCACAGGAAGAGGAGGAAAGGTGATTCATAAGAGGAGATAGACTAACAGCAGGTGCTGTTAATTCATTTGGAGTCTCACAAATGTGTTTTTTTGTCTGTTTGTTTTGAAATTGATATAAAATGTAAATTATTACTCATTTTTGCATATTGCAAATCTAAAATGTGGATGTTTTTATTTTAAAGAAAACAGCAAGTCTATATAGCCATTTTAAATAACAACAAGCTAGGCACTATTGGCTAATTCATACATCTAAAGCCTCAATTCTGAAGTGTAACACAATTGTTTTCAGTAGGAAAGATTTCAAAAGAAAAGAGGCTTATAGACCATTTTTTTCTCTTTTTCATTTATTATTGGATTCTGAGAAATGGAGAAAAATTTAGGCAAACAAATTTAGAAAAAGTTTATTTTTGAAGTAAAGAATATTACTAATCAAGACATATTAGACAGCCAATTATTTTAGAAAAATTTAGTTTTAAAAATTTTACCTAGATTGTGTGATTTCTTTGTTACATAATTATTATATGATTCTATGAGTGTATGAATTGGGATGTCAGTGATATATGTTCGTAAATCTATCTGTGTATTGGGTCAGCACAAATATCTGTGATAGGAAGATACAGTTCCTTGCAATGAGTATCTTTCAAGTGTGCTTTTTGGTTGAAATAATATTGTTGAGGAATTATCTTTTTGACATAAACCAGCTAAATTTATAAGAAGACTCTGTATATAGATACGGTATTTGAAATGCCCCAAATAATAAAGATAGATTGATAACAATATATATTTTTTCATTTAACAGAAAGGTCTTAGAACAAAATTAAAGCCGCACATATCTGGTAGCCTATAGTTACCTGTATTTTTCTTAAAACAACTCTGATGACTTAGCATTCAAAATAACTTTTCACACAACAATTCTACTAGGAAAGATCTGGGAGAAAAAAAAATTACTAGAGAAAAACAGTGACGGAGGAAATGTAACTTTGTGTATCTTATGGGAGTATGTTGAATAAAAGCTATTTTACCTTGCTTTATTATAGAGGTCTGAATCCTAGATACTTATTTTATATATATATGGATAGTATCAAACATAACATATGAATTTTAAATTTAAATAAAAGAAATGTTCATTTCACATCAAGGAATTATGTATTGACTCTCCATCCTACCCCCAGAATGGAGAATATAGTATTTCCTTCCTAAAATAAAGAGCGGATGTAGGGAGCAGGAATGGCTTTCATAGCTTGCTCCCTACAAAATATGAAGCTGCCAACTTTGCCATTTTTTAGTGTTCAGCTCAAGTTAAGTATACCGTAGATTGAAGATGCTGAATCATAAATAATAGACACAGTTACAAAGCTGCTGGAAATTTTATAAAATTGCCAGTTTGAGCTTCAGTGAGCCACCAGGTCAGAAGCAAGTTCCCACTGCTCCATTCTCTGAGACAAGCAATTGTATGCAGCCTCGCATGAACTCCAAAGGTTGCGTAAAATGTGTCTTTTCCCTGTATTCATAACTAAGACCTTACCAGCAAGCTCTGGGTAAAATGTTTTTTTTTTTTTTCCCCCTCTGTCCTCATAATTAAGACAGAACCCCACTGGCGTCTTTCCAGGTTTAGAAAAATGAGCTTGTCCATTTTTGTGATAAAATTAATGTCCCAGATATATAACTCTAAAATTAAGGATAGGAATACACACCTTGTTCCCTTGTACCAATGTCTCTTCATATTCCATTTCTACTTCATAAACCTTCTCTAGAGTAGGCAAATCACGGCAACAATTGTAAAGCAGGCTTTAAGAAACCAAGTGATTCTATGAAATATACAGAAGGGTCACAGAAACAGATCTCCTACCTGTCTAACATTTCCAAAGAAAGGAGGAATCAGGACCCCTTTTAAATACTCTTCTTCTTTTTTACTTTCTTTTTTATTTCCCTTCTTCCCTTCTCTCTCTCCTTCCATCCTCTGCTAATTTCCTCCACAACATGTATTTATAATTAAAAAAGAAAAATAATATAATCACAAGTATCAGAGAAATTTCCTGTAAATTAAGAATTTTCTAGTTGTTATTTAGAGTTCTCCATTCAGGATATTTAAATTAGAAAGGTAAAGGGAAAGAGCAGAAGCATTTTGTATACTTAGAGACTGAGGAGTTATAAGCATTTTAAATAAATATATTTTGATCATATTTATTAAGGATCAGAAGACTTTTGAGAGCTAGTTTTAAAAAACCCTCTAAGTTCTAAAATAACCACCAAAGACATTTTAATTTTAAAAAACAAACAGGATTATGAGAATAGGTAACTTTTTCCTTGAGGAGCTATAAATGCAAGTCATTAGTAAAGTTCATTCCCTCCATCAGAATTCATTTCTCATAAGGTCTGCTGGATAATTATTCTTTCTAAACACGACAACAAAAACTGAACAGATGTTTAGGTAGATAACACATTGGTTGGATAAGATATAATGAATCTGTTCTTTTCATTGCTTTTAATAAAAAAGAAATATCTGATGGTAAGGTTTCTTCAAGGTTCTTAATAGAAATATGTTCCCTAGATTAAAGAAGAAAAAAAAAAAGGTGGCATAGAACTTGATGTGATACTAGGATAATGAAAAATGTATCACTTAACAAGATTTGCATTATTCAGAGTTATGCCCATGCAAGTGTGTGCTCTAATCCCCAGCCAATACGTTGCTTGGTAACCAGTTACCTGCACACCTGTTCTGTAGCTATAAGAGACAGTGCATGTATGGGTATTGGCCATATTTAGTACTGAAGAAAGAGATAAAAATCTAACATATTAATATTTTATACAATGATGTGTCTTTTACCTTATTATTGTAGTCACTGCTTAGCCAAAGATTTTTTTATTTTCTAAAAAGAGTTACTGTTTCCCATCACACGGTCACCTCCTGAGTAGCAAGAGAAAAGACTTAAATTCCTTTCAGAGCATCTGTAATCAACTGTGCTTGCTGCAGACAACAGATGCCAGCATTAGGAGGGATTTTGCATTTAGGTGAGAAGAAAGGCTGAATGGAGAATTTCCGTTTATAAAAGATTCCCACCACCAAGGCAGAATCTTTCTAGAATCGGTCTGACCATTAAGTGTCTATCTACTTGAAGGCTTAATTAACGCAGCCCTAGAAATATCAGTCATTGTGATTAGGCTGTGGTGTCGCTGGATTGTTCCTGATTATCTCCCTCTCAAGTTACGGTAAAGAACAGTTTTTCCATTGATTGTATGGCGGTGACGTGGTGGGGTAGCCAGAACAGGCGAGCTTTGGAACCAACATGTGAAGCCTTGTATTGTTTTTCTCCCATTAGAAGGCTGATTGCACACTATGCACTGGAGCCTCGGGGCTGCTAGACAATGGTGTCCCGAGGGCTTTGAAGTCATTTTCTCTAACTGCTGGTAGTGTCACAGCATTTTTTTTTTTTAAAAAGAGTTAGAAAGTATCTTTAGAGATCGTTTAGTTCATTGTTTCTTAGCTCTCCCTACACATTAAAATTTCAGGGAGCTTTTAAAACATACTGGTGCGTGGACTCCAGCCCCAGAAGATTTTGCTGCTAGGTATAGGGTAGGATTAGGCTAAAAAAGTCAAGAGGTAGAACAAGGCCAGGTATGTTATTCTAACTGATGGCCCTTCACTTAAAGGGGAACATTAACAGTGGGGAAGAGTCATTCCTTTTACATTAGTTACCGTATTTTTATTTTATTGATCTTAATGAACTATTTGGTTCACTAAGCTAGAGCCGGGCTCTCCCAGTGCTCAGAGGCAAAGCAGCAGCCTGTTGGATCAGCCTGCTCCCACCTCCTGCTTCCCTTGCTTCTTGGGAGATCATCCTGGAGCCACAGGTGGGCAATGAAGGTTTTGCTTTGAGAACGCTGTAACATGGATCAGACAAGTTCCATAGAATTAACTCCTAGGCCACTTGGTTTTCAAGGGCATCTATTCGCCCTTGCTCTATTTTCTATCACAGAGGATGATGGCACATAGCCCATGTCCTGCCGTGGGATTAAAGGACAGCATTACCATACTTCAAAACCAAAATACCAACATTATAAAGATGCATTCAAAGTGAATATCAATTCCCTGTGAGACGACAAGGGAGAAATGAAAATCTAAAGCCTTAATAAATCCAGATGAATTCAAGACCAAAATCGTATTTTCTTGCTACCGTGATTTGAAAGTCCAAGGAAATTAAAATCAATATTTCATCCTCCTCAGTTTGTTATTTTGATTAGTTTTAGTGAGAGATGCTCTGGATTCTGAATAGATTGGGAATTTTCCAGAGACTGTAGCCCGCGTAGAATCTAAGTAGAATTGGGGAGTTCTTCTGTACCTCAGCAGTTGTCTTGATAGAATTCCAAGTCTCTGCGAGTACCTTTTGTAAAGAATCTTGAGTGGATAGGGCATTCAAGATCATTGGTTAGAAAATAAACCGTCCCTTAGCCTTTGAACTGTTGCTGCCTATCCCTGCTAAAACTGTGTTCCCAGAACACAGTATTTTACTTAAGAATTGTCACAAGCTAGAAATACAATGGTCACCGTGTGGAGTCCCAAAAGAGGAAGAGTTCAGCTGTACCAGGAAGCCAGTCAGTTGATACCAGTTGTCCAAAACACACGACCTGTGACCTTAAATGCAATTGACCTTAAGAGCAATATTCCATCATGAGGTCATCTAATTTGGGCACTGGGACCTTGGCATACCTGAGAGAAAACATTCCCTATACACCTGTCTCCTCCCTTTGACATGCTGTTTGAGACATTGGTGATCCCTGAGAAAGAATAACAATGTCTAAAGGAGGCAGCTCCTATCATCGGATCTTAATAGAGCTGTATTTTTTCTCTTTGTTATCCCATGCATTTGAAACTTTTGAAAATCTTTTCCCCTTTTGTACTGCCTGCCTACAAGACACTGAAACATATTACATAATAATACACAAACATAATACAGTCTGTGACCTTAAATGCAATTAAGGGTTCTGTACAGGCCATTCTGCCTCTTGATTGTGGAATAAGCCACAAGAAGCAAAGATCAGCCAAGCGGAAAACTGCATATGGCCTCTTGTCCTGCTAGGCAGCTAAAACCCAACTGCCCAACTGTCAAAACCTGCCACATGGAAGATCTAAGCTTCTCTACTCACCAAACAGCCTCAAATCATGGACACTACCAAAGTCTTACGACTTATGCATCCTTAATTGTCAACATTTTGTCTCATTTCTCAATATTCCTGGTTCATGGATCAGTTGTAGTGGTTGAGGGGAAAGGCACTGAGTTTATTTTCTATAACTGTAAGGCTTCTTACTCTGTTGAAATGCAGAGTAGAAAACGTGCTTTCTGAGGGCAACTTGCTACCAAGAGAGAAGGAACAGGAATTTTTTTTTTTTCTGCCAAATTCCCCATCATATAAAATGCTATAGTTGGAAGGGTGTGGAAGTAAGAGGGCAGAGATAAGCCAGAAAGTTTGTATTAATTGATGTCCTTTGAAATTTAGGGAAACATCTGGAGTGGGAAAGAGATGTTCCCTTCTCAATAGTTGATGCTTCTCACTCACCTGTCCTACATCTGTTCTACATCCAAAATCCAAGTCTTCCTTTTTTCTACTTCCTAAAAATCTGTACATCTACTCTTTTTGCTCTGTCTACACTGCTACTGCCCAAGTCAGGCCTTTGCTTTCTCTTTTACTAAGAATTGCATTCTCTTCATTATGGGGATTCTGGCCTCTGTGCTCTGCCTTCCTCCTGCTGCCCCTGCCCTAACACACAAACAAAAAGCAAAATTAAAATATCTATCTTTTAGAGCACCACAGTGATCATTTTATTGTACATATCAAATGAGGATACTCAGTATCCATGCTCAGTATTGTCAGTAGCTTCTCATTGCCTAAAAGATACTTTTCAACTCCTATGCTTGGTCTGCAAGATCTTTCCTAATTTGAAAGGTGGTTAAACTTGTGGACTCCAGAGATGAAGATGTTGCTTCAAAGCCATTGAGTAGCTATGAAACTTTCAACTGGTAACTTGACCTCTTTGTGCCTCACATTCCTCATCTGTGAAATTGGGGTGATGATAATGGTACTTATTTTAAAGGGTTTTTGGGGGATCAAATAATCTATGTAAAATACCAGTCATTGTACCTGGTACCTTATAAGTGCTCAGTGATGAATCATGATTTTTATTTGTCCTCTGCTGACTTATCTAGCCCCACGTTCCGTGGAATCCCCCATACTGTAGGGTCTAGTATCAGCTACTTGCTCTTTGACCTTGACCCATTTTCTCAGGTCTTTGTGTCTTTTGTCTATGCTGGTCTTTCTGTTGGAATGCCCTTGCCCATCTTGACTGCCTGGCAAACTTATTCATCCTTTAATTCTCAGGTGAAAGTGTTTGGTCCTTGGTGGGCAGACTTAAGTGTTGCTTCTCTTGGGCTCTCATTAATGAAGCGAATACCCCTGTTCTCCTAAGACTGTGCACTTCTGAGGCCAGGGACTGGGTCTTTTCTGTCTATTCTGCTATGCCTCTCACACAGCAATAGCCACATAGAGACTGCTCAGAAATGTCTATTGAAAGATTGGCCATCCAAATGCAAATGAGAAGGTTCTTTTCCAGGGGAAAATTTCAGGGTTTTAAAGTTTTGCAAATCTGGTATTTTATGGAGAACTGGCCCTTTATCCTATCATCTGATGCAATTCAATGGAAACTTTAAATGAAAAAAGAATCTTAGATACAGAAAGATAATTGCTATTTTTTACTTCAAACTGCTTTTTAAAGTCTAAATTCAGGATTAATAGAGAATTTTTTACCTGCACTAATGTATGGTAGGGGTGCAAGGAAGGGGAGGATAATTCACATCTAACCTTTTGGCTACCTTCTTTGTTGAAATAACTTTTTAAAAACTAGTGATGCAGTTGATGCAATCTCTTAAATGAAGTGCAGTGCTGTCCTAAGTGAGTTGGTTATTCTCAAGGCAAACAATTCTTGTATACTGATCATCGGAGCTTTTTTTTTTTTTTAAACTTTTTAAAAGGTCAATTGGTTTATTTTCATGTATTTAGCAACAGTTTACAAAGCAATCTTTTAGAGCTGTCATTGTATTAATTTTCATGGTTTTAGTAATTGTGAATTTTATATTTCCTTGGGAAGCAATTAATACATTTAGGAAACTCTCCTGGGTTTCATAAACACTTCCAATTAAAATGTATTGATTTGGCAGTGGTTTCTTCTTGGTATTTATTTACAAAGACTTGGAAGCAAGTCGTATGGCTTTGTGTAACCTGAATGTTAGCAAAAATGGGACAACTGATGATAGTTCCTCTTATTTCCTTCAAAGTTAATTAGTTCCGTAGGTATTATTAGCCTGTAAGCACCTGGAGGGCAAGGGTAATGTCTTATTCATTATAATATCTCACCCAGGGTCTAGCTGAGTCCCTGCATGTATAAAAGACACAGACTGGTGTCCCAGCAGGAAATCTGCATAATTGGAGAAGCTTTGCTATGGCCATTGTGGAGCCTAGGAGGTGAATCAGCAAAGGGCTTGGAACAGGAGCCTAGAAAGTGTAGGAAACAGGGCGAAAGCAACCTCTCAGAGGCACCTGGAAGTGAGTCAAAAATGGAAACATAGTAGCTGAGCCCTTCCTAGGAAGCCCAGGAAAGGGGAGGAGGATCCAATCCAGAGACTTCTGGATGTGGGGCAAGTCCCTGAATACATTTGAGGTTGAGGTCACCTGGAGAATAGGGCTGAATAGATGTTTGCAGAAACTTGGGAAAGATTCCAAAGTCTGGAGATAGGTGAAGAGCGTTTGTGATGCTTTCTCACTTTTGTATGTGTGTGAGGGTGCACAATGTGTTGTTATGTGGAGTTATGTGCGTGTGGCTCTTTATCAAGAATGAGGCCACTATTGGAACAAGGGATTGGATTTTTTCCCAGAGGCTAATTCTTATGTGTAAGGATCAATAGATGTTTTGACATTGTGATGCTGACTGCCACTTTTTTTGTTAAAGAGCACAGGAGACAAAAAGTGGATAGGAAAAAATCTTAGATTTTCTTTTGGGTATCATTATAAATCTCCTATTAAGGGATCTTCTAGCTCAACCTTATTTCAGAGCTGAAGCAGCTGAGGACAGTTAGGTTGTATGACTTGTTCCATTAGTGGCAGAGATGAGAGTAGACACTGGCTCCTTCCGTCTAAGAATCAGTCACTCAACACAGATTTATCGAGAGCTTCCTAGATGCCACATCTTCATGGAGGTTACTTTCCGTGTGAAGGATACAGACATAAAGATGAACGAGGAAATTATACAGTGTATTATAAATATGTTACATCATATCATATTATATACAAAGTGAAAAAAATGCTATCAAGAAAAGTAAAGCAAGGCAATTACAATGGGGTGATCAGGGAAGGTTTCAATGAGAAGGTGGTATTTACACAAAAAAAGAGGTGAGGGAGTGAGCCATGATGATCTGTGGGGAGAACATTTCAGGCTGAGAGGATAGGAAGTATAATAAAGGCCCTGGGACTGTTGGGCGATGCTGGGTGTATTTGAGGAATGACAAGGAGCTGGTGTGGCTGGAGTGATGAGCCGAATAGCAGAAGGTGAGATCAGATAAGTATGAGGGAGGGGGTGCAGATCCTAGGCCATGAAGGGCTTTCTGACTGAGGCGGGAACCACTGGGAAGTTTTGAGCTACTTTATCTGTTTTAGATTTTAAGAGGATTATCCTGGCTGTTGGGCTGAAAATAAACTGAAATGGGTAAAGGGAAAAGGGTAGAAAGCAGTGTGGCAGACAGGGAGGTCACTGCACTAATCTAGGAACAGAATGACAGAAGCTTGTGGCCTGGGGGGTAGCGGTGAAGGTGGAGAGGTGGTAAGATAATGATAATTGCAACACTGACCCTGGTCTAGTTCAGTTCAATGATCAAACAATTTTAAGTATACATTACAGGCTGAGTATCCCTAATCTGAAAATTTAAAATAAGAAATGCTCAGTGAGCATTTCCTTCGAGCATCATGTCAGCGTTCAAAAAGTTTTGATTTTGGAGCATTTTATATTATCAGATAAGGGATGCTGAACCAGTAAGTCTATAATGCAAATATTCCAAAATCCTAAAAAAAATGTGAAGTCTGAAACACCTCTGATGCTAAGCATTTTGGATAAGGGATACTTAACCTGTATTTTCTAGGCATCTTGCTAAGGACCTGGGATACAGAGTTACATAAGAGTCCATTTCTACCCCCGAGGAGCTCAATATTATGTAAGAGACAACTATAAAAAATATTAAGAACATTACAATGTGTTTTGGCAAGCACAACAATAGAACACATTCAAGGTGCAGATGCAGAACCAAAAAAGAAGGCAGAAAGGGCTTCTGTGCAAAGCTGTATTTTGAAAAAGAAATAAGCGTTCCAGAGTTTTTCCCTTCTGGTAACAGGAAAAGCAAGATTTGTAGGGCAGTATAAGCGATTGAGTTGTTCATTTCTGTTTCATTCTTAGTGGTGCAGTAGGTTCAAAGTATTGAAACAAGAAACTTCAAATTCTTGCCTTGTGCCCCAAGAACAGTCTGACAGGGCTTGTGGTTTAAGGTTTGTCTTAGGGAATGAGTTCTAGGTGGCACGAACAGCTACGTATAAAGATCCTAAAGTATACACCTGCTTAGTGTGTGAAGAAACAACAGGAGACTAGAGGAATGGACTGCCAAGAAAGGAGAAGAGCAAGACAGCCAGTCAAATGCCCTGGAGCCATGGGAAGAGCCTGGGGCCATCAAGGGAGTCATCTGGAGTTGAAGGATGAGGGAGAGGGAGAGCAATCTTGATACTTTGGATTGAAAAGGAAAGTGACCTGAGAGGGCTGTGGTAGCTTCTCAGCGTTTGATAGGGATTCAAACTTCCAAGAGTTTGATGGGGACTTCCTTAAGTACAGGATAGGAGGGCATCCTACGGTGGGAATGGTACATGGTTGCTTGTGTGGAGGTGGTGGACAAGTCCAGTGGTCTTGGAGCAATGGCCAAGTTCCTCTGTGGACAACCCTGCAACCAGTGCAAAGCGACATCACTCACAAGAGGCTGTAGAATACAGTGGTTAAGAGCAGGGACTCTGGGGTCAGGCTGATGTGTCAAATCCCAGACTTACTAGCACCCTTGGACTTAAATCTCTATGTCTTGGCTTCCCCACATTCAAAATGGGGCTGGTGGGAATAGTAGCAGGGAAGGAAAGATAATTTTCCCCTTATCCTTCTAAGTTCTTGACTGGGGTCTCCGTAACAAAAGACAGATTAACAAGAGACATCATACAGTGGGAATGGTGCAAGAGGAAAACAAACCCGTTTATTAACATGTTGCATTATGCATGTAACATATGAGAATACCCAAAAATGGGTACTTCAAAGAGGTGATTTAGAACTTTGGCTAACACAGCATGTTCTGCACAAAACAATACCTTTTTAGAGAATGACAAGACAAAGTAAAGGGAAGCTCGAGTCTCTAAGCCAATCGAGGGAGGGCAGATAATATGGGAAACTAGTGGCAAGTCAAGGCTAATAGTGAAGTTCATTACATAGATTCTTCTGGTGCCAGCTCCAGGATAAGGGTCTTAAGTCATGTCTGTCTGGTGATTAACTTTTCGTCCTCTTTGGACACAATTCACGTCCTGCTTTTAGGCAACAGAAAGGAGACAGAAAGATTGTCTTACATCTCCTTTTTCTCTATTGTCTTTGGCTCAAAATAATCCTCATGCCAAAGTGGCATATTTTGCGGGCAGAATATTCTGCTACCCTATCTCCTAGAATTGCTGTGTGGAATATGTAAGCTAATACATGCAAATTGCTTAGAACAGGAGCTAGCATGTAGTAAGCACTGCCATAGAAGTATATGCCATTGTTACTATTACCTTCTGGAAAAAGCATTTGCACATGCCCTGCAGAGAGCCTTGACATAGGCATTATGTAAAAAGAACAGTCACAATAAAGCTCACCACGTAGACTGGGGAGAAGGTCTCTTTCCTGCGTGTGCCTTTACAGAATTGGGATTCTTACGGCACTGAGAGGTGACTGGGATTGAATTTCTCACCAACATGGCTAAAAAAAAAAGGCTGAGACAGTTTTAATTTGATCTAGAAAAATAAATGTGATGTTTCTCAAGTGTCTCATGAAGAAAATTCTTACTGGTTACATGAGCTAAGGGAACTCTAAGCTGCTATAAATTGCTGAAAGATAGTTCTGAGGTGAGGATAGGTGGCAAGTAATGGTGAAAGGTGAGCAAGGATCGAATCTAGATAGACTTTAAGTGCCCTTCTAGTGACCTTGGCCTTTATTCTGCAGATGCTGGGGAGCCAGAGAAGGAAATTTAAGCAGGAACAACATAATTCGATTTAGATCTTTAATAACATTGTTGGCAGCAGGCTCATAGACATAAAATTGTCAAGGCTAGAGAGAAAAAGTGATCAGTTAAAGAGTGCTGTGGCAGTTCTAATGGGAAAGAATAGGATCCCAGATGAAGATGTTGATGGCAGGAATAAAGAAGGCTCAGTGGAGTGGGGACATATTTAGAAAATGTGGGGCCGAGCATGGTGGCTTGTGCCTGTAATCCCAGCATTTTGAGAGACCAAGGCAGGCAGATCACCTGAGGTCAGGAGTTCGAGACCAGCCTGGTCAAGATGGTAAAATCCCATCTCTACTAAAAATACAATACAGGCATGGTCGTAGGCACCTGTAATCCCAGCTAGCTACTCAGGAGGCTGAGGCAGGAGAATCACTTGAACCTGGGAGGCAGAGGCTGCAGTGAGCCAAGATGGTGCCCCTGCACTCCAGCCTGAGCAATGGACTGAGACTCAGCCTTGGGAAAAAAAAAAAAAAAAAGAAAACGTGGATCTGATATTGCAGACAGAGACATCTGTCTTTGGAGATGAGGACTCCAGGAGGAAGAACAGGCTTGAGAAGGACTGAATTCAGTTTGGCTCCTGTTAAACTTGGGGTGCCTGTGTCTAATAAGGGGTGTCAAATTCTGGCTAAGGAAGAGGTTTGGGAGTCATAAGGATTGAGGAGGTGGAGTTGTATAAGGCAGGATGGTAAAGTGAGAAGAGAAAGGGCTAAGGCTCAAAGCATGGAAGCCCCAAAGGCATTGGTGAGGACCACCGAGAAGAAAGGTCAGACTGACAGAAAGACAACAGGGAGATGAATGAGGGAAGATGTTGTTGGGATGTCTCGTGGTTAGATTCGGTGGTTTTAAGAATGAGGACTTTGTTGGTACACTGCAGTAGGCGGGCAGGGGAAGACATTAGCTTTCAGTAAGTCAAGGCTTCATGGAAAAACAGGAATGGAGCTTTAATCTTATTTTGAAGAAATGGTTGATTCTCCATGGGGGGTATATTTGGGATAATTGTAAATATGGTTTTTCCTTGCATGAGTGAATCTTAGATAGTTAGGAATACTCGGAAACAATACAGCATTCAGTGAGAAAACACTCAGATGCCTCATTGGACGCAGTGGTGTCTTTTATTAACTGTAACACCTGCCGTTTTGCAGCCTGTGCTGCTGTCTCCAGATACAAAGTGAAGGGGGCCCTACAAGGATTGGGCTAACTAAAGCCTCCAAAAAACAAAATAACAATGAAACTGTGTACTGCAGACACAGTCATTTGTAAATGTCACAAATAAGTGATTTTCTTTTTGATGGCGTGACATGTATCTGATCTGAACTGTTCTTTTAACAAATATTAATGAAGTTGCCTTAATGTGCCAGGCACTGTGCTAGGCTCAAGAATTATGGTGGTGACTCAAATGGACAAGGTCTTTGCCCTGATGTCATTAATGGTTTCATGTAGAATGCCAATACTAAAACAATAATTGCATGTGTAAGGAAATAAATGAGGCTGGGCACGGAGGTTCATGCCTATAATATCGCAGTGAGCCATGGTCGTACCATTATACTCCAGCCTGGATGACAGAGTGAAACTCTGTCTCAAAATAAATACATAAATAATAAAATGCTTTTTAAAAAAGAATAAACATAGGGAGTAAAGCAATATTCAGTGGTCAGGGATGTGGACTCTATTTACCCCTTTACTTTCATGTGGAATAGGTGAAAACACCATTACTGATGTTTCCTCCATGTGGAGGGGTATCTGCTAGACATTCTATGTGGCCTCTACTGCTCCATCATCACTCCTCCCACAGAAGGAGAGGAGACTCCACTGGTGATGAGTTCTAGAGAAGACCTGGGCACACTGAGCTCAGCCACTTCCCCTTCCTGGTATGGGACTTCTCTCATGACTTAACTACTACCTTAATCGCCTTCTAAAGGTCTTACCTTTTAATTCTATCACATGGAGGTTTAAGTTCCAACACATACATTTTGGGGGCATGCAAACATTTAAATCATAGCATGGCGATGGTGGGGTCATATGCCCAAGAGATATATAGGATTTGTTGTAAAGATGACACAAGAAAGAGGAAATATATTAATGGAGGGACCAGCTTGGATGTAAATAGATGACTCTGAATCTGGGTTAGATGTCGGTCTGATAGGAACATACTGGTTGCTATTATTCCACTAAGGAAAGCAAAGATAGAAAAAATAAGCAGCTTTTGTTGAACAAAGAAACCCACTGGCAGACTCAGAACTCATGGACTTGACAGCTCTCCCTCACTATGGGGAGACACCACAAGACTTGTTAGAAGAGCATGTTAGGAAAACAGATGCCTTGGCCAGAAAACAAAGGGGCAGTATAAGGAAAGAGACATTCAGTTTCAGTAAATGATACTAACTTTATTAGGGACAAAAGGGGCCAATTGAATAGATTAAAGCTGTTACAAACTCCACTTAGCCTTCTTGAATGGGATTAAAAGGCAGTGCAGGGAGGCATGCCTTCCTACTACAGAAGATGTTGCTTGTATAACTGCTACGTGGTCTGGAACATTCAAATCTTAGAAAAGACTGTCCTGGAGAGCCTGTGGCAAAGGCATTGGCCATCACCAGGCTGCCAGGGACTCAAACCTCAGAAGGTTCAGTTCAAGAATCTGCTGAGAGTGATTTTGTGGCTGAAGCAAATGTGCATTAAGAAGGAAGCTCCCCAAGAGTCATTCTTTACTATTTCAGTGAAGCCCCAGGACCCAGGACAGAGCTGTCTGCTCTGGGAAGATAGGGGAGGAATGGGGGCCGTGCTTCCAGACAGAGCCCATTGAGCCACATGGAACTAGAAAAGAAATGGGTTATAGGATGTTTCAAATATATTGGGTGGGAAAGAGGTACATTTTTCAACTTTACAAGTCAGGTGGGCTGGCAAAATGGCTGAATAGGAACAGCTCTGGTTTGCAGCTCCCAGCAAGATCAATGCAGAAGGCAGGTCATTTCTGCATTTCCAGCTGAGGTACCTGGCTCATCTCATAGGAACTGGTTAGACTGTGGGTGCAGCCCATGGAGGGCGATCTGAAGCAGGGTGGGGTGTTGCTTCACCTGGGACGCACAAGGGGTCAGGAACTCTGTCCCCTAGCCAAGGAAAGCCATGAGGGACTGTGCCCCGAGTAACTGTGCACTCTAAACCGGACACTATGCTTTTCCATGATCTTCACAGCCCTCAGACCAAGAGATTCCCTTGGTGCCTATACCACTAGAGCCCTGGGTTTCAAGCACAAAACTATGTGGGCGTTCAGGCAGAAATCGAGCTAGCTGAAGGAGTTTCTTCATACTCCAGTGGTGCCTGGAATGCCAGCAAGACAGAACTGTTCATTCTCCTGGAAAGAGGGCTGAAGCTAGGGAGCCAAGTGGTCTAGCTCAGCATATCCCACCCCCATGGAGCCCAGCAAGCTAAAATCCACTGATTTGAAATTTTCACTGCTAGCACAGCAGTCTGAAGTCAATATCGGACTCTCAAGCTTGGTTGGAGAAGGGGCATCTGTTGCGACTGAATCTTGAGTAGGTGGTTTTCCCCTCACAGTGTAAACAAAGCCACCAGGAAGTTTAAACTGGGCAGAGCCCACTGCAGCTCTGCAAAGCTTCTCTAACCAGACTGCCTTTCTAGATTCCTCCTTTCTGGGCAGGGCATCTCTGAAAAAATGGCAGCAGTCCCAGTCAGGGGCTTATAGATAAAATGTCCATCTCCCTGGGACAGAGTACATGGGGGAAGGGGCAGCTGTGGATGCAGGTTCAGCAGACTTAAATGTCCCTGCCTGCTGGCTCTGAAGAGAGCAGTGGATCTCCCAGCACAGTGTTCAGTCTCTGCTAAAGGAAAGACTGTCTCCTCAAGTGGATCCCTGACCCCAATGCCTCCTGACTGGGAGACACCTCATATGGGACAGCTGTGGCTAGCATCTGGAGAGTGGGAAAAAAAAAAAAAGCTGGAGGTATCATGCTACCCAACTTCAAACTATATTACAAGGATACAGTAACCAAAACAGCATGGTACTGGTACCAAACAGATATGTAAACCCATGGAACAGAACAGAAGCCTCAGAAATAATGCCATACATCTAAAATCATCTGATCTTTGACAAGCTTGACAAAAACAAGCAATGTGGAAAGGAGTCCCTATTTAATAAATGGTGTTGGGAAAACTGGCTAGCCATATGCAGAAAACTGAAACTGGACCCCTTCCTTACACCTTATACAAAAATTAAGATGGATTAAAGACTTAAACATAAGACCTAAAACCATAAAGGCCTTAGAAGAAAACCTAGACAATACCATTCAGGACATAGGCATGGGCAAAGACTTCATGACTAAAACACAAAAAAGCAACAACAACAAAAGCCAAAATTGACAAATGGGATCTAACTAAACTAAAGAGCTTCTGCACAGCAAAAGAAACTATCATCAGAGTGAACAAGCAACCTACAGAATAGGAGAAAATTTTTGCAATCTATCCCTCTGACAGAGGGCTGATATCCAGAATCTACAAAGAACTAAAACAATTTTTCAAGAAAAATAAAACAACTTCATCAAAAAGTGGGTAAAGGATATGAACAGACACTTCTCGAAAGAAGACATTTATGCAGCCAACAAACACATGAAAAAATGCTCATCATCACTGGTCGTTAGAGAAATGCAAATCAAAATCACAATGAGATACCATCTCATGCCAGTTAGAATGGCGATCATTAAAAAGTCAAGAAACAACAGATGCTGAAGAGAATGTGAAGAAACAGGAACACTCTTACACCATTAGTGGAAGTATAAGTTCAACCATTGTGGAAGACAGTGTGGCAATTCCTCAAGGATCTAGAATTAGAAATGCCATTTGACCCAGCAATCCTATTACTGGTTATATACCCAAGGGTTGTAAATCATTCTACTCTAAAGACATATGCACACATATGTTTACTGCAGCATTATTCACAATGGAAAAGACTTGGAACCAACCCAAATGCCCATCAATGATAGACAGGATAAAGAAAATATGGCACATATACACCATGGAATACTATGCAGCCATAAAAAAGAATGAGTTCATGTCCTTCGTGGGTACATGGATGAAGCTGGGAACCATCATTCTCAGCAAACTAAGACAAGAACAGAAAACCAAACACCACGTGTTCTCACTCAGTGGGAGCTGAATGATGAGAACACATGGACACAGGAAGGGGAACATCATACACTGGGGCCTGTCAAGGTTTGGAGGGCTAGGGGAGGGATAGCATTAGGAGGAACACCTAATGTAGATGACAGATTGATGGGTGCAGCAAACCACCATGGCACGTGTATACCTATGTAACAAACCTGCAGGTTCTGCACATGTATCTCAGAACTTAAAGTATATAAAAGAGAAAGGTAGAAAAGAATAAAAATAAAAACACTGAAGCAAAAAAGCAAAAAAAGAAAAAGAAGTCAACACTGTTTGCTTTGAGAGAGGACACGATTTGTCTAGTGGAAGTTTTCCACTAGATATGGTCAGCAAACTGACCCATTGAGTAGTTGTGACTACTCAACCGATTGGCAGTTTTTCCTAAACAAGTTGAAATTCCCAGGCCACATGTTCTGGACACCTGGCATGTACTGGCTGATATTCTGCCAAGGCTAAGACCCAGGTATTCTTCATCTACTCCTCCCTCAGAAACTGCCACATATTTGGAGACACTAAGCATTTAGTTCTGGCCCTAGAGCTTTGAGGAAGACAGATACTTTAGGAGTTGAGGATTCCCTTCTCTGCTCAACTTGGCCTGTGTGGGGTCAGGGCTGGGATTCTCCTGTAAATCTTACTAACTCTTTAGGCCCTTGATAAAGTAAAGCAAACATAAAATACATTTGTCTTTTGAGGTCCTGAAAGGTCCTAGCCTGGGCTATGAGAGTTAAAGGAGTAATATATGTAGTGAAACTAGTAATAAGAGTAATTGTGTCAATGGAATGGCTCTTCTACCCAAGGGAAATCGTTTAAAATTTAAAACAATTTTTGGCATTTTAAAATCTGCCAAAGTAGTGAGAGGTAGGACGGGAGAGCCTAAAAAATGAAGTCAGGCCAGATTGGGTGGGGCCTCACTTCGTGTGCTTCATCTTGAAGGATGTATGCAGCTGTCAGGCAGGAGCTTTGGGAAGGAGAGTTTGGTAATCAGGTTTTGATTTAAAAAATCCACCTTGTTGGAGTGTGGAGGTTGCATAGGGGAGGATGGGGGGATGCAGTAAGGGAGATCAGTAGAGGAGCTGTGGACACAGCACAGGTGAGAAATGACAGTGGGCTTTTTTCAATGTAGTGGGATGCAGAGATGGGGAAGAGGTGGAGAACAGATGGGCCTTGTGGAATGGCTGCGAAGTTTAAATGTTGTCATCTAGAATTATTTACATGCTTTTAGCTTGGACAACTGGGCAGATGGTGATGTCCTTCATGAGATAGGGCACAAAACAAAACAAAATGGGGGCAGCAGTGGCAGTAGTCGTAAGAGGTAAGAAGGCTTTTTTCACTTAGTAAATTCCGGGCTGTGCATCAATTACCTCATTTAACACTGGCAATAATGCAATATACTAGTTACTATTAATATGTACATTTTACAGAGGAGGAAACCCAGGCTCAGAAAGGTGAAGGAACTTGCTGGTGGTCACACTTCTAAGAATTAGGGAAACAAAATTTGGCATCAGATGGATGTGGACTCGAATTCTGGATCCCCTAGTTGTGGGAACTTAGGCATGGCAATTAACTGGTCCTATCATGGAGATGACGTTTACCATGTGAGATTCAGGGAGACGACAGTTCAGGAGGCTTCAGCATGGTGCCTGGCATGCTGTAAACACAGAGAGTGGCAACCATCGCTGGCAACGTTGCTCAATTATTACTAGAAACCTGATAAGCTATGAGTTATAAATATTCTCATTTCATGAACTTGTAAAGTGAAACCCAAAAAGGATAGCTGATTTATTTATTTGTGTAGTATCAGGAAGCTAAATGAGGTTTTCTTATTTCAAAGCCTGTCTTCTTTTTACTACACCAGGCTCTCTTTCACTTCCTTGGAAGTAAAATGATCAATAATTAGCTTTCTGATGTCTTGAAAAGTTATTAGCCTCCAGTGAAGCTAGAAACCGAGGGGGCTCCTGAGGTGGTGATTTTTGCATTTGTGGCTGTGGCAAATTGCAGCTTGAGGGTTCTAATCTCTTAATCTGTTATCATTAGCAGATGTGATAGATTAGCTTCCCAAGTGGTTCTAATATTGCCTCAGTGTCTTAGAGACATTGCAACACATGAGTATGATTGATTACAACACGACCAGGTAGTATGTTTGTAATAGCAAAAAATTGGGTGTTGAGGTGGGGGTGGGAAACTCCAAGTGCCCAACAGGAGACAGAATAAAAAATTGTGCAGTGCATGCTTCTCAGAGGAATTTAAGACTAGGAGGGGAGAGATTGTGTCTGTTTTGTTCATTGCTGCATTCCAGCACCTAGATCCATGCCCAGTAAACATTCAAATAAGCACTCCACTATTCTTTTAGCACTGAATATAGTATATTTACATAATCCCATTATGTGGTACACCTGACAGCAGTGAAAGCAAATGAATTACAGCTACATGCACCAAGAGGGATGAATGTCAGAAACAAGAGTGTGAACATGGAAGGCCAAAGAATACCTGTGGTGTGATGCCACTTTTTAAAGTTCAAAATCAAGTAAAACTAAATAACAGAATAATTAGGTATATAGCCAGTGTGACAACTGTATATATAAGTCAAGAGAAAGATAAAGGATCAAGGTTAGGATTATAGTTGTGGTGGTAGAGGGGTGAGGGCTCGAATATGACTTTGGGGAGGGACACGTAGAAACTCATTCTGGAAATGTTCTGTTTCTTAAGTTGGGTGGAAGGTTCATGGGAATTTGTTTTATTATGCTTCCTACCTTGACATTCCTTGAATATACAGATATTGTTAAAAATAGAACTGATGAGGCCAAAGCAGGTGGATCACTTGAGGCCAGGAGTTAGAGACCAGCCTGGCCAACATGGCAAAATCCTGTCTCTACTAAAAATACAAAAAAATTAGCTGGGCATCACAGTACATGCATGTAATTCCAACTACTCAGGAGGCTGAGGCATGAGAATCTCTTGAACCCAGGAATTGGAGGTTGCAATAAGCCGAGATCATGCCATTGTACTTGAGCCTGGGCTCAAGACTCTGTCTCCAAAAAAAAAAAAAAAAAAAAAAAGAAAGAAAAAAGAAAAGAAAATAGAACTGATGGTAGGTTGCTCAAACAGAAGCAGGTAACTAACAGAAGGATGGTGTATCAGAGATGAAATAGGTGGGCTTTGCTTTCTTCTTGGTTTAGGAGGGGCTCCTTCTAGGAGGCTACAGGAAACCCCTGGAGTCATCACTGAGGTAGCCTTCATGGGAAGGTAAAGGCATATAGTCCCCTCGGACTTGTTGAAGGGCAGCCATAGGGCAATAGACCAGCCTCACCTTCTGGGAGGGAGGATTCCTGGAGTCTAGTCTAGTCCAACTCCTAGTCTAGTGTTGGAAGGAGCTGACCATGGACTTGTGCTGATGCTGATGATGGCAGCTACACACACAGCCTGGGATTTTGCTCTGGAGTCTATCCTTGTCTCACCCACTAAATTCTGGGTAAGGCTGGCAGACACCATCTCTCTGGGCACCAGTCCCATTATCAGTAAAATTAAAAGATGAGACAGGAGCATTCATCAGCAGCCTGTGTCCATGTCACCTTTACAGTTCCCTGGTGGTTCTGTTGGGTCACTTAGGGAGGGAGAGGGTGGAGTTGAAAATGGGGGTCCTGGTTCTGCCATCCCCAGTTCAATCAGGGCAGCCACTCATATGGATTTTGTATGTTTAGGTTCTGTGTATGATTTCATTTCAGAGGAGGGTTTTGCTGCTGAAATAAAAAGCAATGAAAACTCCAACAGGTAAAAGTTTGGAAAACACTGATCTAGACTAGTGTCTCCCAAACCTATTTGTACATCAAATTACCCCAAAGAATTTAAAAAAGAGAGAGAAAGCAACTCAGGTTCCCTAGACCTTGCCCTTGACTTATGGAATCAGTATTTCCAAGAAAAGGGTTTCCAGGGGCCTTTATAACAAGCTCCCTATGTGGACCTCACAGGCACAGCCCATCTCTGGTCTACAGACTGGTTTTTGGAAACTGCTAACGTGAAGGAACTTTGGCATTCTCTTCCAGCACTAACATACCATGAGTCTGTGTTTATATTCCTCCTGTGTATAACACCTTCTGTTCCATTTGTTTATTTTTCTCCCATCCCTATAAAAACAACAGCGTCTAAGAACCAAAATATCAAAATGAAGCTGCCATCCTATTTTTATTATTTCCCTGTGTATAAAATTTAGGGTTGTTTTTCTGGTTTTTGTTTCTCACCCCCCTCCCACCTTTGAACATTGTGTGTAAAAATAGGCTCTTTGTTTTTCTACATTGCCTACCGCTGAAGCTCCCACATGCTTTAGAAATCATACCATTCAAGTTGGAATAGATACTGAAGGAGCGCAGGGAGTAATTTCTCCTTGCATCATTTGGGCGACGAAATATTTCCAAACTGTGCTCTGACATTGACTTTGAAATATTTCTCCCTTCCTGTTTGCCCCTTCCCACTGCAAACATATAAGCATGCTTGATTGAATAGCCCACTAGAGAGGGTTAAAGGCAAGGCTGGAAACACCTGCTCTTGAAAGAGTGTGTGTGGTTAGTCCCCTTTAACAAAGAAATATGATTCTTAGAAAGGCCAGTGAAGGGCAGATGGAAGAATAGAGGGAATATGTGGGCTAAAAACATGAGGTCAAACTAAGAAGATTAAGACTTTCAGCCCACAGAGATGAAGGCTGCATGGGGAGATGATCAAAGACAACGAAGCCACAAAGGGCATCAATATGTTTGTGTTCACCAAATTCCAAAGTATGAGAAGGAGCAGGAAGGACTCTTTGAAGCCTGAAAGAAGAGAAATTTAGAAAAAAATAGAAAAAACAAAACAAAACAAAAAAAACATTAGTTTACACAGTGAGTCATAAACATTTGGAGCAAATCACTCCCAAGACATGGTCTGGGTTGAAAAGAATAAAAGTACAAAGTAAGTGTAATGTGTTTATGAGTCGTAGAGGCACAGTGGCTTTTAGAGGGTGAATTACACTATCCTGTGGTACTTCTGTGGAATTTAATGTTTGGATCAGCACCATGTCAAAGACAGAATGCTAAGCTATGCTTACTCTGCAGGTGATCTAATATGACAAAACTTATGACCTTAAGTAGGATAAACTTTATTCTGCCAAATGCCTCAAAAATTTTAAATAATGGACACAATTTCCTTAGTCTGTAAGGATGTCTTGCTTTAAGAAAACTCTCTAACCCTTCTGGAAGGCCTGAGGCATGTCAATTGCTAGGAGCTGTTTTCATGAACACAGCAAGGCTGGGGTGGGATTGAAACACTTGCAATGATGGATGCATTATGTAACTTCTAACCAGCTTACCAGGGTCGGGGCAGGGCAGGGTGGAAAGACAGGAGGGGACTTCTACCAGTGCTGTCATGTACCCCATGAGGCCCATACGAGTGAGAAAGCCACATAATTATCCTTGGTGCCACCCATGGGAACTCCTTTCTGGGGCAGGTGTGGCCTTTCTACCTTTGCATTCCTCCTCAGTTTAGCAAAGGGCTGACCTTCGAAGTAGACAGATAGTGGAACCTTGTATCCTAGGATGTGAAGTCAGCTATAGAAAGAGATGGAGATGAGAAAGGATGTAAAAGCAATGGTTGTTAGCTTCTTTTAAACTCTTGCTCAGATTCCAGTGAAATATATCCAGAAATAAAGTATTCTACTAATAGTTCACCAAACAGTGGGACTAAGAGTAGATTCCTTCTCAGCCTATCAAAATTGTACTGTAGAAATGGCTGATTAAGATATTTGATTAGAAGCTTGTTCTGGTTATCTCTGGCAGTGCAACGAACTACTGCAAAACTTAGTGGCTTAAGGTAACAAGCAACGAATTATGCTTACAGGGACTATGAGCCAGTAACTTGGATGGTTAATCCCTCCTCCACAGTAAATGGGGCCTCCAAGTGGCTGAGGGCTGGAATCCTCTGGAGGCTTTTCACTCACATATCTGGCTGGGATGACTTGAATGAAGCCTTGGCTCAATGGAAAATGTCAACCAGGACACCTACACATGGCCTCTGTGTGGCTTGAACTTTTCACAGCACAATGTCTGCATGCCCAGAGGAGCATCCAGAGATGAAGCAGATGCATTCACAGAGCCTAGTTTCGGAAATCATAAAGTGGTCACTTTTTCTGCATTTTTTTTGGCATAAGTGAATACTAAGGTCAGACCATATTCAAGGGAAGGGTATTAGATTCTCCTTGGTAGAGAAATGGTGAGATTATGTTGCAGAGGAGCATGTGGGAGAGCGGATTTTGTCATGGCCATGTTGGAAAATGAAATACAATCTACCACAAGGATGTATATGTATGTGTCTGTGTGTATAAATAATCACCTGTTTTCCCATGTTAGGATCTGAGGGAAGAATTCTATTGGCATCTGGCTGTCAGGGAGTACAGGATATGCATATTCGGGGGTGTAATGTGGTCAGGGGATTAAAATCAATATTTACTCATCAGAAGAGAGTGCCTGAATAAAACTCTCTTTGGTTAAGCAATCTAGCAATTAAAAATCAACATGAGGCCTTTGAAAAATGTCTGCAACTTGAGAGTAGGGGACCATCGCCTTGGAGATACAGATGGAATGTATTTGAAAAATGATCTACTAAAGGAAACAGAAGAAAGTTTTGAAATCTTCTCTAGAAGTCTGAAAGAACATAACAGAAACTTCAGAAAGTAATCAGTTCCCATGACTAGAAAGTTGAGAGTCTCCTTTAGAATGCAGGAGTCATTAAAGAAATAAGCATGATAACAGCAAAATTAATCAATATGGAAGCCAGAGAATAGACAGTGAAATCATGAGTATCAGGAGCTTCTGAAGATGAAGTCAGTAAACATGGTATCAAAGTAATAATAAAAGATATAAAGAAGAAAACGTTCCCACATGGAAGAAAGATTGAGTCAGCATTTGACAGTACTTTATAGCTCCCAGAGAAAATAAAGAGTTAAGACCTGCTTGCAGACTCATCCTGGCAGAAAACATTTGAATCTCATAGACACACAAAAGCACTGATTCAAAACCCCAAGTCCCCAACTTTAAAAAAAAATAAAACCCAAGCTGAATTCAGACTTCATTTCTACTTTATTAAACATCAGATAATCTCCATAACATGAAGCACTAGATAGTAGTGGGATTTGAGGAAAAAAAGTTGTGATCTAAGAAGTCATTCAAGTTTTTATTAATGTGCGAAAGCAACAAAAGAATATTTTCATATATATGAGTGTTCAGAGAGACTGTCACATATGTGTCATGTCTAGAAAAAAATTGAAGTTAAGTCTGCTGATGTCTTCTGGAATGAGAAAACATACACTACAATAAATTTAATAATAATTATTGAATTTCATATTGGATTAACAGTGTGAAGACTGGCAAATAGCTAAGGGAAAGACGACGCTTAGCTTACATAGGAAGAAATGACAAATGGACTGTTTCCACTTCTAAAAGCAGATTGAAGATTGGTGGAGCCAAGTGGAGGATGCCCTGCTGTAACATTTGCACACGAGGTGGCAGTTGAGAAAGGAGGAAGCCTGTCTAGAATATTCCAAAAAGTCTCCAGACTTCAAGCTCAGGGACAGCAGCTGAGAGAGGGGGAGTGAGAGTTTGCAGAAAGCAGAGAATTGAAGGTTGTATTTAAAGACTCCTTTGTATAAGGACACATAGTCCACTTCCTCCTTCAGAAAGCCCAGCAACCCAATATTTCCCTCCAGGCAAAAACAGCAACAGCAACAAAACAAAAGCCCAGAGTGTTCTTTTTTAGAGAAATTGAACAAATATTTGGGAAGAAGGAGGGCTGTTAGTGTGGGTGTTATTGCCCTGCAGTAAAGCTCTTCACATTTTATCATCTAGATAGCCTTCAGTAAAGCTGGCTCTCACTTTCTCACACTGTTACCCTAAAGGGAAGCTTGCTAGTTGATAAATTCTGCTCCTAGTCAGCCTTATATTTAAGGATGTTTACCTCCTGGAAGATAAAGTAAAAGACAATCATAAAAAACTGACCTCTGAAGAAACAAAATTCAGAGAACTGAAGATAATTTGAAAATGATGATAACTCTACTGTTCTCTGAAATTTAAGATGACACTGGAAGCTATTGCCTCCATAAGGGGAGAACTAAATGCTATGAAAAATGAAAAATACAAAGAACAAGGAAGAACCCTTGGAAATTAGAGAGATGATGACTCAAATAAGACATTCACTGGAATGATTGGGAGAAAAAGTTGAGGAAACCTCTCAAAAACAGTGCAACAGGAAAGGGTAAGAGGAGATAAAACTTACAGGTCAATTAAGATGAGGATTTTAAATGAAAAAGACACAGGCACACATGTTTATAGCAGCACAATTTGCAATTACAAAAATATGGAACCAATGTAAATGCCCAGCAACCAACAAGTGGATAATGAAAATGTGTCATATATACATGATGGAATACTGCTCAGCCACAAAACGGAATGAAATAATGGCTTCTGAAGCAACTTGGATGGAGCTGGAGGCCATTTTCTGTGTGAATTAACTCCGGAATAGCAAACCAAATACCCTGTGTTCTCATGCCTTAGGACATGCCTTGTGCTTTAGAACACATGCCTATGTTCTTATGCCTAAGAATATAGGATAGTTCTTATGACTCATGGCTAAGCTGTGAGGATGTAAAGGCATAAGAATGATATAATGGACTTGGGGACTTGGGGTGAAGGGTGGGAGTGGGGTGAGGTATAAAGACTACCTATATAGGTACCATGTATACTGCTTGGGTGATGGGTGCACCAACATATCAGAAATAACCACTGAAGAACTTGTACATGTAACCCAAAACCACTTGCATCCCCCAAATCACTGAAATAATAATAAAAAAGATGAAGATTTCAGTGTCTATTGGATGAATTTAGCAAAAATGATGCCATTGGTGGTGATCTTGCCAAAAATAGTTTCAGGTGAGCAATAGAATGGATACAACATAAATCTCCATGTGATGTTATTCTATTTGGTTGGTTTAAGAAGATTGGCTCAATGGTTTGAAGTTAGTAGAAAGGAATCCTGTATCTCATTACCAGTATATAATCCCAACTCATCTATAGTTTAATGGATAGTGACTTTACAGCCTCTACCCTTTACTCAAAAACTATCTACTATGCATTAATTGTCCCTTCTGGTTCCGAGTGAGTGGCAGTGATGACCTCAGACCAGAAATAAGCTGTGTCAAGGTTATTCAGATGATCAATTTATTTTCCAGGAATGTAAGTTACATGTCATTATGGATCTTAATGGTATAGATTCTATTTAGCTGTAAGTTGGCAATCTCTACTAGGAGGACATGTATGTTATTTGATTCTTTTATCCATTATACCATAAAATGACCCATAATTTCTTCTATAGGCAGTTAGAGAATTTTCTCGTGGGGGGTAAGCATTTTGTTTTCTTCACATAAATAAGTAAACTTAGATAAATATTAGAAGAAACAAGGCGGTAGGACAAATGATGCTTAAACCACATTTTTCAAAGATTGCCATGAAGTATTCATTGACACTGAAGTAGTAAATTACCAGCTTCAGCACCCTAAGAAAAGTAGTAGCTTGCTATATTGATATTATTATTAGATTCTGAGGGGGGAGAAATGTCGCCTTCCAGGTAAGAACTGTCTTGGAGCTCATTGTTTAACTACAAATGAAGGGTTTCCAGCTCTGCAGTGCTCTTTAACTTTGTACCATTGGCAGGAGGCAAAATGATAATGGATAATAGCAAAAAAAGTCACTTTTTATATAGCCAGTGAGCTTGAGACTTTCAGTCCTGCAAATTAAGTTAAAATGAATGGCTTCTGAACAGCACATTGGGTGACAGGAAGTTTATAAATGTTATGTCTCCTGAGGTGTTCCAGTAATGGTAAGTTTGGGCAGAATAAGATTTTTCTGCAACAGTCTCCTTAGAAAGACCAGCCGTCTCCAGAGAGATTGGTTAATAAGTCAGTTTCCTGAGTGTTGAAAATGAAATAGAAAAGGTAGGGGAATCAAAAAGACTTAGAAGGAAAAAAATGTTAATTTAGCCAATTCAGTGCTTCTCCTACCAGAGTGCTATTCAAGGCTGGCTTACCCACTGCCTGCGATGTTCCTCTCATTTCAATTTGCGTCATGGCAGCACAAACATGGGGTGTTGTGTTTTGGTTATGTTGTGTTTGGATATGGAGAAGATGGTGGATGTGAGATCTAGGCTTGGTGCAGCAGAGGCGGGAGGTGGTGTTAGAAGCATGACCAGGTGGGCTGTCTGATTGGGCAGACCAGTGTGTGGAGTACAGTGCTATGCTGTTGTCTAGCCTCATTCTGTCTTTGCTTTTGCAGGTCTCAGTGGGAATCTAGGTAATGGTAAGTGGTAGATCTGTATGTCAGAATCTGAGAGCCATCCTAGCAAAAACATTTAAATTTTCTCATCTAAAAGTGCTCTCAGAGGAAACACAATTAATTGGCTTCTGAAATGCCTTGACACTTTGTGGTCATTGGACAAATATATAAGTTCAAGAACAGAAGGTGCTTATGTATATGCAAGAAAGAACATCTCCTTGAAAAGCAGTGCTGCTCACTAGAAGTTTTATTTTTTTCTCGCCCTTGGAATAGGGTAAGTTTGAGGCAGCAGAAAGAGAAAGAGATGGAAGTCTCTTCAGAATTCACAGGCCTCCAACCCAGCAAGTCTTACGGTTTCATTTTATACACGTAATCCAACATATGTTTACACATAGTTTCTCCTATTTTCTGGTAGCTCTAGAAGTTAATAGTGTTGTTGTTAAGTAAATGAATGTATAAATTTTAATGTGAAATGATTTTTTGAAAATGCAGTAACGTTTCCTCAGGAAAGCTTCATGAAGTATTCATTTTTCTATCACAACACTGTAAATCTATTTGCTAGTTATAATCATTTTAAGGTTTAGTTTGTTTGCTCTTTGGTTACTATTTTGACTGTGAGGGCAAGGAGGAGAGCATGACATCATGTTCACATCTCTTTTCTACCTTCCGCCCTCTTTTCTCTGCTCCCAATGCCTCCTTTCTCTGCTCCCAATGCCATTACCCTAGTCCAAGCTTGCATCCTTCCTTGCTTGGACCATTCCAAGTAACCTCTTCCCAAGAGGACTCTTTACTCCAAATTTCACCTTCTGCAGATGCTCTACATGAACATGGTAGGTGTGAGGGACACAGCTGATCACATCAATTCCTTCCATGATTTTCTTTTCTCTTCTTCTTTTTAAAAAATTGCATAAATTTAGGAGGTACAAGTACAGTTTTGTTATATGAATATATTGCCTAGTGGTGAAGACTGGGCTTTTAGTATAACTATCACCCAAAGAGTCACATTGTATACATTTAGTAATATCTCAACCCTCACCCACCTCTCACCATTCCACCATTCAGAGTTTCTAATATCTATTATCCCACACTCCATACTCTATGATTTTCTTTGCATAGAGGATACAATCCAAACTCCATGCAAAGCCAGTCATGAATGGATCCATGTCTCCCTCTTGATTGTAGTAATTCTCAAGCAGGGTCAATTTTACTGTCCAGAAGACATTTGACAATGTCTGCAGATATTTTTGATGATCACTCTGGAGTGTGTGTGTATGTTACCAGTATCTAGTGGGTGGAGGCCAGGGATGCTGCTGAAGCTTCTATAATGCACAGGACAATCCTCACAACAAAGAATGACATGGTCCAGAATGTCAGTAGTGCTGAAGTTGAGAAGCCCTGCTCTTATGTCATCTGCTCCTTTCTCCTGTGAAACCTGGGCTCCAAGACAGGCAACTATTTGCCCCTTTATGATCAGGCCATACTACATTGCTTGTCCTTATCTTCACACATTCTGTTACCTTTGACTAGAGTGCTTCCCTCTGTTTTTACCATTTGGAGGTAAAATATTATCATCCCTGAACTTTCGTAGTACCTTGGGCCTCTATTTAATTTGTGCTTATGTTGAATGGTAATTTTTTGTTTTGTCTTTTTCCCCTTCTTCCCTACATGGCAGAGTTATTCATGGTCAGGCATCATGTCTGGCATCTTTCTATTTCCACCATCTGGTACAAATCCTGGCATAGAGTAAATGTTTGGCATGCCTGTCTGTTGGATACTTGTATAGATGCATGGAGGAATGGAGTCTGTATTTAGAGCAGATGATAGTCAGTAGTCTGATATTGTTTATGATTCAGAGTACTAATATTTCAACTTGGAAATGAATTCCTCTTTTGGTTCATACCTTTCAATGTCACCTTCTTGATTATTTTCTTTTGATGCCTACTTTGATAGCTGGTGTGTTAAATGGTAGGTGATCAGTAACTATTTGTTAAAAGATTGCTGGCCATAGGTCTAAGTTTAAGCAGATGGTAGCATTGGATAACCTTAGAGTCCTTCTCTTTAGGAAGGCAAGAAGAAGATATTTCTTTCATTCAAAATTGATCTCCTGAAGCCACGTTTTTCCTTTTCCCTCTACCCCAGTGGTACCTCCCTGTGCCCCCCCGACCCCCCACCCATCCACTCACTATAGCTCAGCAAATGCTGACAGCTTGGGTGCAGAAGCTGTCAGCTTCCAGGGTGAAGACTCCTTAGTGAGAAGGCCTGGAAGCCTCCCACAGATACAGCCGTGTTAATTCAGTTCACTTCACTCAAGTTCGAAACATTAAATCCCAGCCCTGCTGTGCCAGTAATGGCATAGATTTATCTCTTTTTCAGGCTTCAACCTCTTCTTTGGGTTCCGTCCCCTTCAATTACGAATGCTGGTTAATACACCTGGCTTCCACCCTGAAATCCCAAGTGTAGCACTTTTCTATCTTTAGCCTTTCTTTCCGTCATCTGGAAAAGAATAGTCTATCCAATTTCTTCGGAAGCTCCTTTCTTCCTCTGGCCTGAGACCTGGATCATTAGGGGAAGTAACTCCCTCTGGATCTGTATAGGGTGAATTTCCATTCACTTTCCCAGTTCCCTGTTCTTACCTCTTTCCCTCAGTAGTCAGTTGGCTGCTGAGAATCCCTAGTTTTGGCCCCTTTTTCTTGTTTCCTGTCTCTTTCATTTTATTATAGATTCTGGTCCTCTTCTTTCTGAACGATAATTATTTTCTTTCGTATCAAGTCTTCAGTTACTCTCCTGGACTCTTTCTTGTTCTTTGCTCTCATTTCTCTACAGGCACCTATTAGCACTTCCATCTCTGCCCTCTGAATTTACCATGTTCTTTTTAGGCAACAGCAGTTTTTCACAGGCCTTTAACTTGAGACTTCTACCTATTATGCTTCCTGAGTAGCAGATGCTTGGTGGGCTTAATCTTCAAGTTTTATTGTGTCTAGGAAATAGGGTTGGATCAGGGGAGAAAAGGAGTATTTAAAGAAGAAAGAGGCAAGAGATCTTCATTTCACTCTTATCAGAAAAGGGCAAGAGTCACAGAGACAGGGATTTTTTTCTATTAAACTCTGTTCTGAATTTTGTAGAATTCCCTTTTCTTTCTTAGAGCCTTGATCTCTCCTTCTACCCATAAGCAAAGTTTCAGTAATTTGTCTGTGGAATTTGAAAAGGCAAAACCAACCTCAGGATGTTTGCTACTGGAACCTGTTTGGTACTGGGCCTGGCATGATAAGAAACATACACCTCCCTTCAGAGGCAGCCAGAGGGGAGAGTGAGTGTATTTCTGATCCAAGACCAGCGTCCTTGGATCAGAAACAAACTAAAGCAGAAGAAAGTCAGCTTTCAGCAAGGGCTCCAACCAGGAAGTTAACCTTCCTACAAATACAAAATAAAAACAAACAGCAACCAACCAACCAAAACCTTCTCTTCCCTTTGTCACAGGCAGACAGAAAATACAAAACAGCTTACAGAGTGCTCAGAGAATAGGCAGGCAGGAAGTCCCCAAACATCATGAACTGAGAAATAAAAAATGTATTTTGGGACTTAGCACAGAAGGTAGGCAGCCAGCATTTACAGAGGATATTGGAAGAAAACAAAGAGCCCTCAGCAATATGATTGATAATTAAGGTGGAGAAAGTGAACTCCAAAGTACATTAAGACAGACATAACAAAAAGGCACTGATGAGAAATGCAGCTACTCCACTGTGGACCAGAGGGGAATAAGAATAAGATGGTAATGATAGAGAAAAAGGAGCAATTCAGGTACTATCAGAAAGACAACCCCCTACCCCAGTGGCTAAGGGTTTCCAGCAAGTACTGCATAAAAAAGAACAACATGTTTCTTTTAGAACCTTGCTTACCTCTTTTTTCTTTATATTTGTGTGTGAGTAAAGTTTAGTTCATTCTCATTGCACTTGTTATCTTCACAATGTCTCAAATTAACCTCATTTGGTTTTATTGCATTCAGGCAGCTGATCCTATTTCAGCTAAGATTCTGGCAACTAGAATTGCAAGACTTACCTCTTACAGAATGTTGCCCTAACCAAACTTCCCCATTGTCTGCTCTAGGTTCTTTTGTATAAAAGGTAAACCTTCTCTAAGCAGAACCCAATGAACCAGTATGTTTTAATAGTCCCACTTTACCACCACTACTCATTGTATTTTTGAAAATGTTGTAAAATCTTATCAGAAGATGGTCAAATATCAGGAACATAGATGGGGGTAGTATTATGTACATGAAAGGTACTGAAAACTATTTATGATCAATGAATGAATATTCTGGGATTAGTGTAGAGTCAGTTCTATCTATTTTACATGGTTTAAATCAGTAGCTATGGAAACTTCTACTTGAAGTTTATTATAATTAGCTTGAAATGACCTCAGTCATCAAAGAAAGACACAGCTGCGTTCACGGTGATGAATGTATATAGGTTGGAATGGAATCAAATAATGCATCTTAGAAGGATATAAAACAAGAGTTGAAACAAAGAGTTCAAGAACATTTTGAATATACGTTTTAAAAACTTGATTTTTTTACATGAAAATTTTCAAACATAACAAAAGTAGAGAGGATGATATAATGATCTAGAGGTTCAATTAGACTCAAGTTCAATTTTTGAGGCAAGACTGTTTTCTGAGCAGTGTTTTGCAGTTCCTGTTGCTTCATGTCATGAGGCCAAAGGTCTGGTTGTCCCATTTTAAGTGATGCTAAGATCAATGAGTGGGTTCAGGTGTGTCAGCCTCGTCCCTCCATTATCAAGCTTCCATTCCTTTGATGATTTTTGCCTAGATCCATTATTTCATTTAGGGGCTTGCAAAAGGTGATTTTTCTAGTTCTATCACTCCTGCATTTATTAGTAGAAATTTTTTCATAAAGAAGAATTTATCTCATCAACGATTTGATTACCCTAAAACACAGGAAGTGTCACCACAAAGTACATGAAGGGCAAGATAAATGCCTGATCTTCTCTTTAGTTATCAGCCTTAAAAGTCCTCTGCTGGGGCCCAAGCAACTGAATTGGTGACCACCTAACATGTAATGAGGCGGTTGTTTTTAAACAATTTGCTAGGGTCACTGGTGAAATGCTGTTGTCCCCCTGTCTAGAATTACATTAATTCCTTGACTATATGCAGACTTCTTACCTCCTCACGCACTTTCTGCCTCCAACTAGAAACTGGTAAAAATTCTCAAGCAGAAGTGACAGTAGAGACATTGAGTTGAAGGAAGAGTTACGGTTTTTGTGTTCATTCTTCAAGTATTTTGTGATTTGTGTTTAATACAAGGACCTCCCAGACCTGACATTGTAAGGGTAGGTTTAAACATAAATTCTAGATGTTGAGAGGTGATATATGACCTCCTCCTTCCCTTGCGGCAAGCTTATTGCAAGGATGTGCACATACTTGTGATCTATGGACAGGAAAATGGAATGGCAGTAGCATTTCTCTGCGTTGGCCCTCATGTATCCTGGCGAGGACCTATTGGTGTTACCAGCATGTCCTGTAAGGTATTTTAGGAAGTAAAAATGGAATGACTCTAGAATAGGCTTAACCCAAGGAATCACTAGCAGCCCTGTTAGTACTTTATTTTGGGAGTATAGTGGTATAGGGGGTGGGAAGAAATTATTTAAAAGCAAAAATAATTGTAATTATTTATTTCCTGTTTTCTCTCTTTTTTATTATCTTTTGGCTATTCTCTGGATTCAGAGTCTCAGGACCAGAAAATAGAAGTTACCAGCTTATTGGACTTACAGAAACAAACAAACAACAACAATAACAACAAAAAACCAAGCATGGTGAATATTAATTCTGAGAAGCTATTTAAACTGCAAACTTTTAGGGAAAATAATGAAAGGCAATATCAAAAAGACTGTGGGTGATAGGGTTACCAGATAAAATGCAAAAGGGTTAGTTAAAGTTGAATTTCAGATAACAATTAAATTTTAGTAAAGTATATCTCAAGTATTGTGTGGGACATACTTCTACTAAACATTGAAATTTAACTGGATGTTTTGTACATTTATTTGCTAAATCTGATAGATCTATTTGGAAGGCTCAGAGAACAATCTGAGAGTTGTTTTCAGTGCTGTGTGCTGGGCCACAGGACTTTCCCATTATTTCAGGAAAGCTCAGGAGAGTGCTAGTGATGACCATGAATATTCCTATACAATGCGCTCTTATTCATCAGAGCAAAGCCTGCTGCTCTCTAATAGGTACACATTTTAATGGCTCTCTTACTCTATCAAAGTGAATTTCAATAGTCATAGAGTATCATAGGGCTCTGATAATCAGTGTTTCTCCCAGAGCATCTTAGTTATATGAGGTAATAGCCTGGGAACAATGAAATTCTAGGAGCTGGGGCAGTTATCTTTACATTTAACCAGGTAAAATGGATGTTAAATAAAGTTTTGTTTAACTTGTTCAGATATCCGGGGAAGAGGCCAGTGTAAAACTTGCATTTTTCATGTCCCAGTTATAGAACTGGAGCAATTTTATAAAATGTATCACTTTGTTTTAAATGTTATTGTGTGAAATAGATCACACCAAAGCCTATGTTTCTGGTGATTCCTGAGAAATTTGTACCTGAAATTTCTCTGTACTTCTGGTATGAAGATTATCAGGAATGACTATAGGTGTTCTTCCTCTTCTGGCTTAGAGAACATGTTCTGTTGCTTTTTATAATGTATATGAGCCTCAGACAGAAAGAGGGCGATGGCTGCCAAACTGTATTTATTTGATATTAAAAAATCTTCAGGGAGGGGTCTTTCTTGCAGTATAAATGCTTTACAATTGAGGGACTTATAATTCCTACCCTAGCCCAGGTGGCTATACTAAGTCTTAGAACCCTGTATCCCAGCATGTATTCCTCAACTCTACATGGGTATACTCCTAGACTCCCAAACTCAGTATCTCCAAAACTCATTACCTTCTGGCAAAAACTAATCCCTCTTTCAGTGTTCTCTATAATATGGCCACCTACCCTCCTATTCATCCCCACATAGCCATGCAGACTCAAAGATGGCCCTCAATGATTCCCGCCTTCTGGTATTCCTGCCCTTGTGGAATCCCTTCCCCTTGAGTTCAGGCTAGCCCAGCAACTCGCTTGTAACCAGTGTAACCAATAGATGGCATGGGCATATCACTTGCATGATTAGGTTACGTAAGATTGTCATTTCTGCCTGGTTACTAGACTCTATACTTCGCTGGCTTTGCTAAAGCCAGCTGCCATGTTGGAGAGAGTCATATAGCAAGAAACTGAAGCCCTCGATTTAACTACTGCAGGGAGCTGAATCCTGTTAAAAACCACTTGAACTTTGAAGCAGATATTTCTCCAGTTGTGCCTTCAGATGAGACCCCAGCCCTGGCCATCCGTTTGATTGCAGCCTTGGGTGAGACCATGAAGCAGAGGACCCAGCTAAGCCATGCCCAGACTCCTAAAAAAGCTGTGAGACAGAAAATATATTTGTGCCAAGTTAATGGTAATTTGCTCTGCAGCAACAAATAACTAATATAAAACTAATTCTCAAGTTCACTTATTTCAGCTTTTTTGGCATCTCTCAAATCTGATGTGTTTTCCGTGCCTACAACCAGATGAATCAGGAATGATCATGCATTCCCTGAATTGTTACAGCTGCCTTCTAATCCATCACTCTGCCATTTGTCTATGGCCTCCAACCCCAGTTTATTCTTTGTAAAATCACCTTTCAAAATGAAAATTGGATCATATTCCACTGCTTGAAACCCTTTAGCACTCGTAAATTGTTCATGGGGTAAAGTTCAAAGTTCTAACCACGACTCACAAAATTCTCTGTGACCTAGCCCCATGCTGCCTCTGTTTCAGGTTCTGTCCTCTTGGCTCTTGGCCTTAACCCTTACTGCTCTCTTTGCTTGAAGTCTTCTATTACGTGCTTACCCACTTGCTCTAACTGTAAACCTTTCTCCCACTACAGCTTGTTTTTCACATACAAATAACAATTCCCTTTAACAAATCTTTCCCAGATGCCCACACCTGAGCTGGATGCCTCTGGACAGTCTGCTACCTCCACATACGTCACCTACGATTGGGCATATAATTGCCTTTACCTATTTATTTGTCTCATAGACAGAGCACAAAGATCATACCTATTTTATTAACTACTTTGTTGACATTCAATATTTATTGAATGGATGAATAAATAAATGTCAGTGGAAGATTGTTTTTCCTCTGGGTTTGGTGAAGCCTCTGAAGTGCAGACCAGTTTTCTTTATGCACCATGTCTGGATCAAGCTGTGGCTTGGTACTTGTATTTATTATCTGGTCTCCTTCTGCAACACAGCCCAGTGTATTCCCAACATCATGCCAACTTTTTGCTTTAAGTGGCTGTCCAGTGGATCCTAGGGCCACCTTCTTTCCAATGTCAATAATAATCATCAGGGGTGAAACAGAGTGCAAGTGATCCCTGGTTGCCCTAAATCTAGCCCAAGACTCCAGCTTAGGAATATCAAGAAGGTGGAGCCAGGAATTCCTTCATTTCATCTGGGATTTACTGCTCTTTCTTAGGAAGATGCCATGTGAATGGAACACATCTAAGTCTTCTCTTAATTTGGCTTTATCTTCAGTGATGAGAAAGCTTTTAGCGTTTTGGCACATGGATGCTATCCTTCCCTTCCAGGACATACTGCTACCAGATTCCTCTTCAGTTCATTGGGGAAATGGGAGGGAAGAAATTAAATGGCTGAGCTTAATGCATTTGGCCTGAAAGAAATACTTGCAATGAGTTTAGTTTACCTTTTTAATTCATGCTGATGCTCATGTCCAACCTCTTAGACGTGACTGCTTGATTTCTTAGCTCCTTTTAAAAATTCATATTTGTTCATGGGAATGTATTTTCAAGTCTATTTTTAGATTCATTACATATGTAAGAATGTCTTTATCTTCACTTCATACATGAATAACAAATTGTGAGGTATAAAATATTTAGATAGTAATCTTTTCCTTTCAAACACTGTAGCTGTTGATCTGTTGTCCTCTGGTCTTTACTGTAAAAAGAAGTCTGAGACTAGCCTGATTTATTTTTCCTTTGTGGATCACAATCTTTTTTTCTATCTGAAGTCTAATATGAGTTTTTTCCTTTTATCATTGTAATTCACTTTTTTCCCTAGGATGTAATCTTAGTTCTTAATTTTGCCTAGACCAAAGTAAGCCCATTTGGTGTGCATGCTCCAATTGTTTTTTTCCAGTTTGGAATGTAATTTTCAGTCTTGCTGCTTCTGTTTCACTTGTACAGAGTTTAAAAATATTCATAATTCTTAGATGGAATCTCCATGTCAATTGTGAGGGCTGCTTTTGTGTGGAGAAAAAAAATCTATGCTGTTATCCAAATTTTTAATTTAATATGCACTTATTAAAGGTATTCACTTATTAAAGGTACATTTTAAAAAAACTCAAGCATTTTTCAAACCCTTAAGTTTACCTGACACATTTTATTACTTGATTTATGAATCTAGTAAATTTTAGCAATTGCTTTCAAGGGAGATTTTGAATAAGGTTTGATCAATTTAAGTTGAACACATTGAACTCCCAAGCAGATCCCTTTACAATTTTGTTAATAAAATTCCCCTAAGTATTTAAATTCCACTTATAAATTTAACACATTCAGTTTTCTTTTTAAGCTTTTCAAATGTCTGACCTACCAGCCAAACCTTAACAACTCCAGTAAATCTAGTAAATTAGGTAACGAATCACATGTTCTCTTAACCATTCCAATATTTTTAAACTTGATTAAATTCTCTAAATCTTTCCACTTAAAGGTAAAAGTCTAAAATCTATTACTCAATTCACCATTAAATTGAAATCCCAAGGCTAATCTGTCACATTCACTGATATGCCATATGCTGTTAGACATTAAAACTCTTTATATTGCTCCATGATTAGAACCTTATTTCCAAATGTAACACAAAGTATTAGTTCATAGATTTTATTTACTTTATCATGTCTATATTAAATACAAATATTTTTATAGTACAAAGACATATGCCTACTAAATTTAACTATCAAAAAATAAATTGGGGTAGCTATTCTACCCAAATTGGAGCTACAATTCTGGCGGATGGAGCTACCATTCAGGGAGAATGGTACCATTCAGTGTTTCATCAATTGGCTGAGAATGCATATTGCCTAGAGATTTTTGAACACAGTGCATAGGTGCTAGGTTGGCAGCATAGTATTGATGTTAAGACAACAGGAAATTCCTAATCTATTACCTGTGGATAGGTTGGTACCTGTTGGTTCAAATTATACAGCCTGCTAAATATTGCAACTAATTCCAAAACTGCTTTTTTGGAGTTTGCATTTCTTCAGTGTTTTTATTTTACTGTATTTCTCTTCATCTCTAGAGCCATGTATGTAAATTCTTTCTTCTAGTTTGAATAACAACAATAAAAATAGCACACAACAACTGATTTACTGTGCATTTTCTATGTGACAGATTATGCGTTGTACAACATAATTCTTTTAATTATCATAGTCCTATGATAAAGAAGCTACGATTTTTTTTCTATCTTATGATTGCATTATGATTTCAATTTTTTAGGCAAAAAAGAAATAAAATGTCACATAATGATGTATCCAGGATTACAACCCTAGCACTGTCTTTGTGCTTACTCACTGCAAAATGTTATTTTCCTACTATAGCTGAGATCAAGAGACCACAGTCCAAGCCTTTAGAGGGCAGTGACTTAAATTCAAGTTATGCTTTTAGTTTTGTAATCTGCCTACTAAGGTTGCAGCTAACTCTCTTCTTAACCTCTTTGCTGCCTGGTTGAATTCTTGTTCATCTGCAGAATCTTCATGAAGAGCCACATCATTTATAAGATGGAATTTGCTGATCTTCTCTCATGCCTTTGTCTGCATCTGTTATCACAACCAATGCCATACTGAGCGCATTCTGTTATTGGTCTTGCCTTCTTACCCGGTGTTCACAAAGAACTGAGTTCTCTTGTTCTCTCTCACCCTATTTCTGATTTGATTTCTTGCAATATGAGTTCCACTCTTATGAGCTTCAATGTGAGTTTCAATTCTATTATTGTAGTTTTCACATTCTTGAAATTCTTCCTTGTTTTGTTTCACTCAGAAACTTTTGCATTCAGTTTACTGTTTCCAAAACTCATCCTGTTGTCTTTTATTCTTGACCCTTTTCTTTCCTAAAGGCTTTCTCTTTGAGTATCATGAAAGGTACATTCTCTTTCACAGTACTCAATTGAGGCTGCCAAACTAATTCTTAGAATTCCTTCTGATTCCTCTAAGTAAAGGGCTTTCCCCTTGGGGAAGGGAAGAGATTTTTCTACAGTGTCCAACACTAGAAAAGAAAATAATGCATCATTCACTGTTTAGTTCTTGCCTTGCTATTTTCTGGGAGTTTCAGTCTAAAGAGAGAAAGATGGGTGGGTTAGCGGAGGGAGGGGAGAGTGAGGAGAGTAAACAGCCTCTGGCTGCCCAGGTTTATGGTCCTTCCGATCAGGGTCTCTGAGGCTCTGCAAGCATAAGTTTAATCCATGTTTGTGAGCCATATATTTGGTTGAAATACTTCTCAACGTCTAGTAATAAGTTGTCTGTAATTCTTATGATGTTGCTGGTTGTGAGAGTTTCATATTTTTCTATGACTTTATAGGTATTTTAGTGAGGAATTGGGAAAGGCCATTTCAAGGGTTGCCAGCAAGGCTCTATTTAAATCAGAAGTATTTAGCTAGAATTCCAGAAGATCTCTATGGAATAGATCTTATATCCCAAGTGACTTATTCCTTGGATTTTATAGTGGACTTGGATTTATCTCATCTTTCTTCTTTTTATCTGAAAGATAATCTTGTAAATCTTATATTTCTATATAACCAGAACTGAGTATTTTCTTCTTCTGGGGGCACAAATGTTGGTAACTCATGCACAAAAACCAAAGCAATGTATGTGACTTTAAAAAGATAAGTATAAAATACTTAGTTTATTTGCACTTATAATAGGTAATAAGGAATACAGCGTTTTGTTCTGTGAATGTGACAAATAGCAAGAGGATTGCTGGCAGAATGAGAGGAAGAGGACAGGAGAATTCTCAAAGGTAGATCTTAAAATAAGTCCCATCAGGAAAACACTATTTGCTATTCATGGTAGACAGTAGAGTCTAAATTCCTTTGCTGGAATTCAAAGTCACCTACAATTAGGTCTCATCTGCTTTAGCAGTCTGATCACTTACCACCTCCATATGTGAACCCTGCACTAAAGACAAAACAGTCCACTGTACTGACCTCAGCAGCAAACATTTGTGCTTACTATCCTGTATCTTTGCTCACAATGTCCCTCTCTGGAACATTCTTCAGGCCCATCTTCCAAGGCCCAGCTCTGATGCTGTCTCCTTTGAACCCAGCAGCCAACACCCTCTGAAACACCTTGGCATTTCTGGTCAGACACTACCTTGAATGGAAGCTTTCTGGATTCTTGTCTTCTCTCTTCAACTCCATTGCACTTTCCAGGCTAACAAAGGTCCCACCTTGTTTTCACATTTGTCCTAAGGCCTAGCAACTTGACTTGCACAGAGTAGGGCAACAAAGAATAGGTTATCTGATTGAAAAGAGAGTTACACCAAGAAGGAAAATGAAAGGGAGAAAAAGGAGAGACGGACAGAGATGACAGAAGAAAAAAGGGAAAGACAGGGAAGAGAAATAGACAGGCATCACTTTCTTTAATTTAGAGAGATATACAATTAAAAAAAAAAAAAATTGAAATGCTTGTTACTATGTCAGCACCTTCAGCATCGGGAAAAAGAGTCCGTCTGCTTTTATTTATAAATTTCAAGGCTTATATTTGAAATAAATATTTATTTTCCCATGGAATACCCACAGATTTTGTATTGTGTCAAGAATGTGTTCAGGTTTTTAAGAAGTATTTTGAAAACCCGAGATATCTATCAATTTTTTTAGTTATTCCTGTGAGTCTCTTTGACATTCACATTCTATCATTTTTGCCTAATCTTTGTTATTGGAGAGATTAGGGCTGTCTCATTTCACAATACCTGAAAGATTATGTTTGAGAACAGAATTTATTTCATTACGTGTACATTTTTTTTCAAATTGTATCTATCATTTTTTTCAAATCCAATCCTTTTCGGTTGTGTCCTAATTGTTTCGTGGTGAGGATTATTATATTATATATAAAAGAAACTAAAAGTAAGAGTGCAAAAACTCATACGGAAGAAATAAATTGCTCCCTGCTCACAGCTTTAAATCTGTCCTTATTAGACCTCCAGAGGCTTAATTCTGAGCTCAGTCATCTCAAATGCTCACTGCAGCCAACTTAGGCTACGGGTTGTCATGTTACTACTGGTTCAACAGAATCTTGTAACAGCTTTTCTTAGGCCAAATGAAATGAAAGCTAAATGTGATTTCTAGGCTGTTTTCCACTTTTGCTTATGGTAAGGTTCTAGTCAGCAAGAGGTTTAAAGGACCCCAATTCCTTTGTGATGCCTGCCCTTGCTTAAATAGGGTAGAATTGACTTGGCAGCTTCTTGAATTTACATAATTCCTCTGTGGGAATGAGTTTCCACGCTTTTTGTCTGAGTCCAGTACATGGCAACATATATTAAGGTGGTTGATTCGGGAATGTGGCTTGTAGCTATCTTTCTTTCCTTACTACCATTGGAGGGCACTTCTTGTGGAGAAGAACATGCGTCTGGAAGCTCTAGGGAAAGCCATTGAGAATGATGTACTGTTGAAGAAGTTTCCAGAATTACAGTCAGTTCAGGATTAAAGAATACAAAAATCTCTGGCATTACTGATAATTTCGGCATTAGAAAACCAAATTAGAAGGTGAGAATGCAGCGATGGAGATGGAAGGTGGGAAGGGAGGAAAGACGTTTCAGGTAGCAGCACCAGCATGTGCAAAGACCCAGAGGCAGAAAATAACACGGTGTGTGATCTGGGGGAGTGGAAGGAGATGAGACAGACAGGAGAGATGAGCCAAGGGCCTTGTATGCCAAGGTAAGAAATTTAGACTGAGCTTCAGAGAATAAGGAGAGCTGGCTTTATGAAATGAGATAATGATAGTGTGCGCCTGAGGGTTCAATTCAGTCACCACAGCCTGGCACAGAATAAGTCAGGGCTGCTGCTAACTTATACAGAGCCTCATTGTGAGTTAGACATAGGTCCTGGGTGGATGATATTTTAGTTACCTATTGCTGCGTAACCAACCACTCCAAAGCATAATGGCACAGAGAAGCCTTTTTTTTTTGGTTTGTTTTTTAATGCTCATGAACTCTGTAGATCAGAAATTCAGACAGGCCCCAGCAGGCATGGCTTGTCTCTGTTCCACAATGTCTGGGGCATCAAGTGGAGAGACTAGAAGACTATTTAAGTCAGCCAGCAGCTACGTGTCATCTGGAGGTGTCTTCACATGCATGTTTGCTGGTTGATGCTGGCTGTGGGACAGCGCTTTAGCTGGGACTGTCGGCAGAACACCTGGCTGCAGCCTCTCATTGTTGTCTGGGCTTCCTCACAGCATGGTGGTTAGCTTCCAAAAGTGAATGTCCCAAAGGGCAGTAAAGGACAGCTGCCACATTGTCACTTTCATTATTTTCTATTGATTCACCAGTAAAAAGCTCAAATTCAAAGTAGGTGGATGCTAAAACTCATTGCTTGGTGGGAGGAGTAATGACAAATTTCAGAGCCATTTAAAAAGACTGCCACATGCTAGTTAGGAAAACATGTCCCCTCTAGGTGGACACATCCCTTTAGTGAAGAAAAAGCTAAACTTTACTATAAACAAATGTAGCCCCACACCAGGAAACACAGGTTGGGTTCAGCTCCATTCAACACGTTTGTTGAGAGCCTTTGTGAAGTTAACAACTTGCACAACTACACCCAGAGGTCCTGAGCTCAGTAAATCCCAGGTAGTTACTTTCTTTCCACTACTACCCAAAAGAAAGAGAAAATAACCCTTCTTCAAGAGCTTCTAGCCTTGCTCTCTACATGTATTTTCTTTTCCTTAAGGAAAATATTAAATTTAATTAAATGTAATTAAAATTATTATTTTTGTCATATGGTTTGTGCTGGCTTTCTTTGGTTGGTCATTAACAAAGGATTTCACATTATTTGTCACTGAAGATTCTCTTGTCTATTTGATACCGTCCTCTTTCCTCACCCCAATCTCCTCCTGGACTATACTTCAAACAATGTAGGTAATAAGGATTGTTTCTTAAAGACCCCATTTTAGTAATTTGTATTTTCTACTTTAGGAGCTGCTTTTTTTTTTTTTTTTTTTTTTTTTTGAGAGAGAGTCTTGCTCTGTTGCCCAGAGTGGAGTACAATGGTACAATCTCAGTTCACTGCAACCTCTGCTTCCTCGGTTCAAGCAATTCTCCTACCTCAGCCTCCTGAGTAGCTGGGATTACAGGTACACACCACCAAGCCCTGCCAATTTTTAGTAGAGGTGGGATTTCACCATGTTGGCCAGGCTGGTCTTGAACTCCTGACCTTGTGATCTGCCCTCCTTGACCGCTCAAAGTGCTGGGATTACAAGTGTGAGCCACCCTGCCTGGCCCCTGTATTTTCCACTTTAGATCTTTTTTATTTTTGGCAAATATTTTGAAAATATGAATCTTCTTTTCTCTAAAAAGCTTCCAAATTTTAAATATTTAACATTCAGAGCAGGTTTTTAAAAATTGTTTTTATTTAATCACATAATATGTTTGAACTTTTCCCTGGAAACTTTCTTGAAGCAATTGGCATTAGAAAAAAGTAGGCAAGAAAAGGAATTGTAGATGATATGTAATGCTGAGAAATGATTCCTGAAATAAAATTAACTGAGCTATAAAAAGGTGAAGAGTGAAAAAATGGACCAGTATATCATATTCATTATCCTTCTGAGGAGGGGACAGGATAGTGATGAGGAATATTTGGGGCAGAGTAGCACCTTGTACCAGCCAACAGCAGACCCTGTTAGTCAAGGGCAGATTGCATATTTCACAGATGAACAAGAAAGCCTGAGAAAGAAAGAATGGGAACATCATTTGGGGAAGAAAGGACATTCATAAAAATGCTGTATCTGCAAATAGCATACAGGGAGGGATTGATTAGCAGTACTATTTTCTATAAATTATTCTCTGATTTACTTCCTGATTTTAAGTCATCAAAGTTCTAGAACTGAGTCAGATATTTAATGTATATATTCCACTATCCAGCCAATGGCAGACTATACTAAGACTTTACTGGACTTTATGGGTCCCTCAGAATTCCTGTGTTGACACCCTGATCCCAATTTGATGGTATTTGAAGGATGAAGCCCTCATTGAGGGATTAGTGTCCTCATAAAAAGCCAGAAAGCTAGCTAACTCTTTCCGTGATGTGAGGATACAAGAAGTAGTGGCAGTCACAACTCAACTGTGCAACCACCTTGATCTTGGACTTGTGGCCCCTGGAACTATGAGAAATAAATATTTGTTGGCTTAGCTACCCAACCTGTGGCAATATGTTAGAGCAGCCCAAACTTACTAAGACAAAGATCGTTAGATATGAAGTAAAGGCTGGGCGCAGTGGCTCGTGCCTGTAATTCCAACACTTTGGGAGGTGGAATTGAGAGGATGCTTTGAGTCCAGAAGTTTGAGACTAGCCTGGGCAACATAGCAAAACCCAGTCTCTACAAATAATAATTTAAAAAAATAGCGGGTTGTGGTGGTGTGTGCCTGGATGGTTCCAGCTACTTGGTTGGCTGAAGTGGGAGGACTGCTGGAGCCCACACCTGGTTGACAGAAAGAGAGAGACCCTATCTCAAAAAAATAAAAAAATAAATAAATAAATAAATAAAAAATAAAAACAGAAAGAAACAAAGAAAAAGGTGAAATCAAATAGTAACTTCTAGCCAGTGGCCTTTGGAACCAAAGTGTTTGGCTTTATCCTTTTGTGGGTCTCTTCTTCTCTTTCCTTTTTAGATTAGGAGATCTTGATCAGTGCAGAGGATGACATTAAGAGAAGGAAAAATGACTTTGGGCATCATAAGTATAAAAACTGGCTTCAGACTGAGAATCAACTGAATATTCAAATTATAAAAGAGTAGAAGTGTTTTCAATAGTCTCTACAAAAATTAGCCCTGCCTGGTGGCACACACCTGTAATCCCAGCTACACTGGAGGCTGAGACTGGAGAATCACTTGAATTCAGCAGGCAGAAGTTGCAGTGGGCAGAGATCGCACCACTGTACTTCAGCCTGGGTGACAGAGGGACTCCGTGACAAAAAAAAAAAAATGTAAATTCATTCTTTTCATTAGATATTATTTTAAAGGACTATTTTCAAAGCAAAAAGAAAATTTGCACAAATAATTCGTGTTGCTATACGCTGACTTTTGGAAAACCATTAATGAAATCAGATAGAACTAAATGGGTATACTGAGATTCAAACTAAGGGTTCCACTTTAGTGAGCCCTGTGGCCAAATTTCATTTTTCTCTGGGTATTCAATTGCTTCATAGCCCAGAAAACACTGCCTTCCTTGTCTCCTATTCCTTGTAGGAGCAGCAGGAAGAAGATTGGGGTGATTAGGGCTTAAGGTGGCAATCCAGGCTGGAAGAATCCTTTGCTGTCTTGCTTTGGTTGCCTAAGGGGTGCAAAAGGGACGATGAAATACTCTTATTTAAACTGTGCTCCTATGTGGATTTCAATGCATGGCCTCTCTTCCTTTAATCCACTTATAAGAGTATAATACACTGTTAGCTTATTTGGCTACTAGATTAATCTTTCACAATAGGTACTTTTTTAATCCTTCCACACTTAAAAAATATCTACTCAAATGTGAAAAAGACTGGTTTTGAAAGCTCTACTGTTTAATTGCAGGCCCCATTATCAGCTTGAGTTAAAAGCTCTTTTTGAGGGATATGATATTAGTATAATACCATATCTGATCCACTCAAAGCATTATTATTTTATGTATCATTATAAAGGGAAAAATAAAAATACCCTGCTACTTTATTGTGAAAGATCAGATGCTATAAATTGTAAGATTCATTTTTATTTCAGAGATATTAAAAGGCAGAAAAGTGTATCTTAGAATCAATAAAATACGATATATATTTCAAAATTTACTGCTATATACACATATACTTTTATAAAAATATAATTTTAGTATAGTCTATTATCCCTCTTTTTCCCTACCATCATTGCCATACATTATCTATCTCAAATAAATAAATTGTATTTTTATATCACATAATCAGGTGTATAACATAATATATTTTTAAAATGTATATTATATATGAGGGGGCTCCAAAAAGTTCATGGAAAAATAGAAGTTAAAGATAAAAATAAAAAATATAAACTTTATTTCTCAACATAAGCTCCATCAAGTTCAAGACACTTTCATAAGTGATAATACCAGCCATTCAGTCCATCTCTAAAGAACTGAGTATCCTGGGAATTTAACCTGTCAATGCAATCTTTTTTACATTATTCACTGAAGAGAAATGGGTACCTCTTACAGATTTTTTAATATTATGAAACAAATGAGTCAGGAGAAGCCAAATCAATACTACAAGGTCTAATGATTTCCCACTGAAACTATTATAAAATTACCCTTTTTGATGAGAGGAGTGAGCAGGAACACTGCTGTGGTGGAAAAGAAATCTTGTGAAGCTTTCCTAGATAGTTTTCCGTTAAAGCTTTGGCTGACTTTCTCAAACATCCTCACGATAAACAGATGTTATAGTTTATTGGCCCTCCAGGAAGTCAAGAAGCATATTTGCGTATCTCAAAAAAATTTGCTGTGACCTTTGCTCTTGACCAGTTCACTTTTGCTTGGACTGGACCACTTCCACCTCTTAGTAGTCATCGCTTTGATTGTGCTTTGTATTCAGGATTGTACTGATAAAGCCATGTTTTATCTATTGTTAGAATGCTTCAGAGAAATGCTTTGGAATCTTGATCCCACTTATTTAAAATTACCATAGAATCCTCTGCTCTTGTCTGCAGCTAGGTTTTGGCACCCATCAAATGGAAAGTTTGCTCAACTTTAATTTTTCAGCCAGAATTGTGTACGCTGAACCAACTGAGAGATATCTATGGTGTTAGTTGTTGTTTCTGCTGTTTATTGTTGGTCCTATTTAATTATGGTATGAGCAATATTATTTTTTTTCTTTCAAATTGATATGGATCTACCACCGTGGGCTTCATCTTCCACATCATCTTGTCCTTTCTTAAAATGAGTTATTCATTTATAAACTGCCAATTTCTTAGGGGCATTATTCCTACAGACATTTTATAAAACATTAGTAATTTTGCCACTTTTCCACCCAAGCTTTACTATAAATTTGAAGTTTATTCTTATTTTAGTTTTAGCAGAATTCATGTTGCTCCAATAGGAGCTCTTTTCAAACTGATATTTTATCTTTAGTGCCTCAAACTAGATCCTGTTTAGACATGTAATAACAAGTTAGTATTAGTGCATTTGGCTCAAAAAAATTTTTGAAATCATGTATAGTTTTTTCATAATCCACATTTTCATGAAGTTTTTAAAGTCCTCATATAATCCATATATATCTCCATGATGATGTAATCATATGCACCCCTATACATATATGTATGTAAGTGCAAAATTTTTGGAAGTTTCATCATAGTTTTATAATAATGTGTTTTAGAAGCATTTTTTCTATATTTAGATTTCCTCATTTGAAATACTTTGTGAAAAACCCTTTTATCCCAATTGGTAGAGCTCTAATTCATTTTTTTTTTTTTTTTTTTTAGTGACTATATAATGTTCTGTGATGGATCCAGTTGATGATCATTCCCATTGTTTCCATTTTGTTGTTGTTATTATTCTTGGTTTTTACAGGTAGTAAATATCCTGTACCTATTCTTATGTATTTGGGCTTTTATTTATTTTGTTAGATTTCCAGAAGGGGGAATTTTTTTTTGGTCAAGACATGTGTATTTTCATTTTTAATGAATGTGGACCCATTGTTTATCAACAAGGCTTTTACAATACACATTTCCTCTTAAACCCATTTCTACCCTTGTACACATTTTCATCCTCTTTAAGAAAAGTGAAATGGACATGTTAACCACCAGAATAGTGACTGTTACTCTTTCATACTTTGCCAATCTAATGGGCGTTTTACAGTTACATTTAGTTGAACGTCTTTGAATATTTTCTAGACATTTATATCAAGTCTTCTGTGAATTTTTCCTCCTATTTTTTTTTCTATGGGGAAAAACTGTCTTCTTTAAACTTTTTGTGTATACATCATGTATTAACTGTTTTTCCTGTTTTGCAATTTTTTTTTTAAAATTGATTGTTTATTTATTGGGTTTATTTAGGGTAACGCAAAAGTATCTAGTTTTTATTTAGCAAATATGCCTCATATTTTATAGTATGTGAGTTTTCATTTTGAATGATACACATAGCCTTCTATAATTTTTTGAAATATATTTGTTTAATGTTTTTATGTTTATATTTTTAATGCTTTTAAAATTTGTTTTGTTATATGGTGTAATATGGTAGTTCAAACAATTTTTTTCCACATAGATAACCAGCATACTTTGTTAAATATTCTTTTTTTTTTTTGCTTGATGCAATGAAATGCTCCCCTTCTCATGTATTGAATCCTCATATGCTAGTATAGTTGTTCCTTGGTATCCAAAAAGATTGGTTCCAGGACCCCTGATGGATACCAAAATCTGCAATGCTCAAATTTCTTATATAAAATGGATAGTACTTGCATGTAACCTACTCACAGTCTCCAGTATACTTCAAATCATCTCTGGATTACTTATAATACCTAATACAATATAAGCACTATATAAATTGTTGTTGTATTGTATAGTTTTTCTATTTATTATTTTTATTGTTGCATTATTATTTTGAGCGTTTTTTTACAAATATTTTTAATGTGTGGTTGGTTGAATCCACAGAGGTGGAACCTGTGGATTTTGAGGGCCAGCTGTATCTGATTCTTTATTTTGATTTTTTATTATGTTCCAATAATATAATTTTCCATTTTAAGTTAATATCATATTTAAAGTATATTCTTATATCTGATAGAGCAGACTCTTCTTTCACTTTTTAAAAATTCCTTTCTCCACAGTCTTTAGGTATTTATTCTTTCTTTAAAAAAATATACAATCATTATAGCCAAAATCTAAAAAAAAATTGTATTGGAACTCTAATTGAAGTTGCATTAGAAATTGTATGATATAAAAATAGATATTAATATAGATGGTTTCATGTTATTAAGTCTCCCTATCTGATAATATGGGCCAATTTTTAAATGAGATTGTACTAGCGTTTTCTTTCTCTACTACCTTATCAAGATTTAGTTATAACAGTAAAACTAGATTCAATTAAGTGATAGTTTCTTCATTTTCTCTGGCTAAAGTAGTTTAAATAACACTGGGATTATCTGTTTATCAGAACATTTTTATACATGCTAGTGTATTGGTCATCTGAGTACTGGTAAGATGCTAATGTTGTTTTGTACTTTGGAGCTAGGAATGGGTGAACATTTAACAATGCATGAGACAGTCCTGCACAACAGAATATTATTCCATCAAAATTGCCAATACTGTGCAGTTGAAAAACGCTGGGTTTGAAAAACTTGGCTGAGAACCTGTAAGATCTCAATGTTTTTTTCTAATGGTAGAGTTTTTGTTTTTTTTTTTTTTAACATTTCAAATCTCTCTATGAGTGGATCTCCTTCCCTTAGGAGAAGTATTCTTTTCATTGCTTTCCAAATAATTTATCATTTCTCTTTTGATTTCTATTTTGGTCCAAAAATTTTCTAAGTGTTTAAATTTCCTAATAGTTAAAATGTTTTGGAGGAAACTTTTTATTACTTCTAGTTATATCAGTTTATAATTGGAGAATGTAGCCTGTGTTTTTAAAGTATATTACAGATATTCTTTATGGTTAAATATGTGACTAGTTTTATAAATGATCCATGGACCATTTCCCTGCCTCACTGAGGGCAAGCGAGTGCACACACACAAACACACACACGTATATTTTCTATTTGAGAATTAAAATGTTCAATATAGATGGTATTAGTTTGCTAGAGTTGCCATAGCAAAATACCACAGACTGGGTGATTTTAACAATAGAAATTTATTTTCACAGTTAAAGAAAACTAGGAGTCCAAGATCAAGATGTCAACAGGTATGATTTCTTCTGAGGCCTCTCTCTCTTTGGCTTGCAGATGTCTGTCCTCTTAAGGTGTCTTCACGTGATCTTTCCTCTCTGCTTTTACATTCTTTGTATCTCTTTTTGCATCCAAACTTCCTCTTCTTGTAAGGACACAAGTCAGATTGGATTGGGGCCCATATTAATGTCCTCATTTTAACTTGACCAATCTTTAAAGGCACTTGAATTTCTTGGGCTTACAGTATCAATGTATAAATTTGTCTAGAGAGCTATTATATCTTCTTAAACTATGTCTTTTGTTAAAACCTAATGATCATCTATTTCTTGGTTAAGATTTTTAACATTAGATTCCACCTTGTCTAATATTAATATTATCTTGTCTTTGCCAATATAGTAAATTGTTTTCAACTTTCTTAATCACTTTGTTGTACAATATTATTTTAATTGCATAATTCAAAGTTTTCCCTTTAGTTTAATTTGACAGTCTCTTTCATACAATGGAGAATTTGGTTTATTTGTTGTAAGTTTAATGAAAATTTTATTTCTCTTCTTTTACTTTATGATTTATGTTGTTATGCTGCTTCTCCCTTATCCTATTTTTTTTTAAGAGATCGTGTCTCACTATGTTGCCCAGGTTAAAATACAGTGGCTATTGATAGGCACAATCTTAGTGCAGTACAGCCTCCAACTCCTGGGCTCAAGTTATCCTCCTGCCTCAGTCTCCTGAGTAGTCTCCTGTAGGTGTGCACCACTGCATCCGGCTCCTTATCCTAATTTTAATTGGTTTGCCCATTCTATTCTTCTGCTTATGTATTTGGAATATCCACTATGCCATTTCTGTCCATTAATGGTTACTTTTACTTTCCCTGTAGAAATAATCTTATATGTATTTCTCTAATATTATTTGAAAAATAAGATGCTAATTTTGTTTGTTTGTTTGTTTTTGTTTGGGGGCGCTGCTTTTCTCCATTTTCCCCACACCAATAAAGTGATTCTTAGAATACTGACATGCACCCTCTTCCCATCCTTTATCCCACCCTCCCTTGTCAAGATTTTTACATTTCTTTTCTTTCCCTGGTCCAGTAGATGTCATTTCATCATCCTCAAGCTGCAAGTGTTACAGATGAAAAGTCTGATGCCTGTCTTATTCTTTGTCCTTTGTGGTAACTCGTCTTGTTTCATTTCTGCCAGGAAATTTGTTGAATTTTCTTTTAATCCTTAGAATTCATAAATTTTATTAGAATAGTGTTAGGACTATGTCTTTTCTAATTAGTTTATGACCAAACTTTGTCCTTTTATTTGCAGTTTCTTCAGTTCTCATGTTTCTACAGTTCAGAGAAAAGTTTCTCTATTACGTATTTATGTATATATTGTGTCTTTGTCACTTTTCCTGCCTTGTTTAGGAAAAGAAAAAAGATTCTAAGTTCTTGGCTTTTCCCTACAAATTTTTTCTTTTCTCTAATATTTCTTTCTATATTTTTATCTCTTCATATTTATCTATCTATAAAATCTATTTCTACTTTGGCCTTGTGTTTTGAGATGTTTCTTATACTTGCTTTTCCAAATTACTGATTGGGATCTTAACAGTAACCATTCACTCTGTAAATGCATCTATTAATACTAATATTTGCTTATTCGAGAAATCATTTTGATTTCATTTTGATTTTTCTAAAGAAAGTACTTTTTGTTTTTTGTTTTGTGATTGCTCTTATTGTAATATACATCTTTCACATCATCATCCTTTATTTTCCTAACAGTTTTATTTCTTGAGCCATGTGTTTCTGTTTGCTTTGAATGGCCTTACTCTCTCTGGCTTTATTATAATTTTTAAGAATATTTTATTTATTCATTTATTTACTAATTTTTTTGTATACTTCTCGTGGGTCAGTTGTGGTCACTGAAGACATGGATGGGTAGCAGTTCAGGAAGGGATGGAAGGATTGTGGTCTCTGCCTTGTGGGTGGATGGTATAGGCATAGGCAGGCTGCCAGCCTCCCAGGAAGGCTTCCTTCCCAGGAAAAAGCATCCAGTATAACTTATACTAAACTCAGTATAAGTTCTTCTTATACTCAGCATGGCTAGACCCACCTGCTTAGCTGATTTTTATTTATCTACTTTTTATTCATCTACTTTATTCAGCTTCTTTTTATTCATCTACTAATTCTTGCTTAGGCAGCCCAGGCATGGTTATGGGGCTTAGAATCCACTGAGTTTTGGGGCCCAAGCTCTCTCCAGCATCTAAGGAGTTGGGATCTTTGTGCTGAGATCCTCTCTGAGGTTTATCTCCTGTAGTCTCTTGCTCATCTAGCCCCTATGGGGAAAACTTGAACCATTTCCTCTTTTGGGGACTTGCTCAGAGGCCAGTCCTCGCTTCCACTCAGCAGTCATATGAGCCAATAAAAGTGGATAGATGAGTTGAGAGTGCAGCTGTTATAAACTTCAGGAGGGTAGCCATGTTTTCAGAATCCCTAAAGACCTATTTCTAAATGGTTACATAAATCAGCAAAATCTTAGCAAAATCCAGAGTTTCCTAGCCTTTTAAACCAAGAGAAGTAATCAATCTAGCTTGGTTCTTTGCCTTAATGCACACTGGCAATGAGAGCTTAAATGCCAAACAATGTTTTTTCTTTCACATGTGTGAGACCGAGGAACACTTATTGTAAAAGTTAAACAGAGTGACAGCTTGCTTTGGCTGATGTGTAAGAGTTCTTGACTGGGCTGCTTTCCTTTCTTCCATAATAAGTAGTTAATAGAAATTCACTGACCTGCAGTGCAGACTTAATTTATTGCATATATCAAGTTGATTTAACAGGAATGGAATGTGGTGGAACAATAGCTTCCCTCTCTCCCTACCTCTTGGTGATCCTCCGACATTCGTTTGGAAAGAAAATCAGATTTAAAACCATGTAGAACCTTTGTGATTTTGAATAATTGGCTATGTTTGAAAAAAGTATTTAATCAATGGCAATCATCTGTTTATTTGAAAAATGGTTGGGTTCAAGGAGGTGGTATTTGTCTTTAAAATTTTTCCTTGTAAGAAAGACTAAAGTGGCTGAGTACACAACGTACTTTGCACTGTATAAAGGGAAAACTGAAAATCCTGAATTGCTTCATTCTTTCATGGCATGTTCTTTATTTAGAGAATCCTTAATTAATTTTGTGTGAAAGCAGACGGTCAAAGGATTTAAAGAAGCAGAAAAACATCTTGAATTTCTTACTGCTTGCGAAGTGGGAAAAGTGAAAATGGTAAACTGATTAAAATAAGTCATCTTGAAGTCTACCATTATAATGAGATGTAAATAACAACAGCAACAAATCCGGATTATTTAAGAAAGTTTGTACAGGATTTTTCCATTTGAAATGCATTTTTTTTTTTCCAATTTTAGTCTCTTGAGACATCAACCATTTAAAAGCATGATATTGGAACTAACCCAACATCACTTTTAATTAGCACAGAAATGCTAATTATACTTTTTCTATGTGATGTTTAATGCGAGCTGTCAGAACACTGCATTTTTTACATCAGTTGTGGTGACATACACAAGATCACCAGAACCACTTTAAAATAATAAAGACCAATACATCTAAACTGATGATTACTTTTAAACTATAGAGAAATGCTACAAGATGCATAAAAATAATGGCATCAAAGTGAAAAAAAGTGGGCTTTTTATTCACACAACATACAAGTGTAATTTCACAAGTTCTTCAATATTTATGGTCTGTACTAATCAAATTTCTTACCACTGAATCATTGAAAATGCACATGAAGTTTGATTTTTGAAGAAAACTACTTTTTCAGTAAAGAATCTTTCTGAAAATCAAATAGTTACCCTCTCTCAATTTTTTAGGGCTTTGCATTTTGGATTTTCTTAAAGGAAAGCCTACTCGTGTTCTTGGCTTTTTTTTTTTGCTTTTTTTTTTTGACAGCTCTAGGGCCAGCTGCAGTGGCTTGCGCCTGTAATCCCAGCACTTTGGGAGGCTGAGGTGGGTGGATCATGAGGTCAGGAGTTGGAGACCAGTCTGGCCAACATGGCGAAAACCCTTCTCCACTAAAAATACAAAAATTAGCCATGCGTGGGGGTGTGTGCTTGTAATTCCAGCTACTTGGGAGGCTGAGGCAGGAGAATTGCTTGAACCCAGGAAGCAGAGGCTGTGGTGAGCCAAGATGGTGCCACTGCACTCCAGCCTGGGTGACAGAGCGAGACGCCATCTCAAAAAACAAAACAAACCAAAAAACACTAAAAGATGACAGCTCTGGGAATGCAGTGGTTACTGTCCCTTAATAAAATCTGTTGCCAAGTATAAATTTAATTAACTTGATTTCAGTTACTGAAGGCAATTAGACATAAATCCTCTCAATATTCAAACCTTCCATTTTGACCAATATTTGTATCAGAATCGGGGTGAGATTCTCAGTAGCTTTTGAAGTTTATATGTATCATATAATTCTGGGATTCTATATAACAAAAGGAACTAAATCTATATTAAATTACTTTTCAAAAAAGATGTTGATGTAATGAGTACTAGAGTTAGCCAGAAACCTGGAAGGAAAAATTCAACAAAACTGTATTTTGGGGGCAAAATTTTTTCTCCACTACAGTAAGTCCTGTGAAATTTTGTCTCACTTGGACAAATTGATGAATTTTTTAAAAGTCTGAATTGTAAAATATTACAAAAGAAATTGAGTTTGATTATGTTTGGTACTGTGGCCTACTATGTAATAATAATAATAACAACACAGCAGTGATCACCGTTCTATTTATTGACCATTTGCTCTACTCGGTACTGTGCGATGTGCTTTACATAATGGCCATACCAAGGAAGAGCCATTATTATTTCTATTTTATAATTAAGTACAAGGCTCTGGACATGATGGAGCTTGCTCAAGGCTTCACAGCTAGCAAGGGGCAAGAATGGTTTATACCCGAAGCTGTCTGGCACTAAAGCCTTCTGTTAAACATACGGTAACCGAATGATAGAATGTATGTGTTTTTAGTGATACAGTAAAAAAAATCCTAAAGGGATTTCTTTCCCTTCTGAAACCATGTTTAGCATGACCACTTAATCACGTGTTCACTGTTCTTAGGAAACCATTTCTTTTTTCTTTTTTTTTTTTTTTTTTGAGACAGAGACTCACTCTTGTCACCCAGGTTGGAGTATACTGGCATGACCTTGGCTCACTGCAACTCTGTCTCCCGGGTTCAAGCCATTCTCCTGCCCCAGCCTCCAGAGTAGCTGGGATTACAGGCACCCACCACCACACCCAGCTAACTTCTTATATTTTTACTAGAGATGGGGTTTCCCCATGTTAGCCAGGCTGGTCTCCAACTCCTCACCTCAGGTGATCCATCTGCCTCGGCCTCTTAAAGTGCCTAGATTATAGGCCTGAGCCACCACACTGGGCCCTGTTTCTTCTTATCTATGGCAAAAACAGATCTCAGTCCAACAAGATTGACTGTGGACCAAGTGCAAATGAATGCAAGACAGAGAAATGGTCAATGCAGGAAGTTAGATGACACCTGCTTAGGTACAACAATAGCAAGCATGAGTTCTTACTATCTGCCAGGCACCAATTCGAGTGCCTGAAGTGTGTAAATTAATTGGTCTTCACAATTATCCTTATGGTAGCTACTGTTAATATTACCTCTTCATTTTACAGTTAAAAATATGGAGGGAAGTTGAGCGGTTTATCCAAAGGCTCCAGGTAGAGCCAGAATAGAGCTAGAATGCAAACCCACGTCATCTAGCTCTAGAACTCATAATCATTCCTTCTTTTTCTCCCAGAGGTTTTTCATCAGTTTTTGTATCTGGAACATGGGGAAAATGACTTCCTTACTTTCAGAACAAGGAGAAATAGGGAAAATAAGTGAGATCACAAATGTGAAACTGCTAAAACCAATGCAAAATAATATAAAATATTGATATTTATTAACACAGGTTTTCAAATTTTGTAATTATTTAGTGAATTTATTTGTACTCTAACTCTCTCAGAAAATAATTTGGGACATGCCACCAAACAAGGACATGAAAATAAGGTTAATAGGAAAATCAAGTTTAAGCAAAGGAGAGATATGGGGCAATAAATAATAATAAGACTTCTAATACCCAGGACAAAAGGTAAAACACAAGCTTCATAGTTTTTATCCATAAAAAGAAAATAGAGTATTTTTTTAGGAGAAAGTTTTTTTCCTGCCATTTTATTTTAAAAGAAATTTCTCATATTAGAGCTTCCAGAGTGACCATAATGATCAATGGTTCCACAGAGTAAGCAATTTGATTGATTACCATATCATCAGTTTTGTTTTCTCTCTTTTTGTCATGGTAGAGATACTAAGGAGCCATGAAACCTTCACATTTGGTCAGCAGGAGGGAGATGTTGTAGAATATAAGGATGTGGATAATTTAAGACTAATCAGCCCTTAAATTGTCAAAAATTGACTGTATTTCAAAAGAGGACCTCCTAAGTATACCAGATAGATCTGCCATGGCTGTGACGATGCTAACCAGCAGGTCATTTAACAATGATGCCATGTGGGCTGTGATGCGGGATGCATAATTAGGTAATTAGATGCGGTTTCTGCTCCTGGGGCCCAAAGTTTAAATTAGACACAGCGTATTAGTGTGGAGAATGATCAGAATATAAAGGAAACACATATGCATTGCGGAATATTTAGAAAATATAGAAAAATATGAAGAAGGCTGGGTGTGGTGGCCCACGCTTGTAATCCCAGCACTTTGGGAGGCCAAGGTGGGTGGATCACAAGATCAAGAGATCAAGACCATCCTGGCCAACATGGCGAAGCCCTATCTCTACTAAAATACAAAAATTAGCTGGGCATGGTGACGCACACCTGCAGTCCCAGCTACTTCGGGAGGCTGAGGCAGGAGAATTGCTTGAACCCAAGAGGCGGAGGTCGCAGTGAGCCAGGATTGTGTCACTGCACTCCAGCATGGTGCCTGGCGGCATAGCAAGACTCTCAACAAAAAAAAGAAAAGAAAAGAAAAGAAAAATATGAAGAAAGTCAACATCAATCAAGTTACAACCATTGTTACCTTTTGGTATATGTTTCCTTCCAGTCTCTTGTTATCATCTTCTCTCTATATATATAGGTAGAAATATAGCTATAGCTATGACATTGATATGGTCTAGACATGATCTAGATACACATGTCTCCACATACACATTTTCAGAGGTTCAGAGGGTCTATGTACCTTTCCCAAGGCCCCATATCTAGTGACAAAGATGGAGCTCAAACCCGTTTTGGTCTGATACTAAAGCCCATTTTCTTAATCACCGTGCTTCTAGCACATCAATTTTTGGACATGGATTACTTTATGAAGGTAGATGCAGGCATTATTTAGCACCTCGTACTCTACTCTTTCCTCTCCAATCACCTTGTATTGATTGGGGCCAGTGTTTCAGGTCATTAATATTTTTCTAAAACATGATTTATTTTAATATTGATATTCTATCATAGACCATCATTTATTTAATCTTCCCATTATCTTAAATCTTTAAGTTTCTAATGTTCACAAGTTATCATTTGTCACTATGAAAGAGAGGATGATAAGCTCTGCTTGTATGTATCAGGGAAAGCTTCCTCAAAGAGGAGGCACTTGAGCTCGATCTTGAGGTTTCATGGGGTTGATCAGTCAGGCATGTAAGAAACATATTCAGCAGAGGGAAAAAGTATGGTAAGTTTGGAGAACTGAAAGTCATTTAGTGTGGCAGTATACTAGAATAGCTAAGAGATCAGACTGTTTTCAGACATTAGATCCCTGGCTGAGTTCCAGTACTCGCTTGAGCACTAATAAGTATTAGCTATGTGACTGTTTAATTTGTGTAGCCTCTCCAAGCCTCTCTCTCATTTGTAAGATGAAGATAGAAAGAAGAAGGTTGTCATGGGGGCACAGAGAGCTCTTTGTATAGAACCTGATGCCTAGTAAGAACTCAAGACATATTGTTTTTCTTTGTTAGTGTTAGTATGATTATTAGCCACCTTAGGATGTGTGCTGGGGAGTGTTGAGGGATGAAGCAGGACAAATCCTGGAGAGCCTTAAATATCCTGCTAAAAAGCCTGATCTTTATACCACATGCGATTGGGACTTGATAGATTTTTAAGCTAGAAAATAACTATGATCAGGTTTCAATTGCAGTACAAACACAGGACAGTGAATAGGGATGTTGCAATTCCAGGTGAGACATGGTGAGGGCTTGAAGTAAGTCATAACAGTGGATCTGAGAGAAGGTGACAAATAAGAGATGTGTCTAGAGAATCATTGAAACTAAGCAATCCTTTGGCTCAGGAAGTGAAAGGAGGAATCCAGGATGACCCAGAAGATATCTGATGTTTCTGCCTGTGCAGTGTTCCCTCTGCTTTCTTTTCTGTTTTGAAATAGCTACTCAGTTTTCTTTTAGAAAATGACTTCTCCCCCGTGCTCAGTTCATTTCCTGATTCTATTCACCCAAGATGTGTGTAGGTGACCTGACAGTTTCACATCCCTGGTCATAAGGACTGGGCCAGGGTGTGCATTGAATTAGGTTGTTCCAACCAGACCAGGACATTTGCTGAAAGTATTAGGAAGGAGAACCTCTTTCATTGGAATTAACACTGAAAGGGTATAAGGTTGGCATACCCAATCTAGAAAAGGAGCCAATGATAAAAAAGAGCTAAGAAGCAAAAACAGCAGGAGAATAATTTTATAAAATCATTTAGCTGAGTTCAGTGGTACTTAAAGATAGAATCTTCTTATAGACTTCACAATTAAGTGACTCATTAAATTATATTTTATAGTCAAGCCAGCTTCAGCTGCATTTCTTTCACTTGCAACTAAAATTTCAATACATTTCAGCAGATACAGGTGATTCCCCGATTTTTGCCTCAGGTGATTGGATGGAGTAACTGACATGTGAAGCACAGCAGAGGTACAGATTTGGGAGAACGTGATGACTTTCATTTGGAGCACATTTTGTCTGAATTACACATGGGGCATGTGGGTGGAGAGGTCTGGTAGACACTTGAATAAATGAGTCTAACACTTAGAAGACAGATCAGAACTGGAGAAAGAGGTTTAGATCCATCTGATTACGTGGCTAGGACAGAGTTTATTTCCTTTTGAAATTCTTCTTTTCTCGGGCAAGGATGCTTTCATGGAAGGCACTCAGGCTATATTAACAAACTATGAAGGGAATGGCAAGCAAATAAATATCATGTGTAGGATTGTTTTAGGGTAAATGCACTTTTTTGTCCCACTGATGTTTATGTGTACAACACTATTAATGTAACAGTAGCACAATCAGGTAATTAATATACCAATTTCCTATCTCAGAAAAAAACAATCATATATTTCAAACAGCATCTGTAATTTTGGGGGGTTCATGGGGACAGTGCAATAATGCACACAATGCTTTTATAACGCACAAAAGAACTGTGAGCTGTAGCCAAGCCTAACTGCTTTGAGGGTAGATGTAGAGTGCATAGATGAGTTGGTAGAAATGACTTTTATGAAATTGATATTTGGTACTGATACAGTTACTTAAATTGGAAAAAATAAACAGGCTATACCTGCCCTCTTCCACGCTAAATGTCCAGCCAATGGCCATGGGAAGTATAGCTCAGTGCTTTGTGAACCTTGGTCCCTGGATGTTTGGCATCTGCATAATCTGAGCCGCTTTTAAAATCCACAGGATTTTGGATCCCACTATTAAAGATTCTGATTCTGCAAGTCTGTATGTCTAAGAACCTACATGCTTGCTTCCAGGTGACATATGTTTGGTTAGGTTTGGGGATGACTTAGTATAGCTGTGAGAGATATAGATATGTAGTCCCAATTGCATGTGTCATTGGGCTATTTGAATTCTTTGGGTCTCTGTTTCCTCACTGACAAACTAAGGGGCTTGAAATTATTATCTTTAAGTTCCCTTCCTGATCTAAACATACCTTCTTTTCATTCCCTGAACTCATTTATTTCTCTTTTCTTCATATGTGAATCTTGTAGTGCACTTCTCCTACTTCATAAAGGAGATTAAAGATAAAATTCAAACCAGCATTTCAGCTGTCTTATGACTGCTGACAAGATGACAGTTTTAAGAGTGTCTCAGTTTGGTAATGTGCAATGGTAATGATAGTGAGCTATGTTGTATATAATTTAATCCTTAAGCATGCATCTACCACTTAAAGTTATTTCCTATATACATAAAATGAAAGAGTAAGCAGGATCTTTTTTTAACTTTCTCTATTTTGTTATTGTATATTGTGCTATTCCCACTAGAGAAAGCATAGTGGTTTTTTTTCTTCTTTCCTTTGAAAATCAAGTTCATGCAAAGTGACAGGTTTAGAACATATTTCTAAATCAAAGAATGACCATTATAGGACTTGATCATACAAGTTACTTCCCTAACTACCATTTATTTGTGCTAAAATTGGCTACGTTCCTGATGATAATTCTTCAAGACAGCAGTAGGATATGACTTGCCTTCCCACTGTTTGATATAAATCTCCACTGATACAAATTGAGTTCAGCTGCAGTGAACTTAAATGCTAATGTTGAAAACATAAGGCAGCCTGCTGTTTCTTTTATACCAGAAAGTTTTAACTTCTTCAGTCTTCTGTATTCCACCACTGCCCCCTACCACCTTAGGTTAGATCAAATTAGAACCACTCCATTTCCGTCTGAGGGTGAAATGTACAAACTTGATTTACATAACTCAACATGAAAAAGGAAGAAGAAATTAATCATAAGGCTCGGCACACCACTCTTGTCCTTGAACAATACACACTAACAGTCATGGGAAAATGGTTGGTGAATAACATTTATCAGGTAGCTTGCCAGTATTTGTTAAGCACTGACACTGTGCCCAGTACTGTGTTGAGCATTTTAAAATCTAGAAAAGAATAACAGTCAAAATAATAATGAAATTGCTCACCATATGCCAGGAATTGTAGTAAACACTTTATAGTTGTTATCTCAGAATCCTCAAACAATCCTATGATGGAGTATTTGTTATTTATATTGGTTTTACTGATGGAGAAACTAGAGGCCAAAGAGGTTTTCAAAACCATTGCTGAAGGGCTTCAGAAGCCAGATTTTAAACACAGGTATCCATACTCTCGGCATCTCAATGTTCCCTGACTTTAAAGAGTTTCTGAACTAGTTGGGAATGCAAGGAGTACAGCTCGTCTGGAAAGGGCCTAGCATTGTAAGGTTTGCATAAAATAAGTTACATCAGATTTCCTTCCTGATCATGCATGATGTTAACAGAGGTGAGAGCATTATTCTGAAATGAGGGCATGATATGGTTTGGCTGTGGGGAATTCAAGATGAGATTTGGGTGGGGACACAGCCAAACCATATTGCATGCCAAATAAATGGAAGGAAATGCAAAAGCAGTATGAATGGATGAAGATAGTGGTTTAAACCTGAATTAACATGGAGTGAATTAGGCATACTTGGGAAATGCTTAGAAAATGGGGCTATAGGATTTTTGGTTTATAATTTCATCATTTCTCTAATACTACCTCTATCACAGTCACAGTCACTTAATGTTGCCAAGTCTGTGGATGCTTTTGTGTTTTCTTTTTATTTGATAGTGCCCTAGTAGTTGAACTCTTGAGTTTTGTGACTACATTTTTTCTTGTTTTTTCCTTTTACTTACTTCTCTCCTTCTTGATCTATTTTTACTAATTTCTCCTTTCTCTAATCTGCTTCTGTCTTTTTAAAACTATTTCCCCCACTTTATTCAACTGTGATGAAATTCATCAGGGGGATCCTTAGATTGCTTTCTTTCTATCTCTACAGTATAATGTCTATGCTGTTCTTCTAGGTGATTTTTTTGTCTATATGCTACTGATTCAGGCCTAGACCTCTCCTTGAAGTTCCTGATTATGACCCCAGCTGCCTACTTGACAAGCCCATATGGAAATCTAACCAACCTTCTAAGCTGAACACATCAAAAACTGACTTGTTGATTCTCCACCTCTCTACCACCTGCCTCTCCATACTTGAGTCAATAGCACTATCATCCACCTACATAAGTCAATTGAAAAGCCAAAGCTGAGGATATTCCTTAATTTCTCTTTTTCACTTAATGCATATATCCACTCCAACAGGAAAACCTTTCAATTCTAATTGTCAAAACTTCTCTTTATTTCTTCCTTTCCTCAACTCTACTCCATCCAGGGTTATCTTTCAACTTGTTTTATTTTTTCTTGTGTTTCATGCTTTCTCATTTGTTTGTTTGCTCGTTTAGTGACTACTGGTGTTCTCATTAAACTGTAAGTTTCATGAGGGTGGGGATTTTGGATTTTGGCTCTTTTGTTCCCCAAAGCACCTAACACAGATAATTGGCTGAATAAATATTTGTGAAATAAATTAACAGACTGATGGTTGATTTAATGAGAGTTGTGACAGACAAGAAGAAGAGAAAAAGGTACCCCAAATTATTCTCAGATTTCTGCTTTGTGTAAGAGGGTATTTATGTCATTTGCCAAGACAGAAGCAAGTTTTAAGGGGGAAAATTAAGCTCCTTTTTAGACATATTGAATTTAAGATAATTATAAGACACCAAGTGGAGATGTCCAGTTGATCCTTTGATATATCGGACTGGAGCTTAAAAGTCAATTCTGATTGGGAGATATCAACTGCAAACCCCTTAGCCTAAGGATAGTACTTTAAGTTACAGGAGCATCTAAACTCCTTTAAGTGAGAAGAGTGCCTTAGAGCCCAAGGAAACATCAAAATTGTAGATCCAGTAGAAGATGAGGATGGCCAAGCTGGTAGGAAGAAAACTTAACAGCATGTGCTGTTAAGAAAAAAAGAGAGTTTTGGCCGGGCGTGGTGGCTCACACCTATAATCCCAACACTTTGGGAGGCCGAGACGGGTGGATCATGAGGTCAAGAGATAGAGACCATCCTGGTCAACATGGTGAAACCTCGTCTCTTCTAAAAATATAAATTTAGGTGGGCATGCTAGTGCACGCTTGTAGTCCCAGCTACTCGGGAGGCTGAGGCAGGAGAATTGCTTGAATCCAGGAGGCAGAGGTTGTGATGAGCTGAAATTGCACCATTGCACTCCAGCCTGGGTAACAAGAGCAAATTTCCATCTCAAAAAATAAATAAATAAATAAAGGAAGGAAGAAAGAAAAGAAAAGAAAAAAGAAAAAGAGTTTCAAGAAGAAGGGACAGGTCAATAGTGTCACATGCTGCTGAGAGGTCAGGAAAATATAACCCAAAAATGGCCACCAGGTTTAGCAATATGAGGACATGGTGATCTTGGGGAGCAGTTTTAGTGGAGTTAAAAGCGGTGGTTCAGATTTATGGGACACGAAGAGTGGGAAGGAGATAAAGATGAGGTAGAGTTTGTTAAAAACATTGTTAGGTGCACTTTGGATGAAGGGCTGATGGATTTTTTTTTTTCATATGGAAGAGACTTGAGGATGTTTAATGTTGGAGAGAGAGAGAGAGAGAGAGAGAGAGAGAGAGAGAGAGAGAGAGAGAGAGAGAAAGAAAAAGAATAACAGACAATGATACCTTGAGAAGAGAGTGATAGTAACCAGGAATTACCTGGTAATTTTTACCAGGGTAAGAACCACCAGAATATAGGAGGAGAAAGAAATCTAATTGCAATTAGAAGAATCGGCTCTTCCAGGAAGTGGAAGAGGGCTTGGGCAGCGGCAGGCAGTTTTGTGAATTTGATCAAAACTACAAGAGAAAGATAATATGTTCACTGATGTTTTTGGTCACTCTTAGAACCTTCCTTCACGTTGTTTTTTCATGGGACCCTTGTAGAAGGAAAAGGGAGTAAAAAGACCATTGTAGTAAATAAGTTCAAGGTGAACTTGGGACCAGAAACCACTATTATGTACAGAAAATGGCAAACTCCATAAAATCAAATTTAAAATCATTTTTAAATTAACAGTTACAGTAAATTTAATTTTATATTTTATACAGATAGATTGCTTAGAATGGTTCTGAAGCCTTTAAGAGAAATGCATTTACAGTACAAAAATTTTATAATTACTTAAATTATGTTTGTTTGGGGGCTTGGAAATGTATTTTTACATTGTTTGTAGCCATTTTTTTTTATATCTCGATGTCAAATTTTATAGTCTTTTTAAATAAATCAATTTAATTTAAAAAAAAACTACAAGAGCTTTATCTGGTGACTTCCATTTTTTTGATGAATAAGGAGGAGAGGTCTGTGCCAGCATCAACCCTTTCAGGGACCACTTTCTTCAGATCCCTAAAAGCCACCCCTCTTCAGTAAGGACTACTCTAAAATGTTCTGTATAACCAAGTCATCTTGAAATCTTTTCTCTCTGTGATGGTCTAGAAATGTACCCATGTGCTGGACTTCTCATTCTTAATAGCATTGCCACTCTATGGATGAACCCTCAGAGAATCATGGCCAATGCAGTTTATTTGTTGATGGGTTCTCATTGTTCCTATGAGTAATATAAAATTGGCTATTTATTATTCATTTGTTCCCTCTCCTTTTTTATGGCTACTTTGCATTTTACCTTCCTGTTTGTTGCCAAACATGATGAGCTAGCATGGAGATACGTGGTATAATGGTTTCAAATTATACTATCAGTACACTTTTGATGTCCCTACATAATTAATGCTAAAATTCACAGCCAGTGGTGGTAATAGGAGCCAGAAAACAACTCTACGCATAATTCAATGTGCTTAATAATTGGTTTGGGTTTTTGTTTCCTCTACCTAATAGTCAACTTTATTTTTTCCTGCTATGACAAAGGTGGGGGGGACCTTATTATATAACAATCTCCTGCTTGACCCATCCAAGTCTGGAAGACATTTTACCTGTTCACCGGGTGACTAAGAATCCCAGGAAATATTGTAGTCATGGCTTTTCTATTTCTATTTTAAAAATAACAGTAGCTACAACATCACTCAACTCTTTGGAGACCCACATTGCAGTATCGGCAGTCATCTCACATTGGTTTATTGCATGACCATTAAACAACTTTGAAAATCAGATTTTCACTGTTAATAATAAGTAATTAGGGAGTTACAAGCTTCAGTAAGACTTCTTCATCTTTCAATCACTACAGGGAAAATAAAAACAAAGTCAAAGTTAATATACTGAATCCACTGACCGGTTTTCACGTCCTGCAAATGCCCTACCATTGCAATTTCAGGGAGAGATGGAGCAGGTCCTTCAGAGATGAATTATTTTCCACTGCTCTCCCAAATGTATGTTTTATCACAGATCATCTCTCTCTTAGTCCGTAGATAAATATGTGTGACATTGGCTGGGAGTGGGGAATTTCTCATATTCAGTCAGAGGTTTGCAGAGTCCTGAGAATCCCCTTGAATGTCAGTAGAGTCTGAGGAATGGCAAACAGGGTAAGAATTGGGAACTAGGAAAGAAGCAAGACCTTAGAGGGTATTTTTGCTTTGAGGTTAAACAACCTCAGGTTCAGATCCTAGCTCTCTAGTTTATCAACTTGCTCTTTGGCATGTTATTTACCCCCTCTGAGCTTCGGTTTCTCACTTATATATAAAGATAATATTAAGGATATATAAATATAAAAAGGATAATAATATGCACCTCAAAAATTTCTGGAGATTAAATAAAACAATTCCTAATAAACTGTAGAAGATTTGTCCTAATATTTGTTAATTTTTTTTCTCCTTCTTCCTCAATGTAAACTTCCTTTAGAGTTCCTGAATACCTAAAACCTCATTCACAGACTCATACTGTTTATCTACTTCTGTGACTGTCTCTCGTCACATTCCTGTTTCTACCTCTCAAACTCAGATTGATATCCTTAAAACATGATGCTAGATATGTAATAGTCTTGCTCTAAGGCTTCAGTGATTTTCCATTGTGTGCCTAGAAAAACACCAAATGTTAGTTCAGGTAAGCATGGCTCCAGTGTTTCAGTCTCCTTCCTTTTCCAACCTCTTCACTGAATTCCCCACAAACAGCTGACTAAATTGTGCTATTTGTTTTCCCAGAATGCTTCTCTTCCTAGCCTGCCTCTGCCTTCTCTGTCTTACAATCTCTCTCCCACCATCTCCCCTTGATAAAGTCTTACGCTTGGTTAACTCAATTACTAGTGATCTAACTATACATTGCAGGATGCAGCCCCTCTACCCTCCCATCCTACCCCCAAAAGAATGTATCTCTTGAAAGCTCCCAAAGCAATTTTTTTATTCTTTGGCCACGTCTAGAGTGTTCTTGCCTAGGCTGTCAGCCTTGACATTTACTATCCATCCTTAAGGTTTCAGCCCCAAATCACATCCCTGATGGTTAGGTCTGTATCAGTCCCCTTTCTACATGCTGCCTTCAGAACACTTATCTCCATATATGATACCATTATCATTAGTCTGATCATTCCATTAATGTTCTTTATCCACTCTTAAGACTTTCAGCATCATTCATAGAATTAAAGAGAGTTAGGGCCTTGCTCTGGATTACGGTTTGGCTTAAGGGAATGTTGTAGCTGCTTTGATCTTCTATCCAGACCACTAAAATGTTCTCCTTATCAGCAATAAGGCTGTTTTGCTTTCTTATTATTCATGTGTTCACTGGAGTGAAGTTTCCTTCAATAACTTTTCCTGTGCTTTCATAACTTGGCTAGCTGTTCGTCACAAGAGGCCTAGCTTTCAGTCTGTCTTGGCTTTCAACATGCTTTCTTCACTAAGCTCAATCATTTTGAGTTTTTGCTTTAAAGTGAAAGACATATGACTCTTCCTTTCACTTGAATATTTAGAGGCCATTGTAGGATTATTAGTTGGCCTAATTTCAATATTTTTGTGTTTCAGATAATAGAGAGGCCCAAAGAGAGATAGAGAGATAGAGGAACAGCTGGTTGGTGGAGCAGTCAGAAGGCAGGCAATATTTATCAAGTTCACTAAAATAGGGTACAGCTCGTGGTACCTCAAAACAACTGCCATAGTAACATCAAAGGTAACTGATGGCAGATCACCATAGCAGATATAATAATGATGACAAAGTTTGAAATATTGTGAGAACTACAAAAATGTGGCAGAGACATAAAGTGAGCACATACTATTGGGAAAATGGCACTAATAGACTTGTTCCACACAGGGTTGCCATACACTTTCAATTTGTAAAAAATGCAATATATGTAAAGTGCAATAAAGTGAGGTATGTTTGTATACTCCTTGCCACATACTACTTTTCCTTATAGCTTATTTGTACCCATGTCTATCACACCTATGTCACTGGAAACAGGGGCTGTGTCATAGTAATCCTAATGGACCCTAAGGCACTACTATGGGAATGTTTGTGTCCCCTCCAAAATTAATTTTGGAACCTTTGACTTTAAGGCTATAGCATTAAGAGGTGGGCCTTTTGGAAAATGATTAAGTCATGATGGCTCCATCCTTATAAATGGGTTTTGCTCTTATCGAAGAGGCTCAAGTGAGCTCTTTTCCTCCATTTGAGGATGCAGCAAGAAAATGCCATCTTTGTAGCAGAAAGTAAACCCTTTCTTCTATAACCTTTGACCTTGGACTTTCCATCTTCCAGAGGTATAAGCAATAAATTCCTATTGTTTTCAAATAACCATATCCAGCCTAAAGTATTTATTATAAAAGCCCAGATGGACTAAGAGAGGCACCTAGTTGAATGCTTTGCTGATCATTTGTTTAGGAAAAATTAAATGAGCATAGAAACAGAGAACTCTAGCATGAAGCCTACTGCAGACATTTAAAGTGGTACAGTAGCTATCTGTATAGAGGAAGAGAGATCAAGTCCACTTAAGGGTTAGTAGGAGTCTTCTCAAGTTAGTAAACAAACCACTTGCAGTAGGTTATCCAAGCCTTGGTTTTCAGATCTCATTCATAAACGGTAAAATGGTTGTTGTTGTTGTTGTTGTTTTTTTCCCAAGAAAAAGCATCCTTAAAGAAGAGATTAAAATATAAACCCTTTCAATAACAAAAACAAAAAGCTGCCCCCTCCACCCGTAGGTTTCTGATGAAATGGCCTTTCTCTGGAGATATAATTTCCTCTGTTCAACATCTTTTTTTAAAATTGCTCACTTAATCAGGAGAGGGGATTTGCACCCCACCTGTGGCAAGACATTTTAAAGAGATGAGACATTTGATTGCTGTGTTTAGATTTATGAGGATTGAGATGGCCCTAAAGATTAAATGAAGAAGCAACTGTGAAAAAGAAACTGAAACAGGGAGAAAATTGATTTTTATGTTGAAGACATTGGCATTGAGGGGTTTAAATGAGGAAATAGACCAGCATGATAGGGTCCAAGTGGTGGGTGAGGGGACACCCTGAGGGGAAGGCACCTTGCTTAATCATCACTGGTTTAAGCTCCGTTGACCTGCAAGAGGCCCTGAGAATGAGAATATCTTGAGATGTGAGTTTCAAAATCATATTTAGTGAACACCTAATCAGAGCTACAGGTGGGCTTTAGATTTGATCCTCCTGATGGAACTGAATTAAGACAGGGTAGCAGACAGATAATAAAGAGTGACTATGAGATGAAATTCCTCAGAGTTATTTTTCAAGATACAAGAGGCAGCAAAAATATATTGCTGGCTGAAACAAAAAAAATTTAATCAATGAAGATAAAAATGTGAAAATTTTTTCCAATGGGGAAAAAATGTCTAGGAAACTTCCCTAAAATGAATGAGAAGTTTCTTTAGAGGAAATCTACTTCTGCATACCTGATATTGATTTATTTTTGTTTCCTTCTGGGTTATTGGTCTTTCATCTGATCTTCTAGATTTTGCACTATAACATTATTCTTTTTTTTTTTTTTAATCTTTTCTCTGTCATCTTTTGATGACTTCAAAAACACCTCTCCAGGACTGATTATGAAACTTCAGTGGCATTCAGTAACTGTCTTTTGGGGTATTTGTTCTTTGTTCAATGTTCCTACATATTTGTAGGATGTAAACTGAGGATCCTGTTCTTAAGAGCTTAAAGGATTTTTGAGGATGCACATATGTGTAGTAAGAAATAAACAAGTCACAGACCTGAAGTTCCAATGGAGTTCAGGAGAAAGAAGAAGGATCTCTTTGGGCTGGTTTATCGTGGTAAATTTCATGAAGGATGTGAGGTTTAGATAGGGAGTTGAGAAGCAGAGAGATCATGGATAGTGGTGTATGGCTAGAAGTAGACTAGAAAAATCATAAACAAATTGAACGTGGGGGTGTTGAGCAGTCAGTGAGAAGTCTGATCCGATGAGACTAGAAATGAGTTATTAAGAAGTGAGGGTCAACTGAAATATAACCTGTGGAGTTTGGGTAATTATCTGTGCAAAAGGGAATTATGTGTTCTGATAACATGATTATATAATTGCTAAATCATTTATGTATTGCATTTATGCATAAATACATGAATGAAAGCACCAGATCCTATAATTGCATTTCTTTGTTTCTCATACTTGAAAACAATTGTTTACATACACACACACTATGCAAAGCATTTTGCTGAACATAAAGCTCCATTGTAGTGCTTAATTAACATGATGGATTTCTTTACTTTCCATTTTTTTGAGACAAGGTCTCATTCTGTCACCTAGGCGAGAGTGCAGTGGAGTGGTCTCGGCTCACTGCAGCCTCGACCTCCCAGGCCCAAGGAATCCTTCTACCTCAGCTCCCTGAGTAGCTGGGACTGCAGGCATGCACAACCATGCCTGGCTAATTGTGTTCATTTTTTGTAAAGACGAGATCTCACTATATTGCCCAGGCTGGTCTAGAACTCCTCAACTCAAGAGATCCTCAGTCTGCCTCCCAAAGTACTGGGATTACAGGGATGAAACACCATACCCAATCATGATGAATTTTTGGTTGAAGAGATACAAAATTTTGTTTCTGAGCATTTCCTTTCTTCTAGACAAATGGGCTAAAGGGAATAATATATGGCTTTCTGCAGGGGAAATGGACATTAATAGATACAGAAATTCCATTAATGAGTGTACATGAAAACAAAATTATGGCAACTAAATGATTTAAAAACCAGATTGTCCTTTAGAAATGTACATTGGGAAAAAAAAAGATGAAGTAATGACATTTGGATATTAAAAAAACTGGAATGATATAAGAATATCTTCTCATATATAGGTAAGAGGTAAGCTGGGACAAAGGATCTGCATTTAGTAATACTGTAAAAAGAATAATGAAACTTATTCCAGCATCAATTTTTAATTCATATGAAACTAGAGTGCTAAAGAATATAAGGATAAAATGTAATTTATTTGGAATCAGCATGAATTGTTGAAAAGTTGAAATATAGGATTGAGAATTTATAAAGATTTCAAAATATTTGTGCAAACGAAATTTCTCCATTTTAAAATAACATTATAAAAAACAGTAATAATCACACCACCACCACCACCGCTGCCACTTTTCCTTGACTGTCCTTGACTTATTTGCTCTTAGACTCCGTCTTCGCTGTTTTCCGCCACATGCTGTGTGATATGTCAGCTGCCATTTTGCTAGGTTCAGCCCTGGAAAGCACTTGTAGGATATTGGAGGGTGAGAGGAAGGGAGATGCCAGGGTATTTCTTCCTCCGTCTCTCTGCTCCCATTGCTCTGGCTTCAGTCAGGTGACCCAGCCTCTGGGCTGTGGAAATACTATCTCCTTCCCTTAGATGAAGAGGCCTTCTGTATTGTTAATCTCTGGTTGCTTCACTGTCCCCTTTAACCAAAGAGTTATTCATCTCTTCCATCAACTGTGTAACACATTTCCTCCAGTATTAAATTCCTTCTGTTTTAAATACCATTTTCTTGCTTGGACCCTGACTAATATGTTGGTTTTATATGGATAGTACCAGGAATAAAATAATACAGTAGACCAGTCTGAGATATTTGCAAAAAGGTAGTTATGTGTTCAGAGTTTTTATTTAACACCTTCTGAATTTAGAGGAATCATACTTAACACTACAGGCTTTCACAGAAGTACCGCAGGACTTACTTGCAGGGTAAAAATCTTTTCGCAACTCAGAAATTATCTTTAAGTATTGGTTTCTGAATTGACACTAAATACTTGATAAATTCCCAGGTTCTGTTATGTATCTGATATATAATATAACAACTCAGGTAAATGCTTCTCAGTGATAAATTTCTTTTAATTCCTTTGACATGTTTAGGGATACATGTTTATTTTTTGTGTGGGAAGTTATTGTAACTTTAACTTTATTAATCCTTTATTTCCTTTATTAATGTATTTAGTAACTTTATTAATCCTTTATTGCCTAATTGGTTTGACCAAAGAACATGTGGTCATGGTGTATAAAAAGTACCTACCTTTCTCAGTCAAGTATATTTCTTTTTTTTTTTTTTTTGAGACGGAGTTTCGCTCTTGTTACCCAGGCTGGAGTGCAATGGCGCGATCTCGGCTCACCGCAACCTCCGCCTCCTGGTTTCAGGCAATTCTCCTGCCTCAGCCTCCTGAGTAGCTGGGATTACAGGCACGCACTACCATGCCCAGCTAATTTTTTGTATTTTTAGTAGAGACGGGGTTTCACCATGTTGACCAGGATGGTCTCGATCTCTTGACCTCGTGATCCACCCGCCTCGGCCTCCCAAAGTGCTGGGATTACAGGCTTGAGCCACCGCGCCCGGCCCAAGTATATTTCAAAGCAATTCCAGCACATTCTCAGGTAATACTATAAGAGCTTTGTCAATCTGTTGTCCTTACAGGCCTGATTCAGCTACAAAGTTTTTGTGTGATATTGACCTATAATGACTGACTTCTGTTCTGGTCCTGTGATACTTGACTGTCAAGATCAGTTTTTTCAAGTGTAGTTTAAGAAATGCTTGCCGGGCGCGGTGGCTCAAGCCTGTAATCCCAGCACTTTGGGAGGCCGAGGCGGGTGGATCACGAGGTCGAGAGATCGAGACCATCCTGGTCAACATGGTGAAACCCCGTCTCTACTAAAAGTGCAAAAAATTAGCTGGGCATGGTGGCACGTACCTGTAATCCCAGCTACTCAGGAGGCTGAGGCAGGAGAATTGCCTGAGCCCAGGAGGCGGAGGTTGCAGTGAGCCGAGATCGCACCATTGCACTCCAGCCTGGGTAACAAGGGTGAAACTCCGTCTCAAAAAAAAAAAAAAAAAAAAAAAGAAGAAAGAAATGCTTATGCAGAACTCACCTGAGGGTGCTTGTTAAAAATGCAAATGTAGAATTAGAATTTTTAAAAGGAAGGCATGAAAACTTGAATTTTAATAAGATTTTTTTTTAGCCTACTAGAGTTTATAAAACCCTAGGTACTAATGAATGCAGAATTTCCATTACACTGTATTTTATCTCCTTAGTGAGATCAATGGCTTCTCTAGGAAAGTTTCTTTCTTCCAGTCTTTCCTCTTCACAATGCTTGGCAGAGTAATAAGCAATTAGTAAATGTGAAATAAGTGCTCGTAAAATTGATTTAAGTTCCTTTATCTACCCAAAAATGAGGAATGATTACTGGAGCAATATCCTAATGGTAATGATTATTGTTGTTTTCAAAAGGTAAACAACACAAATAATTACCCAGCAAAAGCAAGGTAAATCTATAGTAAAAAAACAGACTGCCTATTAAAAGAAGACCTGTAAGCCGTGAAACATCTAAGGTTAATGATATTGGACATTATGAAATAGGAATTTAAAAAGAGCAAATCATTCCAGACAAACTTGATTGCTTTTTTTTTTTTTGATAGAGCCACAAGATCAGTAGACAAATGTAATGTGAAATTGTAGATGTAATCTATCTCAATTTTGGTAAAGTGTTTGATAATGTCACATGAAATTTTCCATCTTGAATTAATTGAAATTGGCGTTGGTGTGAACCTCTTATTGTCTGTTAGATGCTAAGAAGACTACTAAGATAAAATAACGTTTCATTTGATGACAAGATGTTTCAGAGGTGAGGACTAAGTTTGCCTTCATTTACCATCTTAGTGTTTGATTTTGGAGGCTATATTTAAATAAGTTGATGACATTTTACATTTGTGTTGCATTAAAACTTGTTGAAATCACCAGGAAAGAGAAATTATACAAAGATGTCTTCAGATCTCATAAATATTCATATTTTATACCATTGACAACCTTCAAGTTCTTAAATATTCTACCAACTTGCATAGTTATGTTCACATATAGCCTTTTCTAGACTTTGTGAATATACAAGCATATGTCTATTTCAAACATATTTAAAGCTGCCAGATTTATCAAGTAAAAATACAGGCAACCCTAAATATACTCAGAATTCATTCTCAAACACAGATGCATTAGGAGTTTCTATGAAAAAGTTGTGATAGTAATTATACTTAATCTTCTAGGCTTGCTGAGTCAATTCTTTTAGATCTAACCTGCTTTCATAGACTGATATAAATGGCTGGTCTGAAAGATGATGTAGCTGTCCAAGCAGCTATGTTTAGGTGTGAATTAGAAATAGCAGATTAAAAAGGATATTGAAATTTTCCTTTACCTATGATTTTGAGGGAAGCATTACCTGAATTATTGTATTTTAAAAATAATATTTGTAGAAAATAATAGAATTGCTTAGAGCTAAATAATTTAATTCATATAAGTTAGAAATATGAGAAGAAATAGGTATGTGCAGCTGATTGAGATAACTGAAAGAATGTGATGTGCTAAGACAGTTATCTATTAATATCCAAAAGATAAACACTGACGAATTAGTTTCCATGGTACATAGGTATTAATGGATAACATTAAGTAAATGAAAACTGACAGAGAGTGATAGATTTTAGTTATAAGGTGAACTATTTTAGTTATAAAACTCTTATAAGAAAATGTTGGGCATTTGGTTTATGCCTGTAATCCCAGCACATTGGGAGGCCAAGGTGGGTGAATTGCTTGATGACAGAAGGAGATCAGCCTGGCCAACATGGCAAAACCTTGACTCTACCAAAAATATAAAAATTAGCTGGGTGTGGTGGCATGCGTCTGTAGTCCCAGCTACTCCGAGACTGAGGCAGGAGAATCACTTGAACGCAGGAGGCAGGGGTTGTAGTGAGTGGAGGAGACTGTGCTATGGTACCCCCATCAGGGTGACCGAGAGAGTAAGCAGTCAATAGATAATACTCGTAGATTACGCATGTGGTTGTTATTTGTGAAGAACCACATTTCTTACACAAACCTTTAAAATTGTTGTTGAAGACATTTCCACCTCTAAGATCTACATACCCATGAAACATAGAAGAGCACTGGTCATTGTTAAAGTAAAGACACTTCCTCTAAGATACAACTACAACTTTGGTTTTTAGCAGCATCCCCACCACCCCCAAGTTTATGCTAAAAAGTAGTTAGGAATATATGGAGGGTAACAAGAATTTAAATAATCTACCTTGACAGATAAAAACATGAGTTTTGTATGTTGCAGACTTTTATTCAATGAAAGAAAAGTGAAAAGAAAAGACTGCTCTACAAATGTCATTATTTGAGAGCCTTTTCTGACAGGAAAATGGGAGACCAGGATTGACTCGAATCTTCTCTTGACCACCACCATTTGCCAAATTCTTGATCGGCTGTGTCATAGCTGCCTCTCAGGACCCCCAATATTATTTTTCGACCTCCTGTCCATTTTCCTCTGTTACCACTTAGTCCAATTGGTCTGCTATATTATTCTAATCCCACCAGGGCCACAGGGATCAAGAATGGAGGGGTACATGGTGAAGCTCATGGCATATCAGCCAGTGATTTCATCTCTGGCTCTGAATGTTGTTATTTTGAACATGTGTGGTTTGAACAAGTGGTCAGCTCTATTGTCTTCTTAATGCAACTTCATTTTTAGCAAAACAAAATAGAATCTGTTATATTGAATTTGATGTTACAGAGCCTAACATAAAAAGTAAACAAATTGAAGTTACTTTAGACGTATTTTTTGTTGTTGTTTCTCTTTATTTGAGCATATGGCTCTCATTTCTGGCATTATGCAGATTTCTGATGCTTTCTTTTTAAATATATCTTTCAGGCTTCTACCCCAATATTTCCTTTCATGACCTTTCTTTGCTTCATTACTGTATTCTTCATTTTATTTTATTTGCTTTTTAGATGCTTGCACACTATACCTCCAAAGGTTGTTAGCATTTGTCAGCTCTCAGAATGACAGTTCTATTCACTATAGGAGACAAGTCATTTTCTTCCTGAAGAAAGGGGAAGCTAATCTCCTCCCACAGTAACATGTTTTGAGAAATATAATGCAGTGGGAAAATGTACCAATTATTTTGCTGCAAATTGTCTCCCTTCTGCTAGATAGACAATCATATCAACATTTTCGAACACTTTTTTTGGTTGCAGTTTTATAACACAACTTGCCTCCCGCAAAGTTAAACTTGATGTTGTAAAAAAATGAATGAATGTTCCATAAACTATATGAGTGATAATATATTGCTTTGTGGTTCTGGGCAGCTATCATTTGAGATTTCATTCCTGTTGATAGCTTCCACCTAAGCCCTTTAGCAAGAACATTTGTTTTCCATCATTCATGGGCAGAAGCCAGGAAAATGGCTGGATTGCTTTTATTCTTCATGAATTCAGCAGGAGAAATTAGATAGAGGGTGTTTATTATATATTCATTTTTTTCTCTGACCTTTTTAATGATTAGAGGGCAGTGGGAAGAGCATAACATTTTTGAGTCCACATGTAAAATGGTTTGCCCATAACTTTAGATTTACAGTGACTCAAGTTCAAGTCCTGATTCTTACATATGCTGGCTGAGTCACCTTGGGCAAGTTCCTCAACATTTTCAAGGCTTACTTCATGCACCTATAAAATGGGATTAATAATAGCATCTTCCCTAGAGCATGCTTGGGCCAATGCACTCAATGCAGTACCCAATATTCAATGAATAGAGGCATATTGACCACTGTGATCATAACAATGGTCTCCAACACATATTTAAGTGACTTTAAAAGAATTATAGCCTCTGCACAAAATATATTTGGCTTTTTTTCTTGATAGAATAGATCTATACTGTAAACATGTTTCGTTTATGTGAAAGTGGCTAGTACAGTTCCTAATACACAGAAGGTACCTGGTCCATATTTTTTCCCTACTGTCTTAGTCCATTTGGCCTGCTTTAACAGAATATCATGGACTGAGTGAGTTATAAACAACAGACATTTATTTCTCACAGTTTGGGAGGCTGGAAAGTCCAAGATCAAGGTGCAGGCATATTCAGTGTCTGGTAAGAACTGCCATTCTGGTAAAAGGGTTGAAGGAGCTCTCCAGGAACTCTTTCACAAGGGCATGAATCCCATGTATGAGGACAATGCCCTTATGACCCAGTCATCTACCAAAGACCCCACCTTCTAATAACATCATATTGGGGGATAGAATTTCAACATATGAATTTTGGGGACACAAGCATTCTGTCTGTATCACCTACTATATCTGAAGGTAGGTGAATCTAAATTGATAAAAATTTTAACTTTTAAAAAATAAATGTAGAGGCAATACAATGGATAAAGGATCGTTTTTTCAAGAATGGTGAAAGCTGAACATCCACTTGCAAAAAGGGAAAAAAAAGAATCTAGACACAGATCACCTTATTCTTTTCAGGAAAATTAAATCACAGTGGATCAGAGACCTAAATGTAAATTGTGAAATTATGAAACTCCTAGAAGATAATATAGGAGAATATCTAGATGAGTTTGGGTTTTATAATAACTTTTTAGGTATAATTTAATTTAGGCACAATCAATGAAAGATATAATTGATAAGCTGGACTTCATTAAAGTTAAAATTTTCTCCTTTGTGAAAGACTCTATCAAAAGAAAAAAGATAAGCCATAAACTGGGAGAAAATATTTGCAAAAGACATATCTGCTAAAGGACCATTATCCAAAATATATTTAAAAAAACCCTTAAAACCAAACAATAGGAAAACAAAAAAACCAATTTAAAAGTGAGCCAAAGACCTTAGCAAATAGAAGATATATAGGTGTCAAAAAAGCATATGAAAAGATGATCCATATCATTTATCATCAGGGAAATGCAAATTAAAACAATATTAGAAGCCACTACACACTCATTATAATAGCACAGATTCAGAACACTGACAATATCAAATGCTATTGAGGATGTGGAGCCACAGGAACTCTTATTCATTGCTAGCGGGAATGTGTTTTATTTTATTTTTTATTTCCATTGGTTACTGGGGAACAGGTAGTATTTGGTTGCATGAGTAAGTTCTTGAGTGGTGATTTGTGAGATTTTGGTACACTCATCACTGGAGCAGTAACACTGCTATTTGTAGTCTTTTATCCCTCACCCACTTCACACCCTTTCCCCCTGACTCCCCAAAGTCCACTGTGTCATTCTTATACCTTTGCATCCTCATAGCTTCACTCCCACTTATAAGTGAGAACATATGATGTTTGGTTTTTCATTCCTGAGTTATTTCACTTAGAATGATAGTCTCCAATCTCATCCAGGTTGCTGCAAATGCCATTAATTAATTCCTTTTTATGGCTGAGTAGTATTCCATCATATATATATAAATAAATACACACACACACACACACACACCCTACAGTTTGTTTATCCACTCATTGATTGATGGACATTTGGGTTGGCTCTACATTTTTGCAATTGTGAATTGTGTCGCTATATACATATGTGCACAAGTATCTTTTTTTGTATAATGACTTATTTTCCTTTGGGCAGATACCCAGAGGTAGTATTCCAGGATCAAAGGGTAACTCTACTTTTAGGTCTTTAATGAATCTCCACACTGTTTTCCATAGTGGTTGGACTAGTTTATATTCCCACCAGCAGTGTAGAAGTGTTCCCTGTTTACCGCATCCACACCAACATGTATTTTTTTTATTTGTTTGATTATGGTTATTCTTGCAGGAGTAAGGTGATATAGCTTTATGGTTTTGATTTGCATTTCCCTAGTCATTAGTGATGCTGAGCATTTTTCACACGTTTGTTGGCCATTTGTATATCTTCTTTTGAAAACTGTTTATTCATATCCTTAGCCCACCTTCCGATGGGACTGTTTGTTTTTTTTCTTGTTGAGTTGTTTGAGTCCATTGTAGATTCTTGATATCGGTCCTTTGACAGATGTATAGATTGTGAAGATTTTCTCCCACTGTATGGGTTTTCTGTTTGCTCTGCTGACTGTTCCTTTTGCCATGCAAAAGCTCTTTAATTAAGTCCCAGCTATTTATGTTTCTTTTTATTGCATTTGGTTTTGGGTTTTTGGTCATGAAATCATTTGCCTAAGCTAATGTCTAGAAAGGTTTTTCCAATGTTATCTTCTAGAATTTTTATAATTTCAGGTCTTAGATTAAGTCTGTAATTCATCTGGAGTTGATTTTCGTATAAGGTGAGAGATGAGAATCCAGTTTCATTTTACATGTGGCTAGCCAATTATCCCAGCACCATTTGTTGAAAAGGATGTTCTTTCCCCACTTTATGTTTTTGTTTGCTTTGTCAAAGATCAGTTGGCTGTAAGTCTTTGGGTTTATTTCTGGGTTCTCTATTCTGTTCCATTGGTCTATGTGCCTATTTTTATACCAGTACCATGCTGTTTTGGTGACTGTGGCCTTATACTATAGCTTGAAATCATGTAATGTGATGCCTTCAGATTTGTTCTTTTTGCTTAGTCTTGCTTTGGCTATTCAGGTTCTTTTTTTGGTTCCATATGGATTTTAGAATTGTTTTTTTCTAATTCTGTGATGAATGATGGTAGTATTTCTATGGAATTGCATTAAATTTGTAGATTGCTTTTGGCAGTGTGGCCATTTTCACAATATTGATTCTACCCATCCATGAACATGGGATGTGTTTCCATTTGTTTGTGTCATCTATGATTTCTTTCTGCAGTGTTTTGTAGTTTTTCTTGTAGATGTCGTTCACGTCTTTGTTTAGGTGTATTTTTAAGTATTTTATTTTCGCAGGTATTATAAAAGGGATTGAGTTCTTGATTTGATTCTCAGCTTGGTTGCTGTTGGTGTATAGAAGAGCTACTGATTTGTGTACATTAATTTTATGTCTGAAAACTTTGCTGAATTCTTTGATCCGTTCTAGGAGTGTTCTGGAGGAGCCTTTAGGGTTTTCCAGTTAAATGATTATATCACTAGCAAACAGCTACAGTTTGGCATCCTCTTTACCAATTTGGATGCAGTTTATTTCTTTCTCTTTTCTGATTGCTCTGGCTAGGACTTCCAGTATTATGTCGAAGAGGAGTGGTGACAGTGGGCATCCTTGTCTTGTGTTAGTTCTCAGAGAAAATGCTTTTGACTTTTATCTGTTCACTATTATGTTGGCTGTGGGTTTCTCATAGATGGCTTTTATTATACTGAGATATGTCCTTTGCATGCTGATTTTGCTGAGAGTTTTAATCATAAAGCGATGCCTGATTTTGTCGAATACTTTTTCCGCATCGATTGAGATGATCTTGTGATTTTTGTTTTTAATTCTTTTTATGTGGCATATCACATTTATTGACTTGTGTGTAATAAACCATCTCTACATCCCTGGTATAAAACCCACTTAATCATGGTGGATTATCTTTTTGATATGTTGTTAGATTTGGTTAGCTAGCATTCTGTTAAGGATTTTTCATCTGTGCTCACCAGGGATATTGGTCTGCAGCTTTCTTTTTTGGTTATGCCCATTCCTGTTTTTGGTATTAGGGTGATATGGGCTTCATAGAATGATTTAGGGAGGATTTCCTCTTTATCTTGTGGAATAGTGTTAATAGGATTGGTACCAATTCTTCTTTGAATCTGGTAGAATTCTGTGGTAAATCTGGTCCTGAACTTTCTTGTTGTTAGTAATTTTAAAATTACCATTTTAATCTTGCTGCTTGTTATTGCTATGTTCAGGGTATGTAATTCTTCCTGATTTAAGCTAGGAAGGTTGTATCTTTCCAGAAATTTATCCATCTCTTATAGGTTTTCTAGTTAATGCATGTAAAGGTGTTCATAGTGGCCTTGAATGACCTTTTTTATTTCTGTGGTGTCAGTTGTAATATCTCCCATTTCATTTCTTATTGAGTTTATTGTATTTTCTCTCTTCTTTTCTTGGTTAATCTTGCTAATGGCTTATCAATTATATTTATCTTTTCAAAGAACCAGCTTTTTGTTTCCTTTATCTTTTGTATTTTTTTGTTTCAATTTCATTTAGTTCTGCTCTGATCTTGGTTATTTCCTTTCTTCTGCTGGGTTTAGGTTTCAATTTGTTCTTGTTTCTCTAGTTCCTTAAGGTGTGACCTTAGATTGTCTGTTTGTGCTCTTTCATACTTTTCGATGTAGGTGTTTAGGGCTATGGACTTTCCTCAGCACTGCCTTTTCTGTGTTCCTGGGGTTTTGATAGGTTGTGTCACTACTGTCATCCAGTTCAAAGAATTATTTAATTTCCATCTTGATTTCATTTTTGACCCAATGATTACTCAGGAGCAGGTTAGTTAATTTCCATGTATTTGCATGGTTTTGAAGTTTTCTTTTGGAGATGATTTCCAGTTTTATTCTACTGTGGTCTGACAGAGTGTTTGATATAACTTCAATTTTCTTAAATATATTGAGGCTCATTTTGTGGCCTATCATATAATTTATCTTGGATAAAGTTCCATTTGCTGTTGAATAGAAGGTGTATTCTGCAGTTTTTGGATTGAATGTTAACAAAGTCCATTTGTTCCAAGGTGTAGTTTAATTCATTGTTTCTTTGTTGACTTTCTATCTTGATGAATGGTGTAGTGCTATCAGTGGAGTGTTTAAGTCCCCCATTATTATTGTGTTGCTGTCTATCTCATTTCTTAGGTCTACCAATAATTATTTTTGTAAATTCAGGAGCTCCAGTGTTAAGTGCATATATATTTAGGATTGTGATATTTTCCTGTTGGACAAGACATTTTATCATTATATAATGTCCCTCTTGTATTTTTGTAACTGCTGTTGCTTTAGTTTGATTTGTGTGATATACTAATAGCTACTCCTGCTCACTTTTTGTGTCCATTTGTCTGAAATGTCTTTTTCCATCCCTTGGCCTTAAGTTTGTGCAAATCCTTATGTGTTAGGTGAGTGTCTTGAAGGCAGCAGATAGTTGGTTGGTGAATTCTTATCCTTTCTGCAATTACATATCTTTTAAGTAGAGCATTTAGGCCATTTACATTCAATGATAGTATCGAGACATGAGGTAGCATTCCAGTCATCATGCTATTTGTTGCCTGTATAGGTTGGTTTTTTTGTTTTTTAATTGTATTTTTGTTTTATAGGTTCTGTGAAATTTATGCTTTATAGAAGTTCTGTTTTGATGTGTTTCCAGGGTTTGTTTCGAGATTTAGAACTCTTTTTAGCAGTTCTGGTAGTGGTGGCTTGGTAGTGGCAAATTCTCTCAGCATTTGTTTGAAGAAGTCTGTATCTTTCCATCATATATGAAACTTAGTATCTCTGGATACAGAATTCTTGGCTGGTGATTGTTTTGTTTGATGAGGCTGAAGATAGGGTTCCAATCGCTTGTAGCTTGTAAGATTTCTGCTGAGAAATCTGCTGTTAATCTAATAGGTTTTCCCTTACAGGTTACCTGGTGCTTTTGTCTCACAGCTTTTAAGATTCTTTCCTTTGTCTTAACTTTAGATAACCTGATGACAATGAGCCTATGATTTTTTTGTTATAAATTTCTCTGGTGTGCTTATTGCTTCTTGTGTTTGGATAACTAAGTCTCTAGCAAGGCCAGGGAAGTTTTCCTCATTATTTCCCCAAATAAGTTTTGCAAACTTTTAGATTTCTCTTCTTCCTTGGGAACATTGATTATTCTTATATTAAGTTTGGTCATTTACCATAATCCCAGACATCTTGGAGGCTTTGTTTGTATTTTCTTATTCTTTTTTCATTGTCTTTGTTGAATTGGGTTAATTTGAAGACATTGTGTTCAAGCTCTGAATTTCTTTCTTCTACTTGGTCAATTCTATTGCTGAAACTTTCCAGAGCATTTTGCATTTCTATAAATATTTCCATTGTTTCCTGAAGTTTTTGTTGTTGCATATTTATAATATGTATTTCCTTGAATATTTCTCCCTCCACTTCTTGTATCATGTTTTGGATTTCCTTACATTGATTTTTGCCTTTCTCTGGTTCCTCCTTGATTAGCTTAATAACTAACTTCCTAAATTCTTTTTCAGGTAGATCAGGGATTCTTCTTGGTTTGAATGAATTGTTGGAGAGCTAGTGTGATTTTTTTGTAGGTGTTAAAGAATCTTGTTTTGTCATATTACCAGAGTTGATTTTCTGGTTCCTTCTTGTTTGGGTAGGCTCTGTCAGGGGGAAGGTCTAGGGCTCAAGGCTTTTGTTCAGATTCTTTTTCCCCCTGGGGTGTTCCCTTGATGTAGTACTCTCCCCTTTTCCTATAGATGTGGCTTTCTGAGAGCTGAGGGATAGTGATTGTTATTTCTCTTCTGGTTCTAGCTACCAAGCAAGTCTACCAGGCTCTGGGCTGGTACTGGGAGCTGTCTGCACAGGGTCCTGTGATGTTAATCATCTGTGGGTCTCTCAGCCATGGATACCAGCACAGTATTTGGGGTGTATTCAGGTCCTGCAGGAGCAGTCTGCTTCCTTCAGGGAGTCTGTGGTTCCTTTCTGGCGCAGTCATTTTGGAAGACAGTTTGGAAGTTTCTTATAAAACTAATCACATTCTTATAATATTATCCAGCCATCACACTCCTTGGTATCTGCCCAAAGGAATTGAAAACTTACGTTCATACAATAACTTGCACACATTCAGACAATGGAATATTATTCGGTGTTAAAAAGAAATTACTTATTAAGTCATGAAAAAACATGGAGGAAACTTAAATGCATATTACAAAGTGAAATAAGCCAATCTGAAAGACTACATACAGTTTGATTTCAAGTATATGACATTCTGGAAAATGTAAAACTAGAGACAATAAAAAGGGCATTGGAAGCAGGGATTAATAGGCAAAGGATAGAGGATTTTTAAGACACTGAAAATACTTTATATGGTATTATAATGATGGATATATGTCATTATATAGTTGTCCAAACCCATAGAATATGCAACACCAAAAGTGAATCCTAATGTAAACTAGGCACTTTGGGTGACATGATGTGTCAATGAGGGTTCATCAGTTGTAACAAAAGTACTGCTGTGGTGGGGGTTGTTGATCATGGGGATATTTATGTGTAGGGGCAGGAAATGTAAGGAAAATCTCTGTACCTCTGCTCAATTTTGCTGTAAAGTTAAAACTGCTCTAAAAAATGTCTATTAAAAACTGTAAAATTGTTTTCAAATTCTGATTAATAATTCAACCTGATCACTGAAAAGTATTTAGTCTACAGTACCTACTTCAATGATTAGATAACATCCTAAAACTTTCTAGAGATTGAAGAGACTTTGTGATTTATCTAATTCAGTCATTGAGTTTTATAATTGAGGAAACTGAGATCTAAAGAGTTTATCTTTTTTCAAGATTGTAGAATATAATTTTTTGTTCACAGTCAAGATGTGTTCAGATTTCTTCCAGCCTAATTGAGCACTTTTTCTATAATGTCTTTCTGTCTCTCATTGGTTCTTTTGAAATTTTAGCGTATTTTTAATGCAAACAATGTATATATCTTGGGGCCTTGGTATATATATTCAGGGACCTCATAAATGTAAGTTACCTATTCTCATTGCACTACTTCTCATAATATTAATTTGCTTTAGAATTCCTTGTTCAGTAAAGTTCCAGTGAAACAGTTACAAATTTGGAATTATTATTATCAAAATGACTATTACTGTATTCTAATAGTGCCTGTAATTTCATTAGCTTTATAAGATTTTCAATAGGATACATTTTGTTTGCATGCCTGTGCATTTTCCCATCTTGAAAAGATAAAAATTAAGCTTTTTAAAGCTAATAACTCAAGGAGAAACCCAACTGGGTTTTAATTTGACAACGTTAGTCACGTGTATGCCAGACTCACAGCTTGCATTTTCCCCCTTACTATGCAATTATCTGTAAATACTGTATGTGCTCAGCTAAAATGCTAGGAAGTCTACAATTACATTAATGTAGCTCCTTAATTGCATATAATGAGATTTTCAGGCTACTGCAACCTATCACATTTATCATATTCTTAATAAAATTAATCAGTTTTTATCTAAGACCTTTTTATTTACTCTTCATTTAATTTAGAGAAACTCTAAAAAAAATACAATTCTTGAGAAACTAAATCATGTCAGATGAAGGAAGAAAATATGAAATCCAGGTTAAGAACTGAATCTACTTAAGAAGCAGTTACCAAAAACTCCAAGTCTCATTGATGAGACATTTTCTGCCCCAAGTGGCAAACAACTGAGTCATGCTAGGACTCTTGGCTTATAAGATTCGCAGGTGTCTTTTGGGGCAAAATATGAATGTTTGTAACCCCTTTGATGTATAAAACAGGTATCCCTTGGTATATAAAGTAGATGTATTATCCTTCAGAAGTTAGTTACCTTTAAGGCAAATATCTTCTCATTAGTCCCATTTGCACTGACAGCCATTAAGAAATCCAACTGGTATTTTAAGACCAAAGAATCTCAAGCATATATATATGTGTGTGTGTGTGTGTGTGTGTGTGTGTGTGTGTGTGTGTGTGTGTGTGTATTTCATAATAAAGACAATTGTTCATAAGAAAAGGTTAATAGTATTCAAAAATCATGGGAAAGTACACATGCTGACCCAAAAAATACCAAACTCTGTTTAATCCTGTAGTAAAGAGAGAGAGTCAAGCCCTAAGGAATGAGCAGGGGTGGGTTATAGGGCCTGGGCAGAATTCATTATGGGGGCCCAGATCTGTGAGGGGCAGTCTCCAAAGTGACTAGTTACACATTGATTTGCTTGCTCTCTCCGGTTCACACTCACTCATCCTCTCTCTTTACATTGCTCTAGCCTCATCACACCTGCTACTTGTTTGCTCAAAGCTTTTTATTCTGGCATCTGCAACTCCAGCATTGAATCCTTCTCTCTACTTATTTATTTATTTATTTTGAGACAGAGTCTCACTCTGTCACCCAGGGTGGAGTGCAATGTCATGATCTTGGCTCACTGCAACCTCCACCTCCCAGGCTCAAGCAATCCAGCTACCTAGCCTCTGGAGTAGCTGGGACCATAGGCACATGCCACCACACCCATCTAATTATTCTGTAGGTTTTTGTAGAGATTGGGTTTCACCATGTTGCCCAGGCTGGTCTTGAATACCTGAGCTCAAGTGATCTGTCCCCCTCAGCTTCCCAAAGTCCTCTCTCCTTATAGTTGAGCAGAAGACCTTGGGTACAAGTATGGGAACAACTAAACTGTTTCTTTTTCCACCTTCTGGAGAAACCTTGGCACAGAAATGGAAGTGTAGGCCCAGACATGCTGCTTTTGTCTTCCAGTCTCACCACACCTCTCAGAATCTTCTCTCCAGCTGCCTCTAGTGGCTCCATGGGCTCAGTGAAAACTTCTTTTGGACTATGGCCCCTGGGTCCTGAGAGTTTGAATTCTGTCTGGGACCACATAGTTCCTAGAGAAGTAGTGTATTCCTCCAGTAATGTCAAGTTTCCCAGAGAACCTCTGGCCATTGATGCATGGCCTAAAGGACACCGGAAGAAGTGGGGGGTGGGAAGGAGAGATATAACATGTGTTGAGAGGAGGAGAATAGATAATGACAGAGAGACATGTGAAGACAGGAAGTCCCTAGTCAAGATCTGATTTGCTCAAGTGTGTTGGTGACCATCAGAGACAGCACAGCATGAGGGTTGCAAGCCCAGGCAATGGAACTAGGATTCAAATCCCAATACCATTTCTTGGCTGTGTGACCTTTGGCAAGTTATTTGTTCCTCTGTGCCTAATTTTCATCATCTGAATAATGGAGGTAACAGCTGTGATACGGTTATGGTGAGGCATTTTTAAGAAGCAGAGAATAAATGTTAGGACATGTATGCTATTATCAGTAGCCCCAAGGTTGAGGGCATGCTCAGTTCATTCTTCTTTATGAAGTGCCTTGCACTAGTTTTGGGGTCAAAATATTGTCTATCCTTGGGTAAAATTAGTACACTTGGATTTTTAGGGAATGTAGGTAGTATCTATTTGTTTCCTGTTATGTACATACTGTTGCTGTGAAATGCTGCTTCTCAGGTTGCCATCTCATGAAATATTTGTCCTACATATTTAACATATATGGGGGCAGGGTCCCCCACACTAGAAGCTTTAAATTGTAACATCTCTAATGACAAAAGGCTTTGAGGCGTTTTCCTCTAGGACAGTATGTTCATATTTTCTTTTCTTTTCTTTTCTTTCTTTCTTTCTTTCTTTTTTTTTTTTTTTTTTTTTTTTGACAGAGTCTCGCTCTGTCACCAGGCTGGAGTGCAGTGGTGTGATCCCGGCTCACTGCAACTTCCATTTGCTGGTTTCAAGCAATTCTCCTGCCTCAGCCTCCTGAGTAGCTGGGACTACAGGCCCGCACCACCATGCCTGGCTAATTTTTTGTACTTTTAGTAGAGATGGGGTTTCACCATGTTGGCTACAATGGTCTCGATCTCTTGACCTTGTGATCCACCCACCTCGGCCTCCCAAAGCATGGGATTACAGGCGTGAGCCACCGCACCCAGCCAATATGTTAATATTTTCTATGAACCAATTGCTTTCCTTCATGATTTTCTTTTTTGGTAATTTCTGTCTTCTCTACCACCATCTCCCAAGTCCTTAATCCTAAGTACTAAATACCATATTTAATAGTGCTCCATGAAGGTTGAGAGTTCTTGGTTTTGTATTTATTCTACTGAGAACTATCATCCAGGTCTTACTGGTGAACATAAGAATGATAAAGTAGATTTTAGGAGAAATTCTTACTTTCTGCTTCCTCTTCCTATTTGCCTTCTGCAACGAGTTGTCTTGTTGGTTAGACAAATTTTAAAAAATACCAAGCTTATAATAATCTTTTTATTTTCTTTTTTTGCACAGTTTTATGGAATTCTAGTTTTGGAAATGCTGAAATTGGGTGTGATGTGTGGAGGAATAGCTCTCTGTGGCTGCCTGGAGAGTGTGAGAATGTTTAGGGGCACTGCGTTATTTGCTAGCCTGCCTGCCTGCTTGACCTGATGCATTGGTATCTGAGAGAAATGAATCTCAGGAGAGAATTTATTTGGGTCACCATAGCAACAGGAAGGGGGGTGCAGCAATCAGTCTGGAAGCCTATAAAGAATGCACACAAGTCAGTATGACAACTGCAATACCTACACTTAAGCTCCGTGAGTTGAAATGTTTCAGGGAAAGTCTAATATTTAACTTTTCCAGTGGCATTCAAACTTTTCTTTGGCCATTGGTGGTTAATGTGGCATGACTCAGGCTTTGATGTCTGATGTCTTTTTAAGAAGTTCGATTCCTAGAGGAATTCAGTGACTATTACATTTTGAGTCATAATACTCCTGTGGCAGTCTAGCAGGAATAAACTTTTTTTTTTTTAATTATCCTGTTCTTTCTTTTTGGTTTCTGACTAATAAAAAAAAATGTTCTTTTTACCGATGTGTACTAACACTGGGTGTCCTTCTTTATCATTCCATTACTGAGCCGAACATTTTAAATGTCATTTAGAAGTACATTATATTGAGCTGCTCACAAAGAAATGTCTTTCATGTTGGGATTCAATATGGGAATTTAATTCAGCCTTGCACTGAGATACTGGAAAGATTAACAGATTATGGGATGAGAATGGAAATTTAAATGACAGATCAAAGAGAGTTGAGTAGGCTGTCATCTTCTCTTCCCTAGCTAAGAGACAGATGAGTGAAATAAAGCACATGTATTTGAAAAGAAACAGATATAAAAGTACGTTACACACGTTTGTTTGAAATCTCCTCACCACAACCTGCATGTTGGAATCTGTAGAGGTGTGGCAATCTGAAAAATGTGGTGGTACCAAGCCACCTGTTCTCTTCCCACCCATGATATGTTCTTATTCCTGTCCCAGTCCCAGTCTTTTTCTTGCTCTTCTTCCTACTTCAAATTCTCTAGTTCTTGTGCGGAGCCTGCTCTTAGTTCCTTCTGGACACTGAGTAGGGTGGCCAACTGTCCGATTTTGCCTGGGACTATCACATTTTTAGCACTGAAGGTCTCATGCTCCTCAGTCCCGGGTAAACCAGACGTAGTTATATAGTAACTATCACAACTCTCTTCTTCCCATCTTAAACTATACATTACTAGAAGGCCAGACAGGTTTGTTCCCCTAAGTGTTCTTTGCAATTCCTACTTACTTTCTATATTCTGTTCCCTGTTACCACTCTGTTCTCTGCCACTTATGATTTGCAAATGGTCCAGACATGCACTGTACTATACTAGCTACATGTGGCTATTTAAATTTAAAATAATTGAAATCACATAAGATTAAAAATAGGTTCCTCAGTCTCTCTAGCCAAGTGCTCAATAGTCTCATGTGGCTAGTGGCCGTTGGACAGTGCAATACAGAGCTTTTCTTAGAGTATTTTAGTGGACAGTGCAGGTCTATGTAACAGCTCCTGAGAGAAGGGGTTGGGCAGTGGCAGGAATACGCAGGCAAAATTTCCTTGCAATTTGTGGCTAAGATATAATGTTAGCTGGAAATGTGAAGTGCTGAAGAACCAAGTCATCTTTAGGTTCCGTTTCCTTTGAATTTTTTTTATACTCACTATGGAACACATAATAAGGCTCTCTGTCACCTTTATCGAGCCATTCGTCAAATAGGTATTGAACATCTGTGCTGGGGATAGTATGATGAATTATGGTGTCTGCTTTCTAGTAACTTATAGTCTAAAATGGGAAGAAGAGGAGTTGTGATAATCATCATGTAAGTAGACTCTTCGCAATGTACATAGGAGGGGTTGATTAGTAGTTGAACTTGATGGCCAGAGAGAGCTTGGTAGAGGGGATGATGATGAAGCAAGGAATTGAAGAAGCAGAGAGAGGCAGGGTGTTAATGCATGGACACGGGTGTAGACACTGGTGCTGAACTGCCTGGGTTTGAATCTAGCTTCCTCCCTTCAGCCGTCGATGTACTGACTGTGTGACATTGGCAAGTTTCCTACTTGTTCTGTGCCTAGATTTTCTCATCTATAAAATGAGGAGAATAATAGTACCTGTCTCACAGGGCTGTTGTGATGATTAAATGAGTTAATGCTCATAAGGCTCATCGATTAAGACCTGGCACATGCTGAGAGCTATGTAACTATTTGCAAACTACAATGACCAAGAAGAAAGGGTACATGAGATACAGAATGTGGAAAGCATAGACATTACAGTGGCATGGGAGGATTAGAGAACCACAGGCTTTCTGGAACTTGGTTAAAATGGTGGTGGAAGGTGGTGATGTTAGGGGTGTATGGTGAGTGGGGAGTTGAGAAGGAAGGAATGTGTGAAAGGAAGAGAGATTGTTGGGAAAGTTGATCTACTTATGGGTCGTGCCTACCAAAGTTTGGAGACATCATTCTGCAAGTGATAGAAAGTTGTTAAGTTTTTTAAACAGAGAAAGGAGGAGATAAGATGTAGAGTTTACAAATGTCCAACCCAGTGGCTGGGAGGATGCATTTGAGAAGATTGACAGCATCTGAAATGTGAGGACACCTGTAAGGAGACAATGAATTCAAGAGATATTAAGAGGTTTTAAAAGAAAAGGGAATTTGGTGGCTAATTAGGTATGGGAAATGAGTGAAAGGGAGAAATCTTATATGATAATCAACATATTAGTTAACCCAATGTACTTCAAAAAAAGAGTTAAATTTGAGGGGCTGGATGTGGTGGCTCACGCCTGTCACCCCAGCACTTTGGGAGACCAAGTTGAGTGGATCACAAGGTCAGGAGATTGAGACCAACCTGGCCAACATGTGAAACCCCACCTCTGCTAAAAATACAAACAACTTAGCTAGGCTTGGTGGCGCATGCCTGTAGTCCCAGCTATTCAGGAGGCTGGGGCAGGAGAATTGCTTGAACCAGGAAGTGGATATTGCAGTGAGCTGAGATCGCGCCACTGCACTACAGCCTGGGTGACAGTGTGAGATTCTGTCTCGAAAAAAAAAAAAAAAATTGGGGAGCTAATTTCAGTTTTCCCTGCCTTTAGATCTCACAAAAGATATGCTATTATTCTTGATCACTAATCTGTAAACTCAAATGGAGCTTTAATTTTTTTAAAAATAAAATGTCCTTATGATATGGAGAAAAAACAAAGGAAAATTTGAGAATGGAATATGGTAGAAAGTTTAACATCATTCTGTTATTCTAAGTTATTGCTTTGTCTCTGGAAAAGTAATAAAAGCTTATTTCCTTTATAACTTCATCTGTGTACCCAAGGCTGTCACATTAACCCCACATTAGTATTAGATTTTAATAAAGGACAACACGGCAGGAAGAAAGATGTTTGCTAAATCTAGAGAGTAGGCCATATAATTTAGTTTTTGGAGGGTTTCAAATACTGTTTTTATTTTTTCATTGTCTTGGAAATGATATTTGACTTTGTCAAATAACTGCAACAGAAAACAAAGGCTATGTTCAAATAGTACTTGGAAGATGTTGCTGAACAACATAAGCAGAGATCTTACCGGCTTCTTTGCTGTTTTACTTTACTGGTTTACGTATTGGTAGCATTTTGTAGCCAAAAGGGAGTTGGATTTCTTGATAAGAACAGAGTTCCTTGGGGTCATCTCTGGGTTGTCCAAGACATATCTTCGAGGATCATCTTCTCTGGTGTGCTCTTTTCCTTTCTCACATCCTCCTTACTTAATGAGACTGGTGATTGCTTTATGTGACCTCTTGTAACGCTTGAGACTCCAATGACTAGTGAGCTTTGGTCCTCAGCCCTGAGCTGCCTCCTGCTGCTCATTCCCTTGGATGATGTCTTAGCATCCTTTTTCTGAGAGCCTTGTCCCTTCCAGCTCCTTCTGTAGGATGCAGGTTTCCTTCCCTAGGCAATTCAAGCCCAGATTTTTCCAAGGATAGAGGAATTCTTTAATATCACCACTTCCCACCTCCCATCCCAGTATGTAAGTATGTCACCCTCAAGACAATTGGTATTGTTTATTTTATGTCCATTTTGTTTCTTGGCTCTAGAAGAAGATTTGAAAAGAAGGGAGAGGCATGGAGCTACCTGTTTATATCTCCTACAAGACTTACTGAAATATGAAAGTGGCCAGGCATGGTGGTTCATGCCTGTAATCCCAGCACTTTGGGAGGCCGAGGCAGGCAGATCACTTGAGGTCAGGAGTTCAAGATCAGGCCGGCTAACATGGCAAAACCCTGTCTCTAAGTAAAAATACAAAAAGTAGCCAGGCATGGTGATGGGTGTCTGTAATCCCAGCTACTTGGTAGGCTGAGGCACAAGAATCACTTGAACCCAAGAAAGGGAGGTTGCAGTGAGCAGAGACTGTACCACTGCAGTCCAGCCTGAGTGACAGAGTGAGACTCCATCTCAAAAACCAAAACAAAACAAAACAAAAAGAAAGAAATCTGAGACAGAGGCTCAAAATGTCAGGTGAAATAGAATTAAGCAATGGCCTGTGGCCTTTAGTAGTCGATGCCATGCCTGCCTCCTGGTAGCAAAAAGCAGCAAGCACTTGCTAGATTTGTTTTGGCATTTTTCCAGGAATGTTTTTTAACTCTCTGATTTTAAGTGAGATTAGTCCCTCTGTCACCACTTTCCCATGACAGCCTCTTTGGATCTTCATTAGTACTGAAGTATGATACAACAGCTAACGTTTTGTGTTGCTTCCTGTGTGCCAGGCACTGTGTCAAGTATCATGATTTCTTTTAGTCTTTATTATAACCTGAGGATGTATGTACAGTTATTACCTATTCTTTGCAGGTGAGGAAGCTGTAATTCAAAGAGGCTGAGGGATTTATACAAAGTCACCCAGTAAAAAGTAGAGAAGCTGGGATTCCAATCAAGGGGAGCCTGGCTCTAGAAACCATGATTTTAATAGCCGCCACCAGCTGCTCACATATATACCTTGTTTGGCTAGGAGGCACCACATCCAGTAATTAAGGCTGAAGAGCTGTCACTTAGTACATAGGATTTTGCAGAAACCAGACCTTATGTTCCATTAGATGTGAGGGACATCCATATCCTACTACTCAGGGTTCCCAAAATGCTCCTCAGAATCTTAGAGAAAAAACTGCCACAGCTCAGCACCTAACTGTTGGACTTCCACAAGAGTAACTTTGTCTTTACAAGACATTGTGGTAGCAGTGGCTCATACTCTATGAGGAGCAAGGCATTATTTTTATCATTCCCATTTTTGTAGACAGAAAAAAGGAAACTGAGCAAATTAAGTGACTTCCCTAAGGTGGAGCTGCAAGTCTTCAGAGGTGACAAAAAAGGTACTGAGAAGATAAAGAAATCTCAACTTTCTTTCAAAGTCCCCTAAGGCTGTGGCTTATAGGATTCTCTTCGCTTCTTCAGCTTATATAAAGCCCCTGCAAGGGTCTGAGATGACCTCTCCTTTTTCCCTGGGAGGGCTAATGCAACCACAGCAACAAGTTTCTGTGTGGGCCCAAGTTTGTCGATTCATTTAAGAACTGACTTTTGTTGTGTTCTTTCCACTCAGGAAGGGCTCTCGCTTTTTCTTCGGTGCTTACTCAATCATACTGCCCATTTGCTGCTGAGAAAGGCCACAGAGTATTTTTATTCTGGTCATCCTCTCATTACCCTTCTATACAGTAGCCACAGGCACGGTGTAGGTAGCATTTATAGTGGTTTTTAGTAGAGCTGGCATTCCTTTCTGTTTTTCCAAAACACAGCTAAGAAAAATCTCCTGGTAGTTAGAGAGAATGGAAGCTGCTCACCCACAGGTCAAATCCTATTACAAAGAATGCTGCTACTGCCGACATCTCCGTATGATGAAAAGGATTTTCAGCCATAGCACCCATCTTTCAGAAAGCAACATAAGACCCATTTACGCCTTCCAGCTGCTGTTTCATCTCCTTCCTTTCATCTTAATCACTTCTGGAGCACTATTCCGTCTCAGCATTTGAAATTCCCAGAGACCCCTTTCAGAATAGCTCTTATTTCTCCAAATTACACAGAGCTCCACGGAGCCCAGCCTCCTTTACAAAGATTGTTGAAGGCTCCCTGACTGTCAGATCCAAAGGCTGCTTCTCAGCCACTGCAATGCTTCTGGTGCTGCAACCTACACCTTTATCCTTAACTAGCAAACTCTCTGAGGACCCAACACAATGCCTGGTACTTAATAGGAACACAGCAAGATCACCCACTCTGACTTGGGCCTCTGAGGAATGGGCTGACTATTATTTCTCTGACAATTCCTCTGTACCTCCCTTTTCCCACTTAAATACTTTGTGCAGCTTAAGCCTGAGTTTCTAAACTTTCCATCTCTATTTGCCTTCTCTCTTCCTCTTGATTTATCATTGACACCCTTTGGCTTACTGTTTCATCTCTTTCAGCCTCTACGATTACGTACTTACTTCAGCCCCTGTGATGTTCTTCATCCCTAATCCTCTCCACACACAGGAACACCCACAGACTAAATATTCTTGGATACTGCTTCCAACAAAGGACTTAGAAGTTTTCTTCCAGGCCAGGCGCAGTGGCTCATTCCTGTAATCCTGGCACTTTGGGATGACGAGACGGGAGAGTCACTTCAGCCCAGGAGTTTGATAGATTGTGCAACATAGGGAAACCCCATCTTTACCGATAATAAAATAAAAAATTAGCCAGGTGTGGTGGTGCATGTCTGTGGTCCCATCTACTAGGGAGACTGAGGAGGGAGTATTGTTTGAGTTCAGAAAGTTAAAGTTGCAGTGAACTGTGATTGTGTCACTGTACTCCAGCCTGGAGGATAAAGCAAGACCCTGCTTTAAAAAATTTTTTTTTCTTCTCTTAAGGCAGTGATTTGAACCTGTGTTCACATATTTTCCTATTCTGTTTACAGATACATATAATAGATTTATCCATTCCCCGCAATGGCTTTGCCTTTCCAACCACTTAGATTGAAGGTTGGCCAGATTTTTCTAGAAAGTGCCAGATAGTAAATATTTTAGGCTGTATAGGCTGCATGGTCTCTTTGGATATGAAAGTAATTGGACTGGGTGCAGTGGTTCACACCTGTAATCCCAGCACTTTGGGAGGCCGAGGTTGGCAGATCACCCGAAGTCAGGAGTTCATGACCAGCCTGGCCAATATGGTGAAACCCTGTCTCTACAAAACTATAAAAATTGGCTGGATGTCCATGCAGAAGTTTGCTGCAGGGGCAGGTGGCTCATGAAGAACCTTTGCTAGGGCAGTGTGGAAGGGAAATATGGGATTGGAGCCTCCATACAGAGTCCCTACTGGGGTACTGCCTAGTGGAGCTATGAGAAGAGGGCCACCATCCTCCAGAACCCAGAATGGTAGATCCATCAACAGCTTGCACCATGTGCCTGGAAAAGCCACAGAAACTCAATGCCAGCCTGTGAAAGCAGCCAGGAGAGAGACTGTGCCCTGCAAAGCCACAGGGGTAGAACTGCCCAATACCATGGGAATCTATCTCTTGCATCAGTGTGACCTGGATGTGAGACATGTAGTCAAAGGAGATCATTTTGGAGCTCTAAGATTTGACTGCCCCACTGGATTTCAGACTTGCTTGGGACCTGTAGCCTCTTTGTTCTTTGCCAGTTTCTTCCATTTAAAATGGCTGTATTTAACCAATGCCTGTACCCACATTGTATCTAGGAAGTAACTAACTTGCTTTAATTTTACAGGCTCATAGGTGGAAGGGACTTGCCTTGTCTCTGATGAGATGTTGGACTATGGACTTCTGAATTAATGCTGAAACGAGTTAAGACTTTGAAGGACTGTTAGGAAAGCATGACAGGTTTGAAATGTGACGATGTGAGAACTGGGAGGGACCAGAGGAGGAACAATATGGTTTGGCTGTGTCCCCACCCAAATCTCATCTTGAATTCCTATGTGTTGTGAGAGGGACCCGGTAGAAGGTAATTGAATTATAAGGGCAGATCTTTCCCATACTGTTCTTGTGATAGTGAATAAGTCTCATGAGATCTCATGGTTTTAAAAAGGGGGGTTTCCCTGCATAAACTCTCTTCTCTTTTCTGTTACCACGTGACATGTATCTTTCACCTTCCATCATGATTGTGAAGCCTGTCTAGACATGTGGAACTGTAAGTCCAATTAAATCTCTTTACGTTGTAAATTGTCCAGTCTTGGATATGCCTTTATAGCAATGCGAAAACCAACTAATACAGCAGCTATAGATCATATGCAAATTATGGTTATGCCTGTGTTGCAATAAAACTTTATAAGAGAGTCCAGTGGGTAAGATTTTATTTGTGGGCCAAAGTTTGTCAATCCCTGACCTAGACTAATTATATAGCTTTAGTCTTTGAACCAGTAAAGTGAGAGTCCCAGTATAATTTCTGTGATCAAATTCAGGTCAGATTGCTGAGTTTTGTCCACAGCAATGTTACTCCTCAACTCTTCTGAAAGGTATGCCCAGATACTTTAAAATTTTTCTCTCACTCTAGCTGAAACTTGGGTTCCACTTTCTGCTGTTTTTCCAAATCTCTGTTGATTTAATCCTTTGCACCCAGGAGAAACACTCCAGAATAGCAAGGGCTGTCTCTAGACAAGACTGTACTACTAACTTTGCCTGCTGCTTGTTGCTCCTACAAATTGGACACATGACTTCCTCTACCACTGCCCTCAAAGAACCAAAGGCTCCATTCTGTGCTTGCCAAAGAATCCTATCTCTCTGCTCACTGCTTACATCCATCTTCCTAGTCTTGCCTGGTTTATCTGCTTGGCAGGACCTAGGCCACTTGCAGAACCAGCATTGCAAAGGAGTCCAAAAACAGTTGCGCTCTACCTCTTATAGTGCAGGAAGGTGCAATGGAATAGCTGAGTGGGTGAATAGCTGTACCTGCCATGATCATTTATGGGCTACAAGCTTAGGTGAATTGCTTTGAGTTTTCCTGCAGATAAGATGGGGACAAAAGGACATTTCTGATAGTATTGGTAAGATAATGTTTGTAAAACATCTACCACGTAATAAGTGCTCAATAAATAGCCATTGTATCACTATGAACAGATGAGAAGTTAACTAATAAATTTAAAATATGTAAATATACAATGACCATATTAAGAAAAATTTTCTTACATTTAAAAACATACAGAAATAAGAAGCATAGAGCAAGCTTCTCATCTCAGTAACTTTAGTGTTCTGACTTGCTGAAATTATGTCCTTTGGTTAGTTTGAACTAATCTGAAAATATTCTTAGCCCACGTGTATTTACTGAATCCAGTACTTCTAGCCTAACTCCAAACTCTAAGACATTCCCATATCTTTTCATTCATAAAACATGTTTTCTGGTTATAAAAGTTACAAATGATCACTCCAGGAAAATTAGAAAATATAGAAAAGTATAAAGAAGAAAGTAAAAATCATAGGAAGTCTATCATGCTCATTCTTAATTTATGCATGATAAAGAAAAAAGGCATTCATAGTGTTCATGACTTAATGTTAATGGAACTGAGGTTCAAGTTTAGCAAAAATTTGAACACATATTTCTAATTTGTTTCTCATTAACATTTGGAGAGGCAGCTGTGACTGTCATCCTCTTTTTATAATGGAAGGAACTGACCAGAGGTGACCAGTGTGTGTTTTCACAGCTTGTGACTTGATGCTGGAATTTGATTTTGGGTCTTCAGAACCCAGGTATTTCTCTCTTTTTATTATCCTATACTTATTTTCTTTCTGTGAGCTGTATCACCCTGTGGCCAATCGGTAACACACAGGGAACAATTCCATTGCATACCTCCTGATTATACTCTAAAGGTGGGCCATTCTTAGCCACTTTCCATAAAAAAGTGAATTGTATTATCCATTCAGTTTAGGAAAGACAGTGAGTGTTTGCTAAAGATTGTGCCAATTTGTTGCTTAGAAATAACTTTGGGGTGTTGGGTGTGGTGACTTATGCATGTAATCCCAGCAGTTTGGGAGGCCGAGGTAAGTGGATCACCTGAGGTCATGAGTACAAGTCCAACCTGGCCAGCATGGTGAAATCCTGTCTCTACTAAAAATACAAAAAATTAGCTGCCGTGGTGGTGGGTTCTGGTAATCCCAGCTACTTGGGAGTCGGAGGCAAGAGAATTACTTGAATACGGGAGGTGGAGGCTGCAGTGAGCCGAGATCATGTCACTGCACTCCAGCCTGGGCAACAAGAGGGAAACTCCACTTCAAATAATAAATAAATAAATAAATAGAAATAATTTTGGGGTGATGACATAATGAATTTATAGCACAGCAAAATAAGTGGTTTACTATATTATAAAGATGGAAATTTTGTTTTCTGACTATGTATGCTTAGCACATACTAAAGTCTTAAATATCTCTTGAATTTAATTGATGTTTATAACAAACGTACTTGACCTACAGAGAAGCATGTTTCTAAACTATTTACTAGTGATCAGTCTATTCTTAGAAGCAGTTATTTCCTCATATATTGGTCAAATGGAAATAAAAGACAACAAATGAGTACCACCTAATTTAAGTTAATTTGACTGATTTTTTAATGCATTAAAAAATACTCTGACATAATGTTTGAATTTTGAAGTTAAACGAGGTAAAACAAAACCAGACGCCCCTGGATATGTGCAAGATGCACCAATATCCTTTTTTGGTCTGTTCTTTGGGGGGCTGTGCTTCTCTTCCTTTCTGTATTAAACTGCAGGACATTTTATAAATTGCTTCAGTGCTGTTGTTAAACTCAGGCTATGTACTTCACTGTTATACATAGACACTATTCTTAGGTATAGAGAAAAAAAATCACCTCGTGTAGCTGGTAGAAGAGAATGGGCCCAATTAATTTCTAGGGACATTTAGCTCCCACACCAGAGCTGGGGGAATCAGAACTAATTCTACTGGTGCAGAATTGCACCACAGGATCCAGTGCTGCTCAAGATAGCCTGTGTATGCCTTATGTCTACATGCACTGGGGCTGAGTCATGATCAATAGGTAACCATGTGAGTGACTGAGGCCTGGCCTAGGGCAGCAGAAGCAGTGGATGGGATGTGCCACCATCAAGGTATCTCCTGAAAGCTAGAATGACTGCGTGATTCCCTGTGCCCTCTGTACACAGAGCTAGAATTTCATCTGGAATGTTACCATATTGTCTTTGTCCATCTGTCTTTTCATTGTTTTCTGTGGAATTTAATTGCTCTGCTTCTTAGCTAGCTTTTTCCTCATTGCATTTCACATAACTAAAAAGAAATTTCTCTCATAAGGCAGAAAAGGTGGAGAAGGTGAAAAGGTGTCAGTTTCCTTGCCTCTCATGATCACTTCTAGTCAAGAGATGTCACCAAAGGTAGCCTCAGAGGAAACACTGTCCTAGGAATGCTTAGGTAGAAATATTTCCAAGCTTGAAGTAGATTATTGGGATCTATTTTCAATGCAAGTCAGCTAGGATGTTTTCTTCCTTGACATTGTGTTTTACTTGCATTTTTAACAAAATTAGAAAGTGCCTACAGTTGTAAACATCTTCAAATTGACTTAGTGGTTAAAAATAGCAATTAAAGATGAAAACCTAGTTCTAGTTCTTTAATTCTTAGGAAAGTATGAATTCTGGGGTGAAAGTTTAGTTCTTTCTCCAGGGTTAGATTCTGTCTTTAAAAGCATGCTACTTATAAAATACCCCTTGCTTCCTCATTTCCTTAACGTAGTCAGATGGATATATTTACATTTATCTCTAGAGCAGTGCTTCTCAAACATGGGCTACACGTTAGAATCACCTGGGGGTATTTTAGGACCTACTGATCAAACCTGCAATGAGTCTCATTTAATTGCTTTGGGGTGTGGTCTGAGCTCTGGGGTTTTGAAAACTTCCTGTTGATTCTAACCTACAACCAAAGTTGAGAGCCACTGTTGTAGAACAAGGACATCATAGTACATCAGCTGGATTCTTAGTGGTTTATAGCTATTAAAATTGACTTTTGCTAACACATGCAAAAGAAATTTATTGAAAGGATAAAGGGAAGATCATTTGGTTCAAAGGAAGAGCTAAATTTCCAGGTTGCAGAGAGGACAGAACCCAAGACAACTATGGCGATTGAGATAACATGGACAAATGGACAGGTTGTCACTGCTGGGATGAAGCAGCTCCAGCTCTCTTCTGTCCCTTCTGTTCTGCTTAAGGCTCAAACTTCAGGGACAGAAAGAGGATTAGCTAAGCTCATAGCCCTACCCTTAGCCAGGAGAAGGTGGGATGGGGCAGTTACCCAAAGGGAAATGGATTTGCTCTTCTCAGAAGATGGCGCTGTTGATTCTTGGCAGACAATCGTAACATATGTCCCCACACCCTGAAACCATTTTGCTCTGGAGGAGGAGGATGTAAGGAGCATTTCTCTCAAAAGGCAATTGGCTCCGAATCAGACTCCCTTGGTGTCTGCTAATTTGTTCATGGTAGTTACTCATTCATTCAGAAAATGTTTATTGAATGTCTATAATAGACGAAAGTTTCTCTGGGAGTTCCCATGTTAAGAAAGTAGTTGATGCTGTCAGGATGCTTACAATTTCATAACGGTAAGAGATCCACAAATAAAAACATACACCAAGTAATGTGTGACTAGTTCCATAGAGGAAAAACAGAAGTGGCCAGACAACCAGTATTTGAGTGCCTACAGTTTGTTCCGCTCTCACAGGCGCAGGTCAGTGAAAAGAAGATGGAGATCTTCAATTGTCCGAAGACAAGCTTGATCCTTGCCTTGTTTACCCATCGTTAGAATTTCCGAATCCTTTCCTAGTGCTTCTCATTATCTTGGCCTAGCTTATTAATGGTACTTTCCATGTGGTATACCTGGCCTTACAGAACTGCCTTCCTTCTCTTTGTTTTAGTTGACTTTTCTGGACATAACCTCATATTTGCCTAACTTAGAACCCTTATCACTATTACTATTTTTTCTGAACCACTGCTCTGACATAAGCCCACATTCCTGCTTTGTTTTGTAAAATGAGATCCAAGAAGACGGGCTCTGTGCTTCGTCCCGGGCATAGTCATTCTTTATTCGCCCTGTGGAAGATACTACAGGGACAGAAAGAGTATTCTTAAAACTACTCTCTGACCTCTTAGGCTTATATTCTAAACGCAAACATAGTCTAGTGACTCTATGTTAGACTTGCGACATACTTCAGTCCAATTTCCCTAATTTCATATGGACATTATGATAGAAGCCTGCCAAAGCTAACAACACAGCAATAGTGACAATTATGGAATTCAGAATTTCTGGTCATACAGGCACTCACCTGTAGTCTCAGCTTCTTATGAGGATAAGGTGGGAGGATCATTTGAACCCAGGAGTTTGAGTCTAGTGTGGGTAACATAGTGAGACCACATCTCTGAAAAAAATAGATAAAATAAAAAATCAGAATATGTTCTGATTTTTAAAGTAAAACACAAAACTAAAGGATCCAAGTTAAAAATAAAAAAAATAGCTAACATTTCTTTTTTTTTTTTTTTTTCTTTTTTTTTTATTGCATTTTAGGTTTTGGGGTACATGTGATGAACATGCAAGATTGTTGCATAGGTACACACATGGCAGTGTGCTTTGCTGCCTTCCGTCCCCTCACCTGTATCTGTCATTTCTCCCCATGCTATCTCTTCCCACCTCCCCACCCCCCGCCCCTCCCCCATTTCCCCCCAACAGACCCCAGTGTGTAGTGCTCCCCTCCCTGTGTCCATGTGTTCTCATTGTTCAACACCCGCCTATGAGCGAGAATATACGGTGTTTGATTTTCTGCTCTTGTGTCAGTTTGCTGAGAACTCCACAGCTTCTGCACGGCAAAAGAAACAGTCAGTAGAGTGAATCGGCAACCAACAGAATGGGAAAAAATTTTTGCAGTCTACCCATCTGACAAGGGGCTGATATCCAGAATTTACAAAGAACTAAAGCAGATCTACAAGAAAAAAACAAACAAGCCCATTCAAAAATGGGCAAAGGATATGAACAGATACTTTACAAAAGAAGACATACAGGAGACCAACAAACATATGAAAAAATGCTCATCATCACTGGTCATCAGAGAAATGCAAATCAAAACCACATTGAGATACCATCTCACACCAGTTAGAATGGCGATCATTAAAAAATCGGGAAACAACAGATGCTGGAGAGGATGTGGAGAAATAGGAACACTTTTACACTGTTGGTGGGAATGTAAATTAATTCAACCATTGTGGAAGACAGTGTCCTCAAGGACCTAAAAATAGAAATCCCATTTGACCCAGCAATCCCATTACTGGGTATATATCCAAAGGATTATAAATCATTCTACTACAAGGACACGTGCACACGAATGTTCATTGCAGCACTGTTTACAATAGCAAAGACCTGGAACCAACCCAAATGCCCAACGATGATAGACTGGATAGGGAAAATGTGGTACATATACACCATGGAATATTATGCAGCCATCAAAAACGATGAGTTCACGTCCTTTATAGGGACATGGATGAACCTGGAAACATTTCTTGAGTGTTAATGATGCTCAGTCCATGGTATGTAATAAGTGCCTAATAAAGAGTGGTTATAGTTTTATGGTTCTTTATCCTATCATTGTTACATAGCTTGATAGGCACTGTGGTGAGTATATTTACAAACTTATTTAGTCCTTCCAACAATCTTATGAGGTCAAGTTACTCCTATTTTCCATGCCTTACAGAAGAGAACATGTAGTAATTGTACAGGCATTCAAGAACCTGTCCAAGGCCCACAGTTAATAAGTGACATGACCTGGAATCAAACCAGGCAGCGAGGCTTCATTCCCTTAACTTCAACATGGTTATTATTATTTTCACTGATGAATTCAGTGCCTACATGTGGCTGCTTCACAAATGTTTGCTGAGTGAGTCAGTGAGTGAATGAATGAATAAATGAATAAATGAATGGAGGGCTCTATAGCTGGCTTCTTTTTCCAGCATGTTCCCCACCACCATACTCTGTAACACATGAATTCAAATGTATTTTTAATTTTATCTAAGACATAATCTTGATGGTATCTTAGCTATTACAAAAACACTCTATGTTCTACAAACTTTATTTGCAGTTTAACTAGATGTTTGGTTAATGTGATTCCTCATGATTTTATTAGTTTGAAAAACTGAGACATGCTTATCTTCAGGAGAATAATGATGTATTGTACCAGGGTAGACAAAGCTTCAGGAAAATACAGCCATAAGCAAGAAAGGCAAGGGGGCTGTTTTGTTTTTATTGTTTTCCTGATTCTGTTTCCTGTGCTTGCTTTCTGTAGGTTGGAAATGACTCTCCCTGAAGTTAATTCCTCAATTGTCCTTGTGCTGTCAGATGCCTTTCTTTCTGAAGGATTTCCTTAATCCACTATGGTTCTTTAAGTGGCTGTCTTGATAACACCAAATGTCATCTGGCAAGTGAATGACCTTACCTGCTATCCACATATATTGTCAAAGGGAACTGTGAACTTTGTTTTGGCTTTCATTTTCAGAGCCTGAATCCCAAGGCAGATATCATAGACATGAAGACCCGTCCTATTTCCTGCTTCTGTACATTGCTGGGAGAATAAGAGAATAATAGAATTATTGCTCTTTTTATTTGTGTTTATCTATTTTTGGAAGAGCTACTTATTGTTAAGTGATAGAGAAAGAATGCCAATAAACCGCTATCGGGGTGAATCACGGACTGAAAGTAACCCTGCTGTGGATGCCACAAAGATACTGCTGTGTCTTTCAAACCAGGAGAGCTTGAAAGTGACTATTTACAGCATCTCTTTTTAAAACGTTGCCTTTGGTTTAAGATAAGTCGTGCTATTACAAAACAAATGGCCCTAATAAACACTGGGCTCTATTTTTCCTATGCTGGTGACAGCAAAACCTGGGCATACTCCTGAACCTGGTTTACAGAATATTCTCTGTTTAGAGGCAGAGTTGACATGGCTTCTGTGCTGAAGCAAGTATCCAAGCAACGCACAGAGCTGAGCTGGTGGGATGGTGGGTAGGGGTATAACGTGAACTCATCCCTATCGCTGCGTAAAACAAAAGAAAGAGAAAGTCTCCAGGCTTGTGGCTTATCAAACAATCCTATGCATCCAATTCAGACCAGATTGTGTTCGACAAAATTACCTTTGATCCAAATTTTAAAAGAGCAGAAGTTAGCTCAGCAGAAAAGTAAGGGAGAGCATTTCAGGAAAAAAGGGAATGAGTGGAGATTTTTAAAAGAGCAAGAAACTATGACTGGTTGATATAGCTATGTGCAGGATAAGGCAGGAAAAGAAGACAAAGACCAGATTACAAAGGCTTTGTTTCCCAACATGAAGGTTACTGCTTTATCCAGAGGGCTCTGGGGAGAAGGAAAGTGGCAGTGTTGAATTTCCACTTGAGAATCATCATTCTGATTGGCAATATGAAGGCTGGGTTGGAGGCAACTGAGAGCTAGAGGCAGGAAGACGAGGTTCAAAGAGTGGCTGAAGAATGAAGAAGAGGGGCTAAGTGTTATGAGACATTTTAGGAGGTGAAATCAAAAGAATTTGGTGGGTGATGGAACTGGAGTGAAAGCAATTAAGGACTGATTTCCTCTAGGCTGGGTAGCTAGCCGAATGGTGGCAGTGACTTCAAGGGAAAAGAAGGCAGGAAAGAAGCAGGTTTGGAGAAAAATACTACATGTGGCTACATCTATGAAAGGTGACCAGATTTATATACTGGGCTGTGTTATCAGCCCCAGCTTATCTCATGTCAATATAACGGTATTTAAATTCTCAGCCTTGGCTCCTTCAACCCAGTGGTCTCTACGAATTCTCTTGTGAATCTTGTGAATCATTTCAAGACTATAAGAGCCTGAAAGCAGAGACATTGTATCTCAAAATAGCTTGAGGTTCATTCTCCCCAATGCTTGACCCTTAGAAATTAGGGAATCTAAAACAGTTTGGCTTACTATCCTCTTGGAGAGTAGACTAGTGGCACAGCAACCAAACTATACTGGGCAACAATCAAACCACTGGATCTCAAGGGGAATTTTATACCAAATCTGCCTCAATCAGGGTCTTGTATTCTCCCAAACTCTTCACACAGGGCTCCCTCATATATGGAGCCCTCACATTTCTACTTCTTTCTTCTTCCCCCGTCACAGCTTGATATGGTTTAAGTGTATCTCCCAAAAGTTCATGTGTTGGGATCTTTGTTCCTCAATATTACAGTGTTGGGAGGTGGAGCCTTGTGGGAGGTGTTTAAGTTATGGGGGCTTCTCCCTCATGAAGGGACTAATTCCTCTTGGAATTAAACTACTTCTTTCAAGACTAGGTTAGTTCTCACAAGAATGGGCTGTCATGAAGTAGGCCAGCCTGCTTTATCTGCCCCCTTTTTGTATGAGCTTGCTTTCCCTTTGAGTTTTCCACTATGCCATGAAGCAGCAAAAGGTCCTCATTAGATAACAGCTCCTTGATCTGGAACTTCTCAGGCTCCAGGACTGTGAGTCAAAATAAACCTCTTTTCTTTATTAATTACTCAGTCTCGGGTATTCTCTTATAACAAGAGAATGCAGGTTAGAGCTCAGCCCTTCTGCAAAAAAAGTATCCACACATCTTGTGCTCTTGGTCACCCTTGGGTTGCTTGCACGCCAAGCATTTTACCATTTTCAAAACTCACTCTTTTGAGTTTCAAAGTCTTTCCCTAGGTTAATGGGATCTCAAAAATAATAAGAAAAATATCCCATGGTTCTACCTTTACCTGAATAATCCTCTCCACCCAAGTATTTCTGGGATTGCCCAAAGGATGTTTCACGTGTGCTCAGAGTACTTATGTTCTTTTATTGTGACTGGTCACCAAAACCAGCCACCACTGCTGCTCCTACTGGCATCTTTCCTCTTTGGTAGAAATACTGATGTTTGTACTGTGGCTCCTTTAAGAATGATCTATTCTATGCTGTGATTGTTAATTTTATGTGTCAACTTGGCTAGATTATGGTGCTCGGTTGTTTGTTCAAACACTAGTCTAGATGTTGCCGTGGAAGGATTTTAAAAATGTGTTTAACCTTTACAATTAGTTGAATATAAGTAACTCAGATTACCCTCCATAATATGGAAGCTCTCAGCCAATCTGTTGAAAATCTTAGGAGCAAAAACTGAGGTTTCCCAGAGAAGAAAGAATTTTGTTGACCGGGTGCAGTGGCTCAAGCCTGTAATCCCAGCACTTTGGGAGGCTGAGGCGGGCAGATCGTGAGGTCAAGAGATTGAGACCATCCCGGTCAACATGGTGAAACCCCATCTCTACTAAAAATACAAAAATTAGCTAGGCATGGTGGCACATGCCTGTAGTCCCAGCTACTCAGGAGGCTGAGGCTGGAGAATTGCTTGAACCCAGGAGACAGAGGTTGCGGTGAGCCGAGATCGTGCCATTGCACTCCAGCCTGGGTAACAAGAGCGAAACTCCATCTCAAAAAAAAAAAAAAAAAAAAAAAAAAAGAAAGAAAAGAAAGAAAGAAAGAAAATTCTGCCTCAAGAGTGTAACATGAAAATCCAAAGTTTCTGAGTTTCCAGCTTCTGGCCTCCCCTGTGGATTTCAGGCTTGCCAGTCACCAATAATTGCATGAGCCAATTTTTAAAAATAAATGTATTTCTGTATATGCGTCCCCTAATAGTTCTATCTCTTTGGAGAACCTGGACTGACACCGATGTTTATACCAGTGGCACTCTGATACTCTGAGCAGTCTCAGTTCTTGAAGTTCCAAAGCTTATGAATGTCTTTGCAGGGAGAAGGTCTCTTTCCTTCACCTGTATGGTTAATCATCCAGGCCCAACGCGACCCTCCCCATACGTCCCTGAGTCTCAGTCTACCCAAGACGTTCATAAAGACTTCTTTCCTAGCATCCGTCAATGGCAATCACTTCACACTACTCAATTACAGGTCCTAGAAGGTAGAGGACCAATATTCTTGCTTAAAGCTGCATGGAGTGTTGACGTCATATTTACTTTGCTCCCTCATGTGTCCCCAGTTCCTAGTAAAATGTTGCCATGTAGTATGTACTAAATACATACTTATTGATTGACACATTAAGACAGATACTTCCTACTATCTCCTTTACTGGTCACTTTCTCTAGATCCAACAATCCAAATGTAAATCAACTCCTACCAGTCCTGCCTACCACCAGCATGCTCAGACCAAGTCCGAGTACAACTTTAGGATCTAATTGAAGAAGTAGGGCTAGGCAGTCCCCTTCCTCTCTGGCTGGCATTCATACCCCCACCTGCTCCCTTCCCACGAATCTTTGCCAAGCAGAATCCAGCTCATTTGTCTCACTTTGCATTTTAATTACTTTTTCCACTAGCTCCCCAACAAGAATGGGGCTCTGGCTTATTTAATCTTCTCAGTGCCTCAGATAGTACCTGGAACATCTTATCTCCTAGAATAATTTTTTCATAAAGGAAAAATTGATGGAAAAATAAAGGAAAAGAGGAAGGCAGTAAGAATAAGACAAAGGGAAAAAATAAAAGAGAGAAAGAGAGAGAGAGTTGACTTGAAAAACAAATCCCTAGTTTTAAGGCAGCCTGTATCCATGCTTGGAATTGCATTTCATTTTGTCATATTCAGGTAACAAAGTTTCTCCCGGCGGGTAAATTAATTAGTTTGAGGGTCCTATTAATTTTAAAACTGTTGATGCAATACATAGAACAGGATGCTTGTGGCTTGAAGGAACAGAACAGAAGCTAACTTAAAACCTGAACCTGAAAACTCAATTCCCAGGACTAAATTTATTTCCTACACTCACATTCTTGATCAGACACTTAATGCTGTAATGGAGAACAATTATATTGCATGATATATTTTGATTAATGAGAATGTGGGAAGGTACTTCTGTGACTGCAGTGCACATGGCTTGTAATATGGCTAAGTGGAACTGATGCCTGGTGTGTTGAAATCTAGTGTTAAAATTGTTGTATTTGCAGCCAGATCCTAGAGAGACTCAGATGGAAGAATTCACTACAATTAGAATGTCAAATCACACCTTTTCCTCTTCAAATTGCATTTCTAAAAATAAGATAATGAAAATATGTATTTGTGTGGGAAAGGGCTTATTGTAGAAAGCTGCAAATAAGAGACATGAAAATGTCTATGCTCAGAAACCCCATTCAGGAGGAGACTTTCACTGCAGGGAGCTTCTCTGCCATAAAGAAGGCTGCACAATGTGTTCTGTGTACAAAAGGGTAGCAGCCCAGAAAGCTGATTGCATTTCTAAGCTTCTAGAATAAAAAGGTATGCAGACAGCATTGTTTTACTGGTTCAGGCCAGTTTTTCATCTTTCCTGTTATTTAATCTCAGATATTCCTTGAAGGAGTTGGGGAAAGACTTCTAAAGATTACTAAATCATGCAGCAGCTTAAACCCTTTAAAATGGTTCATTACTGAGTACATTTGGTGGCCACTAGGTAATGGAAGGCATCTAAGGGGTCCTGAAGTAGTCCATAGAATTTCTTCCACACCTTCTTTTCTCCAGCTTTCCCAGTGCAAATAAAACCAGATATCGTAGAAAGGTTTACGGTTGTCATTATTGTGAGTAAAAGAGTCAGCTGATCTGTGAGGTTCCTTCCTTAAGGAGATTATTTCTCACTGATGTGGGTGACTTGAGGCCACCTATCTTTTGAAATAAAAGAAAATATCAGGTGGAAGGAAAAGGTTGGAGGAAATCATCTTAAGATTTTTTTGTTCGAAAAGTGATATTTTTGAACCCAGAAATAAGCATTTGGATTGCCCCTTCTTTCTTTTCTAAAGTTAATGGATATTTTTGGAATATAAGATTTCTCTGAGTCAAGCGAAGATGAGAGTGAGGAAACCATTCATTTGAAGCAAGATGAAAGTAATGTTATTATTTTAACAGTCGAGTACTTACCAGGAGGTAATTAGCATGCCAGGAACTGGCTGTAAGTTGTTGAACTACTAATTGTTACAGAGATTACTGGCAGCATTTTGAAAATGTTTGCTTTCATTGCTTCCTTCATTTCAATGTTGCTGTTTTTCCTTCTCTCTGAAAAAAATCCTTTTAGTAATTTTATTTTTTAGTTTAGATATGCTAGCAATGTATTCTTTCCATTTTGGAGCTTTTGACATATGTGAATTTTCCTTTATTTTTGAGTGTAGAAATCTTGGCTGTCAGTTACTTTCTCTCAGCATTTTATGAAGAGATTCCACTGTCTTCTGATTTTCATCATTTCGATGAGAAGTTAGGTGATAATCGCCCTGTTGCTCCTTTCACTTCTTTTTCCTTACCACCTCCCTCGACTTTTAAGATTTCTTTGTCATCTTTAGATTTCAATAGTTTGATATGTCTACATATGGTTTTTTGTAAATATTAACTTTGTTTAGGGTTCTCAAAACTGAAACTTTCCATTTTTGTCTTCACAAGTTTTGGAAAATGTTTAGTCATTGTCTCTTCAAGCATTGCTTCTTTTTTCTCTCCTGTGATGTTAATCACATATATTTTATATTTTCTTTGGTCCTGCGTGTATCTATGCTCTTTTCTATATTTTTATTATTTTCCTTTTTATTCTTCAGTTTGAATATTTTTATTGACCTGTCTTATATTTCAACAGTTTTGTCTTCTGCTTGTCCTTTGGTGTGTTCAATCCACCCAATTAGTTCTATGTGTACATGTACACACATACATATACATCAAAAATACATAAACATAAAATATGTGATATCTTGTATGTAACCAGTTTGATATGTTTCACTATCTTGGTAAATTTTAGTAATTGTATTTTTTTAATTCTAAAATTTTTATTTGATTATTTTTATACATTTTATTTGTTAATGCTGTCCATCTTTTTATCTATTTGAAAAATTTTCTCCTCATTTTTCTTGAACTTGTAATTCACAGTTATTTTTAAGGATTTTTTTTCTGTTAACACTTATATCTGAATCAACTATGGACCTATTTCCATATCTAGCTTTTCTTTGGGTGTTTGGACAAGTTGTTCTCTTTCTTGGCATATCTAGCAATATTTTAAACCATTTGCTAGACATTGCATATAAAAACAAATTATAGTAGCTCCAGCCAAAGTTTGCCCTTTATTCTGCTGTGCAGACAGAGTTAAGGCTATTTCTTTTTTCTTTTTTCTTTTTCTTTTTTTTTGAGATGGAGTCTCACACTGTTGCCCAGACTGGAGTGCAATGGTGTAATCTCAGCTCACTGCAACCTCTGCCTCCCAAGTTCGCACAATTCTCCTGCCTCAGCCTCCCAAAGTAGCTGGGATTACAGGTGCACACCACCACACCCAGCTAATTTTACATATTTTTAATAGAGACAAGGTTTCACCATGTTGACCAGGCTGATCTCAAACTTCTGACCTGAGGTGATCCACCTGCCTTGGCCTCCAAAGTGCTGGGACTGCAGGTGTGACCCACTGTGCCTAGCCAAGGCTGTTTCTTAATCCAAGTAAAGGTGTGTTTCAATTTGAGTGTTTCAGTCTGCCTGGTTCACCTTCACTCCTGAGGCCTAATATTTCTGAGAGCTTGAGAATTTTATGGAGTCTCTTACCCTGGCAGGCCTCACGCTCTTTTGAGATCCTCAAAACTCTGCTTTTCCTCTCTGTTTATCTGCTTAGCTTCTAAGCCTGTTTGCCTAGTTTCAGGATTTGGCACACGTTATAAGAGAAAAATTGGTTGTATTATCAGGCTTAGTTCTCTCTTCCTTGTTACCAGTATCTTGGCTCATTAAGTCTCAAATTTTGTCTGACTGGCCTTACAAAACAGTGAAAACCCCTATTCATTTATCTGTTCATAGCAGTGGGCTTCTGCCTGGGCACAACCCAGGTTTGCATGCTCTTACTCTGAGCCCAGAATCATCAAAACACATGCACAGTGTGAATGTGCCTGTGTCTAGTACTTCCCTTGCCAGCATCTTGTCCCCTCTAGTTTTGATTATGTGAGCCACTTTCCGATGCCATTACACCTGCTATTTTGAAAAACAGTCTGAATTTTAAGTTATTCTTGGTGGAAATGTTGGTCTGCCATCATACTGGATTTCTTTTGCAGGCAAGAACTGTTTGCATCAGTGTCTAAGATGCATCAAATACTGTTCAAGGCACGAGGAGTGTGAAAGCAAATAGAGTTGATGAATTCTTAGGGCAGATTCTGTTTCTACAAGAATGTGTTTCTGTTCTAAGTTTAATGGTGTCCCCCTGAAAAAGATATGTGGAAATCCTAACCCCCAGTACCTCAGAATGTGATTTTATTTGGAAATAGGGTTATTGGTTAAGATGAGGTTATACTTAAGTAAGGTGGGCTACTAACCTATTATGAGTGTTCTTATAAGAAGACGGCCACAGGAAAACACAGAGACACAGAGAGAATACCTCAAGAAGATGGAGATGACTTGGAGTGATGCATCTACAAGCCAACAAATTCCAAGGGCTGATGGCCACCCTCAGAAACTAGGAGGAGGCAAGGAAGGATGCTCTAGGTTTCAGGGGGACCTGCATTCATCTTGATTTTAGACTTCTAGGCTCCAAAACTGTGAGACAATAATTTCTGTTGTTCAAAGCCACCCAGTTTGTTATCCTTTGTTATGGCAGCTGTAGGGAATGAATGTAGGTCCTTTGCCTTTAGAAGTCAGAGGTGCTACTCTGAATAAGTGAGAGAAAATACTTAAAAATTCCTGTGGGATAATAGAGAAGGGTGGAGGGGGGCTTGGAGGAGAAGAGACAGTGATTCAGAAGCAGTGGCTTGACAAAATGCTTTGTTTCAATGTTTGTGGTATTCTAAATCTTTGGTACATCCTCGTAACATAAAGTAATGTTAGGTTTAGGTTTTTTGAAGCAACCAGAGAAGGGCTTGAGGACAATATCCAGATAATTGCGGGACAAAACCAAAGTTAACATACATAGGTGTCAGAATGCAGAAGACCTAAGGGAACTTCTAAGCCCCTGGCATTCACAGAAATCATAAAGATTTTCGAATTCCACTGGCTCTGAAAATTTTCTTCAGTGGGAATGAGTAGGGTTACTTTCAAGAAATTTTATCTTGAACTCAAGGATCATGACATATAAGTTACTCATATGTTCATTTACTCAAATTGTAGCATTTAGTTCAATATAAGCAATATTCTTAAGTCATACTTTAGAAGGTTAGTTATTTTTCCGAGCTATTTATTCAAGCATAATACCAACTATATTAGTCAGGGCAGGCTAGGTTAGGCTGCAATAGTAAATTTACCCTAAAATCTCAGAAGTATAACAAAGGGCTATTTATTTTTCATGTAATATGTCTAATGTGGATACTAATGGGCGATACTCTGCACCCCATGGTCACTCAGGTACTCAAGATGATGGAGGCTCCACTCCTTGGATCATCAGCATTCACAATAGCAAGGGACAGGAGAATATGGAGAATCGTGTGCCAGTAAATTCTCTGGTGGCCTGGAAGTAACATACATTACTTTTGCTAATAGCCCATTGATCAGAACTAGTCAGATGACTCACTACACTGCAAAGGGAATGGGAAATCCAAGGGAACACATTAATATTTTGGTGTGGCCAGGTGTGGTGTTTCATGCCTGTAACCTAGCACTTTGGGAGGCCTAGGCAGGTGGATGACAAGGTCAGGAGTTTGAGATGAGCTTGGCCAATATGGTGAAACCACGTCTCTACTAAAAATACAAAAATTAGCTGGGCATAGTGGCACTTGCCTGTAATCCCAGCTACTTGGGAGGCTGAGGCAGAAGAATCACTTGAACCTGGGAGGCAGAAGTTGCAGTGAGCCGAGATCATGCCACTGCTCTCTAGCCTGGGCAACAGAGCAAGACTCCATCTCAAAAAAAAAAAAGAATATTTTGGTGTGTACTATTGTTTCTGCTATTTCACCTTAGCCTATAAATTAGTTACTATTACTATCCCCAGTTTACAGATGGAGACATTTGAAGCATAGAGAAGTTAAATAAGTCTCCCAAGGTCACATAACTGGTGAGCTGCTGAGCCAGGACTCAAGCTTAGACAATCTGGATTCACAGGGCCATGCTATATTGTGTGGAGAGGAAAGAGGGTCAATGTGTTTTTGAATCTTGGTCTTCCTAGGGCTCCTTCCCTTGTCCCATATAGTGAGGATTTCATTACACTTCCGCTTCCTAAAGTAAGATATCAAGAGCTGTTGAGTGGAACATGTCTTTCACTCCTTTGTGGAAAATGAGCAAAACAGATTATTTCCCATGAAATCCTTCTTAACTTGCTAAAACTGATCTCTCCTTGCACTGCAACCTCATGCACTTGAACTGCATTGCAACAAGTAGAAACTGAGGAGAGATGATTTTTTTCCATAATCCTGTAATGCCTATTGGTCTCTCTACCTAACACACACATGTGTGCACACACATATACATACCTCTTTGTTACGGGCAATTGACATATTCTCAATCTTAGTACAGTGCTGGTCAAATACGGCTTTTAACTTCACCTCTAAGCAAATTGTGGTTCCTAAACTACTACTTCTATGTAGAAGTTCTGGCACTATTGTTTACACATTTGGGGCTTCACTCTTTTTTTATAGTACATACACAGTTTTGAGTACATACTTTGTGCTACTGTATTGTGAGTGTGGCAGTACAAGAGCCACATACTCTCTCTATGGAGTAAAGGCAGGACCAATAAATAAAGAAGTATATAATCGCTCACTGTGACCTTCCCATGGTAGATTCCCCTAACTTAGTTGCAAATTTCTAGAAGGGATTAGGCATGTTTTATGCTTGTTGGGTCTTCCCATCGTACGTTGTTACACTCTCAGTGACTCTTAGTTGATTATTAATTATTTGGCCATCTAGACAGGAGAAGGCATCCTAGATTTAGGGGCTTCTTGGCAGAAGAAGTTCTCTGAACCTGATACAGATTCCTCCTTGGTTCCAGCATTTTCTGTTTTTCCACTTAGGAAGACATTTAAGTTTTTTTTGGGGGGTGGGGTGGGGGTTGGCTTATGATGTGGTTAGAAGTTGATTTGTTCTATTAGAGAATTTATGTTCACGCATGAAATTCAAAGGACTAAACTGAAGTCAGAGGTACTATTTTCTATAACCAACTAAAGTGAAGCAGAGGAGTAAAACAGTTTCTAATGCAAGTGATAGTGCTGAGCTAGCACAATGCTGGCTCCATCTCAGAGACCCCTGAGCAGTAACTTGTCTCAAATAAGCTAAAGGGCTCTTTTAACCAAGTTAAACTCCCTCCTACTTTCTGACCCCTGAACAGGGCAGATTTCATCTTATATTCCAAGAGGACACCATTTGTGTTATCACACTCGGGACCTGGTTAAAGGAACTTTTATTGAACTACAGCCTCTCACACTGCCTGGAATTCTCTTGTCTTGTTACTTAATAAGGTTAAGAGCTGCATTCATGTTAAAGTGACCACATGACCCCAGCCCAGTAGCCTGCTGAAAATAGTGCTGAAGCCTTGGCAGAAGGAGCTGTGCCTTTTTGCAGAGAGAATGGGCTTATGCTCCACCTTAGAAAGGAGGATGCTGGCGGGAAGAAAATAAGGTGACAACCCTAACTCTTTTCCTTTTTATGCTAACCAACTAAATCTTAACAGCCTCTTCCATGAGCAAGGCATTTTCTCCTGTTATGTTGCTGAGACAAAGAAATGTTTCTTCTATGCTTATGCCCTTGCTTCTAAATTAGGGGTAAGTCCAGAGAAAAGGAAGCAGGTACCTCCCAGGTTATGGAAAACACTATTGCCAGTGTGTTTTTCCAATGTGATTGAAGACTGGAATATTATCCCTTAGAAGTTTATATGCTTAATTTGTAGTTAGGACTGTCCTCGTTATCAAGAATACAAATGGAAATTGATAATCTACTCTTTGTTAGTGTTGTTTTGTGTAGGCAAATTTCAGTCCATAGGCATGTTGCTAAAATAAAAATCTGAACACCCAGATAAGTAATTTATTCCTTAACCTACTGTATTAATGTCCTACAGGACAGCTGTAACAATTTACTGCAAATTTAGGAGCTTAAAATAACAAAACTGCACTATCTGGTGGTCTGGATATCCAAAGTCCAAAATGGATCTCACTGGGCTAAAATTAAAGTGCTGACAGGGTGTGTTCTTTTCTGGGGACTCTTGGGGAGACCCTGTTTTGCAGCTTTTCCAACTTTAGAGAACACTTGCATTCTTTGGCTCATGGTCCCTCCTTTCCTCATCAAAGCTAACAACACTGGTCCATCTTTCTCACAGTGACATCTCTCTGTTTCTCTTCTGCCTCCCTCTTCCTTTTTGAAGGGCCCTTGTGATTATATTGGGCCCACATAGGTAAGAATAAGGCAATCTTCCTGATTAAGTTAAACCGATAGCAGCCTTAATTTCACCTGCAACTTTAATTCTCTTTTGCCAAAATAACCTAAAATATGTACAGGTTCTGGAGATTAGGTTTTGGGCATCTATTATGGACTGAATGTTGTGTCTCCCCAGAATTCATATGTTGAAATCCTAATCCTGAAGGTGATGATATTAAGGTAATTAAATCATGAGGGTGGAGCCCTCATGAACAAGATTAATGCCCTTGTAATAAAAGAGAGATCCCAGAGAGCTTCCTAGCCCCCTTTCCACCATGAGGATACAATGAAAAGAGGGCTGTCCACGAACCAAGATGCAGGCTCTCACCAGACACTGAATCTACCAGTGCCTTGATCTTGGACTCCTGGTCTCAAGGAACTGTCAGAAATGAAACATTATTGTTTAAGCTGCCCAGTCTATGGCAATTTGTTGTGGCCTCCTAAATTAAGACAGCATCTTTAAGGAGCCATTTTTCTGCCCATCACAGGCATTAAGAGGCCTTTTCAAGTCTTTTAAAATTCAATTTTTTAAAATTCAGAGCCTACACCCTATCATGAGTTTTTATTTGTAAAATTTTTAAGAAGGAATCTTCAAAGTTAGCTCTCCACAGAGTCTTCACTGGTCTCAGTTCAGTATTGTATCACAGTATTCTCAATTTTGCAACTTAAGCAGTTAGATACAGGCATTGATTATGAACCAACGATTTCATGAGATGAGAAATTGCTGGTGAATTACTTATTGATTATATATAGCTGTGACATGATTGTCTTTGTTGTACTGTGGGTCTTTGCACTGACTTTAAGATAGGATGAGGTCTGAACCTGTTTCCAATACGACTTATTCCCTCATCCTCAATAGGTTGCTCCTCTGAAATTCTGATATTTTCCCAGACAGATGGACTGGAAACTTTGGTGTCATCTGTGACATTCCACAGTGTCTGTTCCCAGAGCCTCAACTCCAATGATGCACCATTTCCCTGGTTACTGCAATAGCTTCTGATGGCTTGCTCTGTTTCTGCTCCTTTCATGCTTCTAGTTCATTTTGCACACTCCAGCCAAAAGAACTTTTCTAAAATGTGTTTTGGAAATCACTGATTCTTGTTTCAATATTTACTAGCTGTGTGACCTTGAAAGATTACTTAACATGTCCATGAGACTGACAAAATAGAGCTAGTCACAATATCTGCCTCTGGGATGTGATAAGGATAAAATGAAATTTAATACATGTAAGGTACTTAAGCAAATATATCGCGCTCTCACCAGATGTTTGCAGACATCACTGTGACCACCATTTGTATCACTGATGTATTAACCAATGTGAATGCCACCTCTGTTCTTATCTGCCCCATCCCTCTGGCCCAGTCATCCCATGTGGATATACTGACCTCTTCCCTGCTTCCTTCCCCTTCATCTTCCTGCTACTCACCAACCGTCTACAGCCCTTAGACCCAGGAAATCTAATCTGCTCTTGGGCAGGCAGGAGTGGAAAGCCTTCCTTTATCTCATCAAGCTTTCTTGCCTGCACATCCTCTGACTCTGAGCTTCTGAAAACAAAAAGGCCAGACTTTGAACTTCAGAAAAAGTTTCTTCTCTTCATTTTTGTTCTGTGGACACTTCCTGAGTTTGAATCTCCATTGTTCACCGTGAATGGGGGAAAGTGCCAGAATATAAATTTTAAAAATGCCTGCCCCTAAACATTTACGCATACACGCACACACACACACACAATCTAAATTATTGAATTATCTGGTCTAAGAAGTGTTTTGAATAACAATAATTGCAACTAACACTTATTAAGCCCTTTTTTTTTGGTGCCAAGCACTGTCTTATCCCGCCACCCATCAATTCCATCTCAGCTTTGGCCCCTTTCCATGGATATTCCATCTCAGATATCTGGTTTACTCCCTGACTCTGGATTGACCTTCCCACTTCTGAGTCTTTGCTTCTGTTACTTCCTGTGTCCCTTGCCTTGACTGCTTTCTTTTTTCTTGTTCATTTATCCAAATCCTCTACATTATTTGTTGGTTTTGTTTGTTTTTTAAAGAGTCAGGCTCTTGCTCTGTCTCCCAGGTTGGCATGAAGTGACACAATCATGGTTCACTGTAGCCTTGAACTCCTGGACACAGGAGATGCTGCCACTTCAGCCTCCCAAGTAACTAGGACTACAGGCATGTGCCACAATGTCCGGCTACCTCCTGATTTTTTTGTAGCCTATCTCTAACACTTCCTCTGACCATTCTGAAAGCCATGGTTCCTCCTTTGACCAGGCACTGTGGAAAAATGAAGCAAAAGAAAAGGGCCTTGCCACTGAAAATCTAACCAAGGAGACAAGACCAATACAAGATACTACAGAGAAAACTCCACAATCCTGTTAAACTCTCAGGCAAAAAAATCATAATTGCTTTTCAAATGTCCTCAAGGCATGGTCAAATGACCAATTATAATCCTTCATCAACACATGAATAGAATTGACAAAATACTTTCACCTTCAAAGCAGGATTCTGTTATAAGTTTATGAGCCTGTTTAGGTTCCTATGTATAAATTTGTTCAGGAGCTTCCTATTTTCAGCAAAGCTGGTATATATAAAACAGGATTTACTAACCATTCTAGGTCATGATTAGTTCCACCAAAAGGCTCACCATAAAATTTCTTCTAAGAAGCAAATCTTCTTTGCTAAATAGATTAAAATATGATTTGGTTCACAAAATCATTTTGTTTGCATAGAATTTCAGGACTGATAGCCATTGCATAAAATTAAGGCAAACTTGTAATTACTTTACCAAGTAGCCTGGAGTGTCATGAGTTAATACAACTCCCTAATAAGCTTAATTCATACCCAGGAAGTAGCCTGAATTTAAGTTTTGGTAGAAGGTATTAACAGAGCATGTCCAAAAGATAATTAACTGCTCATAGTCATCAATTTGGTTACCCCTGGAGGAGTCTCACTGCCATCTGTGGATTTATTGCAGAATAATGAGTCACTACAAACAGAATGTTTAATCCAACAAAAAGGAGAAATTTTGGAGTTTAGATTGGCTCTCTTTCCAGAGTAAGGGTCCTTAAATGAGATTCTCCAATCATGAATGAGCCTTAGGGAATTCTTAAACACTGGAAATTATAAGCTAAACTTTGTTTGTCTGTATTTTTTTGTATGGAGATGACCCATAACTCTGATTGGATGTTTTAGAGGGATCCATGACAACTCGCCCCTGGCCCCCTAAAAAAGTCGCTGCTTATTTTCCCATGAATGAGCTTCAGGAAGTTCCATGAGCCACTTGTATCACAATCTTTATATCAAATATACCCAGAATAAAGCCAACTGAGGTGCCCAAACTCTCAGTCCCCCTTCATTGCCCCTCCTTCACTCTCCTCTACTTTGTCATTGACATTTTCTCATTTGGGTCCTAAGAATTTGACTTTATACTGAATTCATTAATGCATTTTCTTTAGTATTTCACCTTTCGAGGCATTTATGCCTATTTGTATAAGGACCAATTTGAATTTTGCGCCTTACAGACATCTGAGCGCCTTGAGTGAGATGATCTCAGGATCACTTTTGCAGTCATCTGCACCTTGTACAAATTCCTCCTTTCAGAGTCTTGGTGGTCATTTAGTTTTTGCCAGAGATATACTGTGGAGTGTGACCTTCCTGATGTCTACTAATTCACTGAGTGCGAGTCCACCTGTGTCATTCTCATTGGTTTATTTTGTCTTTACTGTATACTTTTTTCTTTCTGCATTGAAGGTTGAGTCCCATAACAGAGTATCACTGGTACCATATATCTTTTTATGAGCATTATCTTAATGCTAAAACAGAAGAAATCTCCAAAAGAAAAAAAAAAAAAGACCTAAAAAGAGCAGGAAAACAACCATTTAGTGGTCCAATTAATGAAGAGAAATCACCGTGTTGGGTTATGTTGTAAGAATAAATGTTGACTATTGAGAGAATTGAGCCCATTTTAATGGGACCTGATGTTTTAACATAAATGCCTATCAGGAGGTTGGGAACATGAAACTTTTTCTCATTGAAATTAACTGTAATAATATATTTGAGAAATAGCCCTACAGATTTCAGGAACAAATTATCCTCCAAAAACTGGTACAAGACTATTTTGTCCTTGTTCTGTCTAGAAGGACTTGTTTCCAATGTTTTCTGACCCATGACTATATCTACCTCCTCTAGTTTTAGGAAAAATTTAGTGTGCAGTGCATGCAATAGCCCATTCTCCCTTGGACAGGCAAGTGACTCTTTGTTCTTAATTATGTCTCTAATCTCACACTGTAAACATGAATACCAAAGGAAAAAATGAGGACCAACGATTATCTTACAGAACTTTGGGTAGATAAGTTCCCTCTTTCTGTAGAATGCCCTAATTTTCATCAGCATCAACTGGAAGTGCCAAAAATACAGGTGTAAATCTACTGGACATGTGTGTGCATATGTGTATGTGTGTGTGTGTCTGTGTGTGTGTGTGTGTGGGGTGTGTGTGTGTGTGTGTGTGTGTGTGTGTAAGATGTGGTTAATTTAGCAGGATTGAGAAGAAGCGGAAATACTGTTAATGGCTCCAAGGTGCTGCAGGAAGATTTTGACAGATGCTGTTTACTGTCGTCAGGGATCTGACTCAAGCTTTCCAGAGAAAGGTCATTAGTGACACCCAACAAATCACTTTTATGTTGTGGCCAATGTGAAAGTCAAATGGAAATTGGTTTTAAAAGTCAATCAGAGCCAGGCTCACTGTAAGTCTGGTTAAAATAACTTTCCCCAAACTTACTAGTTTATGTGCTAAAAAGCCATGACCAAGAGTGAAAGAATGAAAGAGAACAGCTCCGGCTTCAGAAAACACTGTGGAAACAAAGGGCCAGGAAGAGAAGTGTTTTTCAGGGCAAGGCAGCCTTTCCCGAGCTAGGCCAGTGCAGCACCCTTCACCTCCATCTCAGCAAATGTGGACGCTTAGCACAGAAGGCTTCCAGCTCTGCTGGATGCAGCCTGCTAGCCATGGCTGCTAGCTCAAACATAAAGACTGAACAGAATTGAAGGCTGTGATTAGGAAATTGAAGACTGGCTGATAACTTGAGATTTCCTGCACTTAGCTGGGGGGAACTCATGAGAGATTTGATTAGAATGCACGCAGAGAGGCCAACTCCTTTGTCTCTCCAGTTCCATATTGGACTGAAGTGGTAGGGTGCATTCCAGCGCCCTTATTGGATTTGTCTCTGAAGCTTTAAAGCATTCAAAAGTAAAATCCCATTGATCTGAAAGGCCAGGAGGGGCTGGAAAAAGATTACAGGTTTAATTTCCAGCTCTGGGTGACTTCCTATTAATAGTACTTTACCTCTGCGACAGTACCTCATCTATAAAAATGGGAGAAATGAATGTTAAAAAAAAAAAGGAAAAGAAAACAAAAGAAAAATTCCTCAGAGTCAGTATGAATGAAAAAAATAAACATGCTAAGTATTTCCAAAAGAATTAGCGAAAATGGGACATTTTTTGTATTGTTTCAACCTAAATCCTATAGAACTCACTACCATAAAGAAGAAGGAAAAGTAAGACTGGTAATTGTGTGTGGTAGTACAGTCTGGTCAGTGTGGACATAACTGTTTTTCAATAAAGGAAAAGGGGAAGTCAGGGCTTTACCATAACTTTAGCTACATATGATGAAATTCAAGTATCTAAAAGAAAAAGTAAAATAAAAATTTTTCTGAAAAGGGGAAAAGACCAGGACTAAATAGGACAGACTAAAGAAAATTGGACTAATTAGGTAGTTGAAGACTAAATCAGAAACGCCAAGGATGAGTCTACTGTGACTCTGGGTGGCTGCTGGCAGGGATGTGGCCAGACGTGTGTGAGGTGTGTTGAATGCGGCTTCCCAGTCTCTGGGAGCCCCGATGCCCGCGAGATGCTTTCCTCTTCACCTCGGTGAACTCCCTCAAAGTTAGCCCTTTGATTAATTCTGCCAATTTAGTGTCCTGCCAGAGTCATTTTGATTTAGTGACATTTTAAATCCATCTCCTGTGTTTTCTTCCTCCTTCGGTCTAAAGTTAGCATAGCCGTATCACTTTGATGTAGAGTTGCCCTGAGCTTCTGAGCCTCAGAGCCCCAGCGAAATCCCTAAAGAGGCACATCTGATGTTCCTAATATAGAGGAAGGCAGAGCTGAAGCGCGTCTGTAATGGAAAACATTTTACATAGTAAATACGAATGGCCCGCTCTCTCCTAGGTCACATTTCATATTTAACATCAATTTCATAGGCTGGCCTTTCTTTCTTTTCTCTCCACTCAGTACTTTCACATCAGGATTCTTTCCAATCATTTCTAGCTAAATCAGTTTCTACATTGGTGATGGCACAGTACTGTTTATGTCCTAACAGCCTATTTATAACAGGGCGGTACGTTGCAAAATGCCAGGAAAAAATGAAAAGGCAAGAAAAGAAGGTGTATGCATGCTATTCATAATCATGTCCCCAGCGCCCAATGTTCCTGCCTGAGTTGCCCATCACCGTGTCTGGCCCGCCTTAGGTACTGAATACATATTTTTTTTCCAATTGAAGGATTTCATCTAATGATAGAAGTTCCTATGACTAAAATTAATAACAGAACACAAGTTCCCAGAATCATTTTCTAAAATTCGATGTTTCTGAATTTGGGGTGGAAGGAAGATATTTATAATCTGTGAGTAATAAGCATCTATGTTGGGGAAAGCTATGCTCTCCAATTTGGGGACCATCTCTGTTCATTACATGCTTCTTGGGGAAATTACAAACAATGGAAATAATTTCCTGCCTCCATTTGGTCAGTGACATTACCAGCGCTGTCTAGTGTTACATTTCCCCTTCCTGGCATTCCTTTTTCATATTTAACAATGCTTTCTGTCTTCAAGCATCTTATGCCAAAGGCCTTGGGGTCAATCCTATGCTTATTATTTTTTATTCTTACCCTCATCCATTGCATCGACGTATCCTGTGTTTCTACCTTCAAGCTATCCACAATGCAACTGATCTCTCACCACCTCCATGGCTACAAACAGCCTTCGAACTGTCACCCTCTCTCATCTGGAAAATCACAGTGGCCTCCTAACAGGTCGCCATTAGTCTTTTCTCAGTACAAATAGCCAGAGTGGTTCCTTAAGACCCATTTAAGTCAGATCCTGAGACTCTTCTGCTCAAAACCATGTACAGCCCTCCATCTCACACAGACAGAAGCAAGTTTTTAGAGTGGACTTGGACCTGGTCCACATTTTCTGTGGGACTTCATCTTGGAACTCCTCTGCCTCTCACACTTTCACGCTCCCTCCTCCCACTCTTCCCCCGCCACATTTGTTCTTGTTGGTCCATGACATGTTCTCCTATTCTGCACCAGCCACTCCTTCTACCTGAATGTGCTTCCACACCTATTTCCATGGGGCTCCTTTGCCACCTATAGGTATTTGCTCAGATGTCACCTTCTCCATCTGTCCTTCTCTGATTGCTGTATTTAAGATGGTTCCCTCCTGACATTCCTGTCTCTGCTTTATTATTTTTCATATCACTTATCGCCATGTGACATACTTACATCATACTTATTTATATGTTAATTGTAGGCCTTCCCCACTAGAAAGTGAACTCCATAAGAGCTGAGGGCTTTGCTTTGCCTGGTCTGTTCCCTGCTGTCTTTCTGAAACTGAGTGGAGAGCTGACTCATTAAATAGCTGCTGAATGAATGAATGAGTGAATGAATGAATAAATGAATACTTTCCTACTGTTTTGATCAAGCTGTGATGTTTATCTTGATTAATTTATCTTTTAACAAGACAATTGGACTGTTTCATTCTATAAAATAGCTTGATAATATGATTTAATATGTGTTTAAAAGTATATGACAGAACTCTACCAGGCCTGTGCTACTCAAATAAATGCAGTTCTCAGGGTAATTACTTTAAGCTTCATGAGAATCAGACCTATTGATCTAGAATTGCATACTTCTTTATCAAATTGCCTTAAAAAACTATTGCTACTCTATTTTCCCTCCCTCCTTTTCTCCTTTTCTCCCTTCCTCTCTTCCTCTCTTTCTCTCTTTCTCTCTTCTTTCTTTCATAGTTTTGCTTGTTTTTCCAAGCTGGAGTGCAATGGTGTGATCTCAGTTCACTGTAACCTCCGCCTCCTGGGTTCAAGCAATTCTCCTGCCTCAGCCCCCCAGTTAGCTGAGATTATAGGAGCAGACCACCATGCCCAACTCATTTTTTGTATTTTTAGTAGAAATTGGGTTTCACTAAGTTAGCCAGGCTGGTCTCCAGCTCCTGACCTCAGGTGATCCGCCCACCTCGGCCTTCCAAAGTGCTGGGATTACAGGTGTGAACCACTGCACCTGGACTCTATTTTCTTTCTGAGCCAATGTACTCAGAATCTTCATACATGGAAGTATAGAGGAATAATCACATGGCCTGGGTATCAGAGAGAAAAATATGCAAGAGGTTATAAAAGAGGATATAATCATATTGACCATATGATTATGGTAATACCCACGCAGATGGAGTAAACTAGCTGTAATTGATTTTTTATTATATCTAAGGTACATTCCGATTTTTTTTTTTTTGAAGTTTTGCTCTTGTTACCCAGGCTGGAGTGGAGTGCAATGGTGTGATCTCAGCTCACCGCAACCTCCGCCTCCTGGGTTCAGGCAATTCTCCTGCCTCAGCCTCCCGAATAGCTGGGATTACAGACAGGGGCCACCATGCCCAGCAAATTTTTTATATTTTTAGTAGAGACAGGGTTTCACCATGTTGACCAGGATGGTCTTGATCTCTTGACCTCGTGATCCACCCGCCTCGGCCTCCCAAAGTGCTGGGATTATAGGTGTGAGCCACTGCACCCAGCTGGTACATTCCGATTTTAAAAAGTTAACAACATATAAGCCCTGAAAGATATTAGGTAAATAATTATGTCAAAGGTGGAATTATTATGCAAAGGACAAGCATGAAGTCTTTTCTGAACATTTGTTGGCATCATTGGCTGACTGGAGAAAGCCATAACAATATTTCTGACACAAACAATAGTGACCAAAGAGAAGTAGACCCCTTAAAGAGCTGACTGCTCTTGAAAGCCCATTAAACAACTTACTGAATTCTAAAGTCCACTAATAAGCCTTATTAATAGCATCCTATTTCAGTATTAATGAGACAACTGTTTGGCTTTGTCTTTGCCCTTATAACAATGGAAAATACAAAGAACACTGAGGTGTAAAAATGAAAAATAAATAATGCTTGCCCTTATTACTCAGCCCAAGAAACTTTGAAAGCACTTTAGTTTTCTAACTGAAAATAATTTAGTACAATTAGTTACTCATGTGAACAAATTGTCTTTTACCTTTAAGTTGGTATAATAAATACTTTTCATGTATTTATGCTTATATGGACATTGGAATATACTCAAAGATGATAAATTTAGTAAAATGGTATACTTATTTTTTATTTAGTATAGAAGTATTATTATTGGCTTTATTTGGTATGGAAGTGTTGTTAGATGATCTTCTATAATCAGTTGAGTCATAGGTATCTTTATCTTATTTTACTTGTAAAATTATTATTTGGGTGTACAATGTTTTTTAAATTCTTTTTAAAACGACTTTATAAAATGCTAATTTATTGGGCTTATACCTTGGCAGGCTAGCATATTCCCTTTTATTTAGAATAATGCTAAATTTACTGTTTTCAGAACACTGTGATTAAAAAAAAAAAAAAAACTATGGTAAGATGGATTAATTAAAAACAGATGTTAGAATAATACTTTTTTTTGCACTTTTCTAAGTTTTCCATTCAAATCACCACCTACCAATACAAGTCAGGTTTACACCTGCCCATCATATATGGAGCAACTTAGGGTTTAATGGATGTTACAGATCTGGTACTCACACCTAGGTGACTAAATTTATATCGCAAAATATGTGACGACAATGGAGCTGTGTAAGACTGATCCCCATTGTAAACGCTAAGAGATAGTATCACATTTATAATTTGGCAAGGAGAGAGGGAGGATTGTGAATGGATAGATATAAAAATATGTAGTCATTTAAAGCCAGTTGAGATGGTTTTCTTCGATCCACTCTCATTTCCTTATAACGCTTTTGATAAACATTGACATGTAGAGCCAGTGCCTTTGCAGAAGTGAGTTTTTCTCTTTGCAAAACAAAAATCATTTAAAAGAGGTTGCTGTTGAGTTAAAAACAAATGGAAGCCAAACAGCTGAGGTTCTCACCCCACCTTTGCCACTTACTAGTTATGTAACTTTGGGCAAGTAAATTAATTTTTTGGTTCCACAGTAATCTCATCTGTAAAACTGGGATATTAATTGCATCTACTTTAAAGACTTGGTGTAAGATCAAATGCACAAATGTTTATAATATGCTCAGAGCAGTAATCTCTACTAAATGAATGAGTGGGCCTTAAAGTCCCACATATCAGGGTTTGAATCTTTATTTTATTTATTAGCAATAAGGTAAGTTATACAACTTTTTTCAGCCTTGGTTTTCTCATTGGAAAAATTACAGAAATAATTTCTACCTCCTTGAATTTTTGAAAAACATTAAATAAAATATTTCTCACCATTAAAGTGGAAAGCAATAATACATTTAATACTGTATACTTTGAGAAAAAATAGGAAAATTATTCATACTCCATTGGTAGGAGTATAAATTGATGCAACAATTTTAAGAAAACAATTTGGCAATGTCCATTAACCTTTTGAATGAATATATCCTTGACTATAAATTTTACTTCTAGAAGTTTATCTCATTAATAAATAAATATGCATGTGCTAGGATACTTATTTTAACATTATTTGTGGTGGTAAATAACTAGGGACAACCTAGATGTCTTTCAATAGAGGACTAATTACATAAATGATAATAAATCTATACAATGGAATTATATGTAGTAATAAAATGAGAAAGATATACAGATAAGGAAAGATACCCAGCGTATATTATTATATGAAATAGCTACTTGAAGAGTAGTATATGATAGGTGTCACATGCATGCATATATCTATGTGTATATGTATACATATACATGTACATAGTAAGCATATATAAACATAAAATATCTGGTATCTTGTATGCAAACAGTTTGATATATTTCACTGTCTTCATGCACACAGTCTGTTTCTCTGATTTTTTTTCTACTAAGTGCTCAAATGTCCACCTGTCCTAGTGAATGGTATAAGAACCCCAAGGTTTACGCTCTTCAACGCTAGGGTGTCAGTTCAGTTCCCAGCACTAGGGGAAGCCAGCACAGCAGAGGCCGCTCCGTCCTGTCCTCATACTGCCTCTCCCTTCTGGCATATGTTGTACTTACTGTTCCTGGAACCAACAGCCAGGTGACTCTTGCCCACAGCTGCTGGTTTGCCTCACTCCTCCAGGATCCTGGGAAGCTGAGATGGCTTATTTTCAGTTTGCACCCACAGGCTCTGCCATTATTGCCCCAATCACACATCCAGCATTAGCTGTGTTCCTTGTTGGAGTGATTCCATGGAAGCTCTTGGGTCTCAGTGATGAGCCAATGTCCTTTGGCCCTTCTGATGGCGCCTCAGTATCCTTTTCTGATGGACCTCCCACCACCCACCCTGTTTCTCTAACTTCAGGGATAGGTTGAACAGTAGATGCTTCTCTTTTCCAGAAGACAATGACAATGGTCCTTTTGCACATTGATCTACCTCTTCTCCAAACTCTACATACCAAGGATAGGGGAGGCTTTTGCTACAGCATAAAAGCATGGATTGGTCTTTTTACACTCTCATCCTAGGACACTGAGTGCCTGCTGTCCTTATAACTATGGGCAGCTACTTTTTCTTTGCAGAATGAAGATGTTTCCTTCAAGGTGACTTTCTGGGTCTGCCTATTCAGACTAACAGGTGGCATGCTGGGGGAAATGGATTCTTATCCTTGCTTTACTAAACACCCGCATTTATCTGAATATTCATATGTCTTATGCACAACGTTTTATTTATTTGTTTGCTAGTGATACATAAGTATATAGAAGCATCCTGGAAGAATGCTCAAGAAGTTATTAATGTTGTTTATCTATGAGGAGTAGGCATGGTGATTAGGAAGAAGCCTCTTGCGTTTTTCTTTAAACCTTACTTTTTTGCTTGGTTTTAAAGAAAACTACTTTGTAATAAGGCAAAAGTTAAGAAAAAGATAACTTTGAAACAGAAGAAATATATATGTATTTACCAGCATATGACAAGTATTAAAACATGGTTGGTTCTTTTCTCCAGCTGGCATTGGCATTTTTGTGACCTGTTATCAGGGCAAGAGAGGATGAGCAGGTCTAACATGTCCAATATTGATGAAAGCATTTCTCTGTGGCAGACATATGAAAGAAGGGTCAGAAAAGATTGGACTGTTTCAAAGCGGACTGGTGTCCCCTTGCGGGTATTTTTACCATAATCTTTCCCCACAGGGTTGCCACATAGAGTTATGTAGAATGTGCACTGAATAGAGAATCACATCTAAGAGGTATGTTCAGATTGCAGACACAGCCCATTGGTATACTTATCCATGCCTTTGCCTGAAAGTTACAAAAAGTACCTTGTTCAAATAAAATTATTATATTATGACAATTTAATAACAGATTGAAGTAAAGCACATTGACATTGTAGGGCAGGCCACAGCTCTGCTGGCCACTGCTAGGTATTGTCATCTCTGGCAATGATGGAGAAGGCTGTTCATTGCTCTTTTCTGACTTTGTTCACCTTTATTATTTTCTCCCATAGGTCACTGAATTCCCTCTCCTATAGAGAAAGGAGAGAAAAAAAAATACATATACTCTCTTCTTCCCCAAGCCTTCTCCTTCTACTGTAGGGTCACCTCAGAATTAGTGTGTGGGTTTATTGTCATTTTCTGTGAACCATGGTAGGTCTCCTGTAGTCCTTGTTTATATCAGGGTGCTCTTAAGTAGGTTGCAACTGAACTTAAACTAGATGAAATTTTTCTATCTTCATACAAAAATTCCTCAACCTTCCATTGTTGTAGAAGGAGAGCTTAGTAGGACTGAGAATGTTTGTTTGAGGTTTTAATATATTGGTCAAAACATGAGAACTGTTGTTAAGAAACTGCTTAGGACTTTCCAAAGCATTTTGAAAAGTGCACTGGTTTGTATATTAATGTTTGTGTATGTTACTTAACTTTACAATTAATTTGTTTGTAATATAAGCATTGGTAGTTGTATTTATGTGTCCATTGTGCAAAATTTGGTCCTCAAGCTCTAAAAGGCAAAGTGTTACATGATCTCTAAAGATTGTGAAGTAAAAGGAGTAGTTCCAAGAGTCTGCCTGTACAACTCTGTTGAATCTTCTCCAAGTGTTCCAGAAAAGGGGTCCCAATCCAGAACTCAAGAAAGGGTTCTTGGATCTCCTGCAAGAAAGAATTCGAGGCAAGTCTATAAAGTGAAAGCAAGTTTATTAAGGAAGTAAAGGAATAAATAATGGCTGCTCCACAGGCAGATCAGTGGCTTGAGCTGCTGGCCTCCTAAGGATACTTCAGTTATTTCTTGGTTATATGCTAAAAAAGGGGTGAATTATTCACAAGTTTTCTGGGAAAGGGATGGGCAATTCCCAGAGCTGAGGGTTCCTCCTCTTTTTAGACCATAGAGGGTAACTTCTGGACATTGCCATGGCATCTGTAAAATGTCATGGCTCTGATGGGAGTGTCTTTTAGCATGCTAATGCATTATAATTAACATAGAATGAGCAGTGAGGATGACCAGAGGTCACTCTTGTGGCCATCTTGGTTTTGGTGGGATTTGGCCAGCTTCACTACTGCAACTTGTTTTATCAGCAAGGTCTTTATGATCTTGTGTCAACCTCGTATCTCATCCTGTGACTAAGAATGCCTAACAGCCTAGGAATGCAGCCCAGTAGGTGTCAGCCTCGTTTTTCCAGTCCCTATTCAAAATGGAGTTGCTCTTGTTCAAATGCCTCTGACACAAGAATAATTAAATAAATCCTCTGATCACAATGACCCTGATTAGGGTTTTAAATAGAGAAAAGGTTATATCAGTTGAAAGTCTTTCAACTGTAATGGATAAAAACTCATACTAGCCTAAGCACAAAAAGAATGTATTGGCTCCTACAACAGTAGGGAAAGCTTCAGGACTGGCTTGACCCAGAGGCTCAGACAACATAAAGAGATCATAACCTTTCTCCAGGCAAGTTTCATTCTTGTGTTTATATGCCAGCAAAACAACTACAAAATGGTCTTGACATGTGCTTACCCAGGTTAAAGTCCAGCAGAAAAGATCATGAGCTTTTCCTTCCATCTTACTGTCTCTTATTAACTAAGACTAATCACATGTCTATGTATTCCTGAACTAATTCCTGTAACCAAGGAATGTGATCTTCTGATTGGCCAGGAGTGAGTCACATGACTACTCTTAGAGCCTAGAGTTGAAAATTACTCTATTGTAAACTCATTTTCTGGTTCTTAAAGGGATTGTAAGGCTGTTTCTTAAAAGGGATGTTGGGATATGGGTAACAGAATAAAAGACACTTGGAGACAAAAAGGAAAGGTGTTTACTCTAAAAGTAGAGTCGTCTAGTCAAAATAGAGTAGGTAGTTGAGATGTGCAGATAAACATTCCTCTTTAAGATGCATACGAACAAAATAGAGAATGGAAGCTTGACCTGCCTTGGGAATGTGCAGTGATAATGGTGGGAATGCAAGTCATTCTGGTGCGTGGGTTGCTTACTAGATTCACCTAAATCTTAGTGGCCTTTTTTTTTTTTTTTTTGTCAGGAACTAATAGAAACACTTATAATATTTTTATTTTTAAGATTTTTTAAAATTAACTTCTTTATTTTTTAATGTAGGCTTTGCTTTTCTTCTGTCCCAAATCACATATCTTTGTAGAAAACTTGGAAAATGCCATAGCATTAAGAAAAATGAACAAAAATCACTAAAACTCATCACCTAAAAATTTTCACTATTAGCATCTTGGCTTTTCCTTTCTTCTATGGTTTTATTTTGCATCAAAATTTATAAGAAAGATTTGAAAGTGTTAATGAAATAGTGGCAATTCTAGGCTAGATGCTTGGTATCTAGACATAAAGATCAGATATAAAATGTTCTGAGGGCATTTAATGTATGAAAACAAACCTTGGAAGACAACTGCATTTTCTTATGTTGTATTCTGTCCTGAAGGCAAGACATCATTCTCTCTCAGAATCTGAAAGGTTATTTCAGGGATATTGGCTTAAATCAAAGAGTCAGGTCAATCTGTCATATGTCCCTGAGTTTTCCAATCAACAGGTTTTACAATTATTATTAATCACATTTTTATGTCATTTTATCAGCTCTAGAGGTCCCGAATAGGGTTCCTATGAGAATATACAGTGTGTCATACATACATTTTTAATATACTTTATATTAGGCCTTCCACCAAGCACTTTTCCATTCATATTGGTGTATTCTTATATTAAATCATTTTTAGATTAACATGAAAGTAAAGCAAAGCCGAATGCTGCTTTTACTTCTCTCCCTCCTGTGCATGTGAACATCATGTTAAATGAAAGGTTGCCTAAGAGCAGGCCTCCCAGTTATGTTAGCCTTGGACACTCATGGCCCAGTTTCTCAGGGACATGTGAAAGTCCTGGCTCCCTTTATTTAATGAAGAAGATACAGCTTCTCATGTTATTTTCAGATAGTCTTACATTCATGGAGCCGAGCACGGTGGCATGCACTAGTAATCTCAGCTACTCGAGAGGCTGAGATGAGAAGATCACTTGAGCCCAGGAGTTCAAGACCACATGGGCAACCTAGAGAGATTCCAAATCAGGAAAAAAATAGAAAAACATAAAAATAAAAAGAATTTTAAAAAATCAATTCTATGCTAATGAACTATGGTTCCTTTCAGTTTTGAATCACTATTCTTAGGGTTCAGTGACCACTTAAATAGGAGATATACATCATAAGTATTTAAATTCCGCTGCATGGTGGTTCATGCCTGTAGTCCCAGCACCTTGGGAGAGTGAGGTGGGAGGATCACTTGAGGTCAGGAGTTGGAGACCAGCCTGGCCAACATGATGAAACCCCATCTCTACTAAAAATACACGAATTAGCTGGGTGTGGTGGCGTGTACCTGTAGTCCCAGCTATTCAGGAGCTGAGGCACAGGAATTGCTTGAACTCGGGAGGCAGAGGTTGCAGTGAACCGAGATTGTGCCACTGCACTCCAGTCTGGGTGACAGAGCAAGACTCTGTCTCAAAAAGTAACTAAATAAAAATTAAAAAGTAAACATTCAAATTCAAATATAATAAATTTCTCTGAATGCTAGCAGTGCCCTGAATATCTCAACCTCATTTCTGCCACTTGATTTTAATAGTCACCTACTCAAATGCTATTCCACTCCTCTTTGTTCTTCAAGGCTCCAATAATTTATCCCTAGGGCTACAAAATGTTAAGTTGGAAGTATCCTCAAAGGGCATTGAATCATAATTCTTAAGCTGTTAGCCTTTACTTGCTTCCCTCTGCAAATTTCTTGGTATATGGCTTCACCCTCATTCACTTGACCAATCTATAAAGTTCAAAGCCACCTTAGACTTCTTTTCTTCTGTAAGCCTTCTAATGGGCCAGTTGGTATAAAGTTCTGTCAATCCCATGGCTATAGTATTTTAAAATCCCTTCTCCCTTCTGTTTTTCAGTCTCACATCTGGTAACAATACTTTCTTTTCTAATGGGAACCAGATCACCCCCAGTCTACGTCCATGTGGCTCAAAAGGGGAGGACCCACCTTACCTCCCACTTTTTAGGTCAAGTCACTCTCAGTCCATGGACTTTGCAGGACCCATGGTAAAGAGTCATTCCTCCTCCATTGAGGATGCCAAACTGAAGCTGCTTTTGACAGCTTTGCCAGCACCTGATTAGAGACTGCCTGAAAGCAGAGCTTAGCATGCAAGAGGGGATTTCTATAGACGTGATGGGGTGCCTGGATTCTGCCGTACCAGCCTCCAGCATGACTGAGTCATTCCAGTTCCTTCAGTCCATTTGAATGAGGTTTCTGTCACTGCAAGCCAGAGTCCTGACCAATACAGAACGTATTGCATTAGATATGTCCAGTTCTAGTAGAAATCGTTTCTTGATCCTGTCTGTCCTTCAGCTGCTCTCCTGTCTCTCCTGGCTCTCCTCCTATAGCTCTGGCCGACCTTTTTTAGTCTCCTTTGTGCATTTGCAAAGTCTGGGATCCTCAGGACTCTCTCCCAGACCTACTTTTTTTTTTTCCACTCAGTACATTTTCCACGAGTGATCTTATCTGCTTCTATGGCTTTAATCACCATCTAAGTGTGAACGGTCTTGTATTGGTCAATACTCTGTGGGTTTCAACAGACAAAAATCCAACATAAAAAGTGTTAGGTTTAAAAAAAGATAATCTCTTGGTTTACAGTCTGGAGAAGTGCAGTGCGTTACTTTTATCAGGTCTCAGTGTGTATCCTTTTACCCAGACATCAGCATCTAAGGTCCACTTCTTCTCATTATCTCTGGGGCAAGGTCTCTTCAAGTCCACTTAGCAATCCTACTGAAGAATGAGAGTTTCCCCCCCTCATTCGGTGGAATAATTCTGATTGGTTCATCTCTGAACCAATTCCTGTGGCTAGAGGGGTGAATAAGCATTCTGATTGGCCAGATCCAGGTCAAATGTTAATTCCTGTGGTAGCCGAGAAAGGTGACGATGTCACCTCCATTTGAACTGTATAAAATGCATTCTTTTAGGAAAGAGGGTTTTGTTATTCAAATAGAGACAAGGAAATATTGGGTTGGTAAAGCCTTCAGTATACAAAACAACTTCCAAACTTAACGATTTCAGCTCAGCTCTCTTTCCAGGCCAGATTCCTGCATAACCTGCAGCCACTTTGACAACTCTTCTCAGATGTCTCAGGCTCAGTTTAACTCACCCTTCTTCACATATCTGCTTTTACTCCCATGGCCATTCTCTCAGGAAATTTCTCCACTTCCATGAAGTTGTCCAGGTTAGAGATCTGTGCCATGCCTGCTTCTTGCTCTCCTTTCCCCTATATCTAAACCCAATTCCTGTCCATCATGCATAATAAATACTTTATGTGACCACAAAAGAGAGGTCTAGAAAATCAGGAATATCAGCCTTGTCATTTTGGAACCACTCACTACATAAATACCAGCACCTTCTTATGACCTGATTTCTAATTCTATTAAAAAAGGAACTATTTGTTTAAGCCATCATCAGACTTTCTCTTAATTGCAGCTAAAAACATTTCTAATTGACAGGGTGCCCTGGCTATGTTCTCTAATTTGTACATTAACCTCTCCAAATATATCACTTATGTATTATAATTTATTATTTATCTATCTCTCTAGCTTTACTGTGAACATTAGTACATATCTATCTTGATTGCCACTATATCTCCCAAACCTAGCAGAATGCCAAGAACTCAGTAGTAAGTGATCAACAAAGAGTAATGAATATCTGTTGAAAAAAATGTGGGACTTGTACCAGGCCACATCTTCTCAGTAGCCACAGCTCCTTACTATACTAGAATCAACTTAAAGGAGGCAAACATAAGTTGACTCATAGAAATTTTGATTAATATCTGGAGTTACTGTATCAAGCAATGACAGAAACTTACATAAAGCTAGCTTCTATTCATGCTTTTGCTCTCGGTTCAAATGCCACCTTCTCAGGAAGGCCTACCCTCAGCCTCTCCTTTCTTTGGGGTTGGACATTTACTTGCAAAACAGGTAACACAGGTGAGTATGGTGAAATGATGTAAGCAAATGAGCATCTTAAGCTATATTCTTTCAACACAGACAATGTATTTGTACTAAAAACCATGGGACAGTTCATCATTTCTGTAAAGAAATATGCTCTCTCTTATTTTTCTTGAAATGAGATGCTTTGTTATCTCTCTCTTACTTTCTCATTTTTTCTAGTTACATAGGTAGAAAGATAGTGTTCTCCACTGTAAGCAGTGGAAGTGTACTCATTGTGTTCATTAACACTTGGCTTGAACACCAGGGATGAACTAGAAATGATGGAGACTATGAAAATGGTTACCAATACCTCTCTTTTGGGGGTTCATTTAATACTCTACTTTGGCTGAAAAATATGGGCCCAGTTTTGCCAGATCTAATTTTTCAGTGAAAGGGAACATTTAGGTTTTTATGGGAAATCTCTTCATTTTAAACTTTGGATCAAATTAAAACAGACAAACAATTCAACAAAACACAGCTGTGCTAAATATAGCAGAAGTTTAGATCTGTCCAAGGCTCATGGGTGTGCAACCTCCATCGTAAAGGATGAAACACCAGCCGCCATCATTTAATCCTCCACAGACTGTATGAATGGGCATATGGATGGATGGAATATAGGTTCTTCTGATTTCTTCTCCCTTTAATTTGTCTTCTACATAGTTGCTGGAATGATCTTTATAAAATGCAAATTATATCCTGTTGTTTCTAAAAACACCAGCACTTGATTTTTCATTCATTTACCTTTAAGTACAAACCTGCTAGGATGGCCTCACCTGACTCCTCATCCTCCATATAACTCACGCTCCGTGCACATTTGCCTAGTCACCACTCCCTTGGACAGATGAGTCTGTTTTAATTTTGTTCTTATAATTCCCTCAGGCTAGAATGCTTTTCTCCTCATCCCTGCCATATTAAATCATGCTTATCCAGCAAGTTCCATATTAGTCGTAACTCCTCTACGAAGCCTTCATGAATGTGTGAGACAGAATTAATGGCTGCCTCTTCTGTTTTCCCAGATCACTTTTTTTATGTCACTGATATAGCATGGGCTCTGTTCTAATATAAATCTGTTTTTAACCATCTTATTTCTCTAGCTATGCTATGAAACACTTGAATGTAGGGACTGGGTTTGATGTTCTTCTTGAGTAAATTCCTGTGTCTCATTGCTATTTTGCTTTTTTAAACTTAATTTTTCATGGGTCTGTAAATGCCTTAGCCTCTCAATTAAATTGGAAGTGTATTATTAAGGTAGAGACTGTATGGCTTATGATTTCATACTCTCCTATACCTAGATTACACATTTAATAAATATCTTTTTTAAATGTCTGAATGATTGAATCAAAGTCAACACCTTTTGGCAAAGAATAATAAAGATATGTAAGACCAATGGTGTGCTCTATATTCTCCTTAAATTAATTCAAAGGACCATTAAACTGGGCTTATTGTTCTCAATCAAGGGAAAGTCTAGTCCAATTTTTTAAGCATAAGATCAGAATTATAGGCTTTGTAACAAAATTCTATGTCACATTCAAGTACATGAAGTGAAAGTGGTTTTTGAATCAGTCCATCACCCTACACAGAATTGTTCTATGAGCATATGAAAGTTTGCTGGCCTTCCTGCTAAAGTAGACCAAATTTTACCTTTATTTGCATTATTCATTTGCTTAACGATGAGTACTTTGTCCTGTCTTCTGCCTACAGATATCAGGAAGGCAAATATCACTGGGGTATGATTATTTTACTGCAATGATTACTGTCATACTGGAGACTTTTAAAACTATCTGTGAAACCCCTGTTGAACCATTCTATGACAGATTCTTGTGAGGATGCATTTTTAAAAAAAAAAAAGTTGTATAGAGCACCTATTATTTTTGATTCTTTGGTTGCAAGTAACAGAAACTAACTCTGCTCAATTTTTAATAAATTCCCAGGCAGCTCGGAACCACTAGGCTTAGCAGGGAGGGGAGGTCATGCCTCTAGTGTCCCAGTGACTTGGAAGATAGAGGTGGGAAGATCACTTGAGCTTAGGATTTTGAGGCTGCTGGGAGCTATGATTGATTGTGTCACTTTACTTCAGGCTGGGTGACAGAGAAAGACCCCATAGGCTTGATTTTCCTAATTCTGGCAAATTATGATTATAGATTATTTTTACATTTTTTTTTCCTCTGAAGAAGTGATTTCGTGAGAAAATTTTGCCACAATTTCTAGTTTGGCAGGGTATCGGTATCTCATTTTCCTTGATTTGATCACTGTAAACCTGTCTACTTCAGCCCTAATTTATTCCTATTTTGTTCTCTTCGAGAAAAACAAAGTAGTGTCAGGAAAGAGGACATCTCTACTCTTTTAATAGGCACAGTTGCATTCCAGGCTATAACCGAACTTCCATTCAAGACAAGTGGAAGGTCAAATTCAGGGTATTAATGAGAGCCATATGTTTTCTTCCTTGGTGACTATTAAAATGACAGATGCCAGTGAAGTAGGCTAGAGGAAACCCACGCAAGACCTTGAATGTTATCATCCATTGTTAAATCGCACACACACACATGTCATCATGCATGAGCACAGTGTAGTCACTCTAAGGCCGTGGCCACTTTTCTGTCCTGTCTATCACTAGGCTGTCAAATCCCAAGCAAACAAAGAAGAAGCTTCTCTTATTATTGATTCAGTGAGGAACAGCAAGGGAAAGCTGGAGCCAGATCTTGGTGGATGCATTCCTGAGTTGGGTTCATGCCAGGTCAAAGGGCAGGAATCAGGCAGCAAAACAAATTATCCCATGCAGAACACTGGCCTGAAAGGCAATCTGCAGAGGCAGAGCCCTGTTTACCCAAATGGTCTTGATTTCTAAATCTTACCTTTCTGTCAACCGTTCTTATGTTTAGTGACAGTTTTAAGGGCTGCTGTTTTATGAGGGAGCGGTCAGATCTGGTATCTGAAATTAGAGTGGGAGAAGAAAGGAAATGTGTACTGGGAGAGGCCAAGTGAACAAACAAAGAGAAAAGAAGAATTTGGATGGCTGGTTAACATGCCATCGATCCCATGTCTCAGTTTATTTGTTCATTCATTCATTCACCCAATTGACCTTTATTGCACACTTGTGTGCTAGATACCATGCTAAATGCTGGGTGGGTTGGTGGTCCCCAGGGCTCCCCTTAGATTGGGTGATTCACTAGAAAGATTTGAATTCAGAATTCAGAAAAGCTGTTACGTGCATGTTTAGGGTTTAATATAGCAGAAGAATACACATGAAAATCAGCAAATGAAAAGGACACATAGGGCAGAGTTCAGGAGAGACCAGCTCAAGCTTCCAGTTGTCCTTTCTCAGTGGAATCACACAAATAGTGCTTAATTATCTCAGCAATAATGTGTGACAACATGTTTGAAGTATTACCAAGCAGGGAGGCTCACTAAAGCCTTGGTGTCCAGGGTTTTTACTGGAGATCAGTTCTGTATGTGTGGAGCGCCCATGTAACTGACCTTAGATACCCAGTCTCTATCCCTTACATCCTCAGAGGACAAATTAATGCAGGGCAGCCCAGGGCTCAGGACAGCAAAAGCAGGGATTTACAAATAGCATAGTTAGCATACACTGTCTGGTAGGGTCTGAGGCCTCAGGTACACAAAGATGCATTTATCAAGCAGGACATGCTAAGAGCTTCTCTCCCAGGGGCTGGTCAAGGGCCACGTTTTTCTTTGAAATGTTTAGAGTTTGAACACTCCAAGCCTGCTGGATTAACCCTTTAGTGCACGCTGGGGACAGGGCTCTTCCTCCCAAGAGCCTGAAACTCTGACTATGCAAACAAATGCATGTAGCACAAAACAACCAATACTGTAACCTGGTACCTTGACTTGGCTTTATTTCTTCTTCTTCAACAACTTGAGTGTCTACTATGTGCCCAGGCCTATTATAGGTACCAGGAGACAGCAGTGTTTCAACCAGTTCCTCTGCCCTTGGGAAACTTCCACTCTCGCTGGAGGAGGTAGACAATAAACATAAATGTTAATAAATATATGACACATCAGATGTTAGGAGGCAAAATAAAGCAAGTAGGGAGGCAGAGGGAGAGATGGGGAGATGGAGCTTGGTGTTTTAAGCGAGATAATGAGGGCAGGTCCCACTGACAGGTGATATTTGAACAGAGAGTAGAGGGAAGTGGGGGAGAAAATCAAATGGATGTCTTGAGAAAGCAGTCCAGCCACAGAAACAATGGACATAAAGGCCAGAAGCAGGGAGCTTGTCTGGTGTTCAGAGAAGAGCAAGGAACCCAGTAGAGCTGAAACAGGGTGAGGAGGGGAGTGAGGAGGGGGTGATATCTCGGAAGGAGTGGGGCTGCACAGTTACTCCAGGACACATGGGAAGACTTTGGAAGGTTTTGAGGAGGAATATGATCCAAATTATGTTTTTAAAGGACTTCTCTGGTGTCTGTGAGGAAAATAGACTTTATAGGGCAAGGAGATGAGGTGGCAGGCTATTGTAATAATCCGAATCAACTATGTTGGTGGCTCAGACTGGGAGTCTGGTGATGGCTGTGGGGTGGCTAGAAGGGGTCACTCACAGTCTGTATTAATCTCAAAGGTGGAACTGAAAGATTTCAGATGGAATGGATATGGAATGTGAAGGGAAGAAGAAAAGAATGTTAAAGCAAACTAAATACGGCCTGAGAAGGACTCCATACGTCCATATTTAAGTCCTTGTGGATGAACTGTAACCTGGTGTAATAGGCAGGCAAGACTGAAAACCTAACTTAGGAGTATGTGCCTGTAACAGTAGCTGAGTCTTGGCCAATCCCAGCAGCCACACTTCAATCACTTATAGACTGCCGAGTGTTCAAACTGTGTTCAAATAAGGCAAATGCCAACCTGTAACCAATCCAGCTGTTTCTGTACCTCACTTCTGATTTTTGCATATCATTTACCTTTTTTTGCCCATAAATTTGTTCTGACCATGAAGCATCCCTGGAATCTCTCTGAATCTGCTGTGATTTTGGGGACTGGCTGATTCATGAATCGTTCATTGTGCAATTAAACTTCCTTACGTTTAATTTGGCTGAAGTTTTTATTTAGCAGGAGTAATTGATGACTTCACTAAGATACATAGCTTCTCAGTCTCAGTTGTCACACTAGATAGTGTATGCTAACCATATGATTTATGGTGAAGGCTTGTTTTTTTTTTTTTTTTTTTTCTGACCTGAGCCCTGGGCCATATTGTACCAATTTGTCTTCTGAGAATGTAGGGGTTGGAGTCTGAGTAACTAAGGTTGGTCAAATGGGTGCTCCGTACATACAAAACTGACCCCCAGAAAAAATCCTGGACACCAAAGCTTGGGTGAACCTCTCTAGTTGGTAATACTTCACACATGTTGTCATACATCACTGCTGGTATATTGAATTAAGCATTTTAATTTCTAAGATATTTGCCTTGTGCTTCAGGATGAAACACTAAAGGACAAAATGTAGTAAACAGATATATGGTGTTTTGTGATTAATAAAATTTCATTTAATTGTTAAAATACTGCATGGTGTGTAAATTAAAATTCCCATTTTATAGATGTGAAGACATGCCAGGAGTCAAGGTCTAAGTATGTGAAATTTAGCAGGCATGATTGGTTCAACCCTATGTCTTACTTTTTACGTGTGACATCTTTGTTCTATCAACCCTTGTTTCTTTAGAATGCTTTTGACTGCAAGTCACAGAAACCTGAGTCAAACTAGCATAAGCATTAAAGACATTCCTTATATTATAGAACTACTACTTCACAGATGGGATATGCTATGGTCTCGATGTTTTTTCCCCACAAAATTCATACATTGAAGCCAGGCACAGTGGCTCTTTTCTGTAATCCAAGCCCTTTGGGAGGCTGAGGCAGGCAGATCACAAGGTCAAGAGTTCAAGACCAGCCTGACCAACATGGTGAAACTAAAAATGTAAAAATTAGCTGGGCATGGTGGTGCATACCTGTAGTCCCAGCTACTCGGGAGGCCGAGGCAGGAGAATTGCTTTATGAACCCAGGAGATGGGGGTTGCAGTGAGCCAAGGTAGAACCACTTGCCTCCAGCCTGGTGACAGAAATAGATGTGTGTATATATATATATATATATGTATATACATATATGTATATTCATACATTGAAATCCTCACCCCTAAGGTGATGATAATAGCAGTTGGGACCTTTGTGAGGTGATTGGGTCATGGGGCAGAACCCTCATGAATGGTGTTAGTGTCTTTAAAAAGGAGGATCAAGAGAGACATCTTCCCCCTTTCACCATATGAGGGTACAGCTAAAAGGTGCCATTTATGAACAGGAAGCAGGCCCTTACATGGCAAATTTTCCAGGAACTTGATCTTGGATTTCCCAGCCTCCAGGACTGAAATACATGTTGAATGTTTACAAACTACTCCATATATGCGATTTTGTTATAGCAGCCTAAATGAACCAAGACAGGCTTGTTGCAGTTATGGTGTGATCAAGGCTCAAAGATGATATTGAAAACCTGATTGTGTCTCTCTAATCTGGGGTCCTTGGAATTGGCTTTGTAGAAGGAATTGGCTTCCTCTTTGTGGTTGCAAGGTTGCTGCCAGTGACAATCTCAGCTTTCTTGTTCAAGTAAGAGAAACCCATCCTCAAAGTATGGAATAAAAATCCTTCCCCTCAGTCTGACTGGAGCAACTTACCTCGCTAGGACCAACAACTGTCACCAGGTAAAAGAGCATTATCTGATTGGCTTGTATTAGTTAGGATCTACCCCTGCATCTGAGGATAGAATCATTGTCCTCTGATTTATGTATGAGACAGACATTGGGAATAAAGTGGAGGTCTCAAAAAGCATGCCTGGAACTTTCTAGAAATGGCAAGGAAACCAGTGAAGCTGGAGGGAAATGGATTTGGAGGTGAGTAGTAGGAGGTGAGGTTATAGCGTAACAGGGGTTAGACTGTGTAGGACATTAACATCTGAACAAAATGGGGAGCTATTGCAGGGCTTTGAGAAGAAGAATGCCATGATCTGCCTCATATTTGAAAAGGATCCCTCAGTGGAGATGCAACAGACTGTAGGGGAGAGCAAGGGGGCTATTAGGAGGCTAACACAGTTATCCAGGCAAGAGGTACTGGGGCTTTCATTAGGGTGAAAGCAGTGGAGAGTGTAAGAAGTGGTTTGATTCTGGACATATTTTGAATGCAGAGGCAACAGAATTTCTGCAAAGATTGGAGTGGACTGTGAAAGAAAAGCAGGGTTAAGGGTGTCTCTAACGTAAGGACGAAATTGGCATGAACTGTAATGGACAAGACTAGAACAAGTTTTGTGAGCCTTGCAGAGGTTCAATTTTGTTCAGATATGTTGAGCTTCAGGTGCGTTTTAGATGCCAAGGTGGAAGCATTGAATGGGCAGTCTTGTTCAGGGGAGTTAAGGCTAATGATATCAATGGGAGAGGTATCAGCATATACATGATTTTTTAATTTTTATTTTTTTAAAGATGGGGTCTTCCTCTATTGCCCAGGCTGAAGTGCAGTGGTGCAATCACAGCTCACTGCTGCCTTAAGCTCCTGGGATCAAGGGATCATCTTGCCTCAGCATCCCGAGCACAGCAGCTGGCACTATGGGCGCATAGCACCATGCCCAGCTAACTTTTAATTTTTTTTTTTTTGGTAGAGATAGGGTTTTGCTATGTTGCCCAACTTGATCTAAAACTGGGCTCAAGCGATCATCCTCTCTCACCCTGCCAAGTGCTAGGATTATAGGCATGAGTCACTGTACCCAGCCATACACGATGTTTAAATCCATGAGACTGGATGAGATCCTTGAAGGAGTGAGATAGATGAAGAAGAGGACCAAGGATTGAGCCCTGTGGATAGGGAGGAGATGAGAAATCCACTAAGATATGGCCGCTGACATAAGACGGAAGTGAGCAGGCGGTGATATGCTGGAGCCAGGAGCAGAAAGGGTAGTATGGGCGGGGCATGGTGACTGTGCCAAATGCTGCCACATGACGGGCTTTGGTCACCTTGAACTGACAACGTGGAGGAGAGAGGCAAAGGCCTGGTTAGAGTGGTTTACTTTTATTGTTGGTATTTTGCTTATGTAAACAACCTTTCTTAATTTCAGTACTCTTCTTTTAGATGTTCAGATCTCTGAATGTTGCTAACTGCTTATAGCTCTCAACCTCGAAATAATCAAGAAGGATAACTCTACACATCATTTTTCCCTTTTATTGGAGGATTTTTTTTTTGGTGACAAATCCTGTATGTATATTTTTGTGGTCAATACAGTCTTTGTTATTCGAAATATGAACAAAAATGATGGATAAATAAAAAGTTGCTAATATTGAGGGCTAAAATGTATAGAAAACTTTGATAAACACATGAACTATATTCCTTTAATACCCATAACCCATGAAATAGATACAACTATTGTCACCATTATTGAAATTAGGTAATTGGGATTAAAGAGATCATATTTCCTACCAACATTTTCACAACTATAGATGGTAAGTTGGCAGAGCTGTGATTTGCATCAGGTCTGTCTTATTTGTATAATTAGTTCTCCTAATATTACAAACTGTGGCTTCAATTACAACATTTTGCTTGTATAAAATGTATGGTGCTTTATACAATTGTGAGCTCTACAGAAATCCTGGTTGAATTTTGTCAAATCGAGTTACATTATTGAGCTTATTGAGATACCCAAGCCGTGGCTGGCTTGCGGTCCTCTGGCCAGCTACCGTTTTTTTCAGCTGATATTCCCCCACTGAACCCATTTTCCCCGCTACACCAGGCAGACTCGATTTCAGGTTGCCTGGTTTAAAACCAATTATACCTCTAGAGAATCTTGTTGCCTCTGATTTCTAAGTGCTGGTTGTTTATAGAATTACTGCTCAGATCCCTTTAGTTCAAAATGAACATGCCAATGAAACTGAAATGAGAATCTGCACTTCTAAATTGGATTATCTGCTTCCCTGGTGTACCAGTTCGCACCATTCTTCCCTCAGCAAAGTTGCCGGTGAGTCTCAGCAGTTTAGTTTTATGGCTGATGCTGGATGGTTGGGACGAGGTGCACCTAGTTAACTTGTTAGTTATGCTGTGTCTTGGGGATGACTGTTGCCGCAGTAACAGACCAACAGACTTTCCCTACCTGTTTAAATTGGTTCTACATCTTTTTTTAAAGCTGTGTTCTAAATTGGTATACTCCAAGTCAAAAATTAAAACACACACACACACGCACACACACACACGCACACACACACACACACACACACACACACACACACAAACTAGGAATGAATCCCTCGCTCTTTCTCTCGATTTCTTCTTGGGAAACCCTTTTCTGCCTTTCTTAGTAAAATGGAGTTAAAATCAACAAGACTATTTTGATATAATAGCAATTCATAAAACATGTTTCCACTGCTAACTATGTTTGTTTGGCACTAGCATAATTTACTAATGTCAACAGCACTGGTGGATGGATTAGTGTTTATCAGTTAACTACTGCTTTACAACCATGCAGAGGAGGTAACACAATGCAGTATTTTTATTTTTATTTTTTTTAGATAGAGTCTCACTCTTGTTGCCCAGGCTAGAGTGCAGTGGCATGATCTTGGCTCACTGCAACCTCCACCTCCTGAGTTCCAGCATTTCTCCAGCCTCAGCCTCCCGAGTAGCTGGGATTACAGATGCCTGCCACCACACTCAGTTAATTTTTTTGTATTTTTAGTAGAGATGGAGTTTCACCATGTTGGCCAGTCTGGTCTTGAACTCCTGCTCTCAAGTGATCCACCTCCTTGGCCTCCCAAAGGATTATAGGTGTGAGCCACCATGCCTGGCCAAGCAGTATTTTCATGAACTTGATGAAAAGAGTGGGTGAGTGGCTTAATTTGCCCCCAGTGGAGGGTTAGAAGAAGTAACAGACTTTCTGGAACACAGTGTAACTTTCAGGTAAATCAGTTAAGACACGTTTGAATCTAAATTTAGTCAAGTCACCTTTTAATTTCTAGAAAAATATTTGACTAAAATATTTGTTAAAGAAGCATTTAAAAATTATAGTTCCAGTGAAGTACTACACATGTGTCATTATATAGTAAGAAAAAATAAATTGCACTCCCACGATTTTGGAAAAAAAAATTAATTGTGAAAAGACAGGACAGCCTGATGTCAAAGCTGAAGAAACCAAATGTGGGGATAGACATGTGACCCAGGAGCAGAACTGCTGGACCCTGTGGTTGGAGGGGGGGCAAAAAGAAGGACGCTGAGGCACACGTGCTGGCTTTGTCATCCTCTTGATTGGCACATCCTCTTTAAGGAACAATTTGCCTTCTCTGCCAAGGAAAATAAAAATATGGCTACACATTGGCAGCTGTTAATGAGAATGAAGGAGCCAAATGGGAAAAATGGAATGCATTATATTTATATCGCTGATTTTGGACATTTTTAAAAGATACATGTACCAAATGCCACTCATCCTCCCAGACGGAGTAGAAAATGTTTTCACTCCTTAAGAGATTCTTTAAAAATAGAAACCAAGGCTCTCTGCTCACCAGAAAGCTTAGATTCAACCGTGACTCACCCACCTCTGCTTGCTAGCCTGTCTCCACCTACACACATGATGAAGCCCTGGGCTCAACCTCAACTGCATATTAGAGTTGCCTGGGTAGCTTTTGAAAACCTTGAAGCCCAGTCTGTACAACAGATCAAATTAAGCAGAGGCTCCTGCCTTATTTGTTTTTAAATGCCCCAGATGATTCGTATCAAGGTTCAGCATCTCCACAATGTGGAGACTGTGAACCCCCTGGCTGCCTAGAAGTGGAAGTCTCTGAAAGCATATTTTGTGATGAAAGAAACAAAACAAGAAGACAACATTTCCCATGATCATTATGTACAACTTTTATAATCAGGAAAAGTATTTTTAGCTGAAATAAATGCTGAGCATAAGAGATAATCCCAACAAGTCCCATTTATTAGCACCTAACATTGTGCGAAAGACATGGTCGATACTTTTATGTGATATTTCTTTAATCTTCATAGCAATTCTATGAAGTAGCTGGATTTATCCACTTGACAGATGAAGAAATAGAGGTTCTGGGATAAATAAATGAGATCACACAGGTGGTGGAGCTAGAGCTACACTTGGAGCTGAGTGGTTCCAAAGGGGTTTCTATCACATTCACAGCTCTTCCCCCAGTTGAACTTTAAAGAGAAACTTCTGAGCTCAAGGCTTCCTCTATGCGTAGTCACCTGTCAGAGTTGTAAACAAGGGTGCTATTCCATATTCTTTATATTGTTTGAAATTGCCTCCATTTCCCTCCTTGTTTGTCCCTCTTCCCTACTATTGTAGTTTCCTGACCTGTTGCTTTCCCACCCTTTTCACTTTCTACGCTAAGGAAAGTTTAAGTTGTTCATTGCAATAGCTATTTTCTGGTATAATGAATACTTTTTTCAGTCATCTTTTGCATACATTAATTCATAGCATACATTTTACTAAACAGATGGGGAAACTGAGGGAAAGAAATCTCAATCTTTTTCTAAAACTTAAAATATTTTTGCCAAGGTAAGATTTTTAACCTTGCATCTCCCATACTGTAAAACTACCCTCACCAAAAGGTGCCTCACTATCAAGGAAAGTGAAAAAGTGAAAGTGGGGGAGGGGGTGGGAAGTAAAACTGAACATGGTATTGGTTTCTATTATTGGCAACTCTTTGGGTCCTGGGTAAGTACCTGTTATTTGCATGTGTCTTGGGAAGCACTGTGGGATACTAAGGGTAAGGCCTAAAAAGGCAATTTGAAGAGTGATGTGAAATTAAGGTGGGTGCTTGTGTAAGTTATGATGAATAATGGCTTTGTCTGCAAATGGATGATTAGCTGCAATTGAGATTCCTGTTTTCAATATAGTTCATGAGAAGACGTATTAAACTATCAATAGACTGCATCCATTTATATAGTGTTGTGGCAAATATAATTGGTGAGTTTCTCATGTTTCCATGTTCCTCCTCCCCCTGGCTTATTTATAAGTGTTACATAGTAATGAAAGAGATAGGCTGTAATGAACTACCGCTAGGCAGGGCAGAACATTTTCCAGTGTTGCTAAGAGTTTCTTTTCTTTCAGACAAAATTGTTTCTCTCTCCCCATAATCATTAGTCTGTGTTTTGATGATAAAACAGAATTAGAAAGTTGGCTATTCATAATTAATACCTGTTTACTATGCCAAATGGTTTTTTGCTACAGAAAATAATGGCAGAAAACAGTACAAGGAGCGCTAAAATTCTGTGACTCTCAATTAGCAAATCCACATTAGTTATCTGCGGTAGGAATGTGGTATCTTAAATAGCTGTGACGTGATATGGGACACCATGACAGAGTGTATCTGAATGACATTTCCCAAGATATTCAAAGCATTGACTGTTTTTCTTGTTTTTTATTTTTTTGAAATAAATAAAAGATGGAAACAAAATTGTAATAAATTTTCTGAAACAATAATTATACTAGCTGCAAACTTGTAAAGCCAAACCAAACAGTATAGTTGTCCAATTTGGCAATACCCAATCTAAAAAAGGACTGATATCAGTTATCATTTTGGAACATTGGCTATTCATAGTTTCTACTTTGAAAGGAGTCCAAATATTTCTGATGGAAATCAGAGATAATATATGGCTTGTCTCAAGAATGATAGGTTTGTATCTGTTCCTGGAAATCATTAAGCCTCATCTTCTCTCTGCTATATAACCCCATGTTGTGCTGGAGCCATAGAATTTTCTTCCTGCTACTTTTTATTTGTGGTATTTATGTGTTTTATTGATTATGTGACATAATAAAACATAGCAAGTTGGAGCCGTATGTGCTATATATTTTGTTCAACAGCAATGCAGAATGTTAGGGCTCCACTCTCCACTTGAAACATCTTGCTGGGATATAAATAGATTTATAATGACTCCTAGGCTCTGTGCCTGCAAAATACCCTGGTAGGCAGCTCATTATAGAGCTAACATCATTAATAAAATAGCTGAAAAATTTCACAAGTACAGGAATATCTTTTACATCAGTAGCTGTAAGGAAAATACCTAGTGTATGCATAATTTGAGACTCATTTTAAAGCTATAATTTATCATCATTATCTACATATTATAATGGCAAAACAGGTTTAATTGCTTTTGACTGGACTGGCATGATGATGAGGAGAAAAGTTAGTAGCAGATGGCCCCACTGTCAAAACTGCAGTCTCTTCACCCAAAATAAAGTAACAGACTGAAGAGAACATGTTTCTGGTTTCAAGCTCTATCTTATCTTGATAAGTATGAATTAGCATTTTCTGGTATTATAATTGTCTAGAGAGAAGTAGAAATAGTAATTATTTACAGAAGACTAAAATAACTGTGAAATTCAACTTTAGCAGGTTTAAATTGTCTAACATTTTTGGATTAACAGAAATATTTACTTTGAGTATGACTTAGTGAATTAAAAAAAAAATTTCCATTTTAGCTTTACAATATTAAATTGCTGGCATGTGAACACTTTGAATGCATCTGTTTTGGGGTGGCATAATATTTGTTTTCTGCTCCTCCTACAAAGTTTTTCCACTCTTTTAATAATGTCAAAGACAAAATGATTTTATTTGGAATAACTTTCTTGTATATGAACGAATAATTTATCCAGAGCTCTTAAAGATCCATGGCACTTCCATCTCAGTGTGTTTGAAATTTCAGTGTTGGTGCCTTCATTACAACACGGTCTGACCTCCTATATTAACCACACAACAGATGGATAAATATTATTTGCTTTTTTAAAAAATCATACCCCATCTAGTCATAGAGTTCCTTCGCAAATCAAAGAATTTAATATCAAATAATATAATAAGAATTCAAACCATAGAACTGCAAAAATTAAGTCTTCTTTGCCTTTTAAGTCTTTGGTGGCCCAAGAAGAACACAATTATCAGGTGGTAGATTACACTGTTGGCTGGTCAATGCAAGTAAATTAACTGCTTCAGCTGATAGAAAAGAAATGCCAGCTGTAGCAACTTAAGTGATGGTGACATGCTATCTGCAAAATAATGTGAATTTGAAAGTGCAGTTTAACCCCAAAGTAAAGGAAAGAAAAAAAGAAAAATGAAGCAATCTGCCAGACTAAAATAATGTGCGACAGAGAAATTATTCAGAAATGGAACAGGTTATAGAGATACAGATTTATTATTTGGTTGCTGTCATGATAAATTTGCCTCAGCTATGCCCATACATGTTACAGTATTCATGTTTGAGATGAGTGATGTTGCAAAAGGCTTTGGACAATTGAAAATTCATTCTGAAAATATAAATAGGTAAATATTGTTTCTTAAGAGTGTGTGTGTATATAGATATATAATCTTTATATATAATTTTTAAATCTATGTATATATCACACACATACAAATACACATATATTCATATTTTAAAAGAAAATGATCTGTTAATGAATTGAGATATCCACATACCATAATGGATTTCAGACTACAAAATGAATTTCTTATTATTACCTATTAATACGAATGGTTTAGAAAACCATTTCAGTGACTATAAAATAGATATTCTGATCTAACACCAAATAGTGACTTGCAGGGCTAGACACTATGTAGACTGATGTTATTAAGGAGTATTGTCCATTGAATTTTATAATACATTTAAGTTAAATAATTCAGTTTAATCTCACCACATTTTTCTTGTTTTTGTCTTCATATATAGCAGTTTTTGCAACCATATGAGATATTCATCATAAAGTAGGACTTAGTGAAATATTATGAGAATCAGAAGATCTAGAGGATATGCAAATACTTTTGGTATAGGAGAGGAATGTAATTTCTCACTTGGGATTCATGAAGCCTCTCAAAGCTTGGAAAGCTATATATATTTTTGGTCTGTTTGGTACAAAGATTCACAGTTTGTTTGGTAGACTTCCATTAACAACTTAAACTACAATCCTCCTTTCTACCAGTCAGTTTTCTCCAAGAAACATTGATAGAAATGCTCTAGTTTGGACAGTTCCAATGAGAGAAAGCTAGTCACTACTCTTTGAAATTCTTTGTTGAATGATTATTGTCATTCAATAGCCAAGTTCTGCTTCTAGTCATGCTTAATACCAGAAAATGTTCTGGGGCTGTCTGAAATATCTTTGACTGCACCATTGTCTAATCTCCTCATCTCTTCTTTCCAATTAAAAAAGTCTCCCAACTCCACTTTCCACAGCCTACTTCTGTCTCTAACTCTGATGTTAGAGGGTTAGAATTCCTAACATTCTCTGATGTTAGAGAGTTATATTCCTCCCACCTAAAACACTATATTTTTTCATCAGGCAATATAATGACAAAATATATTTTACATGTGTATGTGCGCTGGCTTCCAGTCACTGGTAGATTCAAACATAGTACAGGCAGTGCTCGACTTACGACCACGGTCGAGACTGCGGAACGTCCTAACACGATTTGGTCGTAAGCTGAGTAGGCTATATGTACAGTTGAAATGGTGCACGTGGAGATGGTAGTGTTGCCAGAAGCTGGTCCACACTGTCGTACGCCCAGCTGGGCAATGTTTGCACTGCCAGGTGCGGAGCAGTCGTGACTAGCGATTGTGGTCCTAAAGTCGAGTGGTCGTAAAGTTGAATGCTCGTAAGTTGCATAGGTCGTAAGTCGATCGATACCTGTATTTTGGTGGTGTAAAATACTTGGTGTCTATGTCATTATTATCACCCCTTCTTCATCACTTCATCCTTATCACATAAGCTTGCTGACAGCTTAATGTGCAGGCGCTATGTCAATGAACATGATGATATTTGATGAAGCAGCTCAGTGAAGTGGATACTTTTATGATTCCCCACTTTGCACATATGGAAACCGAAGTTTAAAGGGTTGAAGTATCCAAGGCCATACAATTAATGAAGGTGACTCAAGATTGCAACCCAGATATCTTACATTTCAGAATTTATGCTTTTAATCGCTAAGTTTGTTTTTGTCTCAAAATTTCAGAATTTGGATTTTTTATAATATAATCCAATATTGTTGGTCCATAAATGGTTTTCAGTGTCATCACTCTGGAGCTATACTTTTATTTGTTCCTTTTAGTTCCAAAATATATGCACATAAAGAATCAGTTCATTTTTGCATAGATTCGGTAGCTACAAAATTTTAAATGACAGATTTTTCTCCCAGATAGTATCTTTTATATTTACACTTTTCCTAAAAATGTAGAATAGTTTACAGTCCTTGAAATGATTGATGTTTGAAAGTTTACTGAAAAAGGTAGAAATGTAAAATAAGACCAAGAAAAAGTAAGAATAGTAAGTAATGTTCTTTTGTTTTATCAAAGTGGGATCAATTAGAGTTTTGAACAAATTAGAAACAACAATAAAATTAGTGTGAAGTAGAAGCTATTAGGGGCAAGGGGAGAAAGTTTTACTATAATAAAATCGGTATCATCTTATTCCTGTGTGAATATTTATAATATTCTCTTCCAGAAAAGTAAACAAAACAAAACAAAACAAAACTTGGAACTATGCCACTGGAAATGCACATTTCACTACTGTAATGTATAATTATAGCCTACGATAGCAGCTTACATTATCCTTTAAATATTTATTCTCTTGAATAATTAGATTTAGGATATTTGAATTCATTTGGTGAATATGCTATTAATTTTTCATATATTTTGATAGTATACCAATCGTTCACTTGTCTAGCATCAAGTAAATGTAGCTAAATAGTGTGGAAGTTTACAGCAAAATTATTCATCTTTCTGGATCCTGTTGAATATTTACATCTAAAACTGAATACCCATTACAAACGGGGAAAATACAGTTACTGACTTACTTCTGGTGGCTGAAAATTAATTTGTAGCCTTCTATTTTATATGTCTTTGTAGTTGAAAGTAATGGTTAAAAATAAATGAAGACAATATTACATCAAAACCATTCCAGAGCTCAAAGAGGTTTGGAAGCTGTTACCATGGTGCCCAGTGTGGCGTCTTACCAGCCGGGTTTGGCATAGCTGCCTCAACAAAATGGGCCTAACTTTTGTTTTCTACAGAAACAGTAATACTCCAAAGGCCTGTGTTGACAGGTAATGAGATTTAATTCATAAGAGGGGGGAAAAAAAGGGAGAGAAAATATCCATATTCATTGCTTAATCAAATAAAATTCTTTCAGAGGATTCTGGGAATTCTCCCCAGTTGCTTCCAAAGCTTCCCTTTGATAGCTGTAAACAAATTACCTTACGAATAACTTCTTAATCAGGGAAGGGAAGCGCTGTTCTCTACTTGATCTCTCCCTTTGGGTGGTCCCAGCCAGAGAGCAGCAGTCTTCCTCCTGATAGCTTGGCTTTTGAAAAGCCATATAGCATTATGCTGACAGCTGTAGACCCCTTTTTTTGTTAGGATAACAAACACCCTGTGTTGAGGACAGCATCAAGCCAGCTTGCAGTATGCCCAATTAGAGAAGCTAAAATCTCATTTGTTTCACCATGGGAGCCCCCTGAAAGCACACCGTTTTGGCCTCATTACAGTATTTTTAACTTTACAAAAACAATTTCATTATGGAAATTAAAGAAGCTCATTTGGCCCTAGCATGTATGCTGAAGTTAATAAATTCCAGAAGTATTTCAACTACTGCAGCATGTAGTTTTGTCCTCACTTAATCACAGCCAATATATAGTTGCTTTTTAAAAAATATGGTGGGTCCAAAGAAAGTGATCATTTTCATTTGCTGTTCGCTGTGTTTTGATTAAAAAGCAAACAAGCCTGCAAGAAAAATATTAGCTTCAACTGCGAGGGGATAGAATAAATTCCCGAAATTGGTGTCTTTGTGCGTATGTTGATCGCCTGAATGCATAAGCTCTGCATGCTCTGTTTATGTGTAACTCTTTGGAAGGTAACTACAATCCAAAGAATAAAATTGAAATAACATCCTCTATGCACTCAGTGCCCATGGAATTGATGTTCAATGCTAAAGACAGTGCTAAAAATTTCCATATTTACTATTATTTGAAAAGGGAGGAATTTTCCTGTTTTGAAGTGCAGTCCATGTGTTGCTTAACAATGGCAGTACATTATGAGAAATGCGTTGTTAGGTGATTTTGTCATGGTGCAGACACCAGAGAGTATACTTAACACAAACCTAGATGGTACAACCTACTATGCACCTAGGCTATATAATATGGCCTATTGCTCCCAGGATACAAACTTGTACAGGATGTTACTCTACTGAATACCATAGGCAATTGTAACACAGTTGTAAGTATTTTTGTGTCTAAAATATATATAAACATGGAAAAGGCACAGTGAAAATATGGTATTATAATCTTCTGGGACCACCATTGTGTATGTAGTCCGTTAATGGAAATGTCATTACGCAGCACATGCTTGTAGTAGGCTTTTATCATACCAATAACAAGGGAAAATAATACAACAGGTAATTAAATGGTGATGGGGGTGTTTTTGCTGTCCTGGTCCCCAGCTGCCATCACACAGGATCCTGTGCTGGGCTATGTGGAACTTAGCTGCTGCTTTCTAAGAGAAGCTATAGGCCAAAGCATAGCACATTTTTCCTTTTCTCCTTCAAACGTCAACATTCTAAAGCAATCTCATCCAAATCAAGTTGTAATTAACAAATTGATAGCATTTAAAAATGATCTCCAAAATTACAATATTGAGACTCAGTAAATCATTAACTAAGATGTGAATATATATTTTCTTTCTTCCATCCAGAAAAAATGATGCATTAAGTTTTAAAAATTTGGGGTGAGTAGAGGCAGAAGACAAGGATCTATTCATAAGCTAGCAAAAACAATTGTCAAAAAACATTGCAATAGTTTGGTTTGGCAAAGAGAACATAATGAGCCGTAATTCCACCTTTCTGGCACATGGAATTTAATGTATTTGTGTGTGTTTTCTTTTAGTGATTCTCTCCGTGATTCATTCAACTCCCCTCCCTCACTCCCTTCTCTTTTTCTTCTTTCCTTCTTCCCTCTCATCTCTCTCTCTATATATATCTGTCTATCTTCTATCCATATCTGTTTCTCTCTCTATATATATCTGTCTGCCTGTCTTCTATCCATATCTGTTTGTCCCTTATCTATCCATCTACCTCTTCTATCTGTTGGTCTATCATCTATCTTCTATATTTATCTTTATCTATTTGTCTATCTTCTATATCTGTCTTTCTGTCTCTCTCTCTCTCTCTCTCTCTCTCTCTCTCTCTCTCTCTATCTGGAGAGTAGTTAAGCAGTTATAGATAATGCTCTTTGTAATATAGTGTCAATCTTGCTGTATTTTATCAGTGAGTGCTGTTCATTTAATGCCTTTTCCACAGGGATGTAGAAGAACTCATAGGGGCAACTATGAATCTGGGTAGGATTAGCTTTACTGTTGGATGGTATCTATCTTCCATGAAGATAGCTTTGTTGTCTCATGGTGGAAAGTTCTAGCTGCATCTCCAAAAACATTATAACCAGTTTAAGCTAAATATTCAGGACCATTCTCTCATCCTCAAAAATAATGAGCAGTAATTTGATATTGTAGAAAAATTGCTGAACTTGGAATAAGAAGGGCAGAGTTTTGGTCTAGGTTGTGAGTATTGTTAACATATTAACATATCATATGGAACTTAGTAGCTTCAAACCACAATAAACATCTATTATTTTAGACAGTCTCCATACATAGTCAGGAATTCAGGAGTGATTTATCTGAATGGTTCTGCCTTGTATTAATTTGCTAGGGCTGCTATAAGAAAGCATAACAAATAGAGTGGTTAAAAAGCAAAAATTTGTTGTCTCACAGTTCTTGAAGCTGGATATTCAAATTTAAGGTGTTAGTAGGGCCAAGATCCTTCTAAATCCTATAGGGGAGAGCTTTCTTGCCTAATATCTCTGCCCTCATTGTCACATGGCATCTTCTCCCTGTATGTCTCTTCTGTATCTTCCCTAAGTGTGTCTGCTTTTGTGTCCAAATTTCCCCTCTTTATAAAGACAATAGTCATTTTGGATTGGGGCCTACCCTAATGACCTCATCTTAGCCTAATCACACCTGTAAAGATGCTATTTCTAAACGAAGTCACATTCACAGGTACCAAGTGTTAGGACTTCAATATATCTTTTTTTTTCTTTCTGAGATGGAGTCTTACTCTTTCACCTAGATTGGAGTGCAGTGGCACCATCTCAGCACACCGCAACCTCTGCCTCCCAGGTTCAAGCAATTCTCCTGTCTCAGACTCCTGAGTAGCTAAGATTACAGGCGTGCACCACCACACCCTGCTAATTTTCTTGTATTTTTAGTAGAGATAGGGTTTCACCATGTTGGCCAGGCTTGTCTTGAACTCCTGACCTCATGATCTGCCTGCCTTGGTCTCCCAAAGTGCTGAGATTACAGGCGCAAGCCACTGTGCCTGGCCAGGACTTCAATATATCTTTTGGTGGGAAGGACACAACTTGATCTGTAACGGGACTGCTTCATGAAGTTACAGTCAAGATGCTGGCTTGACTTCAGTCATCTGAAACCTTACTAGGACTAGAAAATCTGTGTTCTAGGTGGCTCATTCACATGGCTGGTATGCTGATTCAGGTTGTGGCAGGAGCCCTCAGTTATTACCCATGTGAGCCTTTCTACTGTGACATGTGCCATAACCGTTTCTGATGGCAGTGACCTCTGGTGCTTTGCTTCTGTAGATGAAGAAAGGTTTCTTTTTTCACTCATCACTAGGTTTATGTCTGAGCCCCACAACAAAAGACAGATCAACAAGAGAAAAACACATAAATATATTTAACATAGGTTTTCTATGACACAGGATCTTTCAGAAAGATCCAAAGAAACAGGGAATCTTGTGCATTTTTAATGCAAGCTTTGAAGAAGTGGGTAGTTGTGGTAAAGTGTGTTTGGAAAAGGGGGTGTGATCTAATAGCAGTAAACTGGGGGGAACTTAACAAGACCTCTTTGTTTAGATTCTTCTCTGTGTTCCTGTGTGTTCAGAGACAATATGGTTTGGCTCTGTGTCCCCACCCTAATTTCATCTCAAATTGTAATTCCCGCATGTTGAGGGAGGGAAGTGATTGGATTTTGGGGTTGGTTTCCCTCATGCTGTTCTCTTGATAGTGAGTGAATTCTTATGAGATCTGATGATTTTGTAAATGGTAGTTTTTCCTGTGCTATTGCACGCTGTCTCACCTGCTGCCATGTAAGGTGTGCCACCACGACTGTAAGTTTCCTGAAGCCTCCCCAGCCATGGGGACCTAGGAATCAATTAAACTTCTTTTCTTTATAAATTAGCCAGTCTCAGGCAGTTCTTTCTAGCAGGGTGAGAATAGACTAATGCAAGAGATAAGGATGTTTCTTTTTCTTAATATAGAGATAGCACCTTTTGAATGAGGTTTTATGAACTGCTTCAGTGGAGAAGGGCAAAAAGAAGATAAGAGAGACTTTTCTGCTCCTGCTGTTTTTTCAAATGCCAGGGTGCCAGCTTGGCGATTAGCTTCCCCTGAACCCCATCGCTTCCACTATCATATCCTCAATTCCTTCTTGAGGGTGTTTATAGATTTTTTGTGGTTGTTAGTGATTATGGGCCCCCACTTCCCACTCACTAACTAGGAGGCAAAATCTTTGAAGGCAAAAGACCCTGAAATTGTCACCACAGCACCTCCAGTTCTAAATGGGCATTCTACTTACTAGAAAGTTTAATACACATTTGATGAATAATTGTAGCATTGAGACTTGCTAGTGGCTTTCCAGGCACCTCAATGTCTTGGTGGTGAGGTCAGGGGCTGCAAAGCATTTCTAAGGAACAGAGCTTTTCTCACTAGTAGGACCAATGTAGACATAATTCTGAAGAGTAGGCCGAGGGAGGACTGTGCAATAAAGAAACCAATTTTCAGCTCTCTCTTCTCAGAATTGCGTGACAATCAACTATCTGGGTCAATTTGGTTGAAGAGTTCTTTGATTGAGTGCCATTATCCCATACTTGGAAATTTCACATGACCCTGGATTGGTTTTTAACTGACTCTTGATATCTTTTTAAATAGCATAACCTATTTACCTGCTTTTTTAAAACTTATGCATCCTTTTCAAAGAGTCTATGTATCAAAAGATCCTTTGAAGGAGACAAGGACAGTCATGCAGTCCAACCTTGTGACCCAGTGTTTTATTGTGAACATCATTAATTACAATAATGTTATAAAAGTAAACTTCCTGCAAATAAATCTTTCCCAGGAGTATGTGCTTGCAGTGATCAACAACTTAATTAATGACATTCCCATTTTTACTTCAAGTAAAGTCTTTCTTCATTCTTGCAGACCCTGTGCCAGTTTGCATTTGTGACTTTAGCCACCCAAGGAAAATGTGTTTCTGACTTCATATGTGCCTGTTTTCTTACTTCTCTTTTGTTTATTGTATGCCGTTATTGAAAGAGCAAAATAAGAATTCTAAAATTAATTCTGAAATGCACATGATTTACACTTTAGATTATATCAAAAGAAGTTTTTTCTTCTATGCCACATGAACCAGATTTGTTTTATTTTCTCTCCTGCTTGCTTTATACTTGAAGTATTTGCACTGGTAGAGTTGAGGAGTAGCAGTCTGGCCTATGTTTTTGTGGCTGTATGTGTATGGGGGAATGGGGGAATGTGTGGACCCACATATAGGGAGTATCTAAGAGTCATTTCTTGTAAGTTCCATTTAAGTAGCAAGCATACTCCTTTAATTTATATTGTCTCTTCTGTTTCTGGATTTCTAAGAACAGCTGGTGGAGATTTTGGAAGAAGTTATTTAATGCCCCTCCAAGAAATGTAATAGTATATCCATTAGGAATTAGACTTCCTACCACCAGAAAAATTATGCTCTGAGCAGGAAGAACTGGGCTTTGCAACTCTCATGTTGATAACAATGTAAATACTAGAATCTTAGAATATCAGAGTTACACTAGATTTTAAGAGAATTTCCAGTTCCAGTTTTATTGTTTCATTTTATAAATGAGAAAACTGAGGTCCAAAGGAGTTAAGGGATTTGTGATAGAAAAATCAAAAATAGGGAGAGTTGACCTAATTTTTGGACACCAACACCAGGCCAGTGTACTTTCCATTATAGCTCTATTTACTTCAATGTTAAAAGACACAAGTTTTTCGTTGTCTATTATTGCAACTCAGCGTAAAAAAATTAACTCAAAAGGCTGAAGATATACTAAACATCAATAGTCTTGACCCTATGAATAGTTATATTAACTCATTTAGGAGAGACAGGCTATTGATAAATAGATTTGGCTTCTGCGGCAAGTGTAAATAGCTCCTTCATTGTCTTAGAAGTCAACCTTTCTTTTTAAACATTAGATGTGCCTCCTAAGAGATAAAATTATCACTCCTAGATGTTACTGAAGAATTTGAAGCTTTGAAGTAAGTTTAAATAAAAATCAAAAGGAGGAACTAACATTGTGCAGTAGACAGTCTACCCTGTAAGCCATCTGATTCCCAATAGGAACATTGTTTTATAGATCAAGGGTTTCATGTCTATTCCATATACACCAATAATCTGAAAAGTGAAGGGTTTTTTTTTCCCTCTAAACTGAGACTGATTTTATTTCATATTTTTGAGATGGAGTTTTGCTCTTGTTGCCCAGGCTGGAGTGCAATGGCACAATCTTGGTTCACCGAAACCTCCACCTCTTGTCTTCAAGTGATTCTCTTGCCTCGGCCTCCTAGGTAGCTGGGATTACAGGAACCTGCCACCACGCACAGATAATTTTTGTATTTTTACTAGAGACAGGGTTTCACCAGATTGGCCAGGCTGGTCTCGAACTCCTAACCTCAGGTGATCTACTTTCAGCCTCCCAAAGTGCTGGGATTACAGGCTTGAGCCATTGCACTCAGCCAAGACTGATTCTTAAATAGGGACATTCTCATGATTCTAGATATTTTGAACAAAGTTATACAAAATATCATACAAGTCATCATCAGCCAAATATGGGATTTTGACAAGTCACTTCACTTCCCTAATCTTCTATTTCCACATACGTAAAATTAAAGCATTTTTATTACCTCTAAAAGGGAGGGAATAAATGTGACATATTCATTTAGTCATTCCATCAACAAATAATTGAGGCTCTAGGATGCCTTTTATTTCTTGTTCTATATCTCACAAAATTCTCATTGTGTAGTAATTGTCTGTTTTCTACCTGAACCTTACCAGCTACCACCAGACTGTAAGTTCCCTGAGGGCAGGTACTTTCTCTTTCTTATTCACTGATGAATTCTGAGTACCCCAGAGGCTTCCTGTCACATAGTAGAGACTTAATCAATAGCAATCCTGCATGGAAACATGTCTCTAATGAACCTTCAGTGTCCCAGCAGACAGAAAACCATAGATGACATTAATGGCTTTTGGTATGGGCTGTGAAAGGAATATACATACAGTTCGAGGAGGCATAAAGGGGAGGCATTGACTCCAGCTTCGTGGAATAGGGAAATGTTCATGGAGAAAGTATTAAATCTTTGCAAAAACCGAGATAAGTGCTATTCTATTCATCTGCATAAATGACAAAATTGAAGCTCGAGATACTTTTAAAACTCAAGGATCTTGGTCAAAAAGTACAGCTGTCCCTTGGTATGCACAGGGTATTTGTTCCAGGACCCACTGCAGATATCAGATTCTACAGATGCTTAAGTTCTGAAGTCAGCCCTGTGGAACCTACAGATACATTAAGTCAGTTCCTCTGGTGTCCACAGGTTCTGCATCTACCAGATACTGAATTTTTAATCTGTGGTTGGTTGAATCTGTAGATGTGGAACCTGTGGATTTGGAAGGTCAACTCAACTGAATCTGGGCCTCGCATTCAGGAATCTGCATGCAAACCTATTTCCCCACAGGCCCCGACTTTGCCCTGTCTCTTCTCCAGAAAGTTCACAGGTCAGTATTTCCTAAGGAAATGGCCATGAGTTCTGTAAGCGTATGAATCATTTAGAAGGAAGAGATTTTTACCATGTGGTATCTCAGCTGCTAGGATAGTTCCAAGCTTATTCTCCTCTGTTCTCAGATGGTTTTCCTGAAGGCAGAGTCTCATAGGCACAGTGTTCTTGAATTTCTATTCCAAATTGTCCATGTAATAGCCAATACTCTTTCAATTTTTTTTTCTAAGACAGGATCTCACTCTGTAACCCAGGCTGGAGTGCAGTAACATGATCACAGCTAACTGCAGCTTCAATCTCCTGAGTTTAAGCGATCCTTTCACCTTAGACTCCCAAGTAGCTGGACTACAAGAGTGTGTCACCCTACCAGATAATTTTTATACTTTTTGTAGAAACAGGGGTCTCATTATGTTGCCCAGGCTGGTCTTGCACTCCTGGACTCAAGCAATCCTCCTATCTAAGCCTCCCAAACTGCTGGGATTACAGGCGTGAGCCACTGCACCCAATCTTACTATTTCAGTTTTTTACCTTCAGGTGTATACTGATTGATGGATCCATAAAGTATTTTGTACTTTTTGTCCTCATTTTATGATTACAAAATAAAAGTGTTTAAATTCCAAAACAAAACCAGTATTCTCACCCCCCTTTTCAGTTGTACATTCTGTTTTGATCCCTCATGCTCCAAACATCCTATCAGTGGTTTCAAAAGGTAACTTCAATGCCATTGGTTACCAATTTAATGATGGCTTTGCAGTTTTCTACCCACTGGATCAAAATGTTAACCGACCTTTGTCTCTGCCATAAATCCCATCAAAGTGTTTACATCTACCCCAAAATCTCTTTTAAATGCAAATACACGAGTTCAGCAGAGACACAAACACCACGTGGATCGTTAACTGCAGCCTGCAGACTGTTCTAATCATTAACTGCAGCTTGCAGAGATTCTTGACAAAAGAGAAAAAAAAGAAGGAGAAGAAGAAAAGAAAAAAGAAAAAAGTGTGGAGGGTCTCTTTAATGAGGCTTTCCTTCTCATTTATCAAAGACCGTGCAGCTTTGCACAGCTGGCCTGGTTTGAACACTGGAAAACAGCTAAATCTGAATCACATACAAGCCCTCCCTAACAGGTGAAGTACATACATTAAGGTGTTTGTTTCTTTAATTTATTTTTAAACCATGTTATTTGGCATCAGCTTAGATCTGTGACAGAGAGGATTAAAGAACACACAAAAAAATCTGGCCGTTTGAGTAATTACTGAGCAGGCAATAATTTTCTTTCTGATCATTTCTCAAATATTCTCCCAGTCAAGGTTGTTGGGCAAGTATTAGATTGGAATTGTAGAGCTGGAAGACCCTTAGAAATCCTCCAATTCAGACCCCTTATTTCATAGGCGGGAATCCTCAGGCACCCATACTGACCCGGTGACTTGACCACTTTCTCACAGATAGTTAACGGCACTTGAGCAATCAAAAGCAGGCCTTCCCATTCCTGATCAGAACCTTTCTCTACTACTTTTCAGTAGTAAGTTAAGCATGGGAAGAATTATGGTATGTTACAGATTGAATGAGTGTGTTACCCCAATACTCATATGGTAAAATCCTAACCCTTAATGTGATGGTATCAAGAGGTGATTAGGTTATGAGGGCAGAGGGGCAGAGTCCTCATAAATGGGATTAGCGCCCTTATAAAAAAGAACTGAAAGACCCCTTAACCCTTTCACCATGTAAGAGCACAGCTAGAAGTTGCTGTTTATGAGAAAATGGGCCCTCGCCAGACACTTTCTGCCAGTGTCTTGAACTTGGACTTCCCAGCCTCTAGAACTGTAAGAAATAACTTTTGTTGTTTAAAGACTACCCAATGGTATTTTGTTATAGCAGCCTTAATACAGACTAAGACATGGTATTTCCTTCTTGGAGGATGAAACATACAATACAGTTAGAATCTCTTTGGGTCAGTCTACTCAGGTAAGGATGCACAAAAAGCACATTCAAATGGGCATAAATGAAAAAATAGAACTCAGAGGCTCATTTAACTGCAAACGCTAGGGCTTAATGCAGAGCTGGTTCTCTCTTAATTTTTGGAGTCAGATTTTCTTCATTGTGTCTTCACTGATGGCTGCATACAACCCCAGGACAAAATCTTTCCACATTCAAATTCAAGGCAAAAAGGAATCCCTCTTTTCCTGAGCAGTTTGAATTAGCACTTATTGGCCCAGTTGGGTCACATGTTCATTTGCAAACTTACCATCATGGCTCAGGGACATGTGATGCTTTCTTTGGTTGGGCCTGAATCACATGCCCTCCCTTGGAATCAAGAACATGATCAATTCTAACAAAGGCATTGAGAGTGAGGGAGAAGGTGGTTAACCAGAGGAAGACTGGGGTATATTTACCAGACAAAAGTTGAGTGGATCTGGACAGGACAAGCAACAAACAAAAATTACAAATGGCATTTTATGACAGTCTTCTTAGAAGTCAACATCTTCCTTTCCTTTGTTCATTTGTAAATTTATTTCGGCTTTAGCCTAGCAGAATCATAAATATGCAAAGAATAAAGTCCTGTGGGAAAGAATATGCTTGAATATGATAATGATCCTTTCATTAAAATGTAAGTTCTTATTATTTTAGAAAAAAAATGGGGTGAAATTTAAAGCAATAACCCAAGTTGACTACCGATAGGCTAGAAAACTCAGGGCACATAGGCCGAGGCCTCTGGAGGACCGGAATTTCTCCAGGCTTGGCTGAGTCTTCCTTTCCTACAGCTTACGCATTGTGTTCCTCAATGAATATTGCCTCAGTGTGGTGGGCTTCTTAACATTTTATTGCTGCAGAATTTCCTTCTCATTATTCTAATATTCCTACAGCACATAAAAAACAAGTCACCATTTACTGATTGAGAAATTTTCAGTCTCTCTTTTCTTTTCTCTCTGGTTGGATAGTTAAAAAGAATTTAAATTTAGTTTGACCTCAGAGAAATTGAGCAGGCTTGACGGGAGTCTTCTTAAGTTTTCAAAGGCCTCTTTTGTAGTGTCTTTCAGATTTCCAAGTCTGTTCTGGTGTGCTGAGGTATATTTTAATGTCTTGTCTCCACTGAGGATGACAGAGAGGACTCACGTAGCCTCACTGGCAATGTTCTCTCAGAAGCCCTATTTGGGAGCCCTGGAGCCTCTGGAAAATGGACACAATACCATCCACACTGTCAGGATGAAAGTAGCTTCACTTCTCTGGGTTTCATGCCACTGTCCGCAGTATCACCTCCAGATGCAAGGCTGAGCGTGATTCATTTAAATCCCACCTGGAACTATTCAAACAGGTGTGTGTCTATGCTGATTAGCTCTCATTTCCATACTTAGAGAGCCCTCTAGAGTTGGAATGGATATAATAGTCATATTCAGCCCATTCGAATACTGATTAATTAGCGAGTGTTCTGTGCACTTAAACCACCACATTCTCATTTGTTAAGTAAGCTTGTATACAGATAATAACCTTCAGCAAAATTGACCTTCTATGAAGGAGAAATTGGTTAGAAACTGAATTCCATCATAGCAACATGTGCCCAAAATATCCCTTTTTCTGTGAAATCCCTCATTCGGGCACAGCATGAATATATACTTTTACTATTCAGCCAAAAGTGGGAGATTTGCTTGAAGCCTTTGATTAATGCAAATAATTGCTACACTAAAGCAGCTCTGATGCTTGGGAGGCCATTAGCAGTGCACAGCTGCCATCAACTAGGAACAACCTGCACATACAAAGATGATTCATGGACCAATTTGGTAGCTTGAGCATACTGAGTGTCCTGCAATTTAGTCCAGATAACTCTTGGAGTTGAACAGTTTGTATGTTGGGGAAAGGGAATGCAGGTGTCTGGGAGAGAGTGCCAGCAGACGTGGTAGAGCAGAATGAATAAATAAAAGAAGATATCTAAAGGGGTGGAAAGGTGTGATATCTTTTTTCACCTACCGTAAGGGTTACAACTGACATGCCTATAAAAGAAACACAGATTAACAAGAGAAAAGCATAACCACTTTATTTGAACACAGTTTTACATGGCGCAAAAGCCTTCAGAAATGAAGACCCAAATACCCAGGAAAACTGTCCATTTTTATGCTTAGTTTCAATGTGGAATGACAGCTGTAGAGAAATGTGATTGGACAAAAAGAGTATGACCTAATGATAGTAGACCAGAACATGATACCAAGCAAGGTCTTCCTGTTCAGATACTTCTTGGTGTCTCTGTGGCATCCCTTCTTCCCATGCAAAAGGCAGGGCCCCTTCTGAAATGAAGGTCATATGCCCTTTACAGAACGGTCATATGCTTCTATACATAACGGTAGGGAAAGGTTAAAGTATTATCTATATGATTTATATCTAGTTTCTGGGGAGAGGGGTTCTAGCTTCTATGGCCCACATTGGGGGAAAGAAACTCTAGTTTCTATGACCTGCCTTGGTGGAGAAAGGGGAGCGGGAAAAAGGAAGGCAGTTTCCTTCTGAGGCCTTTTTAATGTCCTTTGATTCAAAGTACTCAATATGCCCAAACACCACACTTAGGTATTGGTGTCTGAGCCCAAGCATCTCAATAACTTCTGCTATTTCTCTGGCAATTCACTGGAATAGCAAAGGACAACCCAGAGCCCTGAGAGGAGAAGGTGATCAAGCAGCCCCAGTGATAGCATTCAGCTGATAAATGTGAGTAAAGCCCCAATACGTGAGAGAGGCAGTCTCCTTATGGGACTCATCTTTGTCTGAGGGATTCATGTATCCCAGAAAAAGGACAAGCACTCTGTTTCAAGCCCTGTAGCTAACTTGGGAGAGACTGAAAGAAGGAGAGAAAGTAAGACACTGGGAAAAGCTGCAGGTACTTTTCTCCCATCGCTGAGAGGAGAACATCATTTTAAATACGGGCTTATGCAAAGTCTGACATTGTTTAGTGACCTGGCAGGCTGTCGCAGCAGGCATTTTAGCCTCATGTTAGAGATTGAAGTGCTTGCTCTGGAATAAAGGAAAGGGTTCCCACATCCAGAATGGAGTAGTGAGTGTGGAGAGTACCTCAGCAGTTGGTGCTAGAATTAGGCTGTCTCCCATCACAGGGTTGTTATTCCTGAGAGAGAAGAGAAAGTAAGCAAATTGGAAAACATATTTGAGGATATAATTTAGAAAAACTTTCTTGATCTTGCTAGAGAGGTCAACATGCAGATAAAAGAAATCCAGAGAATTCCTACAAGGTGCTATACAAGATGATCATTTCCAACGCAATAGTCATCAGACTGTCTAAGGTCGACTTAAACAAAAAAATCCTAAAGGTAGCTAGGAATACATCTAACCAGGGAGGTGAAATAGCTCTATAAGAAGAAATACAAACCACTGCTGAAAGAAATCATAGACAATGCAAACAAATGGAAAAGCACTCCATGCGCATGGATTGGAAGAATCAGTATCATTAAAATGCCCATACTGCCTATGGCAATCTACATACTCAATGCTATTCCTATCAAATGATCAATATCATTTTTCACAGAATTAGCAAAAAACCATTTTAAAATTCATATGGAACTGAAAAAATAACCAAAGCAATCTTAAGTAAAAAGAACGAAGCCAAAGGCATCATAATACCTGAATTCCAACTATATTACAAGTCTACAGTAACCAAAACAGCATGGTACCATTTCAAAAATAGATAAACCAATGGAACAGACTAGCGACTACTGAAATGAAACCACACACCTGCAATCAACTGATCTTCAATAAAGTCAACAAAAATAAACAATGGGGGAAAGACACACTCTTCAATAAACGATGCTGGGAAAACTGGCTAACCCATATGAAGAAGAATGAAGATGGACCCCTATCTCTGACCATATACAAAAATTAACTCAAGATGGATAAAAGACTTAAATGTAAGATTTCAAACTATAAACTTTCTAGGACAAAACTTAGGAAATACTCTTCTCTACATTGGCCCAGGCAAAGAATTTATAACCAAGTCCTCAAAAGCAAGTGTAACCAAAACAAAAAATTGACAATTGGGACCTGATTGAACTAGGAAGCTTCTATGCATCAAAAGAAACTATCAACAGAGTAAGCCAACAACCTACAGAATGAGAGAAAATATTTGCAAACTCTGCATCTGACAAAAGATTCATATTCAAAAGCTGTAAGGAATTTAAATAAATAAACCAGAATAAAACAACCCCATTAAAAATCAGGGAAAGGGTATGAACAGACATGTCTCAAAAGAAGACATCCATGTAGCCAACACACACATATGGAAAACTGTTCAACATTCTAATCACTAGAGAGATGCATATCGAAACCACCATTAGATGCCATCTCACACCAGTCAGAATGGCTATTATTAAAAAGTCAAAAAATAGCAGATATGAGTGAGGTTGCAGAGGAAAGGGAATGCTTATACACTGCTGGTGGGAATGCAAATTAGTTCAGCCCCTATGAAAAGCAGGTTGGACCCAGCAATCCTATTACTTGGTAAATACCCAAAGGAAAATAAATCCTTCTACCAAAAAGACACCCACACTTTTATGTTTATCACAGCACTATTCACAATAGCAATGACACAGAATCAACATGGACACCCATCAATGTAGATTCAATAAATAAAATGTACATGTTACCATGGAATACTGCAAAGCTCTAAAACAGAATGAAATATATCCTTTGCAGCGACACAATGCAGCTGGAGGCCATTATCCTATGTGACTTAATGCAGAAACAGTAAACCAAGTACCATGGGTTCTCATTTATAAGTGGGAGCTAAACACTGGTATATGTAGACACAAAGATAGGAAGCAATAGACAGTGGGGATTTTTAAAGTAGTAGAGGAAGGGGTCCAGGGGTTGAAAAACTACCTACTGGGTACTATGTTGACTATTTAGGCAATGAGGTCATTACAAGTCCAACCTCAGCATCATGCAATATGCACCTGTAGCAAACCTGTATGTATACCTCCTGAATCTATAAATAAAAATTTAAAAATAAAAAGTAAAATGTGATAAAATCAAGAATTTATGTTTTTAGAACTATAGTTCATCACTTACTGTTGAGAAGAACCTATTTTTTTAAAATTAAAACATCAACAACAACCAAAACTGAACACTATCCCTACATCACACATGGACAAATAAATGTAGAAAAATTATGGCATTAGAAAATCACCATTTTTCAGCCTCCAGTGAAATTCTTGATTTAAACAAGCATCATAAGTGGTTATGAAACCCATTGAGTGAAAAGTTTTTGGTGTACGTGATATTCAAATATTTCCAAAGGATCAAGACACAGGTTAATTGCTAACTGCAAAGGGAGGACATACTTGTATAATTAGGAGCTGTGGCAAGGGTAATAAACACATACCCTGACTATTGGGACAGCCTAACCTTAGGTGTTTTCATGGCTATTCGGTATGAACATCCAACATCCCTTGTAAGTATTCTTGACTCAAATATTTAACCTTAACTTAGTCAAGCCTTTAGCTCTAACTTCCAGTTTACAGTAAATAAAGGATCTGGAGAAATTAGTTAAAACTATAAGAAAACAGTAAGTCAAATCTAGAATGAGAAACATTGTACCAAAAAGATGATTAGATCTTTTGAAAGGTCAATGTCATGAGAAAAACATAAAGGTGAGTGAACTATTTTAAAATAAACAGACTAAAAGGACAGAACAGATGCAATATGAGAACTTTGATTATATCCTTGTTAAAAAAGAAGAAAGAATAAACAGTTTTAAAAGACCTTTTTGTTCCCAAGGGAGATCAAATACGCACTGGATGATACATATTATAATAAAATTATTGTGTATTTTTAAAGGAATGATTGTATAATTGAGAAGAATTATGGGAGTACTCCTTTTTCTTTTCTTTCTTTCTTTTTTTTTTTTTTTTTTTAGAGATGCTTGCTGAAGTATCTAGGGTTAAAGTGTTACGTTATCTGCAACTGAATTTATAATGGCTTAGCAAAAAAGAGACTACATATAGGTGCTCACCGACTTAACAGTGGGGTTACGTTCAGATAATTCCATCAGTACTTGAAAATATCCTAAGTTAAAAGTTAATTTTCAATTTAGGATATTTTCAATTTAGGTTGGGTTTGTCTAGACTCAATACCATTGTCAGTTGAGGAGGTTGTTGAATCCATATCACTTTTGCACCATCATAAAGTCAAAAAATTGTGTAAGCTGAACCATTTTAACTTGAAATCATCTGTACATCTACATATTTATTCACAGGTAAAGCAAGTGTGGAAGAATATTAAGAATTGTAGAATATAGGTAGTGGGTAAATGGTATTAATTACCCTAATTCTTTCAATTACTTGTATGTTCAAAATTTTTTATAATACAAAGTTGGAACAAACAGAAATTCTCATTAGCTGTCTTTAAGAATTGAGAAATATTTATATTATTGACAAGCCCTTCTATTACATTTTAATCGGGTATAAGTAGCATTAATTACATCAATGATAATGCAGATTTCTGGATTTTTATGTCTCTATTGCAGAATTTGTTGCTATGCCTTTAATTTCTTGGTAGGATGAGCTGTGGGAGAACATGTCCTTTAGTAACACTGGTCTGTGTTTTGTTATTCTGTTCCACTGTCATCTCTGAATCCTAAAGAAAACCTGTTTAACCTTCACTTTACCACCAATCAAGTTTGAAAGAATGTCATAGCTCTTCTCTGAGACCTATTTGAATAACTATATTTCACATAAAACAAAGCTTGTTTGTAAAACTAATACTACATTTGAGCTATTATGCTCCATTTTGAGGTTTGAATAAGTGCACCCCCTCCTTTTTTTAATGGGTTTATTACTAGAGTGACTTGGTTTAGGGATCCAATGAAAGGGAAAATATCATTAAAACTATACCCCAGAAATAAGGCAGATTAGGATTTAGTTTCACATTGTCTCATGGGCCTTGGTGCAAACCTGACACTAAGATTCTGCCCTAGCAAATAATTGTGAGCACCACGCATTAATTTCTTGCGTGTGCTCTGTGTGTGTGTGTGTGCACGTCTCTGTGTGTATCCATGTGTATCCTCTTCCAAATGCTTCTCCTCACCACTTTCCTGCTGCATTGCAGAACCTTCTCCCTCTCTCTCCACACCCCTGCTTCCTCTGTGTGCTGCTTCCCTTCACACAGCTGGACTCCCGCTGTCAGTCATTAAATGCTCAAGCATTTGAGAGTCTGGGCTCCTGTCTTGGCATGGCTTTTCTGTCACTCAGCTTAGCTGGGGGCTGGACAGAGAAAATTGAATCTACTGACAATCCAGAGGAGCATGTTTAGCCCTGTTATTGCTGCCCTGCTGCTTCGATCCCCCCAGCAAAGGAAAAACGATTTAGAGAGGTAAAACCTCTGGGGCAGATGAGCAGGAGTTTTCAAGTGAAATCTGACAGTACCTACAAAAGGAGCACTATGAGGAGGAAGCAAGAGGTAATGTTCAGCTTAAGAAAACTGAAAAACCAAAAGAGAAAAAAAAGACGAGGTTGTTGATATAATTTTGTTTAATTGAAGTAGTTATTTGCTTATATTTGCAAAAAAGAAACACTAAAAGGATAAACCAAAACCCCCTATCTCTCATTTAAAAATTTGTTTCTGAAAACTCTGTTGCTAAGTGAACAGCTACTGAGTAAGAACCATTTCCCATTAATATTCACTGGAAAAAAAAATTGTGATACGTTCCACCCAACCCAAAATGTCCAAAGAACATTCACAGGTATAAAAATATTATCAGTTGGGCAATATATATAGACAAGTTCCTATAACTAAAAAACAAGTTGAAATAAATACCATTTATATATAAAATATGTAATGTAATGAAGCAAGAGAAGAAGGATGGGTAGGGAAAGGGAGAGGGTCTTTTGAAGATGGTAGAAGTCAGGTGGTCAGTTTCTAGGAAAAACAACCTTCTAGGACTGCAGTGTATCTTGCTTTCAAGTTGCATGTACAAATGAAGTAAAGACACATAAAAACTTTTAGGGCAAAATCAAGCCTGAACATGAGAGAGTGTAACACAGAGATAATATACAACACAATGGAAAGTCATAGAAGATGGAATCTCTTCACCACTTCGTAAGAATGCAAAGAAAAGTGTTTGGCGTTTATTCAAATCAGATGGGCTCAATAGTCCCATAGACAGTTGTTTTTGGATAAACATAGAAATTGACCCTTAAGGTCTTAAAAAGCTTGAAACCTGTTTTTGTTTTATCTGAGTTCCTTCCTGAGGAAATGATCTTTAGGCCTCTCACATAAAGTATCAAAGAACTGAAACTAGATCACTGCACCAGATGCTGGACCTCTCATTCACCATGATTGCTTCCTTGCCCCTCCCAAGTTCCTGTTTCTTATGCGTTGTTACTTTTCCTGGCTGCTGTATAGACCCCTGGTTTTAGTTAGTCAAGGAAATGGAGATGGATTTGAGGCTGAGCTGACATCTCCTTGGCTGAAGCACCCAATGAAAGCCTTCTTCCTTGGCAATGCTTGTCTCAGTAATTGGTTTTCTGTGCAGCCGGCAGTAGACCAAACCCCTAGTGTTTTGTAACACAAACATTGCACATAATATAAATTCACTTCACTTAATAATTCTCTGATTGGAAAGTACTGTATTGTGCAAATTAGTGGCTATGTCTTTGACTGAAACTATAGTGTCAAGATAGCCTTGAGTCGTTCAAAGGTGTATACTATTTCATGAGCCTTCATAATGAAACTCCTTAATTCAATGGCTATAATGTAAATGTACTGTCATGTAACATATAATGACATTTTGGTTAAAGACTGCGTATAGAATGGTGGTTCCATAAGAAGATAATGGAGCTGAAAAATTCTATTGTCTGGTGACACCTAGATGATCCTGACCTTGTGTAGACCTAGGCTAATATGTGTGTTTCTGTACTAGTTTTTAACAAAGAGTTGAAAAGTTAAAAAAATAAAAATAAAAACAGAAAAAAGCTTATAGAATAAGGATATAAAGAAAGAAAATAGTTTTGAACAGCTATATAGTGGGTTTATATTTTAAGTGTTATTTTAAAAAGTAAAAAAATTAATAAAATTAAGACATTTATAAAATAACAAAGTTACAGTAAGCTACAGTTAATTTATTATTGAAGAAAAAATATTTTTAATAGAGTGTAGCCTATGTGTACAATGTTTAGAGTCTGTAGGAGTATACAGTAAAGTTCTAGGCCTTTATCTTCACTCACCACTCACTCATTGACTCACCCAAAACAACTTCTGATCCTGCAAGCTTCATTCATGGAAAGTGCCCTGTACAGGTATACCATTTATACCATGTTGTGTTTTTACTCTACCATTTCTATGTTTAGATACACAAATACGATTATTTATGATTGCTTATAGTATTCAGTGCAGTAAATTGTAGTACAGGTCTGTAGCCTAGGAGCAATAGGCTATACCATATAGCTGAGGTGTGTGACAAGTAGGCTATACAATTTAGGTTTGTGTAAGTACACTCTGATGTTCACACAATGACAACATCACCTAATGATGCATTTCTCAGAACATATCCCTGTTGTTAATTGACAGGTGACTCTCTGAGTGTGTGTGTGCATGCGCGCGCGCGCGCGTGTGTGTGTGTGTGTCTGTCTGTATGTGTGACTCCTGGTAAGAGTATATTTCTTAGTTTGTTCAAACCATTTTTAATTGACTCTGTAACAGAGAAGAAAGTAATTTTCTCTCTGCCCTCATAAATTCTTAGTCAAGACTCTGTTACAAAAGACAGATTAACGAGAGAAAAATAAACAGAAGTTTAATAACATGTATATTCTATATACATGGGAGATACACAGGAAAATCTCAAAGAATAAATTCTCCAAGAGTAACTATAAAGATTAGATCTCAAAGAGTTGTATTAAGTTTCAGGCTTAAATATGATCATCCCTTGAAACAAAGAAGAGTTTGGGGGAATGTCCTAGTTATAGGGAAGTGGCCAGGAAAAACATTGTAAACAAGAGTAAGGTTTGTTATGCAGATTTAAACTGATGCTTTTTCCATTGATGGGAGTTTCTAGTGATTTAGTCATCCTTCTCTTTCTGGTGGAGAAAGGGAAACACCCTTACAAATGGAGATTTCCTTAATAGATGTAAATTTCTTACCCCAGGGTAACTTTTACTCTTCATTTCAGCCTTCTTGTGTGTGTGTCTGCAGTTTCACTAAATAACCAACTCAAAATAGTCCTCATGCCAAGGAGGTATATTTTGGGTAGTAAAACAGTAAAAGGTCTGTTATGGATGCATGTAGCAAGTCAATATGCTAAGATACCAGGCTGCAGCAGAGAAAGAGGTTTAATTGAAGGGCCATTGAATGAGGAGATGAGAGGAAACTTCAAATTTATCTCCCTGAGGAGTTTGGGGTTAGGGTTTTCGAGGGTTTTGGAGAGTGCCAAAGTGGGGAGATGGTTATTGGTCAAAGAGCATAGGGTGAAGTCATGAGGTAGGGAGATGAAGAAACTAAATTCTCATGCAGTTGGGTTTTTCTTTTGGGGTTCTTCAAACGTTGTCATCAGCTGAAACTCAATCTGAAACATATCTTAAACAGTTTTTTAAAAAAGCCTATGATTCTAACATCAGAAATCCTGTCTACAGAAACAATGGGGATGCAAGTGCTATCTAATACTCCATGACTTTTGGTTACAAGAAAGCAGGACAAAGTGTAGCCTGATAATTAATTAACTATATTTCTGTCCAGAATTCTTGTTAATCCTGTGAGGACAGCTTTAGTAGGATATTCTGGTCTCCTAGTCATGTTTTAAGATGGCATTTATCAACTTTATCCATTCAGAGGATGATGTTAGCATTTATCAGTTCTCTTCATAATATTAAAACTATATCCTCAGAAATGTCTCTGTCCAGAAATTTATCTCAATCAGAAGGCCCAAGTTTCCTTTACCTTATTGTATGTCAACATGAAGGAAATAAAGAGTCCCATGACCAGACTGTTAAGTTCCCAGGGCAGGAAGTGGGTATCAATCATCTGGGCTTCTCCATTGGCTACCTGTATGCCAAAGATAGAGCAAAGCTTCTCTGCAGTGCCTCTTCTCAGCTCATTGAATGAATGAATGGGGGTAAGCCACGGCTTTTGCACATGCTTGCACACACTCACATGCTTGGCCTTCTCGTCTTTCATTCCCCTTCACCACTTGGGCCTCTTGTCTGGTGGTGACCTAATAATAAATATATGTTTAGTCTCCCCTTGGAATTTCCTGAGGGATAGGGTTGAGGGCAGCATTCTTTGTTATTTATGATATGTGCTTTCCAACCACATCTGAGTTTATGTTAATGAGGTGACACTTGGAGGGTGGGGACCAGTTGCCAGAGGAACCAACTGTGTGATTAGAGGGTTCAAACTTCCAGTCCCATTTTCCAGCCTCCAGGGAGGGGGAAAAATCTGGGGATTGAGGTAAATCATTAATGACCAGTGATTTAATCAACTACATAGAGACCTTCCATCAAAACCCTAAGCAGTGGGGTTTGGAAAACTTCCAGATGGGTAAACACACTGAGGTGCTGGGAGAGTGGCATGCCTCAAGAAGGCGTGGAAGCTCTGCAGTCCTCCCCTGTAACATTGCCTTACGTACCCTTTCACTTAACTGTTTGTCTGTATTCTTTGCGATATCCTTTATGATGTTAAAGTGAGTGCTTTAAGGGCCACTGCTACTGCACATGGAGCCTTTGTGCAAGCCAGAAAATTCCCTTTTCCTCTGGGTAGACAGTCCTTCAACAGGGTTGCCATGGTTTTATATAACATTTGATTTTGAGAAAGGGTCTCTGATACTACAAATGAAGTTGAAGAACCTCTACCCCAGGCCAGCCTCATGTTACCTAAGAAAAAAACCAAAATCAGTAAGATTGACTACTCACCATTCTACAGTGAAATATTTATATTCCACTTCAGTATGTAAACATTTTTGTTATTTTTAGTGGACAGACACTCCTGACTTGACATGCTCAAATGTAAATGAGTTCATTCAAAAATATTTATTAAGCATTAACAAGTCCACTTCTCAAGGAAGAAGACAATTGATAAATAACATTGTACATAAATGCAATGCCAGATAGTGGAAAACGCTACCAAAAAAAAAAAAAAAAAAAAAAAAAAAGCAGGAAGAGAGGACAAGGAATAAAGGAAGAGAAATTCTATTTTAGGTATTTCATACAATAGCAATCTCTGAGAGCCTTAGTCTTCTTATTGCCACATTTTCTGTTACAAAGTAAACACACAAACATAGTCCCCTACCTACCATGTTTAGTACTTAGAATATACTTAATAAGTCCATAAAAAATATATCTAACATACAACAATATTTAACTCATTTAATACATTTTACTAAATAGATACTGAGAAGAATACATTTAAACAAAAAAAAATTGTCATAAAACATATTTCCTGCCTTCAAGGGACTTGAAGTCTAGTGAGAGAATAGGATATACATTAATCTAATGAAAATATATTTCATAAATATTCAGAGGTCTTTCAGAGCATAATGATGGTAAGAGTCTGGTGTGAAGGGGAAGATTTTATTCGATCACATTCAACTAACACTTGTATGTTTGTATTTGCTAAGTGAAGATGGGTCAGAGATGAGAAAGATTTCAGGAGGAGGCCAAGGAGAGATGGAACAAGCAGAGACATGAATAGCTTTAGCCTAAAGCTGCCTCACGTATTTTAAGTTCAGCCTAAATTTTTCTCTGTACATAGTAGATTGTAACCTAACTGGATGTGTAAACTAACTGTACTACACTCTTGTGCCAGTCACTGAGTTTTGGCAAATCAGAGGTGGCCAACTGTTCAAACCAGGTTCAGATAATGCAAACACTGAGTTCTAGCCAATCTGGCTGTTTCTGTAACTCACTTCCATTTTGTTTATGTCACTTTCCCTTTTCTGTCTGTAAATCTTCTATCATGTGTGCTGCTGGAGTCTCTGAACCTTTTCTGGTTTGGGGGCTGCCTGATTCATGAATCATTCTTTGCTCAGTTAAACTCTGTTAAATTAAATTTGTCTAGGGTTTTTTTATTTTAACAATAAATCAGTAAAATTAAGTAAATATTTCCCTGATATTTGTGAGCAGTAATAGCAAAGTAATCAACATGAGAAAAGATTATAGGAATCCCTGATTTATAGCCAACTGGTCAGAAGTACAGGTGACAACCTGGGGCTTGTAATTGATTTCTCAAGTGGGGGACAGTCTTGTGGGACTGAGCCGTTAATCTGTGACGTCTGCATCAACTCCAGGTAATTAGTGTCAGAGTTGAGTTAAACTGTAGGGCATTGAGAAAATTGGAGAATTGCTTGGTATGGAAAGCCCACACATTTGGGGTCTGAAGTGTTTTGAGAACAGAAAAACAGTTTTTCCTTTACTGGTGCTTTAAGTGTCTTTGCTACTTTTTGCAACTCAGAGCTGGTTGCAGGGAGCCAGAGTAGCTTTGTTTGGAGCTTCAGCTGCATAGAGAAGATTCTGGAAAAAAAAACCCAAATCAGCCCTTACCATTCTCTTTCTAAAACATGAATATCCAACAGAAAACTTTGTGGGTTTTTTTTTTGTTTGTTTTTTGTTTTTTGTTTTTTTGAAACGGAGTTTCACTCTTGTTACCCAGGCTGGAGTGCAATGGCGCAATCTCGGCTCACCACAACCTCCACCTCCTGGGTTCAGGCAATTCTCCTGCCTCAGCCTCCTGAGTAGCTGCGATTACAGGCACGCACCACCACGCCCAGCTAATTTTTTTTATTTTTAGTAGAGACGGGGTTTCACCATGTTGACCAGGATGGTCTCGATCTCTTCACCTCATGATCCACCCGCCTAGGCCTTCCAAAGTGCTGGGATCACAGGCTTGAGCCACTGCGCCCAGCCGACAACTTTTATATCCAGCCAAATTTCCATCAGACACTTAAAACTCAACATATCAAAATCTGAATCTATCATCTTCTCTCTTTCTTTTCTTTTCTACCGTGTTTCCTGTCTGGGCAAATGTCATTATCATGCTCCTGGCTGCCTTGGCCAGAAATGTGGGAATCATCCTTCCTGAATACTTCCTAGCTTCTTAATCTCACTGTAATTAAATTTCTATTGATTCTACATTCTAAATATCTCTGGTACCCATTTCCACTTTTTTTTTTTTTTAAATAAAATGACGTGAAAATTCTCTCATCTCTATTTTTCCTAATTAGTTACATGAAGTGATATTTTTAAGAAGGGCTGTGATTTTTAAAAAATTCATTTTGTGAATCTCAAAATTAAACAAACAGAGAGAAAATATATACCTTAACAATAAAAGCTTTAATTGTTCAGAATATATAAGAAATATTGGGAGCATGTCATTTGCTCCTCAAAAAGATTTTTTTGTTATTATACTATAAGTTGTGGGATATATGTGCAGAACGTGCAGATTTGTTACACAGGTATACATGTGTCATGGTGGTTTATTGCACCCATCAATCCGTCATCTACATTAGTGAGTTTTCATTGTTCAACTCCCACCTGTGCGTGAAAACATGCAGTGTTTGGTTTTCTGTTCTTGTGTTCGTTTCTTGAGAATGTTGATTTCCAGCTTTATCCATGTTCCTTCAAAGAACATGAGCTCATCCTTTTTGTTGGCTGTATAGTATTCCATGGTATATATGTGCCTTTTTTCTTTTTTTTTTTATTTTATAAGGAAAAGAGGTTTAATTGGCTCACAGTTCTGCAGGCTGTACAGGCCACATTTTCTTTATCCAGGCTACCTTTGATGGGCATTTGAGTTGGTTCCAAGTCTTTACTATTGTGAGCAGTGCTACAATAAACATACATGAGCATGTATCTTTATAATAGAATGATTTATAATCCTTTGAGTATATATGCAGTAATGGGATTGCTGGGTCAAATGGTATTTCTGGTTATAGATCTTTGAGGAATCGCCACACTGTCTTCCACAATGGTTGAATTAATTTACACTCCCACCAACAATGTAAAAGTGTTCCTATTTCTATTTCTCCACATCCTCTCCAATATCTGCTGTTTCCTGACTTTTTAATGAATGCCATCCTAACTGGCATGAGATGCTATCTCATTGTGGTTTTGATTTGCATTTCTCTAATGACCAGTGATGATAAGCATTTTTTCATGTCTGTTGGCTGCATAAATGTCTTCTTTTGAGAAGTATCTGTTCATATCTTTTGCCCACTTTTTGATGGGGTTGTTGTTTTTTCCTTGTAAATGTGTTTAAGTTCTTTGTGGATTCTGGATATTAGCCCTTTGTCAGATGGATAGATTACAAAAATTTTCTCCCATTCTGTAGGTTGCCTGTTTACTCTGATGGTATATTCTTTTGCTGTGCAGAAGCGCTTTAGTTTATTAGATCCCATTTATCAATTTTGGCTTTTGTTGCCATTGCTTTCAGTGTTTTAGTCATGAAGCCTTTGCCCTGCCTCTGTCCTGAATGATGTTGCCTAGATTTTCTTCTAGGGTTTTTATGGTCTTAGGTCTTATGTTTAAGTGTTTAATCCATCTTGGGTTAATTTTTATATAAGGTGTAAGGAAGGAATCCAGATTCAGCTTCCTGCATATGGCTAGCCAGTTTTCCCAGCATCATTTATTAAATAGGGAATCCTTTCCCTATTGCTTATTTTTGTCAGGTGTGTGAAATGGTTGTAGATGTGTGGTGTTATTTCTGAGGCCTCCGTTCTGTTCCACTGGTCTATATATCTGTTTTGATACCAATACCATGCTGTTTTGTTACTGTTGCCTTGTGGTATAGTTTGAAGTCAGGTGGCGTGATATCTTCATCTTTGTTCTTTTTGCTTAGGATTGTCTTGGCTATGTGGGCTCTTTTTTGGTTCCATATGAAATTTAAAGTAGTTTTTTCCAATTCTGTGATGAAAGTCAATGGTAGTTTGATGGGGATAGCATTGAATCTATAGATTACTTTGGGCAGTATGGACATTTTCGTGATGTTGATTCTTTCTATCCATAAGCATGAAATGTTTTTCATTTGTTTGTGTCGTCTCTTATTTCCTTGAGCAGTGGTTTGTAGTTCTCCTTGAAGAGATCATTCACATCCCTTGTAAGTTGTATTCCTAGGTATTTTATTCTCTTTTTTTGTTTTAAGGCTACCTAACAATTACAATAGCCTCCTGAAAGGTCTCTCTGCAGTCTCCTTTATTTTATCTTTCCTTAGTTTATCCATTTACTCATTTATTCAATAAATATTTATCGAAGATCTATTATGTGTAGAAACTGTTCCAGCCATGGCCTTATAGAATTGAACAAAGACAAAAATTCTTGCCCTCATGGATTTCATTTTCTAGTGGGAGGAGACAATAAAATATATAAGTAAATAATATAGTATATTAGAATTCAGGCCGGGCACAGTGGCCTAAAATCCCAGCACTTTGGGAAGCTGAGGTAGGAGGATCCATTGAGTGCAAGAGGTCAAGAGCAGCATGGGCAACATAGGAAGACCCTGTCTCTATTAAAACAAAAAAAGAAAAAAAGAAAAAAAGAAAAGAAAGTAATATATATTCATAAAATAAATAAAACAGGGGAGGAGGCCAGGTGCAGTGGCTCCAGCCTGTGATCCTAGCACTTTGGGAGGCCAAGGTGGGAGGATCATGAGGTCAAGAGATCGAGACCATCCTGGTCAACATGGTGAAACCCCATCTCTACTAGAAATACAAAAAATTAGCTGGGCATGGTGGTACGTGCCTGTAATCCCAGCTACTCAGGAGGCTGAGCAGGAGAATTGCCTGAGCCCAGGAGGTGGAGGTTGCGGTGAGCTGAGATTGCGCCATTGCACTCCAGCCTGGGTAACAAGAGTGAAACACCGTCTCAAACAAAACAAAACAAAACAAAACAAAACAAAACAAAACAAAACAAAACAAAACAAAAAACAAAAAATAAGAGGGTTGGGGGAAGGAGATGAAATTTTAAGATAGGATGGTTTTGCTGCAAATGCAGCATTTTGGAGGGTGTTGATGAAACCACCTTTACAAAGATTATGAGAGCTAGAGGAGTCTAGCATGGCTGATTTCATCTCGCTTCTAGCCTCACTGTCTGGCTGTCTTTGTTCATTCCTGGTGGTAGGCCAAGCTAACCATGGAAGGAAGTTAGATTATAGTTTAACTTTAAAGCAAGGATGATAGTAGTCCCTCCGTAAAACTGATCCCTCCTTGTTTGGCAACTGAAACTGCCTTTATAAGGCTGATAAAAGACAGCAAGATTACAATTATGAGAGGGGCCTGAAGTCTGCTAAGATATAGATGTAGCTAAATGATAATCAGCCATTGTCCCCTAGCCTGTTTTTCTATAATCCCTTACTGTTCAAGAGTCATATGGCCAGAGATCCTAAGATTCATGTCCTCTCCAGTTGCTCATATAGATATCATCACCATGATACTAGGTTTGTGCACAAATAATTATAGTTTTTGCCATTAAAAGTAATGGCATCTACCTAACAGAACTTAAGATGGGTCTTTTGAGATGCTTTTCAGACTTTTACTTTCTAACATATTTATTTTCTCATTGCAGACCTCTCAGTTCAGACTAGGATTTGCAGCATCTCTCCACAGTTTCTTCAATAACATTCATTAAGTGACTGACTCCACTTGGACCCATAACTGTACCCCCACCAAAAGGCAGGCTCAGCACAAGAAGACTGTTTTCCATACCCTTATGATTTCATCCCCAACCAGTGGGCAGCACCCATTCCCTAGACCCATGCCCACCAAATTATTCATAAAAGCCCTGGCCTCTAAGTTTATTAGGAGGGCTGATTTGAGTAATAAACTCCTGCCCTTTTGCTTCTCTGCTCTTGTGTTAAGTAACCTGTTTCTTCACGGCAATACTGCGGTACATTGGCCCTAGCTATGCAGCAGGCAAGATGAACACATTGGGTGATAACATTTAGAGGACTAAGTAGTGAAACATGCAGGATTTGGGTGACAGGTATTACTAAGAAGGAAGAGTAGGCACAAAGTCCTGGAGGTGGACCAGTGCCTTGCATTTTCTGGTGGTTGGAAAGAAGTGAAACAGGCAAATGGGGGACAGCAGGACCAGAAGAGGTAAGAGAGTGACCGGGAACCAGATCATGTAGAACTCTGCAAGTCATAGCAAGTACCTAGGCTTCTGTTTCTCTGATATGGGAAGCCTTTGGAGGTTTTGAGCAGATGTCATTATCTGGGTTACATTTTACCAAGATAAGTCTGGTGGCTGTGCTGCGACTGGACTGTAGGAGGGTAAAGCCAGAAGAAACAAATGGTTAGGAGGCTGTTACCATAATGTCATCCTCCGACGCAAAATTCTCCAATGATTTCCCAACACAGATAGAATAAAATTAAAATTCTTTTGAATAGCTTTTAAGGTTAGTCATGATTTGGTGCCTTTGCCATTCTGACCTCATTTCCTGCTCCTACTGCCACTCACCTCCCCATCATTCTCTCGTCTGATTGATAGCCTTTGAAGTGCTTATTGAGTTTTCAAGTCACGGTTCAAATGCTTCATTCTCCATTGAAGATGTCTCTGTTTTTTCCTATGCTGTCATCTCATATGGAGATGTGAACACTTGTTTCTTTCAACGTTAGGTTTTTGGCTCTCTCCCTACTAGACCATGCACTTCCTAAGGTTAAGGACTCTGCTTTGCATCCTGTTACATAGAAATGAAAAAAAGAAAAAAAAAAGGTTAAATTAATGACTTTACCATGGAATACGTGTTGGCTTGCTTTCTCTATACAGTACTGGTTTATGGAGCAGTAATGGAGAGGAAGTATTCAACTTTGATACTATGTGAATTCTTTATTCTCTTTTTTCACCTTCCTCTGAAAAATATCTAGAAGCCACTGAAGTTCTTTTTCTGGGATGGCAGGGGAAAGGAGGCAAGGCACAAGTCTTTATGAATGCTGCCTGTATCTGCTAATGTCATCTCCATTAAAAAACAAAACCAGAAACCAGTTAAACCTGCTGGGTACAGTGAGTCATGCCTTTAATCTCAGCACTTCGGAGACTGAGGCAGGAAAATCTCTTGAGGCCAGGAGTTCTAGGCCAGCCTGGGAAACATAGCACGACCTTGCACCTAAAAAGTTTTTTTGATTATTATCTGGACATGCTTGTGAATCTGTAGACCCAGCTACTCAGGAGGCTTAGGTGGAAGGATGACTTGAGCTTGGGAGTTTGAGGTTACAGTGAGCTATGATCACACCACTGCACTCCAGCCTGGGTGACGGAGTGAGACCCTGTTTCTAAAATACAATTGATTAGTTAATTAAATCTCTTTCTATTGTTATTTGTAGCAATTCTATACCAGAGTTCTGCCACAAACATGCCAAAAGAAAGAGCAAAAGGGAAGAAGGTAAAAAGTGACTTTTATCTAGCTGCTACTTTATAATGCCCTGTGGTTATTTACTTACATATTTGTTTTATTGGTGGAAAGAATTGCCCTGGGCATATAGGTTAGGCATAACCTTAATTTCATGGTTGACATAAATGTTTGTTTTATTCAAATCTCCAAGAATACTATTTTATAAGGCTTAAGAAATGCATTTCTTCAAACTCTTGCAAAGCATTTTCCCCCAAATATTAGTGCCTAAGCTGTTTCTTCCCAGCTGCTTCTACATATTTATTTTCTCAATGCAAACCTCTCAGTTGAGACTGGGATTTGCAGCATCTCTCCACAGTTTCTTCAGTAACTAACATTCATTAAGATACTCTTTTGTCTCATCTTGTAGATCGTCAATGAAGCTGTTAACTAACACTAGAGTTTCATTGATTCCTGGGGCAGGGCTATGAGGCACCTCTGTAATGTGATACATTGCATCTTTCCCTGATTTTGATGTCATCAGCCCTCAGCTTTTAGCCTGTACAGAATGCTAGAGTCCAAATCCAATTCAATTTGAATTCATTTTGCAAGTAAGACTTTATTAGATACTGTATTAAGTGCTTTACTAAAATTAGGTTATGTTACATCTTCATTTTCTCTCTCTCTTTTATTAATCATGCAATTCTCGCTCCCATTTAAAAAAGAAAAAAAAAAGCAATTAGGTTTTCTCAGCTTGGCTCAATCTCAAAATCCAGGCTGCTTATTGCCCCTGGTTCCACTGTAATCTAGATGCTTACAGATGCCATCAGCCTGTTTTGCTTCTCTATGAAATCAGTGCCACATCAGTTTCTATTAAAACTTTACACCACCCTAGGCCTGAGTTGTTTTAGGCTGAAAGTCCCACCTGATTAATGATGCTTGGAGCTGGAGTTTTCCTCAGAGGCACTGGATCATGTGGTTTTCAAAGTGCATTTCATAAAGTCCTACTTCCCCCAAAGATGCCTTAGGGACCACAAGGAATGATAAGGTGGATGCCCAAAGGACAAGGTTCCTCATCTCTGCTTAAACAGAACAATAAATACCGTTTTCATCTGATTTATGTATTAGATCTCCATGAAGGGCCTCTGCTAGTCCACATGGAGCCTTTGCACAAGCCAGAAAATATCACTCTTCCTCTGGGCAGACAGTCCTTCCACAGGGTTGCCATACTTTTATATCACATTTGATTTGAGAAAGGGACTCTGATACTAAAAATGAAGTTGAAGAACCTCTACCCCAGGCCGGCCTCTTATGTTACCCAAGAATAAAACCAAAATCAGTAAGATTGACTTTTCACCATTCTACAGTTGAATGTTCATATCCAGCTTCTTCTACTTGAGCATGTAGATGTTTTCGTTATTTTTAATGGACAGACACTCCTGACTTGACCATGCATTCATGCTCAAATATACATGAGTTCATTCAAAAATATTTATTAAGCATTGACAAGTGCAAAGTCTCATGGAGCCTATATTCTTGAGGAAGAAGACAAGTAATACACAAATAACATTGTACACAAATGAAATGCCAGACAGTGGAAAATGCTACCAAAAAAAACCCACAACCCCCCCCCCCCCACCAAAAAAAAACCAACAGTAACAAAGCAGGAAGACAGCACAAGGAATAAAGGAAGGGGAATTCTATTTTAGATATTCCATACACTAGCAATCCCTGAGAGCATTAGTCTTCTTAGTGTGACATTTTCTGTTACAAGTAAACAGACCAACAAACAAACATAGTCTCTCTCCATGTTTAGTATTTAGAATATACTTAATAAATCAATAACATATATCAAACATACAATGTTTTATTCATTTAGTAAATTTTACTGAATAGAGACTGTGAGGAATAAATGTAAACAAACGTGTAATAAAACATATTTCCTGCCTTCAAGGGACTTGAAGTCTATTGAGAGAATAGGATATACATTAATTTAATGATAATATATTTTATAAATAATCATTCAGAGGTTTTTCGGAGTATAATAGTGGTTAAGGAGCTGGTGGAAAGGGGAAGATTTTATTTGATAACATTGAACAAACACTTGTGTGTTTGTATTTGGTAATGAAGATGCGTCAGAGATGAGAAGGATTTCAGGAGGAGGCCAGGGAGACATGGAACAAGCAGAGACATGAAAGCTGGTCTGAAATGGAGTAGCCTAATGGAACAGAAATGTGGCAGTATGTGGAAGATGAGGCCTTCAATATCATTCTAAGGAATTTTTAATTTATTCTGTAGGTGATAGGGAAAAATGGAAGAATGTGAAGAGAAAAGTGCATGGCAGTGAAGGAGATTTGCATTGGTTTTGTAGCATATTGGGATTCTCCAGAGAAATGGAATCTATTGAAGATTAGATAGAGACAGAGAGGTGGATGGATGATAGATAGATATAGATAGTTAGATATAAATATGTGATATTATATATATGAGAGAGACAGAGACAGAGATTTATTTTAAGGCATCGTCTCACACATTGTGGAGGCTGGTAAGTCCAACATATGCAGGGTAGGGCAGAAGGCTGGAGACGCAGGCAAGTGTCCATGTTGCAGCTCGACTCCACAGGCTGTCTGCTGGCACAATTTCCTCTTCCTCAAGAAAGGTCAGTCGTTATTCTCTTAATATACTTCAGTGGATTGAATAAGACCCACCTACATCATGGAAGGAAGATAATCTGCTTTACTCAAAATCTTCTGACTTAAATGTTAATCTCACCTAAAAAATAGCTTCATAGCAATATCTAGATTAGTGTTTGATCCAATATCTGAATGATGTGTCCTAGCTAAATTGACACTTAAATTAACTATTGCAGACATCTTCCCACTATCCTGTCTGTGGCCCTCAATGGACACACAGTAAATGATTCCACCACTGGCCTCCTTCCTCAGTGGCAGGTTTATGCATAGTGTAAATTATGTTCTTAGCCAAGCCATGGGAATGGAGGAGGGCTCTGTTGTATTGCAAGAGAAGGCACAGTGCTGGTGCTTAGTGCTTCCCTATACTCACCTGCTTAGGAATCACCTGGACAGCTTGTTAAAATGAATATTCTGGTTTGGTAGATCTAAAGTGAGGCCCAAGATGGGCATTTTTAACGGCTACCCAGGAATGACGATGCTAGTCCATGATCCACACTCTGAGCGGGAAGGCAGTAAAATTTTTGAAGCTCTGATTTTAGCAAGACAGGTGGGAGGTAACTGCATCTCTGCAGGGGAGAGGTGACCTGAGGCTTAGCAAAAATGGCCTCTAGTGTCTACTTGAAAGCAGTGACTCGAAGGCTTTTTTGTTCCTTACAGTCACCTAGAGAGCTTCTAAACCACAAATGTTCCAACTCCAGATAGTGGGACTGAGTGAGTTCAAGGCCCAAGACTCCATGTTACTCTTCAGAATAACAACAACACTCCCAGGTAATTTTGATGCAGATCTGAAAATACTCTTTGAGAAACGCTGGTTTAAACTTTTAAGGCTCAGAAAAACTGCAAGTATATTTCTGGGGAAAAGTTCTTGGGGCACCTGCAACCACATTTTCTCAAGGGAGAAAAACACTGGAAGGCTAGAAAACAAATTGTGTTTAATTTAGAGTTTTACTGAGGCTTAGAGGTTATGCAGATCTGGGGAATGGTAAGTCTATTACCCAGGGAAAATTACATATGGAAAAAATATAAAATTCCTAATGAAACCAGACATGAATGCCTCTTCTGCTCCATGTTTACACAGGAAAGAACAAAGAATGGGCCATATGACCTGTGTATAGATGCAGAAAGTCTCTGGGTGTATGGCTGATATATAGGCTACCAGAGGTACTTGAAAAAGACCATGGGGGGAAGGAAACCTCCAGCTGAACTTTGTAGCAATTCAACCAAATGAGAAGTCTCCTGGCTAGAATTTGGGGGAGGACATGAATCCAGTGGGCAGATCCCACAGGCAGGGAAGCATGAAAGCCCTACTTGTTTTTGCAGCTGGGAGGCTGGTAGTCTGAGACAAGTTCTCAGCCCTGCTTGCCCACTGCCTGGGAACAGACTCAGTGCTGTTGTTGGAGGAAGGATGGTGGGAGTGTGACTGGCCTTTTGGGTTGTGTGGGAGCTGGGTGAGGCCTATGACTGCCATTTTCTCCCACTTCCCTGACAACCTGCATGACACAGCTTGAGGCAGCCATACTCCTCCTAGAAACATAACTCCATTAACCTGGGAACCATACCCCCATTCCCCACAGTAGCCACAGCAAGACCCATCCAAGGAGAGTCTGAGCTCAGACACAACTAGCCCTGCCCCCACTTGATAACCTTTCCCTACCCACCATGGTAGCTGGAGACCAAGGGCACATACTCGTGGAAGTTTAGGGCCCCAGCCACCACCAGATCCTCCCCATCCTATCACACCAGATCCTCCCCATCCTAACACAGCTGATGCTCTCTTGAAAACATCACCTCCTAGCAGGAGACCAACCAGCACAAAAATAGTACATTAAACAACCAAAATGAAGGACCTTCACAGAGTCCATTTCATTCCTCTGCCACCTCCACCAGAGGAGGTGCTGGTACCCATGGGCTGAGAGACCCACAGATGATTCACATCACAGGGTTCTGTGCAGGCAACTACCAGTGCCAGCCTGGAGCCTGGTAGATCTGCTAGGCGGCTAGATCCAGTAGAGATAACTGTCACTATAGCTCAGTTCTCAGGAAGCCACATCCATAGGAAAAGGGCGAAAACCACATCCACAGGAAAAAAAGCCACATCCATAGGAAAAAAAAAAAACAAAAAAAACCACATCTATAGGAAAAGGGCAAAAACCACATCCATAGGAAAAAAAAAACAACATCCATAGGAAAAAAAGCTACATCCATAGGAAAAAAGCCACATCCATAGGAAAAGGGCGAAAACCACATCCATAGGAAAAAAAGCCACATCCATAGGAAAAGGGCGAAAACCACATCCATAGGAAAAAAAAAACCACATCCATAGGAAAAGGGTGAAAACACCCCAGGGGACAAAAGAATCTGAACAACAGACTTGAGCCCTAGACCTTCCTTCTGACAGAGGCTACCCAAATGAGAAGGAACCAGAAAACCAGCTCTGGTAATATGACAAAACAAAGTTCTTTAACAGGCCGCCAAAATTGCACTAGCTCACCAGCAATGGATTCAAACCAAGAAGATATCCCTGATTTATCTGAAAAAGAATTCAGAAGGTCAGTTATTCAGCTAATCAAGGAGGTACCAGAGATAAATGAAGCCAAATTTAAGGAAATTAAAAAAAAAATACAGGAAATGAGGGGAGACTGAGCGTGGTGGCTCAAGCCTGTAATCCCAGCAATTTGGGAGGCTGAGGCGGGTAGATCACGAGGTAGAGAGATCGAGACCATCCTGGTCAACATGGTGAAACCCCGTCTCTACTAAAAATACAAAAAATTAGCTGGGCATGGTGGCGCGTGCCTGTAATCCCAGCTACTCAGGAGGCTGAGGCAGGAGAATTGCCTGAACCCAGGAGGCGGAGGTTGCGGTGAGCCGAGGTCGCGCCATTGCACTCCAGCCTGGGTAACAAGAGTGAAACTCCATCTCAAAAAAAAAAAAAAACCAAAAAAACAAAAACAAAACAAAAAAAAAAAACAAAAAAAAAAAGAAAAAAGAAAGAAATGAGGGGAGAAAAATCTTCAGCAAAATAGCATAAATAAAAAACGAAACTTGAGGAAACAATGGACACACTTATAGAAATGCAAAATGCACTGGAAAATCTCAGCAATAGAACTGAACAAACCAAAGAAAGAAATTTAGAGCTTGAAGACAAAGTTTTATAACTAACCGAATCCAACAAAGAAGGAAAAGAATAAGAAAATGTGAACAAAGCCTCCAAGAAGTCTAGGATTATGTTTAATGACCAAACCTAACAATAAGCGCTGTTCCTGAGGAAGAAGAGAAATACAAAAGCTTGGAAAACATATTTGGGGGAATAATCAAGGAAAACTTCCTGGGCCTTGCTACAGACCTAGATATCCAACTGCATGAAGCTCAAAGAACATTTGGGAAATTTATCACAAAAAGATCACCACCTGGGCAGGCACATTGTCATCAGGTTATCTAAAGTTAAGATGAAGAAAAGAATCAAGAGCTGTAAGGCAAAAGCAGCAGGTAACCTATAAAGGAAAACCTATCAGATTAACAGCACATTTCTCAGCAGAAACACTACAAGCTACAAAGGATTGACACCCTGTCGTCAGCCTCCTTAAACAAAACAATTATCAGCCAAGAATTTTGTATCCAATAAAACTAAGCTTCATAAATCAAAGAAAGATACAGTCTTTTTCAAACAAACAAATGCTGAGATAATTTGCCACTACCAAGCCAGGACTACAAGAACTGCTAAATAGAGCACTAAATCTTGAAACAAATCCTGGAAACACATTAAAACAGAACTTCTTTAAAGCATAAATTTCTCAGAACCTATAAAATAAAATTTAAACAAACAAACAAACAAGGTATACAGGCAACAAATAGCATGTTGAATGAAATATTACCTCATGTCTCAATACTAACATTGGATGTAAATGTCTGAATGCTCCACTTAAAAGATACAAAATTGCAGAATGGAGAATTCACCAAGCAGCTATCTGCTGTCTTCAAGAGACTCACCTATCATGTAAGAACTCAAATCAACTTAAGGTAAAGGGGTGGTAAAAGACATTCCATACAAACAAACACCAAAAGCGAGCAGGAATAGCTATTCTTACATCAGGCAACACAAACTTGAAAGCAATAGCAGTTAAAAAAAGACAAAGAGAGACATTACATAATGATAAAAAGCCCTGCCCAACAGGAAAATATCACAATCCCAAATGTATATGCATCTAACTAACACTGGAGCTCCCAAATTCATACAACAATTACTACTATACCTAAGAAATGAGATAGACAGCAACACAGTAATAGTGGGGAAGCTCAATCAGGTCATCAGAACAGAGCACTAGACAGGTCATCAGAACAGAGTCACCAAAGAAACACAGAATTTAAACTCTACCCTGGAACAAATGGACTTAATGGAACATTCCACCCAAGAACCACAGAATATATATTCTGTTCATCAGTGCATGTAACTTTCTCCAAGATAGATCAAATGATAGGCCACAAAATGAGCCTCAATACATTTAAGAAAATTGAAATTATATCAAGCACTCACTCAGACCACAGTGGAATAAAACTGGAAAGTTAATTCCAAAAGGAACCTTCAGAACCATCCAAATACATGGAAATTAAATAACTTTCTCCTGAATGATCATTAGGTCAAAAATGAAATCAAGATGGAAATTTGAAAAATTCTTCAAACCAAATGACAATAGTGACACAACCTATCAAAACCTCTGGGACACAACAGAAGTGGTGCTAAGGGGAAAGTTCATAGCCATAAATGCTTACATCAAAATGAAAGAGCACAAATAGAACAATCTAAGGTCACACCTCAGGGAACTAGAGAAACAAGAGCAAACCAAACCCAGGCCCAGCAGAAGAAAGGAAATAACCAAGATCAGAGCAGAACGAAATGAAATTGAAACAAACAAACAAAAATATATAAAAGATAAATGAAACAAAAAGCTGGTTCTTTGAAAAGATAAATAAAATTGATAAAACATTAGCAGGATTAGCCAAGAAAAGAAGAGAGAAAATCCACATAAGCTCAGTAAGAACCGAAACGGGAGATATTACAATGAACACCACAGAAATACAGCTCATTCAAGGCTACTATGAACACCTTTATGTACATTAACTAGAAAACCTAGAGGAGATGGTAAGTTCCCAGAAAGATACAACCCTTCTAGCTTAAATCAGGAAGAATTAGATACCCTATACAGACAAATAATAAGCAGTGAGATTGAAAGGGTAATAAAAAAAAATTACCAACAAAAAATATTCCAGGACCAGATGGATTCACAGCTTAATTCTACAAGACATTGAAAGAAGAATTGGTACCAATTCTATTGGTACTATTCCACAAGACAGAGAAAGAAAGAATGCTCCCTAAATCATTCTATGAAGCTGGTATCACTCTAAAACCAATACCAGGGAAGAACATAACCAAAAAACAGACAAACAAAAAACTATAGGCCAATACCCCTGAGGAACGTAGAAGCAAAAATCCTCAGTGAAATACTAGCTAACTGAATTTAACAACATACTTTTTTGAGACAGAGTCTTACTCTGTTGGCAGGTGCCAGGCTGGAGTGCAGTGGCCTGATCTTGGCTCACTGCAACCTCTGCCTCCCAGGTTCAAGCAATTATCCTGTCTCAGCCTCCCGAGTAGCTGGGACTACAGGTGCACACCACCATGCCCAGCTAATTTTTGTATTTTTAGTAAAGACGGGGTTTCACCCTGTTGGCCAGGATGGTCTCGATCTCTTGACCTCGTAATACACCCGCCACGGCCTTCCAAAGTGCTGGAAATACAGGCGTGAGCCACCGCGTCTGACCTCAACAACATATTAAAAAAATAATCTACCATGATCAAGTGGGTCTCATACCAGGGATGCAGAGATTGTTTAACATATGCAAGTCAATAAATGTGATACACCATACAAACAGAATTAAAAACAAAAAAATCACATGACTACCTCAATAGATGCAAAAAAAGCATTCAGTGAAATCCGGCATTGCTTTATGATGAACGCTTTCAGTAAAACTGTCATACAAGGGACATGCTTCAATGTATTAAAAGCCACCGGTGACAAACCCACAGCCAACATAATACTGAATGGGGAAAAGTTGAAAACATTCCCTCTGAGAACTGAAAAAAGACAAGGATGCTCCTCTTCACCACTCCTCTTCAACACAGTACTGGACGTCCTAGCCAGAGCAGTCAGACAAGAGAAAGAAATAAAAGGCCTCCAAAATGGTAAAGAGGAAGCCGAACTCATGCTGTTTGCTGACAAGATGGTTGTATACCTAGACAACCCTGAAGACTCATCCAAAAGCTCCTAGAACTGATAAAAGAATTCAGCAGTTTCTGGATAAAAATTAATGTACACAAATCGGTAGCTGTCCTATATACCAACAGTGACCAAGCTGAGAGTCAAATCAAGACCTCCACCCCTTTTACAGTAGCTACAGAATAAAAATAAAAATACTTAGGAAAATACCTAACCAAGAAGATATGAGACCTCTGCAAGGAAAACTACACAATGCTGCTGAAATAAATCGTAGATGACACAAACAAATGGGAACACTCCCATGCTCATGGATGGGTAGAAACAATATTGCGAAAATGACTGGCTGGATGGGGTGGCTCACACCTCTAATCCCAGCACTTTGGGAGGCTGAAGTGGGAAGATCACGAGGTCAAGAGTTTGAGAACAGCCTGGCCAATATGGTGAAATCCTGTCTCTACTAAAAATACAGAAATTAGCCAGGTATGATGAGCACCTGTAATCCTAGTTACTCAGGAGGCTGAGGCAGAATAATCACTTGAACCCAGGAGGTGGAGGTTGTAGTGAGCCAAGATCACACCGTTGCACTCCAGCCTGGCCATCAAAGTAAGGCTCCATCTCAAAATAAATAAATAAATAAATAAATAAATAAATAAATAAATAAATAAAAAAAACTAAAATTAAAGAAAATGACCATACTACCAAAAGCAATCTACGTATTCCATGCAATTTCTACCTAAATACCACCATCATTTTTCACAGAAATAGAAAAAACAATTCTAAAATTTATATGAAACCAAAAAAGAGCCTGCATAGCAAAGCAAGGCTAAGCAAAAAGAACAAATCTGGAGGCATCACATTACCTGATTTCAAGCTACACTATAAGGCCACAATCACTGAAACAGCATGGTACTGGGGGGCAGATAAAAGTCTCTGCCAGAGGAGTTGCTGTGGATTGAGTAGTCCACAGAGATGCCAGGCTGGTGGGCAGAGGCAAGTAAATACTGTTAATAGAATGATCTAAGATGGAACAATATACAAAGGCAGAGGTTCCACAGTTAATTTTGCAATCATTCTGGGCTTTATTCATTTATTCAAAAAATGCTGATGGAATACCCTCTGTGTGCCAAGCTCTGCACTGTTCAGTGATACATCCATGAATGGGATACACTCATGAATGAGATACATTCCTGTCATTTAGAAAGTTAATTTCTATGGAAAGTTATTGATCATTTACAGGTTATTACAATGTTTCAATTGCTACATTAGTGCTAAACATGGATGCAGAGTTGGCGCATAGGAATGCCATCCAATCCGTCTTCAGAATCAAGAAAGATGTCCCAGGAGATGAGGGGTGCACTGAGAACTGAGAAGTAGAGAGGAATTATTAGAAGTGTGTGTGTGTGTGTGTGTGTGTGTGTGTGTGTGTCTTTGCACAAGTGCACATACTGAGAGGAGGTGTTTCAGATGCAGAGAAATCCCTTGCACTAGAGAAAGATGTGAAAGGGACCCAGTATGGCAAGCTGAAGAGAAAGTTAGCTAGATCCTCAACGACAATATGCATGCACATCCAAGCCAAAAGTAAGCTAGTGAGTGTGTATGCATCCACATACTTGTATGCTCACCATTTTTTCATCAAAAGGTGGGGTTTGCTAGGAGTCAGGGGACAAGAAGCAGTTATTTGCAAGGCCATGTAGACAATCATCTTTCCTTTTCCTTTTTTTTTTTGAGACAGAGTCTTGCTCTGTCACCCAGGCTATAGTGCAATGGTGTAGTCTTGGCTCACTGCAATCTCTGCCACCTGGGTTCAAGCAATTCTCCTGCTCCAGCTTCCTAAGTAGTTGGGATTATAGGTGCCCATGACCACACCCAGCTAATTTTTGTATTTTTAGTAGAGACGGGGTTTCACCATGTTGATCAGGCTGGTCTTGAACTCCAGACCTCAGGTGATCTGCCCATCTTGGCCTCTCAAAGTGCTGAGATTATAGGTATGAGCTACTGTGTCTGGTCACCAATCATATTTTTAACATTCTCTCCACAAAAGAAAATATTTTGCTGATAATTTTTGTCTCATATAAGGGGTCATGATACTATGATCGTGACAGTACCATAAAGAGTTGGGGAGATGGAGCAAAACCAAATCCTTTAACCCTGTACAGGTTACCTGCATATGGGCAGAAAGGCTGGAGTTATTCTCCTAGGGTTAGTTATTTGAAAAGAGAATTTCACGGTCTAAAGGTCAGAAAGAGCCATTGGAAACCAAGGATTCTCTCTCTCTCTCTCTCTCTCTCTCTCTCTCTCTTTCTCTCTCTTTTTTGGTTAAAGATACCAAATTTGAAAAGTTAAAAAAATTGGCAAAAGGTGCTTAGATGATTGAGGTCTCTCTAATCCACTAGAGTGGCTCCATCATGAATCTTGGAAAACCAGGATGGAACTTTAACATGCTGATAAAACTTATCCACAACCCCAAAAATGCTGTCATAATAAGAAGTTTTTGTTTCTCCTAATGGAGTTTGATGGTCTTAGTTTATCAGCAACCTTTGAATTGAATTAACAACACAAAACTAATTAATCCTGGTATACCCCAGCAATCCACTTAGAAGCGGCATGCAAAATTCAATTAAATCCTCTTGCCTTTTATGAAGCATGCACACTCAAGAAGCTTGGGTTTACAGTTGAGAATTAGGTAACAAAAAGAAAGAGCTTGTCGTGTTTTTCAAACCCAACTTTTGAAATTAGACAGTGGGTTTTAGAATTCTCCCCTGACTGGAAAAGTTGGAATCTAAAAGGACAGAACAAAAACCTTCCCTGAGCTAATCAACTCTTTCCTCTCTCACTCTTCTTAGATCAGAAGAAAAAGATGGTGGGATGCACCTCTTTTCCTGGCGTCTGGCATACTCTGTGCTGTCAGTCTTATTGATTAAAACCCTTGGTGGATTTCAAGACCTTCTTGCCCTATATTGTCACAGATTTACTTAAAATTGATTTTCTCTCTTTGCTAGACCTGCATTCTCAGTCGGTTGAGCAGATGCAAAGCAGATGTTACTGAGATTTCAAATAGAAGCTGTTTCTAGTTATTGGGGGATAAATGGTGGCATTATAACTCTTTTTTTTGTCTCTTTACACTTCTTTCATCTGAAAAAAATCTTTATACTTCTAAATATGTATTGTTAATTCAAACAAGTAGCATTTATTGATATTACTAAAAAAGTATTTGGCAGGAGTAACAATCTGAGGCTTGGTATATCTGAAACACAATGTAAAAAAATATGGTAATGCATTGCAAAACAGAAAATGTATTGTTGTGTGCACTGCTCGCTGCTTCTCCCACATTTATATATCTCTTTCCCCTTCCCAACAGCCCTTAACATTGGAAAACTTTTATGGAACTTGGTAAATTTGACTTCAACTTTTCTCTCTTCGGGTTGGGAACCTATGACTTATGATGTATCAATCAAAACATTTCTTCCCCTGGCTACATTGATTAGTTCACAAGCACAGAAGGATCTAAGACAAAATAAATCTCAGGACTCTTGCTTGGAGTGCTGGGATGAAGGCCCTCCCTCTTTTTCAAGATGAAATACGTGAAGTGAAGTATGCAGATAGCAGGACCAGAACTTCTGCAACCATTTTGGCACCAAGAGGGTGGCTTTGTCCAAGGACAAAGCTGACACATGAAAGAGTCTAAAAACCAAAGGAATGCTGAGAAATTTGTAGAGATATTCAGAGGACATGTTGAACCTCTGGGTACAGCTGTAGCTAATGCTGGAGCTTTGGCTGGCCTTTTCATTTTGGTAAAACAATACATTTTTAAAATGGTTATGACAGTTAGGGTTAGATTTTATGTTACTTAAAATTGAAAACATTGTGACTATATAAGCTAGCTTTTATTGCATAATAAAGCAATCCCAAACTAAATGGCTTATTACAAAATAAATAAACGATTTTATTCGTATAGTGTGACTGCCTGTGAGTTGGTTGGGGTCAGCTAATCTAGGCTCAGCTTTGCAGGTTCCTCTGCTGATCTTGTCCAGGCTTGTTTATGAGCCCACTGAGGGGTCAGCTGGCTTGTTCAGCTGGCTGAGGATAAACTGGGGCTGTGCTTGAGTCTGGGCTGGGTCAAGGAAGCTTATCTGGGGCACAGGTCTCTCATTCCCTGAAGACCAGATGAGCATAGGCATGACTGTTTTCACAACAGGGTAAAGGCACAGGAGGTTAGCATGAACAGGCATGGCCTCTGGGGGCCTATGCTTGTTCCTGGCACAACATCATTTCTGCCTCATTCTATTTGCTGAAGCAAAGCATGTGGCCAAACCCAACATCAGGAGGTCAAGAAATATATGTAACCTCTTTGGGGAGGAAGTAAAAAGTCACATGGTAAAGAGCAGGGAAGGAGAAAGGGGTGAAAACTTGGGATGGATAATAGAATCTGCCATGCTCACTGATAATGTAAGCAAATTCAAGCACCAACATGTATTGTTATCTGCATAGCGCAGTATCGTTAGAACACTGGATTGTGGAACTATATGGAAAGTTGTTACGCCAGATGCGGCAACCATTTGAAACCTAGCTTTGGTGAGCTTATCTATACACACATTTGTGTGTGTGTGTGTGTGTGTGTGTGTGTGTGTGTGTGTGTGTGTGTATTTTATTTATTTATTTTTTATTGCATTTTAGGTTTTGGGGTACATGTGAAGAACATGCAAGATTGTTGCATAGGTACACACATGGCAGTGTGGTTTGCTGCCTTCCTTCCCCTCACCTGTATCTGTCATTTCTCCCCATGCTATCTCTTCCCACCTCCCCACCTCCTGCTGTCCCTCCCCTATTTCCCCCCAACAGACCCCAGTGTGTAGTGCTCCCCTCCCTGTGTCCATGTATTCTCATTGTTCAACACCTGCCTATGAGTGAGAACATGTGGTGTTTAAAACTGACGCAGGAGTGTGTGTGTGTGTTTTTAAGTCTAGAAGCACATTTTAACTTTGAATTATGCTTTAGTTTCTGTAAAGCTGATCTCCGTTTAGACATGAATTAATCATGTCAATAATGATGTTATGAGCCTGGACAAGATCAGCAGAGGAACCTGCAAAGCTGAGCCTAGATCAGCTGACCCCAACCAACTCATAGGCAGTCATGCTATATGAATAAAATCTTTTATTTATTTTGTAATAAGCCATTGAGTTTGGAATTGCTTTATTATGCAATAAAAGCTAGCTTATATAGTCACAATATTTTAGATTTAAAATATTTATCTTCCTAGCATATACTATTGAGTTAATGATTCTAAAAAAAACATTTCTTTGTAAAAATGATGCTTGTATTTATGTATGGGGTTAACAGTGCCCTTTACATATGAACATATTTAACTTATTTTACTGGGAAAAGGTATGGGTATCAAAAGCCTAGAACTTTCCACTTTCCTCATTTTATTTAGGCTTGGATATTCTCTTGAGATTATGAGGAATAATGATAATGGCTAATGTGTATGTCATGCTTAGTATGGGCCAGGTACTGTTCTAAAGTAGAGATATTTTATCTTTAAAATATCTCTTAAAAGGCCTCTGGCCTTTGGACTCTTACATGTGTCAGGTTTGTCCTCAGACAAAGCTAGGCTCTTGGTGCCAAAATGGCTGTGGAAGTTCTGGTCCTGCTGTATGCATACTTCACTTTGTGTATTTCATCTTGAAAAAAAGAAAAAAAGGAGGACATTTATCCTAGTACTCCAAGCAAGAGTTCTGAAATTCATTCTTTCTTAGATCCTTGTGTGCTTGTGAACTAATCAATGTAGCCAGGGGAAGAAATTCTTTGATTGATACACCCTAAGTCATGGGTTCCCAATCTGAAGAGAGAAAAGTTGGTCTACATAAATGACTTCATTTATGTCAGATACGTGGTAAATTTCAGATCTGGGATTCAGACACAGGCTAGTTTCAGATTTCATGATCTTATATGTTAATATATTTCAAAACTCTATCATTGTACTATACCACCCTATGATACATTTTATTCATATTATTGTCTTCCTGGGCTGTGAATTCCTACAGGCTATTTAGACTGTTAATTTTTGTATCCTAGGTTTTGTTAATTTCTGTATCCCCAGTGGCTAGCACAGTGTCTGGTACAAGGTAAATAGTCAGTGAAGGTTATTGATACTCATTGAGTCCAGAAATACATTTTACCACTATAAAAATAAGTATTATAATCTCCAGTTCCTTTATGTTCTTGTTTGCCATGCTGCCCTGATACATGCTTAATCTTGACTCATACTTTCTGTGCTATTTTTGTGGGTAAATGCGTTCTTTTCCTTCCTTAAAATTACAGTCCTAAATACTTCAATAGTGTTAGTCTGCTATTGACACCGACATTCAACAAAGCTTCAAGATGCAGATTAGAATGAGAAGTGAAGTGTGGCATTTCTTTGCTGTTTAATGAAAGAAAATATAGACATCTGACTAGAAGTGGCAATTATTTCATATATTCATTTTTAAAAAGAAATTAAACATGAAATATCTAACTGTGATTAACTCTTCTAAAATATGTGGTATCAACAGGAGGATGTTCCTTCCTCCAAGACTTTCTGGATTCCAACAATTAATTATGGTCTTTCCCTTGAACCTCTATAATATTTTAGTCCTTGACTTGGGTTTTGATTATTTATGCTTTTACAGCATCTCCATTATTGTTTTGGATAAGAACCTAAGTCGCAGCCCATGCACATTTAGTACCATGCCATACTAGCTGTCTCAAACATTCACAGAGCTGGGAGGGAATGTGGAAATGGTAAACAGGTCCTATCTTTTGATCTCCTTTAACATTAAGTTCAGTAACACAAATAGAATGCAATAGAGTTGGCTTCATTTCTTTGATACTATATTTGCATGAATGTTGATGAATTAGACCTCGAACCACACACCATTATTAGATCATACGTTTCTCGAAGTTAAAGTTTATTTATTTCTTATTTATTGACATACCACCAGAGCCTAATGTGGTGGCGGGTACATAATAGTTAGCAATAGAGATGGATGATGGATGGGTGGATGGATGGATTAATGGATGGATGGAAGACTATCAAGGAGGTAATAGTATAATTTTTATAAGGTATATATTAGTACCCTCTGATCTCAAGGAGATATTTTTTATTCTGTATGCTTATGGCAGCTGAAAGTCTACTGTTCTCACCCAAATTAGTAACAATAGTTATAACGCTGTTAAAAATACAAAGCAAAGCAAAAAAAAATTGTTTTCAACCATCCAATCCACAAATTATGTTTCCAATTGAATGCTTTCTTTTCAACATGCGAAGGCAGGTTCCTTATTTAATTCTACTTTGCTGCCTGTGCTCACAATATTTTTCCATTTTCTTGAAGGAGACATCATTCTTTTAGCCATATATTCCAGTGTGCATGTTAAAAGTCATTCCCATTATAGTTACCTGCTCAGATTTCATTAAGGTAAAAATATGACATCTGGATAAACAGGAGGTGACAGAGGTAAAAAACATTAAGTTTATTGAACTAATGAGATAATATAGTGATCAGCTGGGCGATTTGATGGCAAAACAAGTGTTTCAAAGTATTGTTAGAGTCCTTTGCCACTGAATAATGATAAAATATGTCAATTACAAGACTAGGCCTCCTCTGCATTTCAAAGACTGCATTTTAAAGGGACTCATTTCTAGCTGTTGCTTCCCTTGATTTATGTTCCATAACTTTTAAGTAGGTGGTTAAATGAGTTGGAAGTGTGCCTTGAACACCTGACTATCATTTTAAATCCTCTTGCATGAACTGTTTTTAAAAGCAAGTGTCATTATCCTGTGTACCCTCCTGAGAAGGACATTTTGACATTTTTCTAATAAATTATTGATAAGTTCATTGAGAGATAGAAAGAGCTATGCAACTGCTATTACCTAACTTTAAGCATCCTGTAGTTCATTTCTTATGTCAACTATTATCATATTTCTTTAGATCACTTAAACTGTGAAAATTCTGTCTTTATTAGAATTTATATCTAAGGGAATCTTTGGTCTTTGGAGGATTCTGTGGAAAGTGTTGATTATCGAGGAGGAATCCAAGGTTTTTAAATTTACGTGAAATTTTTATTTTCCCTATCATAACTATTTTAGAGAACCCCTGCTTCTCATCCTAGGATAACGATATCAGAGACCTAAAAATGAAATTTTTCTTTTTGATTGCTGAAATCCTGAGATCATTGTTATTCTGTTCTTTATATCACAGTTACATATATCATAGTTATTGTTATATTTGTGACTCTTGCTAGCAACTTCCCTTCTAGGGCCTACTTTTTTCTCTTGAGCACATTTTAGAAGAACTACCCTCATCTCCTTGTAGGAAACCATGTTCTATTCTACATTTTAAACACATCCCACTCAGCCTCTGTTTTGTTGTGGTAAACTGTAACTTCCCAGGTTCTTATGACTGAAGTCACAGATTTATGTATTATTTTGTTTATTCTAATTTCCTTATTTAACTTCCATGAAGCCGTTGCCTAAACTTGTCCAATATTGTGTTTCTATATATTCTTTTATTACTGATCTGCCTTTTCTTACTTGTAAAGATATTCCCTTCTTTTTCTACCAAGATCTTAAGAATTCTAATAAGATGTGGGAAAAACAACAAAACCTTCTGGGGTTCAGTGTAGACAGAAATTTGATCTAATAAATAAATGTAACTTTAAACATGATGAATAATGTGGGAAAATTAAAAAGATTATTTTCTATGATAAAATTTTGTCCCCTCCCCTGCCAAGTATATGAAAATGTTATAATAAAACAGAGAAAAAATCATTTTTTCTAAATACTGTCATCTTTTATTGCCATTTTAAGTTGTGGGCTTGTCTGCAACATGGGCAAATAGTCATAAAATATGTTGGATTAGAAAGAGAGTGACAAGAGCCAGTGAAAAGACCTCGGACACATCAAGGAGAGAAGCTTCTAAAAGCTCTGCTGTTTGCAAAAATAGGCTTTTGTTGAAATGGAAATCTCCAGTCATCTCTAAAATAATTGACTGGCAAATACAATGAGCGACCTAGCTGAACCAGAAAGAATTTATACACTACCAACAACAAAATCCTAGCCTTTTAGCTAAATATGTTTTCTTTTTATTGAAATATGATTGACTCATAATAATGCTAATTATGCCTAATTATCATCTCAATTATTTTATCCTAGCAAGAACATTTCATCATTGTGGTGTTTACTCGTTACATAATAGTAATTTATATTGTTTCCACTTTTTTCTAAAGAAAAGTTTCACTCATTTAAACATACTACTATGATTTGGTGAGATAGATAATTATTATTGTACTGTATTGGCTTTTATTTGGTTGTTGGCTTTTGATGAATTAGAATAAACTTCTCTAACTCTTCTATAACAAGTTCTATCAGGAGAGTACTTTAAGTGGCATAATTATAACTGGACCTTTGTGGGAAGGTCACCTGTGGCCTTACTGATTAATTGGGGGAATTGAATTACATTATCTTTTTGTAGGATGAATGTGGCCAAGGACCTAATACAGAAGCAATAAGAAAAAGATTAGACTACTACTATAGCCTCGGAGTTGTTAGACAAAAACAAAAACAAATTTACAGACCATTAAATGGGAGAATTCTTTTTTAACATTGCAATCATGTCTTCAGCTTGTCAACCTTTGAACATACCCAGAATTGACGAAGTCAGCTCAGCAAACAGCCATTCTCTTCCATCTGCGGACAGTCCTTCTCCACTCTGAGCAGAAATGCTCCAGCTCTTAGTTCTGCCTCTGCCTCTTAGGGCCACGCAGAATGCATCCGAAACCTTTTCTGCATGACAGGCCTTCAATTTTAATAATGATGCCTTGCATTTGTAGAGAATTTGCTAGTTGACAAAGTGTTCTCGTGTACCTTATCACTTTTAATCCTATCAACAGCCCTGCGAAATTGGCATCGTTATCCTCCATTTCATAAAACATTTTCCTCATGGCGTTGTCTCACCTATATCTTTCTCCAAACCTGTCTTGCTCAACCTTCCCATCTTAAAATATCCTCCTGTTCTGGCTGCTGTCCTCTGAATTCTTTTCTTTTTTTCTGTTTTTCTTTGTTTTGAAAATGTAGCTCTGGGAACTGAATGTGCTACTCAGGCTTGGTGGTCACCAACTGTGGTTTACCAGTTCTCCTTAGCCTACTGCCTATTGTAAAGATTTTTTCATCTGGAGATAAGGGATTGCATTCCTGTTTTTGGCAATGCCATCCTATGGTGAATTAGCCTGGGCTTGTCCTCAACTTTAATGAGTTTTAATCATGCAGATGCTAAATCATCTTTCTAAGTCACTTTTTCCCACCTATACTTGTGAAGGTTTCAAAATGTATACGTCATGTGTTCGGAGTGTGTGTTTTCTATTATTAATTGTTTCTCCAGGGTAGGTGCTTAGGGTGTGTCAATGAATCTCCAGAGTTAAGAGCTTGACACATGGGGACAGGCAGAAAACACGTGTTAGATGAATGAATGGGTAATCAATCTAGGCTGGATTAGATGTGATTGATGGTACATTTCCTGGCATTTGCTCAGGACCGGGTAGAATGGCTTGGTTTCCAGAGGCCTTGGTCTACATAGATGGTAAGATTGGGTTCCAGTGAAGGTACTAGGTGTGGAGGACTGGCTTCCAAAGTGAATAATCACCCAGGGGCTGCATGAGATCATCTGACAGTCTCCTGGACCATCCCCCTTGATCCATGGGGGACTCAGATGTCCTTGCCCAGCCCAATCATATGAATGCAGACTGTTCCCACGTCTCCTGTCTTTCCTTGCCCTGCTTCGTAGATGGGTCCAGCCAGGCTTCCACTTTGTGAAGGTTTTACTTTTAGAACAGCACCAATTTACTCCTGTGTAATCTGTGGACAATGATATCGACCACTAGACAAGGGCACAGGTAACCTGAGATCAAGTTCCTGCTGTACCACTAATTCATTGTCTTTGTATCTCAGTAAGTGGCAACCTCATCATTCCAGTGGTTCAGCCAAGAACCTTGAAGCCAGCCTTGGCTCCTCTCTTTAAATCCCTGCCAGTTTCACCTCAAACACTTCTAGAAATTGATCATTTCTCACCACCTCCATCATCCCTTCTCAGGTTCAAGCACCATCAGCTCTTGGCTGGACTGTTGCCACAGCCTCCTCCTGGATCTCTTCACTTCTGCCTGTGCCCCACTATGGCCCATTCTCAATACAACAGCCAGAGAGATCCTTTAAAATCATGTTAAACCATGTTTTTCCTCTGCTTAAAAATTTTGAGCATCTTCTCATTTAACTCAGTGCAAAAGGTACAATACTTAACAGTGCCTATGGGGGTCCATGTAATCCATTTCTCCCTCCCCACTTCCACAGATCTCCCCTTGTCTCCCTCTATTTCCCGCTGGTTCATTCCATTCTGGCCATGCTGGACTCCTTGTGCTCCTCAGACTAAGTCACTTCCCTCTTTAGGTCCTACCCACTAGATGCCTCCACATGAAACCCTCTTCTACCAGATTTCTGTCTGCTCCATTTCCTCAGTGTTTTCAGGCTTCTGCCCAAATGTTCCCTTATCAGACGTCCCTTGATTTACCTAGCTGTGGAAAATAGCGTGCCAGTTCTCCTTAGCCTGCTGCCTTTTCCTCCGGAGCACATTCCACCACCTGCCATGTCCTTATTCATTTGGTTTTGTTACTTATTGTGTCTCCCTTTATTAGAACCGAAGCTCCTTAGGGCCAAGTCTGTTTTATTTACTGCAGAATCCCAACATCTAGAATAATACCGAGCACATGGTAGGCACACAGCAACGACTTGTCAAATAAAAGAATTTTTGGAAAACTGCACATTTCTGACTTTGGCTTCTTGTTTGTGGGAAAAAAAAAAGTGTTCATAATAGTTTTCTAGAAATTAGTCTCCTAGTAAGGTAACAAAGTACCACAAACTTGGTGACTTAAAACTTATTCTCTCAGAGTGAGTAATTTATTATTTATTCTCTCAGAGTGAGCACAAAGTGATTTATTCTCTCAGAGTGAGTACAAAGTAATTTATTCTCTCAGAGTGAGTACAAAGTCAAGGTGTTGGCAGGGTTGGCTCCCGTGGGAGGCTCCCAGGGGAATGTGGTCCCATCTCTACCCGCACCTCCCAGCAACTCTCCCCTCATCTTCCTTGGTTTGTCCGTAGATCACTTCAGTCTCTGTCTCATATGCATATCACCTTCTCTTCTGTGTCTTATCTCCTTCACTTCTCTTGTAGAAACTCCTTTAATTTTTAAGAGAGTCTCACTCTGTCGCCCAGGCTGGAGTGCAGTGGTATGATCTTGGCTCACTACAACCTCTGCCTCCTGGGTTTAAGAAATTCTCCTGCCTCAGCCTTTTCTGTAGCTGGGATTACAGGTGTGTGCCACCACACCCAGCTAATTTTTGTTTTTTTGGTAGAGACAGGGTTTCACCTTGTTGGCCAGACTGGTCTTGAACTCTTGACCTCAAGTGATCTGCCCACCTTGGCCTCTCAAAGTGATGGGATTACAGGTATGAGCTACCATGCGGGCCTTCTAGAAAATCTTGTCATTGGCTTTAGACCCACTTCATCCAGGAGGATCTCATTTTAAGATCCAAAACTTAATTATATCTGCAAAGACCTTTTTTTTTCCTAAATAAAGTCACATTCACAGTTTCTGGGTGAACATACATTTTGAGGGCCACTGTTCAACCCACTGTAGTGCTATTGTGAGGACTACACAAAATAAAGTTTGTGGAAACTCTTCATATAATTTAATGTAATATTCAGATGTGAGCCATTATGCTAAAACATTTCATTCTCACCAATCTGGTCTCCTGTTTCAACCTGTTGAAATATGTTTAAATAGAAATTCTAATTTACAGTGTCTTCATTGGCCTTCCTAACTCCAGGTCATTAGTAAAATTGCTGAATTTGTCTTCTATGTATTCATCCCAGACATACTGACATGTTGAGTAGAGCAGAGCCATGGAGAAATCAGTGAGCCTGAAACCAGCTGCTTATGTAATTGGCATGAATCAGTTAATCAGGACCCTCTGGGTACAGGGATTCCTCCAGTTATGAATCTTCCTCAGGCTACTTCCATTTTTCTATTCCACTATATTATTTACAGGGATATTATAATATTCTGTTGAATGTCCTATAGAAATATAGATACAGTTGGCGTATTCTATTTCATGTATTTATTTCTTGACTTATTTATCTAGTTATTCGATCAGGAATCACTGAGTGCCTGCTATGTGACAGGCACTGAGGAGTTGGCAGTGAACAAAGAATATGATGTCTCTACCCTAATGGAACTCATTGTCACCTATATTCTGGTCTAGAAACTTGATTTAGAATTTTTATGTATGCATTGGGGAAGGAGGCAGGAAATGAAATCAGCCAGTCATGACTTTTTGGTCCTAGCCATCACTGTGCATTTTCTAGGAACCATCCAGTTAGCTGCTGTGTTCATGAACTCAGCTTTTCTCCTATTCTTGCTTGATAGTTAGAAGTGCATTTGCTGGCCTTCTGTTTTAGGATGTGTGTGTAGGTTTCTATGATTCTTTAGATTCTGTCTGTGGAGCTTGTGTAATCCCTTTGGAAATTTCTCTTGGTCTTGTGGGGTAAAATCCATGCCAGACAACAGACCTGAACCCTTTGTGAGAATCCAGATGCCCTTATTATAACACTATTATAAGTATTGGTCCTTTTAATGACAACCACTACTGTAATTTATTCAGCAGTCCACCTATTAGTTTTTAAAATCCTCACAATTTCTCTCATGAAGAAAGTATTTTCATCTTTGTTTTGCAGGTCTAGAAGCTGTGGCAGTGAGCGTTTATGTGACTTGCCCAAAGTCACACAACTCTTTTAAACCCAAGTCTCAAATTCTTTTACCACTAGGCCATGCTGCCCCAATTCTTTGCCTTGGATCTCAGAGCTGATGAATTCCCTCAGGCATTGTTCTTTCTTGCCGATTTGTACTCCAACCCCTGTTTGGTCTGGAAATCCCCTACTTGTTTATAGCCATGCTCTTCTTTCTCACAATTATCCATTCGAATTAGACCACCAGCTCAAGGCACAAACCTGCTTATTCTTGTCAACTTCCTGTTCTGAACAAAACTGTAAGAGCCTCTTCATTCATTTTTTTTTACCTCAAGCCTCAGTTCCCTTATGGCTTAGCCTTACTAACACATTTCTAATGTGTTCAAGCCTCTTTCATCTGCTTAAGAGTCCTTCTTACCATCTTTTGAATATTTTCATTTTAAAACTCAAGCTTCTCAAAGAATTGCCTTCTTTAGGTGCTGCTTTTCTTCATGAAGTGATTTATTTGTAATTGTATGTAAGAATTACTTTTTTTTGACAACCTCCCATTTTAAAAAGTAATCTCTTTTTAGCATTTTATAATCTTAGCATCCCCAACCAAAAAGTTTCACATACGTACCATGTGTCAATCACTGTTCAGTGCAGAAGTCTAAGAAAGTAGTTCCTCAATCTTGAGGGAGATCTTATGATATATGCATGGCAACATACACGTGAAATGTCAGATATATTGTTACTCTTTAAGTGGTATAGAATGGGTTGAGGGACAGCTACTCAGGAGGCTCAGACAGGAGAATCACTTGAACCCAGGAGGCTGAGGTTGCAGTGAGCTGAGATCGTGCCATTGCACTCCAGCCTGGGCAACAAGAGCAAAACTCCTTCTCAAAAAAAAAAAAAAAAAAGGAGAAAGAGAGGGAGAAGGAGAAGGAGAAGGAGAAGGAGAAGGAGAGAAGAGGAAGAAGAAGAAGAAGAGGAAGAAGAAGAAGAAGAAGAAGAAGAAGAAGAAGAAGAAGAAGAAGGAAGAAGAAGAAGAAGAAGAAGAAGAAGAAGAAGAAGAAGAAGAAGAAGAAGAAGAATGGGTTGGAGGAATAGCTGTGGGCCAGAGCAGTAGAAGGCTTCACCAGAATATAAGGTACTTGAAGGATAATGATAGGATATATACAACATTATAAACCTACTTAATTCTTTCTACCACACAACAAATTAAGCTCTTAAAGTATTCTCATGCTTTAGATAAGATATTTGAGGCACAGAGAGGCTAAGCAAGTTGTCAAAGGACACACAGCTTGTAAGTGAGTAAACTAGGATTTGAACTTCGTGAATATGACTGTAGTTTCCAATTCTAAAACTGTTAAGTTTGCCTGGGAAGCTTCTAAATAAAGAGAGAGAAGGAAAGAAGAAAGATCAGTTGAGAAAATGTCAGGACTTGTTGGGGGCAAAACTGAGAAGAGTTTTGCTGAAGAATATTTTTTTCTGAAATTGCTTTAAATTTAAAAACTATATATATGTATATTTTTAATATAGAGACAGGCTGGTATTTTTTAATATAGAGACAGACTGGTCTTGAACTCCTGGTCTCAAGTGTTCCTCACATCTTGGCCTCAGTAAAATGCAGGGATGACAGGCCTGAGCCACTGCACCCAGCTGGATCTTGACTTTTATTTAGAAGAAAAGGACGAGAGTTATGATAGCACAATACCTTAATAATAGAACTAAAAGACAACTGAACCACGATGTGCTCAGAGAAAACATTACCAGCTTCCACTGAAGCCTAATTCCAATAGCATGACCAGAGTAAAAAGAGGAAACATTCTGTGAATTAAAAAAAAAAAAAAAAAAAATGGAGTGCCAAATGACAGCAAGCAGTGTCAATAGATGCTCCTTACAACTAATCAAATACATTCAATGTGAAAAATCTTTAGAGTACATTTTGACATCCTGGACCATTCTCACACTCAAACATAGCTGTATTGTTAACAATATTCTTGTTGAAAAGGAAGAAAAATGCTACGCATAACAGGTAAAAATAAAGCCATGTGAAAGGTGTGGAACTTCTCAGAAAAAAAATGAATTTAGAGAAAATTAAAAGAAACACACATCTGTTCCAGCATTCAATTATTAAATACCTTGAATGCAAAAACAGATGACTTTGAATACCAGTTGGCTATATTGCCAGCTGGTGGGACCTACCTCTAGTGGCTAGCTCTATGGAGATGCTTCTCCTCTTGTGATCTGCCACAGATTTTTTTATGGAGCATTAAGTCACTTTCTAAAGAGTTCTAAATACCAGGATGCTGAGTGGCATGATTATTAACAATCAAACCGTCCTGTTCACAAATGTAAGGATTGCAGTCCTGGGAATCTGGCTAACTTCCAATTGGGTAATTACATACGGAAAACCTTGTTGAATCCCCCTTGGAGTTCTAGTTATGAAAGCAATTTATAGGGTGATTTGTAATTGTGCCTGTGGCTGGAAAAATAGTGCAATGCACCAAAAATAAAATAAGCAATAGCCTTTCCTGGAGGGATAAAAAGCAAACCACCATGCCTGCTATAGAAAACTAATGGCTACCTTCTAATCCGTAGTTTTAAAACAAGGAAAAAAAAGTGAAAATGATTACCAACACCACCAAAATATAAAGTAAATGAATCCTTTTTTTCCTCTTAGTTTTGCAGAATATAGTTAACTACCAAATTACAGCAGTAGCATCACAGAGTGCTTTGAGGATGACACAGTGTTTGCTTTTGCCTCATCTTTACTGAAGGTACTGTTTCTTAGGAGACAAATGAGCTGGAAGTCCTCTTAATTATTTTTTAATAAAAAATAAAAGAAAAGGCTTTTTCTTTTTATAAATTATATTATCATAAGCTTTGCATCCAGCAGATAAAAATGCAAATAATTTTTTTCTTATTAAAAGATGTGACAATTTGCATTTGTATGTTGTGAATCACCTGGGAAACTTAATGGCAAAAAAAAAAAAAAAAAAAGAAAGAAAGAAAGAAAGAAAGAAAAAGAAAAAATTCCATTTCCCAGGCACAATATATGACCTACTTAATCAATGGTTGGAAGTAGAATTTGATACTCTGTATTTTTCAAAAGCTCCTTCTGGTAGCTGTGATGTGCAGCTAGGTTGGAAAACATCTGATAAACTCCATTCAGCTTTTATAGAACTATTTTCCTAATGAACTAGATGTTTTTTATTTTTAAAACAATCCTTAGTGGTGACCAGGATAACTTCCCACTCTAAGGAGACCAGGAGCTCTGGGGATTAATAGTAGATGCTGGAGACAAGGACATCTGAAACCATAATCCCTTTTGACATGGCCTCAAAGTTGATGATGAAGATAGAAAGTTTTTAAAAAATCTGATGAGTGTCTCATTATTATTAGACAAAGATCACCAACTACTGAGGGATTCTTGTTTCTTAAATGCATTTCATAGTAGCTCCTTGAAAATATGCCAGTCGTCTTCAAAAATAATTTCTTTTTAAAAAGAGTAAGCAGGGAATTGCAACACTTTCTGTTAAAGTGTCAAAGGGAAACCAAATAAAAGTTTATCTCTTTCTCTTTCAGAGTGCATTTTTTTTTTGCTCTGATACTGATAGAGTATTCATAGAACTGATAAAAGCCACCTAACTTAAATTGACTTTGTTTATGAAAAAAGTTTATTTTTCGTGATGTGGAGAAACTCCAGTGTCTTAGGTTGAACCATGGCCGTCTCAATTCATCAGACCACCTATAACTCAAAAGAGATGTATTTCTCACATTTCACCAGTTTATTGGCAATGGAAAAGAAAAGTTGATTCATCTTGTTGGATTAGATGATCTCTAAGGTCCTTTCCATCTCTGAAATTCTATTATTATTTGGTATCCCAACAATAGACAAAGTATAGAAATTCATCACATCTCTCTGGTATAATAGAAACTAGTAGGATCCACAAATATTTTAACCCTCAAGTGTTGGTCTTTTCTGTATTTCACTGGTGAAGCACTTCATACAACTTCTTTTAAAAATCATTCAAAAGTAGAAATTCACTGGTATTCATGGTTACAATCAATATAAAGGTGCTAACTGGTTGCCTTAGTCCCTGTTCTGTTGCTTATAATCAATGAACTGAAACTGGGTAATTTATAAAGAAAAGGAAGTTATTTCTTGTAGTTATGGAAGGTGAGAAGTCCAGGGTCAAGGGGCCATATCTGGTGACAGACTTTTTGCTGATGGGGACTCTGTAGAGGCAGCACAAGGCATCACGCGGTGAGAGGCCTGAGTGTCCTAAATCAGGTCTCTCCTCCTCTTCTTCTAAAGCCACCAGTCCCACTCCCAAGATAATCCACTATGACATTAAATCATGATTGGATTAATCCATTCATGAGGGGGGAGCCCTCAGGACCCATTTACCTCCTAAAAGCCCTACATCTCAATACTGCCACAAATTGAGGACTAAATTTCAACATGAGTTTTGAAGGGGACAAATAGTCAAAACACAGCAATGGTGATTGTAAATAATACATCGTTATTATTCTCTTGGATCTTATTTGTAGCTGATGATGAATAATCTTTAAGATATAAAAGATCCTCTAGGATATTAAATTATATGAAACCGATGGAATATTAAATAGTTATGGCTCTACTTTGGTACTCCTATAGTTATTATACATCTGATAACATTTATCTCACTATTTTGTAATGTTTTTATTATATGTCTACCTCACCTCTTCTTTGAGGGCAAGAACAATGTGCATTCCCAGGACCTAGTACAGTGCCTAGCATATTTTTAGTTGGTATTTGATTGGATATCTCTAGAATATTAAACAAGTTCAACTACTTCCAAATAACTGCTTAATTTTTTGAAATAAAGCTCCAAAGATGAAAAAATTATTCTGCAAAGTCTATGATGAAGCTTAGAAGAGAAGCCAGAAGAACCTCAGTTACCTAGAAAATGATAGATCAAGAGAAGAAGTCTGGAACATTTACTTATCAGGTTAGCTTTTTCACACTTCTGTTTCCAGTGGCAATTGGTAGATCAATTCGACAATCATATTTTCCTTCCATTTAGTGTCTTTTAGTGACTATATGTACCCTTTATTTCATCGGGGAAATTATCCTTAAGTCAGCACAACTGTTTAGATATATAGTGGGTAGCCTCGGAAAAATATTTAAACTGTCGTAACCTCATTGTTTTGAAGTAAAAAAGTTAAAATACATCAATAATTTTATAAGATTATTAATAGAGAAAGACTTTTTTTCTTTAAACACATACTTATGTGGAAAACCCTTTATGTAAAAATAATACCTGCAGTGCTGTTTCAATTGAAAGGGGCATGTATTAATTAAGATATTAACACTAATACTCTAACAAAAAACCTTGAATCATTGTAATATAGAAAAACAGTATAGTTCTTGCTCATATAGTCAGTCCATTGTCAAGAGTTAGGGTTGGAGTTAGACCTCCCTCCAGATCATCATTCAAAGATCCTGGGATACAGAATCTCTGCCACCTTCAACCTGGGACCTCCGAGACGGCTCTAAGTTTTGACTCACAACTAGAAAATGGGTTGAGAGAGAGAGGATTACCTAAGTTAGGGTTTTATGGCTTAGGTCCAGAAGTGAATACATCAGTGCCATTATCCTTAACTACAAGGGAGGCTGACAAGTGATCTTTATACCCAGCAGAAACAAGACATTGGGTTAGCAGGAAGATAGCTGGGCCTTGCCACAAGGAATGGGGTCTGGTACCCAGGAGGGCTTAGCTAGGACTCTGAAGAGCACAGTTTGCAACCCCTGAAGAAGGTGATTCCCCCAAAGCCCCTTCATCTTAAATGTTCAGTAACCATCCCTGATATACAAGAGTTCAGTAACTGCTTCATCTCCTTCATATCTTTGAAAGAAAGGCTTTAATTCCTACTGGATCATTTAATGTAGAGAGCACTCCATGAGCCATGTTTTGGTATCTCCCTTCTCTTGCTGTGATTCCACAACATGGTAATGCTCCATGTAATTTAAACTGGCCTTTGAATTTGGGTGCATGAACAGAGTATGTGTCTGTAGAACTCTCTTAATTCTGGTGTGACCTTGTGCAATGGGCCTAGCTATCTTATATTCAAATTAAGAAGACCTCTTAAGACATAAATGTAGAGTTTGACTCACCTGTATCGGATAAGGATTGAAATTGATGTGATTCCTGAGATACCAGTTGTTCTTTCCATGTTTAATCACTATTACAAACTACAGCTAGTGCTCGACTTATGATCACGATTGGTTTTGACAAACCGGTTGTAACACGATTTGGTTGTAAGTTGAGTAGGCTATATGTACAGTACTGTGAAATGATGTTATAAAAATCTTTAAGTCATATTTTATCATAATTTTCTTTCATTATTGTTATATATCATAATTTTCTTTGTTCATTTTATGCCATTTGTATAATCTCTACACCATTTTGTTTCTTATTTTTACATTCGTCAGGTTTAAGTAAAACACTGCATTACCAGTACAACTGGTTTAATATTTGCAAAACATACAAAATTACAAAATACAGGTGCATACAAAAATACAAAATACAGGTGTAAAAAATACCATAAGAAACATTTTCCCAATTGCAAAACATATCAAAATATATAAACATGTACGAAACATTTTATCGGCAATTCCTCTTGGTAGACATCTTGGGAGGGGTTTGATGAAAAATATCCAAGACACAAAACACAAATTGCTGTATCGAGTCTGGGATAACAGTTGAAATGGTGCACGCGGAGACGGTAGTGCTGCTGGAAGCTGGTCCGCACTGTCGTACGCCCAGCTGGGCAATGTTTGCGCTGCCAGACGTGGAGCAGTTGTGGCTAGCGATTGTGGTCGTAAAGTCGAATGGTCGTAAGTTGCATAGGTCATAAGTCGATCAATACATGTATTGGCAAAATCTTCTCACCCTTCCTATGCCTGGCTGTTGTTCCCTAATGGATCAACTATTGCATCACTCCTCCCATCAACCCATTTCTTTGCTGTATCTCTCACCATCTGTGCTTTCCTTAAGCAGGCTAACCACAATCAGGGCTTTGGTTATTCTTTGATAAAACTGTTTACTCAATCCAGACTGCCTATTTCTGCAGATCTGTATCTTCCCATTTGGATGTCTCAGTGTCATCTCAACTTCAAAATGTCCATGACCTTCCATTTCTCATAAGTCTTCCTCTGGAATCTCAGTCTTTGAGGATGGTAACATCATAGACCAGTTCATCTCATTCAGAGTCCAGGAGCCGTGATCTGTTCTTGCTCTTTTTTGGACTCCTTTGAATTAAAATATTCACAAAGTTAGCATTATCCGTCTCTGAAATTTTTTTTGAAATTGTTCCTCCTCCCCTTTAAATCACTGTGGGAACCAAACTCCCATCTTCTCTTACCTGTAATATTTCCCTTGCCTCTTAACTGGCTTCTCAGCCTCCAGGCACTACCCTCTCCACTCTGTCCTCTGTGGTGTATCCAATTACCTAACACCTGCTCCCTATGTAAACCCTTTTCATGGCCTGTGAGGCCGTTCATCACCTGGCTTCTGCTAACTGTCTTTATTTACTATTCCACTTCCACACGAACAGTTTGTTACAAACTGGGTAGCAGTAGTTTACTACCTGTCATTGTCTTCACTGCTTCTCGTGCCTCTATGCCAGGGGTTTGAAGCAACAGTAGATGATGAGTAAACAAGTGGATATGGTTGTGTTCCAATGAAACATGATGTACAAAAATAGGCAAGGGCTGGGTTTGAGCCACGGGCTGTAGACCCCTGCTCGGTGTCTTTGTATCTATTGTTCCATCCGCCTGGAATACCCTTCCCTCCTCATTGCCCATCTCATTGTGTGCGCCCCCACTCCCATTTTCAACTTCTAATTTTTCAAATGTTTGCTTGAGCATTTTTTCCTTTATGAACTTCTTTATTAAAATAGTCTAATAATGCTTACTCCCAGATCACATTATGCATACAATCTTTTATCTTTTTTTGTGTGTGGTAATCATATTCTAGAGGGGCACAGGGAACACTGATTGGTGAATACTGAACCAGGGTTCCTAGGAGAAACATGGTGTTAGGTGCCTGCGAGCCTATGCTCACATACCTTTGCCAACCTATCTGTATATAACCTTATTTTGTGTGTATTTCTGTCTACAGACACCTTATTTACTATATATTGTTTACTCATTAGCATTAAACTTGCAACCAACAGCACTGTAACCCATGCCTAAGGGAAGCTTATCAAATGCACATATTTTTTCTTCATAAGGTACATCATAGCCCTTCTGTGCTTAAGAACTCTAGATGGCAATTCAGCACTACCCTTGGGAACCATTTTAAACATCAAAATGACCAAAAAAGAACGCATAAATGCAAAAAAATATGGCACTAAATAATCTGCAAAAAGGATGCTTTTTTATAGCATGAGAACTGAGACAAGAAGGCAAAGTTCACCTTAGCTGAGAATGTGAGCATCAGGCAACTTTTCAAATTTTCCACTGCTCTGCACACATCTGTGAATGTACTAGGCGTATTAATTTTGGGTTTACAAATAAAGTTTAGCAAATACAGAATTAACAAATTAACAAATACAGAATTGGTGAATAATGAGGATTGACTATATTGTGTAACAACAAAGTCAACACACTGGACAGCTAGGTCCTTGTGAACTCGTTAATTTGTCTTCTTTTTATCTCCATGGTCTTTGAGCTTAAATGAAGGTTTTGAATATTTGTATGCATGAATGTATTCAATGAAGTATATATAGCTTAAGATTTTTCAGTGTAGGTTGTATATATTGCAGAAAAGCATTTTAAAAATGCTTTCTTCAGCATTTGCTAAGTGATTAGTAATTCAGCTGCAGGACATGGGGAAGGATGTTGCTTTCTTCTTATTTAATATCTTCATTAATAATCTGCAACAGGCAGTAAACAATAAATTAATGAAATCTGCAGATGATACTAAATTAAGAGGTGTTGAAACACGAGTGAGAGTACTGTTACAGCAGAGAAGCACTCAGAAAAGTTAAAAAGATGAAGGAAATCAGGAATGATGCAACCAAAAATTCAAGCTAAAAAACCCAGCTATGAAAATTTTAAATGCCTGGGAAATCTGGAGACTAACGCTTGTTGTTTTTAAGTTGCCTGTCTATTCGTTTAGCAAGTATTTATTTGAGTGCCTACTTACTATGTTTATGGTTTGTTGCTCTGTGGATATCAAAGTGAACAGGACAGTCATGGTTTGATTGAGTCTATGTTCCAGTGAAGGAGACAGAAAAGAGGAGTGAATAAGCAAGAATCTCTAAGGTAACTTGGGAGATGACACTGGAGTTGAAACATCAAGGATGAGTGGAAGAAAGAGCAAATGGTAAGACTCCTCGACAGAGAGAAATCTCAAAGGCAAAGGGCTGGAGGAAAAAAATGGCTGTGTCAGACACAAGGAGCAGAATAGGAGGATGGCTGGAGCTGAAGGCAGGGTGGCCCAGGGGATGGGGATGAGTTGGGACAGGTAAAAGAGCAGGCAGGGGACAGATAATGTGGTGCCCTGAAGGCATTGCAAAGGAATTTGGATTTTATTATAGGCCCATGGGAAAACACTGGAGAATCTGGAGAAGAATAAGAAATATGATTTGGCTTTCATTATTGAATTGAAGTGGGGTGAATATTTGTGCTGCAAGGAGTTCAATTAGGAGTTTATTGCAGTACTTCTGGCAGGAGAAGACGGTGGCTTGGGCCAAACCTAGAGAAGGAAGTTATAGAAGGATTGCGACATAGTTTGCAGGTAGAACCAGCAGGACTTGCTAATGGATTGGTTAAGAAAGGTGAACAGGTGGAAGAACAGTGAGGAATCATGGGCGACTCCTAAATAATTGAGTAAACTGAGTGGCTTGATCAACCAGATACTAGCTGAATCGAGGAGGCCTGTAGGAGGAAGATTAAACAAAAAGAAGCTGTAAATTGATCCATTGTAGACATTAAGCTTGATTAGATATTTGAGTGGATCTCCTAAGTAAGAAAGAAAGATATATTGAGTGGAGCTCCTAAGAAAGAAGGCATATGCATATAAAGACAGGTCAGTTAATAGAACATAAACAGAATATCACATCAGTGAGCCTGAACACCACTGGCATCTTGTAAGTGCAAAAAAAAAAAAAAAAAAAGGCAGATTCTCTTGGTAGATGTGATGTGAAAACAAAAATATTGTATTCATATGTGAAATAAACATGAGATGTCTACCAAATGCTATATATATAATGTATATGACAACATTGAGTTGACAACTATTAAGTAAGATAAATCTTTGCCTTAGGTGTGGAGACAGGGGATGTCCAAATCTGACAGACAATGGAGGCCAGCTTGCTAAGGGAAGTGAACCCTGAATTTAGACTTTGAAGATGAGTAAGAGTATCCTAAATAGACAGAGGAGAACAGAGCATTTTAAGCCTAATCACCAATACCGATATTTTAGTAGCATCCAGTTAGTGGTAAAACACTTTGAACTAATTCTTTCTAATAGACAGAAACTCAGGAGCACTTTTAAAAATTAAGTTGTAATTTACAAACAGTAAAATTCTCAGATCTTATGACTATAGCTAGATAACTTCTGACAAATGCATATACCTCTGTAACCCACACCCATATCACAGTAAACATTTCCACCACTCCAGAAAGATCCCATAGATCCCTTTCTAGTCAATGCCCCTCCCCACCCAAAGGCAACTATTGTTCTGATTTATTTCACCAATAGATTAGGCTTCCCTGATCTAAAAAATCATGTGAATGAAGTTATACAACCTATACCTTTGTGTCTGTCTGCTTTTTTTCACGCAGACTAATGTTTCTGAGTTTCATCAATTTTTTAGTACCTGTATTGGTGTTTTTAAAAATTATTTAAATAAAAATAGAGATGGGTGTCTCCCTATGTTGCCCAGGCTGGTCTCAAACTCCTGGGGTCAAGCAGTCCTCCCACTTTGGACTCCCAAAGTGCTGGGATTACAGGCATGAGCCACAGTGCCCAGACTGTATCGGTCTTTTGTTCCTTTTTATTCTGGAGTGGTAGTCCATGGCTTGGATATAATCTTACTTGCTTATCCATTCCTATGTTGTTGGATTTTGGGTTATTTAAATTTGGGGCTATTTTGAATGATTCTGCCATGGACATTTTTGTATAATCCTTTGTGTATACACACACACACACACACACACACACACACACACACACACACACACACATATATATATATATATATATATATATATATATATATATATATATTTAGTAAAGATCTACGAGTGGATAGGGTAGGTAGATAGTTAACTGCCAGGACAATTTCCAATGTGGTTGTGCCATTTTATACTTCTACCAGCAATGCATGAGAGCCTCACTTGCTCCACAAACTTCAATATTTGGGGTGTTCAGTAATTTCAATGCAGTTACAATAATGAATGTGTACTGGTATTTCATTGTGATTTTAGTTTGTATTTTCCTGATGGCTAATGATATTGAGTACTTCTTCATGGGCTCATTTCTCATTCATGTATTTTCCTTTACAACATTACTGTTGAAGACTTTTGCCCATTTTTATTAGGGTATTTGTTTTTGCTAGTATTTATTAATGATTTTTGCTTCTGGGATCATGAGAAGTTGGTCTGCAGTCTTTTTTTTTTTGTCTTTGTCTAGTGTCAGGATAATGCTTACTTGTGATCTGCTTATTAATTTTCATAATGTATCCCTTGATGAGTAGAAGTCATTAATTTTGATAATGCCATTATATATGCTATATATTTTTTATTTTGTTTAAGTTTATGATTAGTACTTTTTTGTTTCTGTTTAAGAAATCTTTGCCTATCTCAATGTTACAAAGATATTTGCTTATCTCTTTTGGAAGCTTTACATCTTTAGTTTTGACATTAATTCAAATGTATACTCGTAGGTGGTTTAAGGTGTGAGTCAGGATTCATTTTTTTTTCCATATCGACAGCCAGTTTTTCTAGCACCATTTGTTGAAAAGACTGCTTTTTCTATTAAAGTGTTTTGTTACCTTGATTGAAAATCAGTTGAACATGTAATGTTTATCTATTTCTGGATTCTACATTCTGTTCTATTTATCTGTTCAACCATCTATATACTCAAATCCCATTGTCTAGATTATCGTAGCTTTAGAGTTAGTCATAAAATCAAGGAGTTTAAGAACTTTGTTCTTCGAAAAGACTCCTTTGACTATTCTAGGCCCTTTGCATTTCCATATGAATTTTAGAATCAGCTGTCAATATCTGCAGAAAGGACTGCTGGGAATTTAACTGGAGTTGTGTTGAATTTAAACGTGTCATTTAACAATACTGAATCTTCTAATCATGAATATGGTAAGTCTCTCTTTTATCTTGGTCTTCTTTAATTTTTCTCAGTAATATTTGTAGTATCTTGCACCGATTTTGTTAAATTTTTTCTTAAATGTTTTATGTTGTGTTGATGTTACTGTAATTGGTAAACATTTATTTTTCATTGCTAGTTATTAATGTATATATTATATGGCCTTATATCCTGAAACCTTGCTAAATTCACTTATTAATTCTAATAGGTTTTTTAAAGATTCCTTGGAATTTGCTACATAGTTACGCTAACTGCAAACTACAAATATAATATATATATTTTATATATATATTATATATTATATTATATATTATATATTATATTATATATTATATATTATATTATATATTATATTATATATTGTATATATAAATATATATATGTCAAATATATATATATATTTGTAGTTTGCAGTTAGCATAAAAAAGTCATTTAGACTGAAAAGTGAATTATATATATATGTATATATGCATATATATATATATACATATATGTACATATATCTATATAATTCACTTTTCAGTCTAAATGGCTTTTTTTGGAAGGGGAGATTATATTCCCAATAAAATATTGAATAGAATTTACTTTGTTCTTGATAATAGATTAAAATTATTCAGTGTCTCATTGCTCAATGTGATCTTCTTAGCTATAGATTTTCTGTATATCATCTTTATTGGGTTGGCAGAGTTTCTTTCTGTTCCTAATGTATTGACAGTTTTTAACATAAATAGGTGCCAAATTTTATTTAATGTTTTGATTTATTTAGGTGATTGTATGATTTTTTAATTCTGTTAATGTGGTGAATTACATGGGATCATTTTCTAATCTAAACCAATCTTTTCTAGTGAAAATTTTTCTTTGAGACTTGTGTGTTAAGATTTTAATTACTTAATTGTAACTAATTTTTATTTTAAAATTTATTACTGTATTAATATTGCTTATATTTTATTTATGATTTTTTCTTTTATGTTCAAGAGGGAAGTTGGTTTGTAGTGTTTTTCTACTTACAATGTCTTTGATTTGGGGATCAGAAAATGCTGGCCTCAAGTTGAGTTAGGATGGGGTCCCTCAGTTGCCATTATTTCTTCCTTAAATATTTCATAGAATTCACCCAGTGAATTTATCTGGGTTTAGATTTTACTTTGAGAAAATCTTTTTAATTACAAATTTGGTTTCCTTAATTGGTGTGGGGCTGTATTAGTCTATTCTTGCTCTGCTATAAATAAATACTTGAGACTGGGTAATATATAAAGTAAAAAGGTTTAATTGGTTGACAGTTCTGCAGACTGTACAGGAAGCATGATGCTGGCATCTGCTCAGCTTCTGGGGAGGCCTCAGAAAACTTACAATTATGGTGGAAGGTGAAGGGAAGAGAGCATCTCACATGACTAGAGCAGGAGAAAGAGAGAGGGGGAGATGCCACACATTTTTAAACAACTGGATCTTCTGAGAACTTACTTGTGATCACACGAACAGCATCAATGGGAGAATCCACTCCCACAGTCCAATCACCTCCCACCACGTCCTACCCCCAACACTGGGATTACAATTTGATATGAGATTCGAGTGGAGATAGAGATCCAAATCATATCAGGGTCTACCGGGCACTTGCTTTTCCCTAGTAGGTACCTTTTGCCCAGCTCCCTGGAGTCTTCCTGTGCAGATGCACAGCTTTGTATTCAGCCAGAGACTCACAGCAGTCTTGATGTCAACTCATAGAACTTCTTCACAGCACTGGTCTGTCTCTCCACTACGCTGCTTAGTAAATACAGCTGCCTCAGCAGCTCTGGACTTAGGTATCTGTTTTCTTAGCTGAGCAATACCACTGTGCTTTTGTTTGGGCTCCCTCACTCTGCATTACAGAGTGGGAAGTGCCCCCAGACAGGTATGCTGGTGGTGGTGGGCTCCTCTTTCCTTCTTTGTTTTCTTTCACTCCAGGATTACACACCTGATGTTCAATGCCTGAAAACTCTTTCTCTTTCTCTCTCTCTCGCTCTCCATCTATCTATGCATGCATACATACACACACACACACCCCTACACAGACACACCCACACCCATAATACCACTAGGTTATAAATGCAATATGTATATTTTAGCATATATATATATATATATATATATATGTGTGTGTGTGTGTGTGTGTGTATGTGTGTGTGTGTGTATGTGTGTGTGTATATATATATATATTATATATATATATTTATATTCTAGTATTAAAGTTGTTTATGGTAAGAGGGCTAGTTGATATCAGCTACTCTATCATGAATGAAAGTGGACATCTTAGGAGGATTTTAACTGAATGGACTACAGTAAGGAGTCTAAAATCCCACAGAGACTAAGAAAAGTGTTCATATCAGAGTCTAAAGACCATTTTCTTGAACAAATTATGCCTTTTCATCCTTATATTTACTTTAGTATTCTTTACTAAAAAAGACAAATGGAATCTGATTAAAGACCACTTTTTAATTGTCCTTTACATTTTAAATGAGTCCCATCTTAATTCTCTTAAAGTATTGCTGAGAATGTATCCAATTTGTTAGATATTTTATTGTTCTTCAGTAAACCTATGTGTTCAAAAATATTTATCAAATAAATAAACAGTAAAAAATTGAATGAAGCAATCAAGGAGCATTGAATGGATATTTATTGCTATCAGAGAATTGTTACTTTTTTAGGTGAGATAATGTTATTTTAAAAAAATAGTTCTTCTATTTTAGTATTACTTGTGGAAATATTTACAGAAGCTATAAAATGCTTTCTGGGATTTGTTTAAAAATAATCTGAGGACAGAGGAGAAAGTGGCTATTTAGATAAAACAAGATGGCTATGAATAATTATAACTGTTTAAGCTATTGCAATTATTAATAACTTTTAAATTATTGTTACTGTGTGTATACACATATATACTATAAGCTTATAGTGCTAGGAAGTATATTCATTGGTAAACAGAGGGTGCTATGTTCCCTGACCACTGAGCTTATTTTGCCTAGTTGGAAAAATTAAAATATATAAAATAAAGTTATTGATAATTAATTTATTATAATTCAGTAACTTAAAAAGCATGAGGTACTGCAAGAGTTGGGTAGACAGTGATCAGGGAAAAGCATAGTAACTCATTTTATGAGCAGGAAGGCAGTATAGGGTAATTGGTATGGTTGCCAGATTTAGCAAATAAAAATACAGGAGTTCATGTTACTTTCATGAATTTTAAAGGCAAAGAATAAATTTTTTAGTATAAATATGCCCCATGCAATACTTTTGACTTATTTATACTAAAAAATTCATGATTTATCTGAAATTCAAATTTAACTGGGCACCTGTATTTACCTGGTAACCCTAGGTAGCACTTATGAACATTGTCTCTGAGACCAGAAACCTGGGTTCCATTTCTGTGTCTTCCACCTCTTACCAATAAATTAGTTCATGAGTCTATTACACAGTGATAGGGGAGTCTGGGGGAAAATGCTGACTAGTATCCACAGAATGGGTCATCCCATCTAGTTAATTATCAAACTATTATTAAAATCCTCCTCTGCTGAGGTCACACTTTATTGACCATTTGCATGGGACACAGATACCTTCACAAATATCTTCACCCCATTCAGAGAGATCTATTCACATACATCTTCCCCAGATGTTTTTTTCATTAATTTTCCAACCTTCCGCCGTTTAAGCCCCTTACCATTCCCCAAATTCACTGGCCATGGTGCATGAATAGGTATATAATTGAACATCTGGCCATTTCTCCTTTCAAGCAAAATAAACAGCCAGGTGCACTGCTTGAAGTTCTGCTTACTGGGAAATTTGCCTTTCATCTCTGTTCATCAGGGATGTCCCAGAAAGAGGCTTTGGTGCTGTAGCTGTTCACTTCCACGTGGTACCTGCACATTACAGGACCATCAGTAAGCCAGACCTAAGTTTTTTTCTTCTTCTGTCAGCTGATTGTAGGAAACTCCCCACGAGGCTATAGTGCATGCAGGAGAGGGAAGGCAGTATAGATGAAGCAGAGACCATGAGCTTTGGGGCCCCTTCTTTAAGTAATTTACTTGTGCTGTAGGGCCTGATCAAGTCCAGTCTGGTATATACCACTTCCATTTGATGATGGAGTGCTACAGTGCACACACAACTTCATAATTTGGTGGGTCAAACAATGCCCAGTTCACGACAGGTTTACTTTCCTTGTGGCTCAGTTTCTGCAGTGTGGAATGGAGAAAATGGCACCTACATGTTAGGTTTTCTTTAAAAAAAAAATTATTAAATTAGCACCTAGTATATTGCTTGACAATAATGATGATAAACTAATTTTAAATATTGTAAAATGATTACATGAACTGAGCAATGTACCAATAAAAGCTGAATAATTGCCTAATGATTTATCTACTTTGTTGTTGCTGCTGAATCAGTATTGACTAGAGATGCACATATAGGCTGTGAAAGACAGAAAAGTGGCTACCTTTAATGGGGCAAGAGGGGGCTGTAATAGTAAAGACACCTGCAGAAAGTGCTCCTAGGGCAATGGCACTGTTCTCTTTCAGGATATAGTGTAACATTGGTGTTTCCTTTATAATTATTTAAAATTGCTTGTTAAACTCTGCATTTAGGTTTGTGTGTGTGTGTGTGTGTGTGTGTGTGTGTGTGTGTGTATGCCCATGTTTATGTCACAAAAAATGTTAATGCATGCTCGCCAAGTTCCTACTATTGTGTCAGGCACTGAACTTGTCCCTGGCAATAAAACCATTAATAAAACAGACATTCTGTGACCTCAGGGATCTTATGTGTTCTTGGAGGTATACTGGCTTTGAAAAATAATTACACAATGAATTTCTTACCATTGCATATGTCCTACAAAGGACAATGTATAGGGGGATGAGACTCAGAATGACGTGGTTGAGATTAAAGTCAGACTTTATGCCCTAATTAAATATCTAAATCTGGAACTGACAAAAAAAATAGCTTAAATGTACATCTGTCTCCATAACTTTACTTGATGTACACTTACACATAAGTTTTTGACATATTACTGTTTCTCTTTATGAAAAAATACATTATGGAGCCATTTAAGTGTTCAGAAATAGACCGCAATGGATAAGCCAATAACAATAACTTTTCTTAGAAACAAATAGTATGATCCTGTTTAATACTCTATTTTATCATGGGAACAGACACTTTAGATTTTCCTTAGGGCTAGATTATCGATATTAGAGATGGAAAAAACCAGAGTTTGCCACAAAATGTCAATTCTCTGTACTTAAGGAAATGTTTCAATCTCCAGGAGAGCCTTCCTGACCTCCTCATTTCGGTCCAGCATTTTAGAATGATTGCATCAGATTTCTAATTGTGTCGGGCAGAGATAAGCACTTCTAAGTGTACATGACGGGAGGTAGCAGTGGTGGCATAGGCTCTTTGCAAAGCTGTGTGATTGTCTGTAGTACTTCTTTGGGCTGCCCAGCCACTGCTGCTCTTGATTACTTCCTTCACGTTTTCATCTTGAGTTCCTTTAGCAAAAGTTAGCTTCATTTTTTGAAAGTCTCTGAACTCTTGATTTCTTAAATGAATGTAAGTGGCTTCAGTATCTGCAACCTCATTATATGCCGTACCAAATCTATTAATAAATTAACCATAATTCAGCTTGCTTCTGTATAATGGAGTTTTTGCTGGAGGTGCTGTAATTAGAAGAACACCACCAATTGCTTGTTATTTAATCTAGTGATTTATACAGATTTTTTAAATGCATATAATAGGAAACCAATTAGCATTAGTTGGGAGATTTATTTCTCAACTTATTTTTGGACTCAAGTAATTAAACACAGCCACCTGAAATAACTGGTAATGAGCTGCAACTAGATGAAACTGTAAGTTATTAATTGACTCATCAACTCTTATGACACAAAATGTTCAGTTAACATTTTTAGGAATTAAACAAATTTCTCTGGGGGAGAAGGATAGAGAGTGGTCCTAACCGTAGGCAAGAAACTATAATTTTCTCTTTCAATGTAAACTTTGCGAATAGTTTTAAGCTCAAAATATCTAAAATTCAAAAACAGACTTCGATAAGGGTGGCATGTGCTGGAAGCCTGTGGTGTTAACAATGCAGGGAGATTTTGTCAAGCCATGCGATTTGATCACAAAAGCTCATGTCTTGCAAAGGAGGGCAGGTTTCCACGTTTATCTTTGGGTCAGCTCTTTGCATTGTTGATTGATTCCCTGTAATGCTGTTGTCAGTATTTTATCAATAGTCAGATAGATCCCATGACTGGCATTTTGCCTTTTTAAAACCATCCCCTTTGCCATTACAGAGAATTGAAACCTCGAAGCCAGCTGGGAATAGCTAGTAGGCTTTTAATTATTATTTATGAATTCATCAGAAAGAAATATTGACTTCTAATTAAAGGCAGAAAATTACTCCTGGAATAAATTGATAAAGGTCAGTTTCTTTGCAAAGAACTTCTCTATGTGTCTCTATGTGTCTTGTGTTATCACTATTACAAATAAGGCAGCATTCAATCTGTATGAAAGAATAGGTGAAGATAACTAATTGTTATATTAGTTCTTGCTTTTGGTATTGAATTTCAATTAAACTTTTCTATTGCTTTTCCTCTTCTTGGTATTTTTCTCTTCTGAGGCTGAGAAAAACTGCTCTGTTTTAAAAACAATTAGAATATACCTTTTTTTTTTTTTCCCTGAGAAAAATGATTTGTGTGTTTTTGGTCTAAGAGAATTAAAATGGTAAAAATACTTTTGAATCCTATTTCCTAACAAAAGAGAAAGTCTTTCACTGATTATAGAAGGTTCTAGGAAAAGCACTGGTCTATTTTGGATTAGGAAACTCAAAGTAAATCAAAATACTACAATAATCAAAAGAAATAATCAAAGAAATAGCCTCATTTGAGATTTTGGCACAGTGGATAGATATTTAAATATTTAACAACTCTTTTTATCTCTACCTGTTCACAAGTCATACACAGGGAGTTGGAATGAAATAAAAAAGCTGCCTATTGACTTTGAAATTAAAGTAGGTATTAAGCCCAGATTTTGAATAATTTCCCTTCTGTCTGTCAGAATACTCTGCTCTCAGTTTTCCTGGGCTTAAATATTAATTGTGTGCCAAGGCAGTGTTTACCAAGTTGTATTGATGCTATATATGCTTGCTCATATTTTTAGATTATTGATCAAGTTTTAAAATCCATCAACCTTGAAAAAATATCTTGGGGGTGATTTCTGGGACCTTGTTTATCAAATTTGATAAGAAATTTCAAAATCAAAATCTTTCTAAATTAAGCATTTAGATTGAGGTTTGCAAAGAGGGACGATTTTAGCAATGACTGAAGATGTTTTTGTTGTCACAAATGTGGAGGCGGGAGCTACTGACATCTTGTAGGCCCAGGATGCTACTAAACATCTTAAAACCTGCAAGGCCACCCTTAATAAGAAAGAATAATCTACCCTCAAATATTAATAATACAGGAGTCAGGAAACACTAATTTAGAGAAATATGATAAAGTGTTGCTCAATGTTAATGGTGACTCAACACTAAAACTTCACACTGGGAAAAAGAAATTAAAATAACAATGAGATGCCTTTTCCCCGGGGAGTAGCAAAAATGAAAGGAAGTGATAACATCCAGTTCTGGCTAAGACGGTAGGAAGTAAACACCTTCATTGGTCAAAGTAATCTGGCAATCTTTATTATCATGTAACTTTGACTCAGCATTCTCCCGTTTAAAAATATCAATATACAGAGACAGAGCTTTTCTGTTGTGTTTTAAAAAATACTGAATGGCTGGGCAGAGGCTCATACCTATAATCTCAGCCCCTTTAGGAGACCCAGGCAGGATGATTGCTTGAGCCTAGGAGTTCAAGACCAGCTTTGGCAGCATAGCAAGACTCAGTCTCTACAAAAATTTTTTAAAAATTAGCCGAGTGTGGTAGCACGTGCCTGTAGTCCCAGCTACTTGGTAGGCTGAGGTGAGAGAATTGCTTGAGTCCAGGAGGTTGAGGCTGGACTGAGCCATGATTGTGCCATGGTACTCCAGCATAGGTGATAAAGAAAGACCCAGTCTCTAATATATATATATATATATATATATATATATATATATATATGGAAAAAACCTCAATTTTAATAAATTGGGGTATAGTTTGTGGCTTCTATAATATAGATTATTATGCATTTATTAAAGTGAGTTTGATCTATATCTAATGACTGAAGGATATCTATTGTTTCTCTGGGTGAAAAAATCAGTTTCACAATAAGATGTATATTTTAAGCTCATTTTTATAAAACAAACAGCAAACATTTCTGTATGTATGTGTATATATTATTGCATTTTTTTTTTTTTGAGCCAGAGTCTCGTTTTGTCTCCCAGGCTGGAGTGCATTGGTTCAATCTTGGCTCACTGCAACCTCTGCCTCCTGGGTTCAAGTGATTCTGCTGCCTCTGCCTCCCAATTAGCTGGAGTTAAAGGTACCTGCCATCATACCCAGCTAATTTTTGTATTTTTAGTAGAGATGGGGTTTCACCATGTTGGCCAGGATGGTCTCGAACTCCTGACTCCAGATGATCCATCTGCCTCCGTCTCCCAAAATGCTGGGATTACAGGCGTGAGCCACCGCGCCCAGCCACTATTGCATATTTTAAATGAGCATGCAGAAGACAACTTGGCTGATGTTTAATTTGGTTACCTCATTGGAAGAGAAGAATGAAGATCACTGGGAGTTAATCATTAACATTTCTCTCTTTTGATTTCCTTTTCCATTTCCAATTTTACTTTTCTGTATTACCTTTGTGTATACAAACAATGTAACAAAGAAAAGCTTAAGAAAATTTTTTATCACTCCTGAGCACCTATTTTACGTTTAGTATTATTGTCTGTGAACCTCACAGAAATTTATACCTTGCTTAGTGTAATTACAAGAAGGATAGTTAGGTTTTGGTTTTGGATTTGTTTTTCTCTTTGTTGGTGGATAATGCTAAAACTGTAGGTATTGAAAAATGTGTATGTACATGTACTTTGTAATATACATGGCATGTACTTTAGATATAGTGTACAAATGACTTCATATGATGAAAATAGCTACAATGATGGCATATAACAAAGGTGTGCAATCAGACCTGCAGAGCCACCTCCTGGCATGTACTCATGACCGTCCATTGAGAACCGCCCAGAGACCTGTTGGGGAAAGGACATTGTTGTTTTCCTTGATGTCAACCTTCAAGGTTAGGAACCTTTCCTGAATCTTTTATTATGTCTATGTTTTGGATAGTTTTGATACCGCAATAATGTAGAAATGGGCAAAATTTTGAGAATAGTGATGAAATTATTTTCTTATCTTGAAAATCACCTGTGCATAAATCATAGTTAAAATATGTCATGGGCTATTGTCAGCAAAGGAAAAGAACAGTGAGAAAACTTAAGGGTCAGCAGTCTTTTCAGACTTTAATTAGGCTGGATACAGAAATGACAGAAAAGTGTTTACTGATCCTGTTATCTTGGCCCCAACCTACCCCACAAAACCAGCCAGCATTACTGAGTCCAAATTATGTCTCTGATCTTATTCTGCTCAGTTCATGCAACTTGATTATTTTAGTCTTAATGACAATGAGAGTGTGTTATTTTTGTCCTTATTTTTTTAAAAGAGAAAAGAGACACAGAGAGGTTAGACAACTTACCCAAAGTCACATAATTACCATGGGACAGCCAGAGCCAGAACTTCAGCCAAGGAAGAATCACTCCAGGAATGGTATAAGTAGAGTGAACATTTAATACCCTGGAAATTGAAGCATCTTATTATTTTCTTCCATGCATGATTTAAAAATAATAATAAAAAGGCCTGGAGCAGTGGCTCGCGCCTATAATCCCAGCACTTTGGGAGGCTGAGGCGGGCAAATCACCTGAGGTTGGGAGTTTGAGACCAGCCTGACCAACATGGAGAAACCTCATCTCTATTAAAAATAAAAAAAGTAGCTGAGCATGATAGCACGTATCTGTAATCCCAACTACTCGGCAGCAGGAGGATAGCTTGAACATGGGAGGTAGAGGTTGCAGTGAGCCAAGATCTTGCCATTGCACTCCAGCCTGGACAACAAGAGCAAAACTCCATTAAAAAAAAAAAAAATCAGTGCATTCTAATTCAACAAATTCTTAGCCTTAGTAATGGGTGAATTTTGTTAAGAGGACCCTTATGGATTAATTTAAGAATTGGTATCACCTACTATAATATTAACATTTGATGTTAATGTAGAAACTGCTCAGAATTTTAGATAATGTTGTTTATTTGGGCCCAGTAAATAAATAATATAATGTATTCAGCTTCTCCTCTTCTTTCAAATGAGTAGATGCATATGCATATGTTTGTGTAATTGATTTGGAGATTAGTTTATAGGCAAAACAGTCTCCTATAAATAAAAATATTGAAAGTTTAAAACATTTGGGTCATAGGCCTGCTTTACTGGCCTGATGATCTTGTGTCTGTGTTAATAATGAATGCAGGTCTATTACCATTTAATACCTCTTTCAACTGAATTGTGACACCAATACATCACAGAATGTAGGTTATTAGATGAATAAAAATAAATAGTTTGAGAGTGCTTTCTCACATTTGAGGTTTAATTCTCTCTTTGCTAGGAGTGTTATATTGAGAAGGACATATTTTACAGATCTTACAGGCTTTGCAATTTCAGTCCTCAATTTCTGTACTTTTTCCCCTTTATAATTTCCATGTTCCTATGAAATTCTCCAGTCATAAAGCCTACCACTACATTACTGGCTTTGGGGGGTAAATTTTGTGTCTAAGTTTTCTTGCCACTAGTGAGTGTTTTTTCCCTTCTCATTTTATTGCATAGATTTTTCACATAACACATAAAGCATATGTCCTAAAGTGAAAACACTAGGTAAAGTCCATTTTTAAGAATCTGACCATCCCCTGCCCCGTGCTTTTTTGCCCCAAGGAAGAGAAAACTCAAGACATGAAAAACGATAACAACTTATCCACTGGTTTTGATGAACAAACATTTGTACTGACAAGGTGAAAAAATATATAAGTGTGAAGATCTTTGACAAGAAGATTTCTGACAGTTGAGGTTATCTGAGCTGGGAATGAACAAAAAGGTGCATGGGAAGGTGGGGAGGAAGAGAAGTGGTGGTGTCTTTCATTCCTAGAGAGGACTGTGACATGGCCAACTGCTCTAAGGTCAGGCTCCCTAAGGGATCATTCTTCATGATGGCACCTAGCTTGATGGAGGTTGTGTGGAGTAATATCTGCTATTTCTTCTTCGTGCTTTCCTAAAAGCAAAATCAAATAATGTAACAACTACCCTGAGGAAAAATCAACACAACCGTGTTAATTTAATATATCATCGTGTTCTCTTTAAATGAGGGTGATAATTTTGGGCACAATGTATCCTTTTGAACTAGCATACTTCCCTTTGGTTCATCATAACCATCTCTTAGCTACTAGATATGGTCTTTTGTAGAGGACAAAGTAAAATAAAAAATGGTTCCTGCCCCTAGGGAAACGTGATCAATCTATTATATAGACAACCATTCCTGGAACTTATCTAGAACAAGTCAGATTGAAGTAAGAGCTATTATAAAGTACATGAGTTATGTGAGATTGAAAAACAATGAGAGATTAATTATAATCAAGGATGAGAAATCCAGGAAGAATTCATGGAGGAGGTAGTATGTGAGCAGGGCTCTACAGAATGGTTAGGACTTTGACAGGAAAAAAGTGACAGCTAAGTAGGAGGAACAGTCAGAAGAATGCAAATTGTGCCAAGTGACTACTTCAAGATGGTTGAAGTAGAGGCTATCAGAGAGGCTGTGGTGAGATATATTGGGGATCTGGTTAAAGGGCTCTTAGCATTACTTTACAGACAACATGAAACTGCTGAAGAGCCTTCAGGAAGGAAGTACATGATTGTATTTTGCTTCAGAATATAATTTTGTTTGCTCTCTAGAATAGGACATTGGAATCCAGATACAGTCACTTCACTTTGGAATACAGCGACTATCATTTCTCTTAATTAACCCCTTGGTCAGTAGCCATTCCTTGTTAGCCTACTTCATGAACTTCCCTTGCTCTGTTGGTGTCTGAAATGTTTGTTTCTAAGGTTCTGTCCTCAGCCCTCTTCTTTTCATTATTTTCTCTGGGTCAGTGAATATATCATAATATGCAATAGCTTCAGCTACTGCAACATGGCTTCAGCTATCATAATATGCTAGTGCTTCTTCCAAACACATTTCCATGTCTCTTGCCTTTCAAATGCCCCAAACCTGTATTTCCAGTTTTCTCTAGATGACTTGGTATTTTCAGCTGTGTCCCCAAATCTAAATTTGTATCTTTTTTCCCAATCCCTGTTCTTCTTTTGTGCATCTACACAAGTGGCATCATTGCCATCTACCCAGCTGTCCAGTGAAAATGTCGAAATATCCTCAATTTTGTTCCCATCTGTAGCTGACAATTGCATCCAATTAATTATCAATCATAAAGTCTATCTACTAAATATCTCTGATAGCTCTCTTCCTTCATATCCCCAAAACCATGTCTATAGTTTAGACCAGTGCTTCTCAGCCTTTAGCATGCATAGGGATCACCTGGAAAGTTTATTAAAATACACATCATGATTTTGTAAGTGTAGGGTGGGGCCCGAGAGCCAGCTTGCCTGCCTTCCTGCCTGCCTGTCTGCCTTCTTTCCTTACTTCCTCCCTCCCTCCCTCTCTTCATCCCTCCCTCCCTCCTTTTCTCCCTTCCTCCTTTCCTCCTTTCCTCCCTTCCTCCCTTCATGCCTTCCTTTCTTCCTTTTTTTTTGTCCCCCTGCCACCTGAGAATGTACCTTTCTAACAAGCTCCCAGGTGGTGTTGGTACTTATATTAGTTCATTCTCACACTGCTATAAAGAACTGCCTGAGACTGGATAACTTATAAAGAAAAGAGGTTTAATTGACTCACAGTTCCACATGGCTGGGAATGTCCCAGGAAACTTACAATCATGGCAGAAGGGGAAGCAGGCATGTCTTACATGGTAGCGGGTGAGACAGAACAAGTGAAGGGGGAAGAGCCCCTTATAAAACCATCAGACCCCATGAGAACTCACTCACTATTAGGAGAACAGCATGAGGGAGACTGTCCCCATGATCCAATCACCTCCAACCAGGTCCGGTCCTTGACATGTGGGGATTATGGAGATTATGGGGATTGCAATATGAGATGAGATTTGAGTGGGGACAAAGAACCAAACCATATCACTACTACTATTCCCAGGATCGTACTTTGAGTTGCAGAGGTTTAGATAATATGTAACTTTTGTCTGGGCCACTGAAATAGTTTCCAGTCTTTTTGGTTTCTAGCTCATTTCTCCAAATTGACGGATTCCCCCACTTCAGAAACTAATGGGTTTTTGTTTTCTAAAACAGGTGTTGACAAACTTTTTTGTGAAGGATCAGATGATAAAGATTTTAAACTTTGTAGGCCATATAGTCTTTGTAGCAACTACACAACACTGCTGTTGTAGGGACGAAGGAGCTATAAATGAATGAATTGGATTTTGCCCATTTGTTATAGTTTGCCTATCTTTTACCCAGACGAGGTTTAAATTTCCTAATGGGACTTGCAAGTTCCTTTAATTGGCCCTAACCTAGAATCCAGCCTAATTGTCTCTCTTCCTCATGCAACTGTTGTTCTTTGCACAAAAAGCGCTCTGTGATGGGTCACACTTCCATGCCTTTGCAGATGCTGTCCCATTTACCTGGGATGCAACCTCAGAGTTTAAGCTCTAGTTTGACCATCACCTCCAATCTAACAGATTCCTTAACCAATGGAGTCTCTTTCTCCTTTGTAATCCTGAACTACTCTGTGCATATCTTTATTTTGGCACTTGGTGCATTTCAATGATTTGCTTTCATTCTTACTTGAATCTGAGACTTCCTTAAGGGAAAGGAACATCTTTGCATAATGCATTGCCCAACACTGAAGAGATGCTTAATATATGTTTTTGAATAAATGATCAGTTCTCAGTAACCGAAAGAGTTAATTTAAATATAGTGTATGCTTAAGTTTCTTTTGGCAATAGTAACTTTCATCCACTGTCGTTGTGAATTTCCATCATTAATCCAGTTCTAGGCAGTATGGGTTCTGATTTTAAATCTTATGCAAAATGAAACATTGCTTTGTGGCACAGCATTATACACATGGTTGTAAATATAGAATGAGTGGCACTTGACTACAATGGGATTAACACAGTTCTTCCATTTGTTTGGCCAATTTGAAGGAAACAAAACACTTCTGCATCCAGCAGCACTACCCCCAAACACTATAACTCTTGGCATTTAAAAAAACTGATTATAGAAGCCTTGACTACTCCATCTTTTTCATCCTTTCCATCTTGGACATTGGATTGTAGGGGAGGCAGCGTCTGAATAAGGTGAAACAAATCATGTCAGAGTGATTGATGGAGGCTGTGTTTGGCACACCCCAGGTGATTGTGTTGGGTGGAAGAGTCATCAATTTGCTCCCCCAAAAGGATATATGGTGGAGTCATAAATATTTCACAAAATGTGGGGTGACATCTGTTTTCTTGTTTACTGAGAACAATGCCTGCTAGAATGTTCCTCCTCCAGACAGTTGTTCCAGTTCTGATCTATCAAAGACTTATTTACCTGCTGATGGGAAGTGCTGCTATTTCTTACATTTTCCTTTGAGTTTTCATTTTGATTTTTGATAACTGTATATTCTCCAGAGGCTGAACTATTTTTTTATTTTACATTTTGTGGGAGGCAAAAGAAAATCTACGTTCTTGGTTCCAGGTTTGAAATAGCAGCAATTTCTAAAGGGCAGGGCCATTTGTCACGTATTGGTATTTTGTGATTAGAGAAAAAGAAGCTGAGTTCTTATAACATTACAATCAAGAGAGAGATCAGGCTGCACTTTGGAATTTTGGTTGAACTTCTGTTACTGCTTGTAAGTATTCATAACACTTTATATTTTGCAAGAACTTTCATATACATAACCTCCCATGATCATCACCAAAGCCCTGGAATCAGGGAAGAGAGTAAAAAAGTAAAAAATTTCAGAGAGGAGCAAACGAAACCTCAGATAGGTTAAGACACTTGCCTGAGTCTATACAACTAGTTAGTAGCACACCTGACATTAGAATGATGACCTTCTTTGAATAAAGTTCTTACGTATGCATAAAAGGGAGTCTTCCAAATGGTACGTCTTTTTGACCTGTGAGTTTTGGCATATATGGACCATTCAAGAATCAGTAAGGGTTTAAAATCATAGCTGGAAATAGATTTTATGTTATTTTGCCCTCTTTGCTGTTAAGAAAAATTGGGCTGGGAGCAGATAGAAGTGAGTGATTTGTTGAGGTCATGAAACAAGTCACTACAGTCACTATGGGGAAGTGACAAGACTCCATGATTTTGTAAGTTCAGCTCAGTCTGGTCACATTGCCATTGAAGTCTCTTTCTCTTCATCCAGATAATGAAACTGCAGAGGTGACAGTGCATGTGTGATCATGCGGTAGGTCTATATATGAACTGCAGTGTCCTTTTCCCCTGCTGTCACTGTTATGTCCTGGAAATGCATCTCCCCCGCTTAGTGAAGGATTCCAGCCTTTGTTAAAAGTACTATAATCATCAGTTACTGAAAGGCCAGGCTGCATTCAGTGCTGTTTCCAGTAGAGGTGAGTTGCTATCAGGTTCCTGACTGTACACACTAACAATTTGCTTTTTCTTTTAAAACGTTCAAAATAAACACTGGAAATGGCTTTGAAATGTAACTTAATGAGATTTCCATGGTAGCTAAGCATCAAAATGGGCACAAATCTGAGGTTGTTTTGATTTTAATATTGCCCCTACTTTGGGGGCAATATTAAAAGTACTAAAACAACAAACCCATCCAAAAGTGGGCGAAGGATATGAACAGACACTTTTCAAAGGAAGACATATATGAGGCCAACAAACATATGAAAAAATGCTCATCATCACTGGTCATTAGAGAAATGCAAACCAAAACTACATTGAGATACCACCTCGTGCCAGTTAGAATGGTGATTATTAAAAAACCTGGAGACACCAGATGCTGGAGAGGATGTGGAGAAATAGGAACACTTTTACACCGTTGGTGGGAATGTAAACTAGTTCAACTGCTGTGGAAGACAGTGTGGCACTTTCCCAAGGATCTAGAAATAGAAATTCCATTTGACCCAGCAATCCCAATCCTGGGTTTATACCCAAAGGATGATAAATCATTCTGTTATAAAGACACACGCACATGTATGTTCATAGTGGCACTGTTTATGATAGCAAAGACCTAGAACCAACTGAAATGCCCATTGACGATAGACTGGACAAGGAAAATGTGGCTTATATATACCGTGGAATACTATGAAGCCATAAAAAATTATGAATTTGTGTCCTTTGTAGGGACATAGATGAATCTGGAAACCATTAATTCTCAGCAAACTGACACAAGAATAGAAAATCAAACACCGCATGTTCTCACTCATAGGCAGGTGTTGAACAATGAGAACAAATGGACACAGGGAGGGGAGCATCACATACTGGGGTCTGTTGAGAGTGCCAAGAGAGGAACAGTGCCAGGGGCGGGGGTGGAGAGGTCGGGGAGGGATAACATGGGGAGAAATGCCAGATGTGGGTGATGGGAGGATGGAGGCAGCAAACCGCATTGCCGTGTGTGTATCTATGCAACAATCCTGCATGATCTGCACATGTACCCCAGAACCTAAAGTACAAAAAAAAATTAAAGGTACTTTCATATATATAAACAAAATGCAGCTTATGGGTTTTTTTTAAACTAAAAATTGAGAGGGGCATAATACCGAGAGGGGATAATGTAAAACATCACTCATGAAGTATAGATTTTAATTTTCTCTGCCTTTGTGGTTATAGGTATGTATCTGTCACCATTTACACTTTGAGAAAGTATTCAGTCGTGTCAGTGTTTATTTCTGCTTGGATTGTTTTGTCTATGGCATTAATGGGAATGTATTCCAAATCATAAATGGGACTCGGAGGATGAAGAAACAGTGCCAGCCAGAGAGGCTTATTCTTGAGGATAGCAAGAAAAAATAAGCCTAGACCAGGTTTGGATAACTTACCCATCTCTGCCCTCCCCATTCATCATTATAAAAATAAACCAGAGCACAGGCCAAGGTGTTGATGCCCCGAGGGACACTGCAGAGCTGAACAAAGAAACAAAGGCAAGTGCGTCCCAGTGCCAATGATTCCATAAAGCCACACCTGAAGCCAGAATTATCCATTGCTTCTAGTCCAAAGAAGGAATAAGCTATTGGCATAACTTTCCCATTTTTTAAATCATTTGGGGTATATTTTATTGTCTTGTACTTGCTGATACCGCTGATGACCAGAGTTCTTCCTGAGTCTGTCTATAATTGTGAAACTTACTAGGTAGTAACATTTCCCTACAAGAGGACATCTTTTTTTTTTTTTCCAGCTCTCTATTTCTGGTGCAAGAGAGAGTATGTGGAGGTTGAGGACTTGGCTATTGACAGCTCTTGAATACTCTCCCCAAGATGTGATTCATTTCTCTGGGTTAATTTTGCAGTTTGCATTTGAGTTAGTCAAGAAAAATAGTTTTCTAACACCTCCTCAAAATCTAAACCAACTGAGACTATTCCAGGATTGGGGCTGATTAAAGTTTTGAGGGGAAGAGAGGGCTCACCATGTATGAACCAGGCACTGTGTGGGACACACTTCATTTCTATTATGCACAGTACTCATGTGATGTACGCATTATTACCTGTGTTTCACAAGGAAATTAAGAAACTGGAATGCAGTATTGTAACATAATATATTTGAGGTTGAACAGCAGAGCTGGATTTTGACCCAGAGCTGGGATTTGAACTCCTTGTCAGTAGCAAGCCCACCCGCTTTGTCTTGCACAATTCTGCTTCCAATGCTTATAAAAAAGGATCATTTAAGACCTATTCTCAGCATTCCCATACACTTCTAAGGGATTAGGAGAGATTATGTAAAGAGATTTGGCAATTGGTAAAGTCTGATCCTACCCCATAGAGACAGAGAAAAAAAAAATTCCACCACAGAAACTATCTCTACTGCTTTTTAACCTGTATGCAATTTTAAAAATACAGTGGGCCAAAAAAGAGAGAAACTTTTCTAATATTCCTTTGAAATCTACATAGTCAGCGAATTCTCTTTTAAGTAGAATATGATTAATTTAGCCTCTCAATCTGAGAAATTTAAAAGTGCCATTTCTCTTGCTTGTTCAACATTCGTGAATAACCAACAGCAAGTATGTTAAGGGCAGAAAAAAAAATGTGACTGATCAGCTAGGTTCCTATTAAAGAGCAAGGAGCTTACTTGGATGATTCTGTTAAGAAGCCTGTGGCATTTGCTCTAATGACTTATTTGGGCATATACCCCAGTTTTAAAAATCTCTACTTTATAGTCACTAGTGCAGTCCAGTGGCTTAGGAAGCAAATGGGTCTAAAACTTGTTGTATGACTGTGAACAAGTCATTTCTAGTCTCTTAGGACTTGTTTCTGCCTCTGAAATGACACATAATTATGCTCACAAAGGGCTTGGGGGAAGATTCATTAAGGAAATTACCAGTTATTTAGAAAATTGCTGCTCAAGTTCATAAAATGTTTCCCTGGTGGACTTATTGAGCACATGGCCCTCCTCAAGGTGAATGAATGAATCCCTTCTGTTTCTCTGGGGAGGGGCTTTTCTTTTCTTCTAACCTCAATTCTTGACTCAGGGTGTCCAGGACTAACAATTTGGTTTTCTTAGGAAGAACACTGACCTGTTTGCCCAGTCCTTAAAAGGAGCTTTGTTTCTTTAAATCCGTCTGGTTTGCTCTGAATATTTTCTTTCAGTTCATTATAGAGTTATGAACATGGGGGATTTAGAAAATGGCCCACACCAAGCGGCATTAAGACAAGCCCCCTTGATGTTTCCACAGTCAGGAGTGATTATTCACTCCGGTAATTTTCAGATATGATTAGTCAGGAACTACTTTGTGCTGAATGGATTTATAAAGGCACATAAGAGTGGCACGCGAGACAGTTCAACAGTCTTACCCACTGTTAAGAATTTTATAACCTCCTGCTCTCAAGTCATCAGTGATGACTCGAAGCAAAATGCCAAAGACAGCCTGACTTGTTCAGTAATCAGGCGGGTAGTTGAAGATGACTGGTCAAAATCCTCCATGAATATTTGACGGTATGAACAAAATGATGAAATAGACATTGCTATTATATTGGAGCTGATAGATGGAAAGACCAGAACATTTGCAACTTGTCTTTTTTTTTTTTTTTTTCTGTTCACTGATAACTTCAGGCTTCAACCATACTCAATTCCACATCCTCCTCTTGAAAGAGAAAACACATAAATTATTCTGATTGACTGGGAACGTTGGCTGATAGAATATTGTTCTTCTCTTCTATTTCTAGCTCTGCTTGTCCATCACATAATGATCACTGAAATCAAGGACTGGGCTGGCAAACACTGTAGGCAGAGACTCCTCCGGCGAAGCCTCTGTGTGATAAAAATTTTGCCTTCATCTTTTCATTGATTTGGGAGCCCTCCTGTAGTTGGCTGGAGGCTCTCAGTAGGGACTATAAAACCAAACCCCAGGTGGCTTTGCACACCTGCAGAGTCAGCTTCTTAGCTATATTTTTCCTAATTTTAACCTTTCTTGTGTTATATAAAATTAATAGGAGGTCTTTGGTTTGGACTGAGCTCCTGCACTAGGCCCAACAGACTAAACCAAAATGGACTTACACATGCTAAAGTTCCATATCATGAAGCTGAAACTAAGTTATTTATCTTATCTTCCAAGAAATCAAGGTGTGGGGGGAGAGAGAGAGAGAGAGAGAGCGAGAGAGAGAGAGAGAGAGAGAGAGAGAATGAGAATAGCCAAATCCCCAGTTTAGTCAGCTTGATAAGGAAGTCCCCTCTACTTTAACCTCTACAAGGAAAGCCACTTTGAAACAACCGATGCATTTACTGTTTTTTGTTTCTGCTTTCCTCAGTCTTTCTCTATTTCTAAAACAAAACTCCTCTGCTCAGCTCATTATGTTCATCCATTCTATTTTATAGGTGAGGTTTTGCTCAATTCTAGAACAAAAATAAAAGCCAGTTAAGATCTTTAGACTTAATGTCTTCTTGATATTTCTCTTATCATATTCGAAACTCAAATATGAAGAAATATGAGTCCATTTATTAATGCATCCCCGAAAGAGGGTTTCACTGAGACTTTCTATATGATGATATCTATATGACCCTGTCTATATAATAAATATCTGTATTGATTGAGGGGAATCGAAAAGATGTGGTTAGTGAGACCCAGTTCTTTTACTTCACTAAGAAGCAGAGTAACTGAGAGATGTGTGTGTGTGTGTGTGTGTGTGTGTGTGTGTGTGTATGTGTGTGTGTGTGTGTGTGTGTGTTGGCAATGGGGGAGCAGAGACAGAGACCAAAGCCTTATAGAGATATTGGCCAATTTGTCTCTTCATTGAATACGTATTTAAGTATTGAAGAAATGATGGTGACAGGGTCTCTCCTGTCATTCTGCCTTTTTTTTTTTTTTTTTTTGAGACAGAGTTTTGCTCCTGTTACCCAGGCTGGAGTGCAATGGCGTGATCTTGGCTCACCGCAACCTCCGCCTTCTGGGTTGAAGCAATTCTCCTCCCTCAGCCTCCCGAGTAGCTGGGACTACAGACATGCGCCACCATGCTCGGCTAATTTTTTTGTATGTTTAGTAGAAACAGGGTTTCACCATGTTGACTAGGATGGTCTCGATCTCTTGACCTCGTGATCCACCTGCCTCAGCCTCCCAAAGTGCTGGGATCATGGATGTCCACTTTCATTGAGTTGATAGTGTGAAAGGATAATAAATCTTGGGACCCCAAAATCAGTAAGCTAAAGGGAAAAGTCAAGCTGGGAACTGCTTAAGGCAAACCTGCCTTCCATTGTATTCAGTCATCCCTCTGCTCATTGAGATAAATGCTTGACTGCTTCCTTTGGAAAGGCTAATCAGAAATTCAAAAAAATGCCATTGTCTGTCTTCTACCTACCTATGACTTGGAAGCCACCTCCCTACTTCCAGTTGTCACCCCTTTCCAGACTGAACCATTGTACATCTTATATACATTGATTGATGTCTCATGTTTCCCTGAAATGTATAAAACCAAGCTATGCCCGGACCACTTTAGACACATGTCATCAGGACCTCCTGAGGCTGTGTCACAGGCATATCCTTAACTTTGGTGAAATAAACTTCCTAAATTGACTGAGACCTGTTTCACATATTTTGAGTTCACAATAGGTAGTTTGGAAAATTCTACTTTAGAAAATTTACTTAGGTTATTTCAGTGATCTTCCCCTGCTTGATAAGTAATGGAGGTTTGTGAAGGTCTTGGATGGCTTGGAGACCAGGGAAGAGGGGGGAAAGAAGTAAGGGCTAATTTATCCTGTGCCTTCTGCATGCCAAGACCCTGCCAGGTGCCTTCACCGCTGTCATCTAAAGGCTTCCACAACCATGCCGGGTAGGTTGGATTCTCCATGTTTTAGTGACAAGACATCCTCAGAGAAGTAATTTAGCTTCTACGAATGAGGAAGGAAAAGAAAGAGGAACTACCCACATCCCAAAAGGTATGTCATAATTAACAAGTGCTTCTGGATCTTGACTGCACTTTAGAATCACCTGGGGAAACTTTAAAAATCCTTGATGTCTAACCGCATCCAGACCAATTAATTCAGACTCTGAGGGTGTAGCCCACCGTCAGTAGTTTCTAAAGCTTCCCAGATGATTGCAGTTATAGCTAATGTTGAGAATGACTGTATTAGTAGTATTTAAGGTAAATTACAGTGTATATGCTGGCTTTGGGGTTCAAAATCAAAAAATACTAGGGAGGAAAGAACCCTAAAATCGCCTAATCTAATTGCTTAATTATATGAAGAAAGATACTATGGGTGAGACTAGTAAGGTGACTGACAAAATTTATATAGGCTAATCAGGACCAGAGCTGTGTGTCCTCCTTTAAATTTGACTTGCTGACTCAAGACAGGCTCGAGTGAAGAACATCCATAGAGTTAATCCAAATAGTTACTGTTGGAGTTTTATTACAAATTACTCTTGAATTTTCTTTTTTACTTGTGGGAACTATTTCTGAACACACCCCTATGTACTAATACTGTATCTTAGTATTTTAGTATCTGTTTTGATAGGATTTTGGGAGGTTGTTATTGTTATTATGATCTTTCTACCCAAAGAATATCCAGAAGGCTACAGCTAGAAAAGTAATTTAAATTTTATCAAGTTTTTGCATAACTGGTATATCTTTGCTGTCTCAGAAAAGGACTAGGGAATCAGAGGTCAACTTGAAGCTTCTCATTTATATGATAATTACCAGTAAGCGGTGGCCACTGATTCATGATACAAATCATTTGTACCTCTGGGACTTGTATGTTTACTGGGCAGGAAGTATGTGATTATGTCATACTAATTAGTTTCTAGGTGACAGAGAGACTGTAGCACAATTGAGACTAAGTTTGGTAATTGTGTGCTGTTTAGTTTCTTTATTTACTTGTTATGGTATGGTTTTTAATTTAATTTTTAATCCACAGGAAGTCTCCCAGTGAATACACACCTGAATGACTGGATACTAACCTTCGTATTATCACATTCACAGTTTATAACATGCTTTAATATGCTAATCTTATGTAATCTTAGCACCAGTCCTCGGAAGCACATATGATTATTGTTATCAAACTCCCTTTACATGCTAACAAACTGAAGGCAGAGATGTTGCGGTAAACTAGAAGATCCTACAGCTAGAAATGCAGCACATAACTTGAAATTCACATCTCCTATGATTAATAATGATGAGGAATGGTAATGAACTACCAGAAATGAGCTTGATTTTCTTGATTTTCTCAACTATTAAGAAAAAGGCTGTGAAGATAGAAGATAGTGGGAAACCGTTGTTTTAGGGGTGGGAAATAAAAATAACATAGATCTTGGTGGGAGGAGAATAAATTCAGAGGTCATGTTTTCACAACAAAGTAAAAGAGCCTCAGTGGGGGAAAGCTGAATGAAAAACAATGGAATGTCATTTGTAGTCTGGCAGAAAAGAGGTCTGAGAAAAAGAAGGAGGAGGTGGTAAGAGCAGGCTTTAGAACAAAGCCCCTCAAAGAACAATAACAAGGAAGAGACAAGGAAGGACAGAAGAAAGTGAAAAATAATGAGCAAATGTGGTGAAAAAGAAGTCTGTCGTTAAACCAAGGCAAGACGGGAAATTAGAATTAGATGAATCATAAGTTTGGTTTTTAGTGATTTTTTAAATGTTCCAGCAGTCCAGAAATACTCATTTAAAGAGTAGACAGAAAGTCATTATGATCTGTAATGAAACAAGGAGAATGGATAGGAACCACTTCTACCTACAGCATACTGTTCACTGCGTTTGTCTTCCAGGCAAATGCTCCCTGAATATGTATGACAGAGCCTTTCTGACAATAATACAGAGAGTTATGTTACCTGAAATATGGGAGAAACACTAGGTAGCATGGAATCCAAAGGCCCTCAGATATAGGTGATGTCGAAAGAATATTATCTCTGAGACAGCATATTTCGCTATGCTCATAAAAAGCCTTGGGCAAAATGTAGCTATTACAAGAATCCAAGATTATCGTTCCATAGGTGAAGCTTTCCACGATCTGATAGACAAAATGTTGCTGCCATAGAGGAATAAAATTCACAAACTCAAAGAGCATCAAGTCTGACGTAACGCCTTTTTAAATCTCCAAATACTTTTCTGAAGAATATTTTCATAAATTCGCAGTCAAAAAAGAATTTGGGCCCAAGATATGCTATGTATTGCTACCTGCTGGGTCTCTATTAAATAACCTTCCATCATCGTAGGCTGTCAGGTGGCTCACGAGGAAATCAGAAATCAGAAATAACTAGTGCATTAGTCAGGGCTTTCCAGAGAAGCAGAACCAACAGGAAGTGTGTGTGGATTTAGACCTAGATCGATCTCTCTCTCTCTCTCTCTCTCTCTCTCTCTCTCTCTGTCTATCTATCTATTGAGAGAAAGAGAGAGAGATCTATTTTTAAGGAATTGACTCATGCAATTATGGAGGCTGGAAGGTCCCATATCTGCAGGGTGGGCTGGCAGGCTGGAGACTTGGGAAAAGCCAGCATTGCAATAAAATCTGAAGGCTGTCCAATGGCAGAATTCCCTCTTATTCAGGTCTCTACCTGATAAAATGAGGCCCACTCACATTGTGGCTCATCCAGTCCACTTTATTCAAAGTTTACTGATTGTTGGGGGCCGGGCGCGGTGGCTCAAGCCTGTAATCCCAGCACTTTGGGAGGCCGAGGCGGGTGGATCACGAGGTCAAGAGATCGAGACCATCCTGGTCAACATGGTGAAACGCCGTCTCTACTAAACATACAAAAAATTAGCTGGGCGTGGTGGCGTGTGCCTGTAATCCCAGCTACTCAGAAGGCTGAGGCAGGAGAATTGCCTGAACCAGGAGGCGGAGGTTGCGGTGAGCCGAGATTGCGCCATTGCACTCCAGCCTGGGTAACAAGAGCGAAACTCTGTCTCAAAAAAAAAAAAAAAAAAAAAAAAAAAAAAAAAATTTACTGACTGTCATAAAAATCTCATCAAAACACCCTCAAAGAAATATCCAGAGTAATATTTGATCAAATATCTGGGCACTGTGGTCCAGTCAAGCTGACACATAAAATTAACCATCACAACTATACTGATGAGATTTTATATTCATTGCTTCTTCCACTACCTATACTCTCTTAGATTAGCTCTATAAGGGGTGTGTGTGTGTGTGTGTGTGTGTGTGTGTGTGTGTGTCTGTATGATCACTTTATTCCCAAAAGAAAGAGAGACCTTGACTGAAAAGACAAATTAAAAGTAGAATTTGACTTTTTATTGATGTGTCTGGAAGCCCTAGAACGAATATGAGGAGTAGGACACAACTTTTGACAACAGATCCCAATAGCTTTGGATGAGGTTATCTGTAGAAATTACTACACACACATATAGCATAAAGATATGCATTTCCATTTCAACAGAACAATCTTCAGGCATGCATAATTATGGAGAGTTATAAAACTCAAAAGATGTTTCAAAGAATAGTCAAAAGAGAGGTACATTATCACCATTGATTTATGAAGTAATAACACTAACAATAATGGCTAAGTGCTTTACATGTATGTTTGTTATCCAATACTCAAACAGCCATTCTTACAGATGAGGAGACTGAGACACAGAATAGCTGATGAATTTGCTCAAGGTCAAACTTCAGCAAGTGTTGGGAAAGTTTTTGGGTAAGGAGGGACTTCATCGGTGGTGGGTTGCTCTTGAACCCAGTGCCCAAGTCCTTTTAACAGACCTGGAAGATGGCCGACCTGCTTTTGTCCAACATCTACAGAGACTAGTTACTGTTTATATCATTTTTGTAAATCAAGAAAGAACTGCACTGAGATGCTGGTTTGTGAGTGATGACCGACATTTCCTTCTAAATCCTCCAGCCACAGTTAGGCCCACCATGCTACTTGGCCATCATGTTTCTCATCTCTGGCTGCGGGCTTTCCCCACTCCCTCAATTGCTGTTTTGAACCTTCGCCATGCTCCTCAAGGCACCTTGCTATCCTTGGTCAATCAAGGATAATGATTTATTCACTGACCGCCTCACTGATAATCTAGGGGGCCAGTGGACATTCACTCTCAAGACTTATCTCCTCTTCATTCCAAAATCATCCCCAATTTTACTCATCATCCTTCTTTTCATCCCTTAGTCACTTAGGATGTTTACTCCATGCTGATCAGTTCAGGGCAATCCAGGATGCAGTTAGGTATTTCATATGGAGATGAGAGAAGGAATTCTTAGTGAATACTTTCTGCTCAAGCTAACTCTCTATTTTTTTAATTTTTGTTTTATTTTTTATTTTGTTGATAATACAAAGGCCTTGTCCTTCCAAAGTGTTGAGATTACAAGTATGAGCCATAGTCCCTTATAAAGTCTTGAACTTTCCAATATACTCTTTTCAAACTTTATCCACCCTATTTTTGTATTTCTTGATTTAAAACTATTTATCCTATTTATACTCATTCTTCAGATTTCATGCACAGGTTTTTGTTTTATTATAATTTTGGCTTCTTTCCAATCATAGTGATGACTTGCCTTCCAGAAATTCTTGTTAGAATATCTAGAATAGAATGTTGGCTACATAATAATAATAGTTAACACTTACTAAATGTTTACCATATGGCAGATACTATTTTAAGTGCTTTGCAGGATCTTCCTCATATAAACATACTTAACCTATTTTCTGTCACTAACTCCTTTGAGAATCTGGATCTTTCCCCCTACCCCTCCCAAAAAAATTTGCTCTCAGAAGCACCCACATATTCTACATTTTGTCATTTCTTACTGTGAAACAAACCATCAGATCCAAACCCAAAACAACAACAATATTTTGTTTTGCTTTTTCTTAATTTCCCATGATTTTGTGAGTTGACAGGTGATTCTTTTGCTTCATCTGGTTTCAGCGGGGACTCTGGGGCAGCTGGAAATTCCAAAATGGCCTCACTTGCATGGCTGGCCATTGGTGCTGGCTGCTGGCTCTTGGCCAAGGGCTTCAGTTATCTTCTCCATGGGCCTCTCCATGTGGCTACTTGGACTTTCCAACAGTCTAGTGGTCTCAGAGTGATTGGAGTTTTTACACGGCAGCTGGCTTCCCTCAGTGTATAAAATCTTAAGACTTGAGACAGAACAAGGAGGAATCGACACATAGGCATGACTATTGAAGGCATGGTTCATTGCAGGCCGCCAAAATTATAGCCTACCAAATACACAAGCAATTTTGTATAATTTCAAGAGGGATAACACCCCATCAATGCATGTAAGGATGCTAATAAGGATATAAACTTTAGGTTGAAAACTCATGACTGAGGATGAAGCTAGGGGAACCCTTTGGCTCCACAGGCCTAGTATAGAGAAGAGGGACCACCCTTATTGTAAAGGGAATTGCACACACACGAGTACGTTGATGGGGCTGTGCATGGCACGTTCCAGGGACAAAGAGAGATCAGTCATCTATAAGACTAAGAATGAGGACTGGAATCAGATTATGTAATATTTTAAAAGACAGCCTGTGGAGCTTGAACTTCATTCAGCAGGCACTGGGGAGCAATTGCAAATTTTCTTTTAAAACAGGAGTAACAAATACAAATGCTGAAATAATTCAGGAGAATTACAAGAATTAAGAAATAAGGAGAATGGTGTAGAGGGAATTGTTTGGGAGCTTTATGAGGTTGTGAAGTTTCAGCTCAGATACTGGTTTTAAAGTCAGGACTAACAAAATCAAGCTAATAAGGAATGAAAGCATAAACATCTACTGTAGCAAAGGGTGTTGTAGTGCATCATGCAACAAATATATAACAATATAGGAAGCATTATATACTGGTATCATTTTGTTTGATTGGAGTAATGAAGAGCTCATTCAGCCTTTGTGGCTTTAGTTGATATGAAAAAAAATTTCAAGCAGGGAATTTTTGGAATTACTTTCCACCCAGAGTTAATAGAGTTCTTGAGTATGATTATAAAGGATAGTGAGTCTAGAACTAAGACATTCTCATTTGGGTCTCTAAGAATTAAAAAGAAGCCTATAGGGTCAGAGCCATTCCTGGATGTTAGCAGGTTACTTCGCACTGAGAGAGGTTATAAAAACCTACAGCAAAAAATCCCAACGAGCGGAAAATCATAGTAATTGTCCAGTATCTGTTTGTTCTCCCACTTTTCCTAAAATGACAGCTGCAATGGTATTTAGGGGATATATATCAGGGCTTGGATAGAGGGGCATAAAAGCTCATGTACACTTCAGGGGTGAATTGGCTTCTTGCTTTCTGAAGTCAAACTCTGTTGGTTTTCTTTTGCATTAGGCTTTTGACTCCCTTGGGACTTGGAATGGCTCTGCCAAGTGAAGGGATAAATCCTTGTTGATCTGTGCACCGTGACATTGGAGCTTCATTAGGTCTACCGGCCACTATTGAGGGATTGTACAGGTTGGAGCTGGGAGTACCATCTAGGGGTATGGAACTAATCAAAATCAATGAGGCCACAGGGATTTCTCAATACCAGCGGTTTCTCAAACTTAAGAAAAAAAAAAGTATGACGTCTTACCCCAATAAATATTCATTTAATATCCCTGGGATGCAGCCTCGGAATGAGAACTTTTAAAAACCTGACCAGATGATTCTAATGGGCAGCTGCTATGAAGAACCACTGTTTGATACCCTTTGCTTGTTAGTATTAGGTTCTTACCTATGGTGCTAACCAGCCATGGTTCTTGATTTTATAAGTATTAAAATCACTTGAGATATACTGTTCTCAAGCAACCATTAGGAAACGCTGGATGGCAATAATAAGTACTGTATCTATGACATCCAAAGTTATGGGCATGGGGAATGCAGATAATACTGGAACATTGTCTTAGAGGATTTTTAGCTTTCTGCTTTCCTAACAGGTTTCTGTGATGGATGCCACACAAAAACCAACCTGGGAAATTCAGTGGCAATAACACTTGATCAAGAATAAAAGAGAACGAAGAGCAAAGCCCCCACAGTTGTCTGATTTTATACTTCATATGCCCTAGGATTGGTGGAGTTTATGTCTTGTCTTCTTGTGCATGCATGATTCAGGGAGTTCCAGCTTCTTGTCTCAGTGGTACATTATCACTTCTGGATTTTCATCCTCTCCTTAGCTGTTTATAATTATCACTTCCTTATTGCACTGCATAGTTTCTGACCCTCAATCTGCTAATTGTACTTTTAAGCTCTGATTCCAGTTTGGCTGTTCTGCACTGAATCTCGCCTTTCACCCCTCAAATCTGTGTTCTCAACACCCCTCAGCTAGCATTGTAATCAACCAGTTTCTCCCTCAACCTCCTCCCCTTGATAATCCCATTTCATCTCTCCTTTTCTTCTGGCAACCTAAATACAACCTCTCAGGCAAAAGTCACATTCAATAACTTTATGTTTCTATTTTCCATATTAGGGAACACATTTTTTTTTCTCATCTCAACAGCAATAGTCTCTATGCTGACATAGCAAGAAGTTTGTTCTCAGTACAGAAAGAGCTATAGATAAATGTATGTGTCTGTATGCATAGACATACTGGGAGAGGGAAAGAAAGTTTATCAGCTGAAATATGGAAAAAGAGAACAGTCTTTGCTGGGCTTGAAAACTAGTTGGACAATCTTTCTTGACTTTGGTTGAAAACTTTTCATATTGAATCGCCCTCTTGGGGTTTGAATCTATTCAAATTGATCTTTTCTATGAGTAGGCACATCATTTTAGAAATGTTTCTGTGAAGATGTGCTGTTTTCATGCTTAGGGAAGCACACTGCGTGCTGAGTGAGACCGAAGGAAATGCCAAATTAATTCATTCTTTCCGTGGCAATGTTCTTTTCCCAGGAAAGGACTGCTTTAATAAGGCAGGTGGCTATGTGTGCCATGGCATGCCTGCTTCTGTAGGAAGCTTGGTAATCCTCTCCCCGGAAAATACAGCCCTGGTGTTTGTTGTTTGAGGCTCTTGAATGTAATATTAGTTTACAGTCCCACTCCTGGCCATATTATATAAACAGTGGGAGAAGAATGACAATGGAAATTATGGCAGAGAATGCTTTATTTAAGCCTTTCAAAATGAACATTTTTGCGCATGGCTGTGGGTCTGTTGTCAGCACCCTGCCTGAATGAGTGAATGGCTGCTGTTTGCAGCCAAATGCAGGCGACAGTGGGGCCTCTTCAAACCATCAGTGTGACAATGTTATCAAGCGGCTGAGTCCCTGCTTCTTGTCAGTAAGCCATCATTATTCCTCATGAGCCAACTGCAGGAGAGGGCTACTGCGACAAATACACTATTATGTTGCATTTTAATGTGTGCCAATCAGCTTAATTCTAGCCCTGACATTCCTCTCAGGTACTGCTCTTTTATACCACAGCTGCCTGATTGCATCCTTCATTTACAGTTCCAGAAGTTTCTATAAGTGTGAATAGGCACTGTGAGCGGTCACCTCCAAAGAAATAGAAAGGAACTCAGCCCGTGGGATGGTTGAGCTTTTTCCAATTAAGTTTCATGATATATTTCAAAGTACTGTAAATCTTGGTGGCTGAACAATCCTCACGTTCACTGATATATTTGGAGATCCAGTACTGAGACATCTATCCACCCATAATGAACCTCCATTGTCAGAGTTTGCCAAAGAGTCTGTTGGTTTTTAGAGACTTTCAGGTCCTGTAAGGGCTTAATTTTGTTCTTTAGGGAGGGATGTAAAACGTGGTTGTGCTATTTGCCATCACTTCAAATTTTAGGTTTGGATTTGGAGCCTCCAGAGATTGGTTATTTCCTCAGGGGTCTCATAACTTGATCTAAGGTAGCCACTGTGTGTGTAGTGGTGTTATCCCTCTGGGTCCCAGAAACCTGCCTTCCTAGGAGAAGAGATATCTGGGTCGTTGATCCTAGCAACATTTCTGTTCAAACCATGACTGTTCTGTGGGGGAATCGAGAAGAATTTCATTAAAATGTCTGAGCCTGACAGTCACTATGTTTTAAAAAGTCTGAATGTATACTTCAAAATAAGGCTGAAAGAAACACACAGACTCTGGTAAACTTATCTTTAGCTAGTGTCATTGATACATCTGGACTTTATAGAGAAACAATTCACCTTGAATTTACTAAATGAGATAGGACTTCCTTGGGATATTCTAGGCAGTCTTCTGTCAGAAGTCTTTTAGCTCTTGCTCTACTGGGACATCCCTTTAGCCCAGGGTTTTCAAATGATGTGATGAACTACAAAGAAGAGAGAATAATATGGACAACATAGTGAACATTTCTTAAGAATAGCTTACTTGAAATTAAAGTTACGTTCTTTAATTTTGAAATTATTATTTTTCTGTTGAGGTTGAGTTCTTTCTCTATAAAATAATGATGATGGTATACAGTGATTTTTACTTGTTTATTTTACGTTCTTGCTTGACAAAATAAAGTTTACTGTCTGTGGCAGTATATTCAATCCACCTATTCATTCAACTAGCTATTTTTGTTTTTGAATTTTCATTTTTCATGGTTCTTAACATCCGGAAGTCTAGCAGCTACTGTTTCACCAAATGAATCACAAATTCTTAAGAGATTTAAAATGTCTACAGCCTCCTTCAACTGCCAAATAGAAACAAAACAAAACAGTGAGCCAATTAGGTAGTAATACAAGATGTAAACCTGCAGAAGAGTCAGATTTTTTTTTCTTAATTAGCAACCTCTGTTCACTGGTTTCTCAATCCCTTCAGTCTTCTCTCTTATTAAGTATCTAGCTAATAGAGTTCACCAATTAATATGCATCAAATACAATTCTCATACTTAGGCATGAAATAATCATCACACTGTTGTATGTAGCTTTAGCAACTCTTAAAGTATGTGTGCTTTGGCAGAGACATCTGACATAGACTCTTAAGAAGTGATCAAATTCCAAGCCTGTTTTAGATTTTAATCTTTGAATGCTGGGGCCAAGGTTTTAAACAAAATTATAATAAGTTTTAAAATGATGACTATCTATACTTTTAAACTTCTACCAGATGTCACATAAGACATTTTTAATGTCTCCAGCATTATTGCATGAGCTTCCATGGTGAGTGAGAGCCCACAGTGAATATTTGGATTACAAGGTTAATTCTTTTGACTGTTACATCTTAATGTCAGCCATTGAAAGTCTCATAAAAATACTCCTTTAACATCCCATGTTTGTTATCCATTGCCATGTAACAAAAAACTAAAACTTAGTGGCTGTAGACAACACACGTCATCTCACAGTTTCTTTGGATCAGAAACTTTGCTGGCTTAGCTAGGTCCTCTGCTTCAGGATCTCTCATAGGGCTGCCATACAGGTTGTCAGTCAGGGCTGGGTCTCATCTGAAGGCTCAACAGGAGAAGGATCTGCTTCCAGGCTCATTTGTTTGTTGGCAGAACTCCACGTCTGCAGGGCTATGGGACTGAGGGCCTCAGCTCCTAGATTACTGTTGGCTGAAGGCCACCCCAGTTCTTTGACATGTGGGCCTCTCCAAAATGGCCACTTGCTTTCTCAAAGCCTGCAAGCTGAGAAGGTAAAAGAGAATCAGGAAGCAAGACAGAGTTCCAATCATATACATTATTATTATGGAAGTGACATCCCATCCCTGTGCCATAGTCTACTGGTTAGAAGCAGATCACTAGTCCTGTCTACAGTCAAGGGACCAGGAGTAAACAAAGGCATGGATGTCAAAAGTCAGGGATAATTGGGGGGCAGCCTTAGAGTCTGTATGCCACACACACTTCTAGACTTTGGGGATTTGAAACCTTAGAGTCAAGCTTAGTTCTTCACTTCCATCCCTTCTTAGAGAAAAGAAGCCTTTGAGATCATTTGAGGAAAGGTAGTCTGAAATGGTGAAAGATTGTAATTGTAGAATAGTATAAAAATGTAATGTTGCTGCTTATTGTAGAGAATATCTTAAAATTAATGCAAATAAAGTATTATCAAGGAAAGGTCCTATGTGACTTTCTTCAAAAACTGCATTATATCCATTTATAATCATCATTTTGTTTTCGTTCTGAGCAATAATCAAGGAAGCATGTCTAGTTTTTCTAGTACATAATAAATGTGGCAGGGAATGTAAATTAAGATTAAGACAAGGTTTGTTCTCTTAAGAGATTTATATTTAGAAGCAAGGGTGGTGAGCAAAGTACAAAACATACACAATTGTAACAGGGAACAAAATAAAATTATACAATGAAGTGCTAAATGCATTTCATAGCACCCTCAACTCTGATACAGAAGAGAGAGAGCGGGATCAATGTTGGATGAAGTTGCTGAAAACCTCAGGGGAAGTAGAACTTGAAAGATGAGTGAAGGTAGGATGAGAAGTGAGAAAGAAAGTTAGGAGAATATAAACAGAAAATAAAAGAAGGCAGGAAGAGCCTGGAATGCATAGAGAAGAATAAAGAGGCTGTTTTCAGTGAAGGGAATGGAGAGCAACAAAAAGTAACATTAGCAGACAGGTGGCACAGTGGCTCATGCCTGTAATCCCAGCACTTTGGGAGGCCAAGGCAGGTGGATCGCTTGAGGTCAGGAGTTTCAGCCTGGCCAACGTGGTGAAAATCACCTGTCTTTACTAAGAATACAAAATATCATCCAGGCGTAATGGTATGCACCTATGGTACTAGCTACTCAGGAGGCTGAGGCAGGAGAATTGTTTGAATGTGGGAGGCGGATGATGCAGTGAGCTGGGGTCACACCACTGCACTTCCAGCCTGGGTGACAGAGCAAGACTCTTTCTTGGGGGAAAAAAAGGTAATATTAGATGGATATGGCTTTTGGAGGGTATTGAATGCTGGGCTGAAGATAGTGACTTGATAGGCAATAGAGAACCATTCTAGATTCTTCAGCAGAGGATAAATATATTTGGGAAGATATGTTATGGTGGGTATGTGCATGTTAGATAATAAAAAGAGGGCTTGGAAGAGAGTGGCTTGGAGTGACAAAAATCTGGGCTAGGCTGGTAGTAGTGGAAATGATACATTGGAAAATATTTATGATGAAGAATCAACAGTGTGGAGAGAGTGACTGGATATCCCAGTAGCAGCAGAGTGTCTGCTCATTCCTTGGTCTCCATTTGAAATGGACAGTAACAAGTACCTATTGGTCTAGGTGGGATTCCCATTGATCAGTTGGCTGCACTAGCCAACTTTAAATGTTTAATTCTTGGAATATTTGTTTATTAATAAAGGCCTCAAAAGTTTAACTTATTAACTACAATGTATATGTAGATGACACCCAAATGCTTACATCCCAAGCAAAACAATTATAAAACTTATGTAAGAGCTGTTGAGGTTTTATGTATTACAACAGGGATCAGAAGGGACCTTTATATATCCCTCAAATCAGCCAGACATGTGACCACATGTAGCTGCAACTGTGCTTTCTAAGGTGCTCCACCAGAGTTCCATAATATTTAACTGGTTTTTTGAAAACAAAACAAAACAAAACCGAACAAAAAAAACAAAATTGTATGTATGCTGTGAAAAAGACCATGGTCAAATAAGTTTGGGAAACCCTTGGGTTAAAAATTTTAAAACTCAAGTTCCAATGTTAGTGAACCACCAAGTGGAGTGTGGGAGGAGGTATAATCAAAAGTGTTTCACAAAACTTTTCATTCTTTTGATAATGAAACCCATGTGTGTGTGTGTGTGTGTGTGTGTGTGTGTGTGTGTGTGTGTGTAGTGTGTATGCACACCATCTTTAGAACTATTTGCTCAATACGCTTGGACAAATACCATTGTTAAAAAGTAACGCATTCCAGTGAAGAATGTAGCAAGTCAGAAATTCATTTTTTGGCTTGTGGATCATCAGTTTTCTTGTCAGAACTTTCTTTGATGTTTTATAAAACTGCATTTTAAAGCTATTTCCTTTCCAGTAGTACCTGTGGCAGAAATTGGGCAAGAAAAAAAAAAAAGAAACAGATCAACTCTTCTGCTTGATGTTTCTTGTGTTTTAAGAAAAGGGTATAGAAAGGGAATAATCTAAGCTAAGGCTGCTACTCACCTGGGATATCAAGCTGTCCAACTTCCAAAGTATCTTCGCTTTCTTCCACCTTCCCATACTCAATGGACAAACCTGGTTTAAATATTGCCTTGATTATTCTCCAGTTGTGGGTTGCTGGATAAGTTACCTAACCTCTTAACTCCTTCTATCTTTTTCTGTGTTGTTTTGTTTTCTTCTACATTAATTTATCCTTTTCTACTTTGTGAACTTTGCTTTTTAGAAGACACATTTCTTAGAAAGAGCAAATAACCCTGTAATCCCATAATTTGGAATGTACTTAAAGTTTTAAAAAACTTTAGCTATTTATAGTCTTACTAAATTTGGATTCCAGATTATTTTATTAGTTCTAGAATGCTATCTATGAGAAACAGTTATGAGAATGGGTGGTTGGTAAATAGATTGATGTTGCCCTAAACTGCTCAATGGACCTACTTTATTAAACATATTCTTATCTGCTTTTGTCATTCAAAATGTACTATTTTGTTTTGCAAGGTTGATGTCGTAGTAAAACATGCTTTTTATGCCTATGTCACATCACGTTTATGCTTCATCACAAGATTTGCAAGGTTTCTAACATGATTTAGGTCATTTGACTCTTTTGTATGTGTCTAGTTGACATGTACAGAGAGACAGAGAAAGAGAGAGAGGAGAAACTGCTATTGGTAGAATACTAAAATATTTGTGACTTATGGTTCTAATTTCCATGTCCTACACAAAAACTCAGTGAATGCTATATAACAAAATATATAGCAAAATATTACTAAAAATTTTCTACAAAATTCTCCCTGCAAAACCTACATAATGTATGTTACCACAGTCATTGGAATTAATTTATTTTCATCATTTGGATGTTCTGTAAATATTTTAAAAAAAGTAGAGCTCATCAGTGGTGTTCCTATAATAGTTTTGCTTGGGATATAAGCATTCAGAGGTCATCTACATATATGTTGTACTTAAAACAATGAGGAGAAAGAAGTTGCCCAAGAAGAGTGTGTATTGGCATGTTGAATATAAGTTCTGGGAATGTTAGTTTTCTATGACACTCCTAGTTCAAGATTTTTTAGTTAACCAGATTTGTTAATACCCATGAGAGAGCAATCCTGACACAATGAAATCTGAGCTCAAGAAATAATAGCTTTTATTATCATAATTTGTTGAGCGCCTTCTATAGGCAAGGTGATGAGAATGCAACTGAGAACAAAGGCAGTAGATACAATAACACTGGTCTAGGTCAGAGAACAAGACGAAAATGCTGTTTCCTCAAAGACACACACACTAGATTCTTACTCATCTTTAAAATGCTGACTTTCAAGGCATCTAGCTGCCCCAAGCACTAAGGTTGACTCTGCAAGACTGTGTCTTCCCATGATAGAAGTTCTTTAATTATAAACCACTGAAAGGACAGTGTATGTTATCCATTTCTTTTTGAGTGCCCTTTCCTCTCTCAACTCCTCCTGATTGTGGAATTAGCTACTAATGAGAATTAGCTGCCTATTAAAATTCTCTAGTTTAAGGTTTCTGTGTGCCTCCCATTCCGAGCCTTTTAATATTGGTTAAAATGAACCTTAACCTTTGCATTTCTAATTGAAGGAGTTCAAACTCTGTCATTTTATGATACTGCCTGTGTGAAATTTTCACTGACCTTGCACCCACCACAGATGGAGCCAGTGACTCTCTCCACTGTTCTCTGTCTCTATTATACTCCTATTACATGATGTTTAGATGTTTAACTCACAGAACACAGAAACTATACATTAATCATCTCTGTGTTACTATCACCTAGCACAGAATTTAGATTATAAATATTAGTTGAATTGAACTGAACAGGCACCAAAAAATAAGACTGCCATGCATCACAGGTAGGAATGAGTTTCTGGTCAATCTTTACCTTACCTCCAGGGAACCATATTCACAGGTGGGGAGGGAACCAGGTAAGTGAAACCATATTCAAGAAATTCTAGTGAGTGTAGTCATGGCTATTAGAAGAGAGAACATTCTTTTCTTGCTTCTTTTCATAAACACTTATGAGAAAACCTTAACAGGCATCAGTTTCCAAGGGCTCAACAAAGATAAGACATTTTAAATACGTTTAGTGGCTCGTAAATATTTATTTTTAAAGGACATGAAGACAGAAGTGGAATCTGAATGTGTATGCTGAGGAAGTGGAGAATTTGCCCTCTGACAACCTGCTATAAATTTTAACAATATTTGAAATATTTTGTTGCTAATTAGCCAATTTGATATTTGGCTGCTGCCTTAGGGAGTTTACAATGACCTGTCAACAATTTAACACTAGGCCAATTAGGTAAAGACTAGCTTCCTAGAAATGCCTAAGTATGTGACAGAAAGAAAGAATGACATCATGCTTAGGTAGTTAGAGATTAATCAGTCCCACATAGGAGGTCTGAATAAGCTTCCCAAGGACCACAATTCCATGGCTCAGTGTGCATTTCTGGTCTTCTCCATCTGGCTGGGAGTGATGGTGGAGGAATGGGAGTAGAGGGGAATGGTAGGGGTAGGCTTACTTGTTTCTGCAACTCTTTCTTTCTTCTTCCCCCTACCACTCCCACAGTCACTCATGCTGCCAATCCAAACTGCATGCAGCCCAATTTCTTCCCTGGCTTCTTAAAATGTCTACTTGTACTTGAGTTTAGTAACTTTATCAAAGAGTCAGTGAATGGGATAGGGAATAAATAAAAGGTTCAGTCATAGGGGAGGTGTCTTGGTCTGTTCAGAAAACCATAACAAAATGCCATAATCTGTGTGGCTTATAAACAACAAAAATTTACTTCTCACAGTGATGGAGACTGGGAAGTCCAAGAACTAGATGCCAGCAAATTCAGGGTCTGCTAGAGGCCCCTTTCCTGGTTCACATATGGAGCCTTCTTGCTGCATCCTCAGGTGGTGGCTCTCTGGAACCTTTTTGATAAGGGCACTACTCTCATTCATGAGTGCTCCACCCCCATGATCTAATCACCTACAAAAGTTCCATCTCCTAATCCTGTCACTTTGGGGGTTAGGATTTCCACATACAAATTTTTGGTGACATGCACATTCAGATCGTAGCAAAATGTGAATATCTGCCTTCTTATTACCACCTCCTGCCACTTGTTGACCTCTGTTACATCATTACAACTGAGTATTTCCCTTTCCCTCACAAGAAAAGTCCTATCAGCATTCAGAACTCATATCTACTCTAAGGTGGCTCATCAAAGTCTCTTCCCAACAACGATAAGGCTTTTCTGGAAATGAGTTCAAGAAACTGTGGCTATATTTTTTCCCATATTGTTATTCCTATAATATTTTAAAAATAAGTTTGTGTTGGTCTAGTTTTTTTTTTTTTTTCGTTGTACTCTCATGTATTTGTGTCTTATACCATTTGCCTTGCTTTGTGTTGGTCTAGTTTAAAACATATACCTTGGATTTTCTTGCACTTGTAAGTGATTGGGGCAGGGCTGAGGTAAGGGGACTACTAAAGTTCTGCAATCAGCATTGCTCAGAGCTCCATACCACTCAATGAAGTACCTTTTTTTTTTTTTCATCTTCTTGACAAATCATTTATGAGTACCACTGGATGGTGTGTGTCAGTCAGGACTCAACCAGAGAAGCAGAACCAGTATATATATATATATATAAAATAAATCTCCTCATATATATATTAAGAGATTTATTTCAAGGAATTGGCTTACATGAATGTGGGGGCTGGCTAAGCAATCTGAAATCTGTGAAGCTGAAACTCACAGGTATGGGCCAAAGCTTTTATCCACAGACAGACTGTCTTCTCCTTTTGGGACAAGCTTCAGCCTCACTTTTTAAGTATTCTCACTGATTGAATCAGTCCTACCCATAATATCCAAATATAAATCCTGATTTTTTTTTTAGACTTAGCAAATTCAACTGGTTGTGGATTGAATTACATATGCAAAATGTCATCACAGAAACACCTGCATTATCATTTAATTGAGTAACTGGGGGCTATAGCCTAGCCAAGTTAACATATCAAAGAAAGTCATTGCAGATGGGTGAGTTGAATAAAATTTTTACCAAAGATGATGTTTAGCATGCATTCCAACAAAATGTTTAATATTTAATGTCAAAAAAGGAAATATACATACCTACAAAGTTCCTCTCTACTGTATTAAACTCTCCACCTAAGCATTTTCTGAATGAAACATTTAAAGGTATTGATGACAACTGTATAAATAAAAGGGTTATTCTGATTAGTATGGAGAGAAATAATGCTCATTTTATTTATTACATTTGGAGAGCTCTAAATAAGTTTGTAATTATGGCCTGAGAAAGAAAAAAGCATTAATTTCCTTTTTAAATAGACAATTAAGATTTTTTCATAATATTGAGCTCATTAGGCCAAAAAATGCATTCATTTGAGCTTATTTAGATGAGTTAATTCATTCAACAGATATATAATTGAAGCATAGTATATGGAAGACATTGTGCTAGATTCTGAGGATAAAATGGTGAATAAAACCAAAACTGACCCTGCTTTCAGTAATTTTATGATTTAATCATTGAAAAAAAATACATTAATCAAATACTGACACAAAAAATTTTCACAAACTGACATAGTTGCGATGAGTCTATGTTCAATGATTCTGGACTTTTTCTGTGTGTCAGAAAGCTTATCTGAGGAGCTGGGATTTAAAGAATGAGCAGAAGGTACTTGAGTAAAGAACAAGAGGAAGATATTTCCAGGCAATGGAAGAAGCTTGCCAAGGCCAGGGAGGCTGGAACACAGAAAGTGACAGGGAACATGGCAAAAGACTATGCTAAAGTAGTTGGCAGGAGCTAACACTCTGAAAACCACATTAAGAACTCTCTTTGGTCTTTATCATAAGAGCAATGGAAGGTATTAAAGGATTTTAAGGTTTTGAGCAAAGGAGTGACATAATCAATAGATAACTTCTAGTAGGACTTCACAAGATACAAGTTCTACGTTAGCCACTAAGGCAGAGATAGCAGAAATTCAGCATCTGAATCAGTGAGTCTTTGTGCCTTGTCCATGGCAGACATCACTAATCAATCATGGCCATTTTTTATTTTTCCTGACTGAACCAGACTTGATAGTCTCAGAACATCTCTGACAGCGAATACCGATCTAATTTGGCACTTAAGATGAATACTGTGTCACCAGATTTTTTTACTTTTCTCAATAAAATACAACATTGCTTGAAATGCAGTTGCCAGATAGAATTTGGGACACCCAATTAAATTTGAATTTCAAATGAACAAATAATTTTTTTAGTATAAGCAAATCTCATGTAATATTTGAAACATACACTAAAAATTATTTGTTGTCTAGATGAAATTCATATTTAACTGGTTATTTGCTAGACCTGGCAACGTTAGTTTGGAGGAGTTTACTGAAGTATCAAAGGTCAAAAAGCCCACAGCACAGCATCATGATAAAGACATGTCAGTGTATAAGAAGAACCAAACAACTCACAATAAACTACCTTGATAAAGGAAAAAAAAAAAAACAAATAGTTATTTTAAATTCAAAATGAATAATCATAGCTATTCAAATCATGACCAACTCAAGAAAATTTCTAATACAGTGAAAACAAATCACCCCTCCAGAATTTTGTGGGATTTTCGGTGCTCGTATGCAATAGAAGTTTTTCATCCCTGCCAAGCAGCATGCAGTAGACATCTTAGAAGAATACTGAATTATATACCTCAATAAATCCTAGGAGCTGCCTAGTTTTAGTTCATGATCGCCAAATTTTAGTAACCATTAACAACTGGTTTAGGAATTTACCAGAAAATGAACCTTGGCTGTTTATATAAACTAACGCCTACAGATTCATGCATAATTCACCCGAAAGAAACAATGCAGACAGTTGCAATTATAGATCAGTCTGAGGGTCATTAAGTGGCCCCATGTAGCCCACGCTTTGAAAATTACTCCTCTGGGCAGAGGTGGTATCTTTTTCCGGCATTTGAATGCTGAACTAGGTGGTAGATATTACAATATCTTGATTTATAAATTTATGTAAACCTTATGTAACAGAAACAATAACTTAAGCCTTCTAATTTTATCACCAGGCATTGGGGAAAATATGGGTTGGTAAAACATTCCAAGACACTTGAACCTATTGGGTCCGAAATATACTATAAAGGCACATTATCTGTTTTATCTCCAATTAATTGTAATATCTTAGTGTCTCTGAGTTGGCTAGAATCAGCGTTTCCTTTCTTTTGAAATAATTTATATTATAAGCTTAACTACCATCTTTCTTCATGGGATTTGTCCTGGGTTGACCATATTCATGTTATATTTAAGATGGATATTCTTCTAGCTCTTTTGTGGGCTCGCCCAGATCCTTTTCAATGAGAGTCCTGTAATTAAGGTTGGAAGGCATGGTTGTTGACTGAGTACCCTGCAGATTGCTCATTAACATGCCATCTGAACAATTTAATAACCTTTTTAATTAATCTAAAATTGGCATGTCCCTCTTCAGGCTACAGTGCAGCTTTTGCAAATGTTGGTCTCTTGGTAGTTCTCAATTTAGCTTATTATTTGAAACCTAAATCTGCCCAGGCTAATAAGCGTGACCAATTCCTCTTACCAAAACCACGTAGGAATCTCCATCTGCACTTCACTAAAGGATGAGAGGAACAGATGTCTTTGGGTGGTATTCTTGTTCTTGGCTTTTAAAAGAAGTTCCTCTCAGTCTAGAAATGAAAGAAAATAATTTAGAGTGACTGAAAGCTTACTTTTTGCTTTCACCTTCTTTTTAAAGAAATTATTATTACTACTTACTTTCAATTTTGATGCATTAGAACCTTCTAATTTGTTGTTCACACTTTGGTGCTAGACATAATGTGAAAAAATTTAATAGTTTTTAGCAATTTGATATTTTGTACCTTAATATTCCTAAAGAAAATGGCTATCATCATGGATTTAAAATCTATTATATTTTGGGAAAGGGTGAACTTGTACTTACTTGTTTACTTATTTAACTTGTAAAGACAGGACTAAGGAGCACTCGTGCTTTAAAGCTTGAAAAAGATTGTGTGTGTGTGTGTGTGCACCTGTGTGTGTATGTGAATGTGTGTGTGTGTGTGTGTGTGTGTGTGTGTGTGTATTTCACCTGGCCACAGTCTCCAATGCTTGAACAACTTTCCCTGGTACACACAGATTATCCCTAGTTGTTTCTGGGGACCCAAAAAGAAATGCTTCCCATAGGTCTCCTCTCTGGCCTGTCAGTTTCATTCCTTATGCTTTATGCACTTTCTTTTTTTTCCACTTTCAGACTTACTTACTTCTGCCTGAGACAAAAGCTCCCAGCTGCCATTGCTGAGAATCCCAACCATTCATTCTCACCACAAACATTAGTTTAGTACTAATATATGCAGGCACAATGCTAGGAATTCGTGAAAATCCAGAGTCTTTGCCTAGGCTGTTATTTCCATACATTTGCCAAAAGCCTCTCCTTGAGGTAGGGTCGTGAAGCTGCAGTCCATATAGAAAGACAGAATGTCCTCTTCCCAATCTGATGGTCCCCGTTGATACTAGAACTTTAAAGCAGGTTGGCACTTACTGGCACACACATAAAAGTCTCTTAAATATAGCACCCACTCCTTGCAAAACAAAGGAAGTTTTGAAATACATGTTTTCCAAGTTATACTCCCTCCTTCAAAGGCTCTGATATTTAAGTATGAGCACTGCCTCCCTTTAAGCTTCGGGCATCTTCCTGGGCAGCCATCTATGTGAGAAGAAAACTTATATCAAGAACACTGCCAGGAAATGGAAGCTTAACCCTGTGATATGGAAGTGGGAGGTCTGCTTCTCTGACTCATATCAATTAACTTGAATATAAAATATTTTGCATCTGGAAGTGCCAAGTTCTATCAGAGTTTGCCCTGGTCTAGTCATGCACTGTTACATATCGCTCAAAAAAGTCAACGATGGAGAAGGTAGCATCCTGGCTCTGGTGGTTGGCCATTTCACTCTTTCAGCACATGGAGGTCCCAGCTACCATAATGCCTAGATTTCTGTTCCCAAGTACAAGTGTGGATGCATTTCACAGAAGGTTAATGATGACCAAGCCCAGCTATTGGTGAACTGGGTGGTGGAGCTTACTGCTACTCAGAAACAGGAGGTTGGAGCTTGATTCCACCTGAACCCTACTGAAGCTTGGAGTATCTGTTTTACATTATGTGAGATTATTTTCTTGGTGCTTGAAAACCCTGAAGAAGAAACTGCCCCTCTTAAAAATATATCAAATGGATTCACAGGCCCACAGATTGCCTGTATTTCACATCAGCTCCAAGTGAAGAACCACGTTTCTTTCAGCCACACTCCATACCGCTCACTGCCACTTCCATGCATGTCGTATTAATATGAGTGAGGGGCTCCATCCCACCGTTGGGGGGCTTCTTGTAAAACGTTGCTGTGGGGTGGTTCTCCTTTCTGGTGAATTCCTCTATTCTATCTGTGAATGGAGAGTGAGCCGTGTAACTGACAGCAGAAAGCACTAAAGGCCGTGTTCTGTAAAAAAGATAAATATACAGAAGAGATACTTTTGGCATATCTTTTTAATTGGAAGGAAAGGTAGGCTTTTGAGTGACCATATTTGCTGGCTGTTTCTAAATACGGCAGCTTTAAAAAGCCAGAGAGGCAACAGGTATATGGAAAAACGTATGGGTGTGGAATCTTCAGTACATAAGATTTGTCCTTGGATGAAATATTTAACCTCTGATTCACAGCAGCTCCATCTATAACAATAAGAGCATTGGTCTGTTGAAGAATTAATTATGATAAAGTGCATGATTCATAAGAAATATAGTTCTCTTCTTCCTTCATCCTTTAAATGCTAGAAAGAGAAGGAAAGAAAGCCTACTACAAAGGGCTTACCATTGATCTCCATGACTCCTGCACAAGAATTTGTGCATAGAAATGTTTTCTAAATTGTGCATGGTGAGAAGATCTGTGCTTTTTCTCTTTCAATCCTTTCCTCACTGCCACTGCCCCCTCTCAGAAATGTATTGATTAAAATCTACTTCTTGGTGTGAGGGAGGAGACAGGAGGGGCCACACTTGGCAGGATGTCAAGCTGACTTCTGTGCCCCTGTTTTTGTCGGCAGAAGCTCCGCTTGGGCAAGCTCCACTCTGTGGAGTGTTTTTCTGTCATTTTTAAAAGGAGAACAGCAAAGATGCAAATTGTCGAGCCTACTCCAGGAGACGGGCACACAAAGAGCCAATTCAGGCGGACAAGCGTGCAGAGAGGGTGGGTGGCAGAGCGGGGAACATGCAGAGGCAGCATGACTCTGGACACCGGCCTGCAAGGAGGGGGGCAGAGGCAGGGCGCATTCTTCAGGTCCTTTCTTCCAGTCTTTGTTAGCAGATTTATTGGACTTGTTAAGAACTAAGGAAACCCTGTGAGGCTCGGTGGCCTCTGAGCCTGGGAGGCCGTTCACAATTCCAGACTCCAGGCATCTTGGGGCTCTTCCCCTCTGGGATCCCCTGAGAATGCAAGAGATGGGCTCTGTAGAAATGCAGAGACAAATAACATCTTTGCCTAAGGTGGCAGGAATATGGCACTGTACATTACACAGGCAGGTAAAAGTCACATCTTCCTAGTGGCTGAGACAGCCACTCCCAATGCTGCCATCCCCCGCTCTGTCCCCCCCCATTCCCACCCCAGACTTCTTTTTCAGCTGTTGGCCTCCTCCTGAAACTGGAGTGTCTCCTGAAAGAAATTCCCACCCAAGCGGCTCAGAGTAAAAATACAATTCTTGCCATGGCCTTTTTTTCCCCTTCACCTGACCTTAAGTGCATGCCCTCTGGCGGGTGGGTTTTGATTCTCGCAGAGGCAGAGCACTGTGGTGGCCTGAGATCTGGGTTCCAGTCCCATCCCTAATTGGCTTTGTCACTGGGGGCTCTCCCCCTCTGGGCCTCAGTTGCCTCTTCTGTAAAATGAGGGGGTTGGGCGAGGGGGTCTTCAGAGCCCTGTCCTGCTCTGACAGGCTCAAACTCAGTGGCTCTAATTGCCTCATTAGAACACCAGGGAATGCCTTTCTAGTAATTGTCTTCCTGGCTCCTGTCTCACCCACTCCCTACTGGGCTCTGCCTCCAAGGAAAGAAAAGCAGCTGCTCTCTCCCCTGGGCTTTCCTCCGCGAGCCCTTCTTGATTGCATATGTGCACAGGCATTCTCTGTCTGTCTTCCCTACTCGGTCTGAGGCCTATTTCTGAGGGCCAGGGAGGGCAGGTGGTGCCTCTTTTAAGCCCGACTCCTTTCTTTTCTGATTGTTTTGCTAGCGTGGCTGGCCTCTATCCCAGGTGAGATTAAAGTTTCATTTGTGACTTGCCACCCCACTCCTGGGTTTGGTGAGAGCACTTTACAAGCAACCATGTGTGTTGTGGCTGTGATCAAAGTGCTCAGAATCCAGGGGAAGGCTGAGAGGTCTCCAGAGCAAATGGCCGTGAACGGATGGAGAAGGTTAATCTCACATAACTGTCTCTGAAGAAATACACATTCAGGGATTCGACAGCTGCCCTTTAGAGATGGCCTCTTTGCTGTGAGCCAGGAGATTTCATTTTCTGTGTATTAAAAAGCAGGCGCAATCGGAGTTGATAACACAGCTTAAAAATTAGCCAAATGAGCTGTCTCTTACGAAACTCTTTATATGTTTAGGGGTGTGTTGGGCTTCTCAGGAGTCAGGAAACAATTTCTGTGCGCTCATCTGGGCATGCACAATGCTGGCCAGGAAAGAGATCAGACACATGGGAGGGACCTGGTAGAAAACTCAGGTCTAGTCAGAAACCAAAGAAATAAAGTCTGGAGGAATCCAGAATATCAGAGGTCTAAACACGGAGAGACTGAGTCTAGGGAAACAGCCACAGAGGGAAGGGTCAAGCATAATTGGGGAGGTCTTGGCAGGTGGCATCTAGGGACCAGCAAGGCAGAGACTGTGGCCCCAGCAGACAGGAGACACTGTAGTGATCTCTGATCCTGGAGAAGAGCAACTGCTGTCTACCCTTCTCAACTTCCCTATGGCAGGTGGGTGGTCATGGTTGGTGGGTTTGTATTCAAAGTCAGAGCTTTGTGGGTTATAGCTGTTCCTGATTTATTCAATAGCCTTTGTTCAGCCCTGTCATGTGAGGTTGAAGAGCATGGGTTCTGGCATTAGATGGAAGGGTTCAAATCCCAGATCTGCCAATTTACTAAACGTTACCCTGTTCCTCAATTTCCTCATCTGGGAATAATAGCAACTGCCTCCGATGGTGATGGAGAGGATTAAAAGTGGCTGGAGTATTCCTAATGCATTGGAGGATTCAACGATTGTCAAATACGTTAATTTATCTGGCATTTATTTATTAAGATATGGAATAAAAGCCAGAGGACAGAAAGATTTTTGACGTTCTTTAGCAGGCCTGAGAATAACCTGGAGGACTTGTTAAAGCACAGATTGCTGGGCCCCAGCCCCAGAGTTTCTAATACACTGGGTGTGGGATGAGGTCTGTGGAACATACTTTGAGAACCACTGCTGTATATCCTATACGAAAGACGTGTATAAAAAAGAGGCCGTTATTTATTTAACAAGCACGTAATAGCACATACCATGTGCCAGACTTTGAACATCCACACAATACATACTAATAGAAATATTGACTCATTTACTTCTTAGAGCAACCCTATGAGGCAGTTCCTATTATGCCCGCTTTATAGAAGAGAAAACTGAGGCACAGAGAGATTAAACAATTTGCCCAGACACTCTCACGTGGCAAGTGACTATGTTATAAAACTAAGTACGTGCCACCAGAGATACAGACCCTTTGATGGGAAGCACAGAGATTTCAGGGTTTCCAGGCAGCGTCAGCCTCCTGGGGTTCAGATTTGAACAGCTAACCTCTGCACACTGGCTTAGGTCCTAGTGAAACTCCCTCTTGTAGGTTCAGTGAAAGGAGCAGAGACTCTGGAGCCAAAACAGAATCGATTCCCAGTGCTACCCTGTGTGAGCTGTGTGCATTCAGCAGGAGGATTCGGCTTTCTGTGCCACATCCGTCAACTAAAAGAAGAAGAAAAAAGGATGAAAATAGTAACTTCTCACTACCAGAGGTTTTGCCAGGAACAAAATGAGGAAGCTCAGACTAAGTCCTGGAAAGAGAGCAGATGCTTATGGAGGGAAGGTTAGTCTTTTTCATGTTTTTCTCAACTCACCAGCCCATCATCTTCTGTGCCGTCAATAAAGGCTTTTGGTTCATGGTGACAAGTATTAATTTTACCCAGATTATCTTGTCCTCTACCTGAATTCAGTGTCTCTGTATCAATTTAAAGCATCTTAGGATGTTGGAATTTAAAAATATCTTACATCATTTATTCCTGCCTGTGTATCCAAGTCACTTGGGGTAAAAAAAAAAATTACCATTTTTTGGCATCCTGTGGTATAATGGATTATTCCTCAAAAATATTCACTCCTTTCTACTAACTTCCTTGGGAAGAACACACTTCCTCCCTCTAATATTAGCCTAGGCACTGTTTTGGCCAACTGGATGTTAAGACATGATGTAGTACAGGCATGCAATGAGCTTGTGAATTAAAGCTGGCTCTTTTGCCCCTCTGCTGTTACCATGAGAAGATGTGCCCAGTCTGGCATGTTGGTCCCTACAGTAGGGTAAGATACATATATTTGAGTTGAGCTACCCCAGCAGAACCCAGCTCTCATCAGACAACAGTGGACCCCTAAATGTGACTGAGCCAGCCAAGACTAGCAGAGCCATCTGGCCCAGGCAAGGTGAGTAGATGTCTGCAAGTCCACAGACTTGTGAACAAATGCTTATAGATGTATGCCACTATGATATTGTGGCTTTTCGTTAAGGGCTTGACGTTGGCTCCATCCCTAGATATTCTGAGTAACAGGTTGGAAACCCAGAAATCTGTTTCTCTAAAAGCTCCCCAGGCTTCTAATATTCAGCTAGATTTGGAAACCACTGATGTCATTGAATGTCCTCCTTTTTTAGAGGGAGAATCTTAGCTCCAGAGAAGGAAATTGACTTGCCCAAAGTCTACAATACCTGGCAGGGTTAATATTAGATCTTTGATATCTGTCCTTGATATTTTAGATTAGTTCTCTTTCTACTATATCACACTGTTCCCATTAAAAAAATTAACATGTAAGAAGGAACTTTTTATGTTCCTGTAACTTAGATGCTTTGGGTAGTATCATTTCAACCCCATACTGATACCAACCCTTTGAAACCCATTGATGAAAGGAAATGCGTGACGGAGAAAGTATATAGACTTTGGTTGTAATTGTATTTACTGTACCAAACGATTCAGCTCAAGTGAAAATGCGGTCACTAGATCATGTGCTTTAGAGGGAATTTAAAGTAAAGTATTCTTTTTCAACTTGGGAAAGTTCATGCTACTTCTAGGCAATTATTTCCTGTAGGAATGAAAATATGTGTTACTCTTTCATCCTCTTCCTCTTGCTGCAGTTTCTCCTCATTAGTGGTCTCCTTCCTCTGGAGCTGCAGAAATACCCTCAAAGTACTGAATCTATTATAGCTGAAGTTTGTCTTATAGACCTGACAGAAATACAGATCGGGAAGCTGAAATGTCTATCTCGATTCAGACTCAGATTCAGACTAATATTTGTTGAGCACCTGCTATGTGCCCAGCTCTATGGAAACTGCTTTCACATACATTATTTTATTAAATCTCCAGGAATTGCAAGGAGTGGGTGGATATATGCAGACTGTGCAGAAGGAAAAGACAAGAAAAGAGACACCAGTGGCTTGAGGCTGTTATTGCAGACTCCTTTTGTGACATTTCTCTATTTGCCAACACTCTCTTGTTTAATCTCCCCCATCTGTTAAGTAGTGAAGACTCATCTCTTTGCCATATCAGCCCTCTAGCCTAAACATCACCTTTTCCCACTCTGTTTACTATCCCAGGGACTACTTAAGTAAATAAAGCCAGACAAGGTGCTAAATATTTCTTGGCTGAACCAGGCAGAAACAGGGACTCTTACTGCTTCTTGTGTGGGTCATTACCCTGTCCTTCCCACTCTTCTTGCTACCTGTTTCTCTCCTGCATAATCTCTCTTGCCCATTTCAACTTTAAAAATGCCATATCCCCAGGACCACAGCTCTTGAGCAGAGTCATTCACTGTCCATCCTTTGCTGAATTTCTAGACTCTCACAAAACTCCCCCATTGTGCTCTGAACAATGCTTCAGTTGCTCCTGTCTTATTTTTCCTTCCTGACTGGGACTACACACACATACACACACACACACAGTCGTGTGTGTGCACATGGCCCCACACACCCACGCATGCCATGGTAATCTCTGCTTTCATGCCTTTCCTCATGCTTTCTTCCCTAACTCCACATATAGATGGGTGTGAGCACTAGGGAATGGTGGGGAGCATGACAAACTGGAGATGGCACACGAGGTCTAAAGGCTATGGCCACCTCCAGGCCCTTGTGATTGGACAGTGCCATGTCACAGGGTGGCCCAGTCTTGGTATATCTTCTGCATTTTTAGATGCTAGAAATCCAGATTTTATGTAAACTGTCTAAATCTTTTAAGGCTGTGGAAGAAAATTAAAACAAAAGCCAAGTAAAACTTTGTGTTTCAAATAATACAAATCCTGCTGTGTATGTTTTGCTGTTCAAATCCTACCAAACCATAGAGCCCAGCCTAGGCTTCCCTGAAACCTTCCTTGATTAACCTGACTGCTGTGTTCTTCCCTAATTCCTCCAAAAAGAGATAGTTGGTTGGTTATAAGCACAGGGTCTGGAAGCAGAGCACCTGGAAACAAAACCACTTACTTGCTGTGTAGCCTTAGGCAAGCTAATTAACCTCTCTGAGCTCAATGTTCTTATCTCCAAAAGAGTGATTAGCTATAATATCTATTTCACAGACATGTATTAAAGATCAAAAGAGATTAGGGATATAAAGTATTCAGCGTGATGTCTGACACATAGTAAGCTCCCCAATGAAAGTTAGCTATATTTATTTATATTCTGTAACCACAGGCATCATCACAAAATGGTTAAAAGAGAGGGTTCTAGAGCCTGCATTCCAAGGTTAAAAACCCAGCTTCACCATTTTACAACTTTTGATTTAAGGCAAGTTACTTAACCTCTCTGTCCCTTAGTTATATCATCTGTAAAATGCAGACAAGAAGACCTACTGACTAATTATGAGGACTAAGTTAGTAAAACTTAGTAAATATTTGTAAGTCCTAGAATAGTGTCTGGTACATGTTACCTTGTAAATGATAAAGTAAACAAAATGTATTCAGTTGGTACGAAAGTTATTGCAGTTTCTACCATTAAAAATGCTAATTATGACCTGGAACAAACGCAAATGCCCATCAGTGATAGACTGGAAAAAGAAAATGTGGCACATATACACCATGGAATACTGTGAAGCCATAAAAAGTGATGAGTTTGTGTCCTTTGTAGGGACATGGATGAATCTGGAAACCATCATTTTCAGCAAACTGACACAAGAACAGAAAACCAAATACCGCATGTTCTCATTCATAGGCAGGTGTTGAACAATAAGAACACATGAGCACAGGGAGGGGAACATCATACACTGGGGTCTGTTGGGGGGTTCTAAAGGAGGGACAGTGTGGGGGTGAGAAGGTCGGGGAGGGATAACATGGGGAGAAGTGCCAGATAGAGGTGACGGGGTTGAGGCAGCAAACCACCTTGCCACGTGTGCACCTATGCACCAATCCTCCACGATCTGCACGTGTACTCCAGAACCTAAAGTACAATAAAAAAAGAAAGAAAAAAGAAAACTGCTAATGAGGACATCATGCATTGCTCTGGAACTGCTTCCTGTGTATCCGTTTTGTTTATACCAGTGGCCTATACACTGCAACCTTCAGAGCAAATTTGGCCCTTTGCTTGTTTTTGTAAATGAAGTTTTATTGGGACATAATCTATATTTGTTTAGATATTGTCTATGGATGCTTTTGCACTTTAGTGGTAGAGAAGTGTGACAAAGAATGACCTGCAAAGCCTAAAAATGCCCTCTATGGTCCAGAGCAGAAAGGGTTTGCTGACCTCTGGTCCATGTTACTGGAGTGTGAGATTTTCAGAGGTAGAGATGTGAAATAGTCTGTTTATATCCCTCAGGGTATCTATGAGAGGGACGAATAGAAAGGACAATTATAGAATCTTATAGTTGGCAATAAACTTGAAGTCATGGGGTCAACATTTCTGCCCAAAGCAAGAATATGTTCAGCAGTATCTCTCACAGGTTAATAGGTATATAGGTTTACTATTGTCAAACTGGGCAAACCTCAGTGGTTTAAACAACATTCTCATGCGTGCGTTTGGAGGTCGGCTAGGTGGCTCTGGTTCACATATCTCTTATGCTTCTGTTGGGACCCATGATTAGCTAATCAAGACTTTTTCTTCCCATGGAGATGACAGAAATACAAGAGGGTACAGCCAGCCAGGCAAGCACAATTCAAGCCCAAGCAGAAGTTGTATTACATTTACCAGCTTCCAACTGGCCAAAGAAAGTCACATAATTAGGCCCAAATTCAAGAAGCAGGGAAGTAACTCTGTTCAATATGAGGTCATGGCTGGAAGGCAAATGCAGGGTTGGGTAAAGAACTGGGGTCAATTATGCATTCTGCCATGATAGATCATGGCAGAATGACCTAGTCAATTACATCAATATGGAGGATACCATCTTGGCTTTATTTTTAGCATTTTAGCTCCATCCATGTAGCAGCATCTTCTTTTGGAGTGTCAGGGACACATTTTAGCTCAAATACTTTCTCTCATCATTTGCTTTGCCTGACAGCCACATGTGATAGCTACCCTTCATTGAGCACCCACTAATTTTCAGGTACCATGCTTGGTGTTTTGTATAATATATTGCTTTTAAAACTTGCAACCAGCCTTCAAGGTAGATATTATTAATCCTACTTCTACCTGACAAAAGTGAGAATCAGAGAGGCAAAGTTACCCAAAGTTATACCACTTAAAAGTGGGAGACTCCAAAGCCATCATACCATGTTGTCAATATCACATATTGGTGAGGATTTTAGCAAGGAAGGGATGGTTATGTGGAGAATATGGAAAGACAATCTATAGTTTATCAAGAGAGGAACATTCCAATGTCATGTGTTCCACTTTGTAGTCTTAGAGCCTGGGTACCTTACCCTGTACCCAGTAGGTGCTTAATTACAAGTTCAGACCTCTGCAGGATTACAGCTGTCTTGGAGAATTCTGTGCCTCTTGAGTCATTTTTATTCAGCTCCAGTTGCTTTTTTTTTTTTTTTTTAAGAGTCTCACTCTGTTACCCAGGCTGGAGTACAGTGGTGTGATCTTGGCTTACTGCAACCTCCACCTCCTTGGTTCAAATGATTCTCCTGCCTTAGCCTCCTGAGTAGCTGGAATTACAGGCATGCACTGCCACACCTTGCTAATTTTTATATTTTTAGTAGAGTTGGGGTTTCACCATATTGGCCAGGCTGATCTGGAACTCCTGGCCTCAAGCCATCCACCCTCCTTGGCCTCCCAAAGCGCTTGGATTACAGGCATGAGCCACCGTGTCTGGCCTAGTTGCAATTCTGCTCTTTCTAACCTTGTGTCAGTTATCAATGTATTGACTGCCAGCTCCAAATTCAGCCTTCTGTTTCTCTTCTGACATTATGAGGCACTATTTCTCCTTTTCAGAGAGCATGATGTTAACCTTTGCCCACAGAGGGCGCTGGAGGGACCCTGCGGGAGGAGGGGGCTTCTGGTTCTGGTGAGCCTCTTCCATCTTGCTGCTTGCTGATGCATGGCCGGTCGGCAGTGGCGTAGGGGTGGGAGTAGAGTTGCTGGTTTGGGGTACATATGTAGTTCAGCTCTGTCCTAACTAGCCATGTGTGCCCAGAGCGGGCAGTTCGTCAGCCACCCCTGGCCTGGGCCTGGTAACCACCTTGCTGTGGCCCTCCCAATGTAACTTTGTCCACTTAAGGCTCATATTGGGTGCCCCACCTACCTCTGTGTGCCTGCCCCCAGCATCAACTCACCTGCTCCCCGGAGGGTTGTGTCCTGCTTAATTCACAACTGTGAGCCAACTCTGGCCCTTGGAACCTAGCAGACTTCTCGGCATTCATTTCTTCCAGTGAGGTCCATTTCCGCTGTGGGTACCTTCCTTCAGCCCTAGGGCACCCTTCAGAGTGCTCCTTACATCTTTGTATTTACTCTCTTATCACTAGTTTAATAATTTTTATATTAAACTTTCTGTTTAAATTACTATGCAATTTCTGTCTCCTCATTAAACCCAGACTGTTACATACCTTGAGTCTAAACCTCCTCTTTGGTAACTCAGATATTCTGGTTATGTTGTTTTCTCTAGATATATTTACATTATATTTGTTTCCTTTCCTATCAACATGCTATTTGGTGCTTAAGAAATACTTGTTGAGATGACTTGAGATCACAGACAGCCTGGATAGATGTGTGTTTGCAAAGCCTTTTTACTTAAAGAAATTATGTGGGTTGTGAACTAGACTGTTGCTTCTCAACATGCTATATGTGCGAAAGGATCCTTTTTTAAATCTAATTTCTAAATCTGTTTTAACCAATGGCTTTGTAATCATAATAAAAATAAAGTGCAAGAAAAATGGAATTTTTAAATGACATAGAACAGCAGCTCTTTTTTTTTTTTTTCAGTATTAGACTCAACAGACATATAATTACTCTATCAAACTGCTATACAGGTTCCTGAATGTTTACCCTCAGTTTCTGTACTCATGTTGCCATGGGCTGGTAACACAGTGTGTGGACCACACCTTCCACAGCACTTGTCAACGCTGTTCCACCAATGCCAGGAGTCATACTGTGTTCTACACCCTGATTCTCAAATCTAATCCTCCTGTTACACCTTGCTTGCCAATGGAGGGGTTGCTTTACAACTTCACGGGGACAGTGACAGGGGTCTCAACATCCTCGCGTCTGTCCACACACCTTCTCCATCCAGCACATGCTCCAGCTCAGCATTACTTCCATGAGTCCATCCTAGCCTATTGTAGTGTGGGTTTCTTATACCCACAGTCCTTCTTCCATAGATCAGAAAGTAGTAGCAGTGGCAATGAAGTGTCTCCATATTTCCCTGGGCTCCAGGCCACTAAATTCAGAAATAAACAGACGACCACTCTCCCTCCCTGCTGCCCACCCACTATGTTTGCAGCTGATAAGAGCTAGAAGCTGAGGGTTATTTGCACATTTAACTTGTCTTGATAGCATGGGTTGCACCTACTGGTAGAGCCAAAAGCCATGTGTCAAAGCTTGAATTCAGCCAATCAGACAAGAAAATACAAATGAACTAGCTGTGAGGTCCAGCAAAAACACCATAATTGTAGCTTTGATTGTTGAAATAGAGGTGAGCTGTAGTTTCTAATCTCTCTGTCCTTTTATTCTGATGTGGGCATAGCATCCTCCTGTCTCTTAATTATTATCATTATACCAGTCCATCTAAAATTATATTTGTAAAATCCACAGTAATTCCACCAAGTTGATTTCCTCATCTTTTCTCTGGGTTTGTGTCCTGCCTTCCCAGCTCAGTTTGGCAGCCAAAGATTTATTCTGTATTCAGTAGAGCTTCCATCCCATTGTTGGTGTTCACTAGATTGTAATAGAAATGCCATGCCACTGAATTGTGAAGCGAAGGTGTATTACATTGATACTGCCCCAATTTTACAGAGGCTGCTTAGTGCCAAAGAGCTTTAATAAAATGCCCAAGGTCACAGAGCAAATCCAATGTGGAATCAGGGATGGAACCAACTGTTGTGAATTTTGAGCCCACATCTCTGTTCCGGGTATGACTGCCTCTCAGAGCCACAAGAGATACTCTTATCAAAGTTGTTTGGTGGGTGTTCAGTTCACTGCAGTCGATACTGCCAAATGAAATCTTCAAATGCCAGAAGTATGCTGTCAGACACTCTTCACCTTTATGAACTTCAGTGTTATAAGCAGCAGCAGCACAGACACAGCCAGGAAATCTATAGCCACAGTTAGTCCTGATTGTTAAAAGTGCATCTGCTTGGAAGTTGTTCTTGCCTGACAATGATCAATGCTAACATTCATTAAAACAACAGGGACAAAAATAACAAAAACCACAACCCACCTGAAACAAGATCTAAGCTATCAGAAAGGTGGTCCATGGCTCCTATAGGGAACCTGGAAATCATGTCCCAAATAATCTAATACAAATGATGGCTGAATATGCTGTTTCTAAACACTTCTTCCTGCCTCCTTCCTTTTTCTTTTTCTTTTCCCCAGAATAGTGTGATCACTTGCCCCTCACTCTATCCTCCAGCCATTGGCGTTGGGTCAAAGCCTGTTGAAGTAAGGGTATGAAGACCTGGATAAAAAATAATTCAGTGCAAATTGCCAGCATGCATCCTAGCATTTAAAATATACTAACTACTCAGGGCAAATACTGTGATGGATATTTTAGCTTCCTTCACTCTAATTCTTACACCACTCTTGCAAGGTAAATTTTATTCTCTCCGTTTTATAGATGAGTAAACCAAATCTCAGAGAAGGTAACTTGCTCATCATCTAGATGGTAAGTGGCTAGGTTTCAAACTTGAGTCTTTCTGGCTCTCAATCTTATCCTTTTTCTGCCCTACTCTTCACTTTCCCTTTAAGAAATGGTAAGTTGATTAGGTCCCATTTGTTTATTTTGGCTTTTGTTGCCAATGCTTTTGGTGTTTTGGTCATGAAGTCCTTGCCTACGCCTATGTCCTGAATGGTTTTGCCTAGATTTTCTTCTAGGGTTTTTATGGTGTGTACCTATGCAACTATCTTGCATGTTCTTCAAATGTACCCCCAAACCTAAAAATTCAATACAAAAAAAAAAGAAAAAAAAAAAGAAATGGTAAGTTACATTAATTAGCAGTGGTAGTGGCTTATTTATATTTAACACCTACTATTAATATTTGGTTGGGGTTGCAATAATAATCAATGTAGACTGGCCAAAATGTGAGCAAACGCTGGGTACCAAAAGCAGAACAAGTTCAAATAATTAAAAGTCAGTATTCTGACTCTGATGTATAGTTTTTTTTTTTTTTAATTACTAGTCGCTAATCATAAAGTCAAAGGAAAATGATAAGAAAGGAATCATAACTTTCCTGGCATTTCAAGTCATTCATTTTTCCTTCCTTTAAAGCTTGCCTATTGAGGACATGAGAAGGAATTTGGGCTGGGGAGGCTTTCTTGGTACAATTGAGAAGCTTTCCTTGTTCTGCCCTCTTCCCCTGCTTGCCCCTCAATTCCATCGTGCATAAAATCCCAAGTCTGTTCACTTTTTGGACTAAATTAGACTTAGCAAAACCGATTTGGGGATTCACCTTGTTCAAGGGCTTAGTGGATGTCTTTGTCCGGGGATAATTTAATATAATGCAGAAACAGTCATAGTTATAAGGATATCTTGAATATGTTTGATTTCTTTATTTCTATGAGATCATGATATTATTCACAGAATATATTAATACTTATTTTTTTTAGATTAACTGCAGTAGGCAGCAGTTAATAACTTCATTTTGCAGATGGCAAGACTGAGGCATATGGCCACATTAAAAGGCCTGCCTGGGGAAATGCAGTCAATGATGGGGAATATGAGCCAAGATCTGGAACTTCTTAATTCTTCATTTGATGTCAACTTAACAATGCATTAGACTTGTAGATATTGCTGGTATTCTCTTCATTGCAACCATTTTAATTTCATAACAAATTTCTGGCTGAAATCTACAGAAGTACCATTGAAACAACATTTCTATTATGGAATTCTAACTGTGATTGAGGTACATTCTGCTCCATTAATAATGAATATGTAAGAATATTCTAAGTGATGCCAAACTGAGTTTTAGCTTCTGTGAGGACACTAGGGAAATATGAGACATGATCCTACCTTAAAAATATTCAGGCTTTGATATGAGAAGATAATTTCACTCTCATGAAGTATTCACAGCACAAAATATGTGATGCTGACAAAAATAGAAAAAGGGATCAAGGGAACACAGAGACTTCCTAGGAGGTGGAGGGTCCATGGAAATAATAGTTGTTGAATCTTAAAGGGTAGAAACATGTCAACAAGGACAAAAAGAGAGAAAGAAAGAACACCCCATTCAACATATGTATTGTACTTTTTAGTTGGCAAAGTACATTCATGTTCATCATGGGACTGATCCCTGTAAGAACTCTGTAGGAGATATGACGCTTATTCTGCATTTACTGATGAGGAATCTGGAAGCTCAGGGAGGTTGAGTAGGCTTTCTAAGATGACACAGCTTGTAAAGGGTGGAGCTGAGAGTCAGACCTGCATCTTTTGTGGTCTATTTAACAATCTCCTTGGTGCCAGATTCTTAGAGGGTCATAAAGCCAGACAAAGGGGAATTAGTGTTCTGCTTAGACCAGGAGTAAAATATGATGACAATGAAATCCAAGAGTGTTGGGAAGATAAGCCAAGGATCTCCCCCAGCCACCAAAGCACCAGTTCTATTTCTGTCATGTATGCATTATACTTGTTCGTTCTAACCTGTCCATTCAGGTCTGTCTGTTGGAGCTCCTGGCAGAACTTCACCCTTTATATCAGTCAAGTCCAACCAAATGCTCATCTTACAGGAGGTGCTAATAATATTTTGAATGAATGAATGAAGTAGCCATGGCTTTGATCTTGGCATGGAGTAAAGATAATCTGATGCCAACAATGGAATCAGAGCAGTAAAGGTGAGCCTAAGGGAACCAGTAAAGTAAGAAGTAATAGGATTATCAAGAAGGAGCCCATAGGGACATTTAAAGACCTCCGAATATTCTATTTCATAACCTGGATGGATAGATCCATCGTTATTATTCGTTAAACTAGAGCCACACATTTATACATTTTTATTTCAAAAATAAAATGGAAAAAACTGAAAATAGAAAATATAACTAATATTTGGTGAGAAGTTTGATATGAAAGATAAAGGAAAACAAAGTAACAAAATAACCTCAAATTTATTAGTTTGGGTATTAGTCTGTTTTCACACTTCTGATAAAGACATACCCGAAACTGGGAAGAAAAAGAGGTTTAATTGGACTTACAGTTCCACATGGCTGGGGAGGCCTCAGAATCCTGGCAAGAGGTGAAAGGCATTTCTTACATCGTGGCAGGCAAGAGAAAATGAAGAAGGAGCAAAAGCAGAAATCCCTGACCAACGCATCAGATCTCATGAGACTTAATCACTATCATGAGAATAGCATGGGAAAAGACTGGCCCCCCATGATTCAATTACCTTCCCCTGAGTCCCTTCCACAACTCATGGAAAGGCTGCTTGCTACTTATGCAAATTTCTGCAGCCTGCTTGAATTTCTTCCCAGAATATGGGTTTTTCTTTTTTATCAAATAGGCTACAAATTTTCAAAACTTTTATGCTCTGCTTCCCTTATAAAATTGAATACCTTTAACAGTAGCAAACTCACCTTTTGAATGCCTTGCTGCTTAGAAATTTCTTCAACCAGATACCCTAACTTATCTCTCTCAAGTTCAAAGTTTCACAAATCTCTAGATCAGGGGCAAAATGCCACCAGTCTCTTTGCTAAAACATGATAAAAGTCACCTTTACTCTAATTCCCAACAAGTTCCTCATCTTCATCTGAGACCACCTCAGGCTGAACCTTATTGTCCATATCGCTATCAGCATTTTGGGCAAAGCCATTCAACAAGTCTCTAGGAAGTTCCAAACTTTCCCACATGTTCCTGTCTTCTTCTGAGCCCTTCAAAGTGTTGCAACCTCTGCCTGTTACCCAGTTCCAAAGTCTCTCCCACATTTTGGGGTATCTTTTTAGTAGCACCCCACTCTACTGATATCAGTTTACTCTATTAGTCTGTTTTCAATGCTGCTGATAAATACATACCTAAAACTGGACACAAAAAGAGGTTTAATTGGACTTACAGTTCCCCATGGCTGGGGAGGCCTCAGAATCATGGCAGGAGGCAAAAGTCGCTTCTTTTTTTATTTTATTTTTTTTGAAACAGAGTCCTGTTCTGTTGTGCAGACTGGAGTGCAGTGGTGCGATTCTGGCTCACTGCAACCTCCACCTCCTGAGATTCTCGTGCCTCCACCTTCTGAGTAGCTGGGACTACAGGCATGCACCACCACGCCTGCTAATTTTTACATTTTTAGTAGAGATGAGGTTTCACCATGTTGATCAGGCTGGTCTCTAACTCCTGTCCTCAAGTGATTCACCAGCCTGGACCTCCCAAAGTGCTGGGATTAGAGGTGTGAGCCATGGCCCCTGGCCAAGGCACTTCTTACATTGCAACAGCAAGAGAAAATGAGGAAGAAGCAAAAGTGGAAACCCTGATAAACCCATCAGATCTCATGAGACTTAATCACTAATCACAAGAATAGCACGGGAAAGACCAGCCCCCATGATTCAGTTACCTCCCTCTGGGTCCCTCCCACAATACCTGGGAATTCTGGGAGATACAATTCAAGTTGAGATTTGGATGGGGACAGAGCCAAACCATATCAGCTTCACACACTTAAAGAATACTGCCCTGCCAGAAATGAGGTACTCGGAGTCAGAGGTGACAAGGTCAGTTCTGGACATTTTTAGGGAGCTGTGCACCTGCAGGTCAAATGTTGGAACCACTTCATCCTGGGAATTCTCTTATTACCTTTGCTTCTAGACCCCATTCCCTAAGAATTTGACTGTCTTCTTTTAAGTATTAGCATCTGCTTGATGTTAGAGGGTTGCTTCTCTGCCAAGACAGACTTGGTAGTTGAATGATTCTTTTTAGACCTTCTCTTCATTAACGTTTCCCCCAAATAAACTCATAGAGACTTTCGTTTAGAAATTTTATTGCTGACATCTGTGGAAGTATAGTTAAGAGTGAGCAAGATAAGTGCTTGAGGAGTTAAATGTTTGCAGGAATCTTACAAAATTCTGTGAGTAACAGTTCCAAATTAGAGTTTCTGTCTCCTTTTCCTAGACAGTTCTCAAAAGTTTCTCTTAGCTGGTCCTGGGAGACTTTCTTAGATTATTCTAAGTGATAGTCTAAGCTCTTCCTATATACAACTAATCCTGGTTATGTGCTATGATGTGCCAAGCAGTATTATAAACACATTACAAATATTATCAGATTTACACTTCAACAACCAGCTATTGTTAGCCCCATTTTACAGATAAAGATACTGAGCATAGAAAATGTAAACACTGAGCCCCTTGTAACACAGCTAATTTGTGACAAAGTTGAGATTTGAGCCCAGGTAGCCTGATTTTAGAGTCTGTGCCTACTTGTCTTTTAGTGTGTTCACTGCTCAGACATAGCCCATGAAGGACTGAGGCAGGAAGCTTCTTGAAGTTTGCTGGAATCTGTGGTTCCTTTCTGAGTCTTTCATTCCAAGACAGACAACTTGGACTCAGGTTGCCATTCCTACCCTTACACGTTCCTCTCCTAGACTGTTGTGCAGCAGCATCAAAGATGCCTCCCTGAACTCTCTTCTAGCTGGCCCCTAGAAATCCAGCTCTTGTCTCAGGCTTGCACTCTCTCTGTCATGGAAAATCCCTTCAATATTCAGTTTCCCCAGATTTTTCCCCTGGGTTTTAAAATCATTCTGCATAGACTTACAATTGTCTCTCCTTCATCCTTCATTCACTTATTCATTCAACAAAATGTTCAACAAGTTATTATGTGCCAGGTAAGATGCTAAGACTCCAGAGAATACACAGATAAATAATTCATCACCCACATCCTCCAAGGTATTCACAGTCTTACAGGATATATAGACATAAAAACAAATTCAATTCACTGTAGTAAATGCTAGGGAGATGGTATATGCAAACAGCGATGAGAACATATTTGGAAGTTAACCATGTTAGGGAGTCAGTGAAAGTTTGCAGTAGAGTTTACTTTGGATGGGTGGAACATTTCTGGACTCATCAGATAAAGGCAGGTCATTCCAAAGAGAGAAAAGAGCACATGCATGATATACAATGGCAGATAACCATGACTGTAAAGATTTAAATCAGTGATTCACTTACTCATCCACAAATATTTATTGTTTACTTTGTGCAAAGCCTCATGCAGATGCTCATGATGCCACATAAATGTAGACCTCCTTGCCCTCATGGAACTTTCTATCAAGCTATTAGTCTCAACAGAGAAAGGCACTGCCACCCTAGTAGGTATCTGGAAATGTGAGGGTGTTGTCATAATAACTATAGGCATTTAGTATCTAGTTATTAGAGCTGCTAAACATCCTGCAACACACTTGGGATTTCCACACATTCAAGAACTACCCTTTCCCAAATTCCAAGAGTGCCCCTGTGGAGGAATGCTATGAAGAGCAGAAATTGCACACACATACAAAGATATGGAGGCACATATGTGTGTACATGCACATGCAGGCATGTATGTGCACATGTGTATACAAATACGGATGTGCCCACAGGATGAACTGGGATTCCCAGTTTAGTCAGCCAAGGATAGAGAACGTACCAGAAGCAGATGGAGCAAATCTTGAGTTGGTTTTTGTTGCCCCTTTGCCCACTATAGTGTGTGCTGCTGGGGAGAACAGTTTGCATGGGTTTGAACACATTCTCTAGCAGCATAAGTTACCATTCTGCAACACCTGATGGCAATAAACTGCCACCTTCCTTTAGAAAAATTATAAAAATTGGGTTCTCCTGGGCCTTGAAGAAACCCCTCAGCTTCTGTAAGGCCACATGCGAATAAAGGAGAAAGCAGAGACAATAGCTACATTTCCCTGCAATATCTCTCTCCCTTGAGCTATTCTGTATTCGGAAAAACCCCATTTTCCTGCACAACCCTAGAAAAAACTAGAAAGGCAGGTTGGGAAAAATTATGAATTACTTGGATTCAGTGCTGAGGATATCAAACTTTACCTTGAGAGTTATGGGGAGCCATTGAAGACTTCTACTTAGAGGAGAAAGGTTTTCAAAACTAAACATTGGGTATCTTAGAGAAGACTTTTGGGATTTATATTTTTAGAAAAACAAGTAACTCTAGCTGGGCTGAAGTGGCAGGATGAGAGAAAGGGAAAGACTGTAAGTAGGGAGACCAGTGAGGAGACTGTTACATTCTTCTGGGCATGAGATGATGAGGGCTTGAACTTTTGTTTAAGCAATAGTTCTGAGAATGGATTTGAAATAAATATGTGAGAAAGGGGAAATAGGTTTAGCTGATGATCAGCAGGTGAGAGAGAGAGAGGAGTTGAAGTTTATGGGAAAGTGAAACTTGTGCCAGGCTCTGTTTATAAATTAATTCAGTTCTCACAACAACGCTGAGATGTACATATTATCACCATTTATAGATGAGGCAACAATCTCAGAGTAATTCAATAACTGACTGTTTAACTCAGTAATATGTGTAATGTGACTCACCTCTGCTAGGTGCTGAGTTTACCAAGATGGGCTAAAAAGTAGGAATCATCCCACATTTATTTCTTATTTTCATTGCTTGGTTTCTAGACTTATATATTCTATTTATTAAAGCCACAGAACCACATTTTAGCCATTGATTTAGAATATTGTGTTAGTTCCCTATTGCTGCTGTAAGCAATTAACACAACACAAATGTGGCTTAAAACACACATTTATTATATTGCTGTTCTGGAGAAGAAAAGTTCGAAATGACTCTCACTGGGATAAAATCAAGGTGTCAGTCGGAATTTGTCCTTTTCAGGGCACTTTATTTGACTTTACAGCATCTACAGGCCACCTCTATGTCTTGGCTCATAACCCCTTCCTCCATCTTCAAAGGCAGCAGTGTAGCATCTTTCAATCTCTCCCTGACTCTCCTCCATGCTCTGTCATTCATTTCTTTATCTGCCTCTCCCTCCTTCACTCATAAGGACCCTGTTATTACATTGAGCTCACCTGGATAATCCAGAGTAATTTTCCCTTTCCAAAGTCTTTTTTGCCATATAGGGTAAATTATTCACAGGTTTCAGGAATTTGGATATAGACATCTTGGGTGTAGGAAAATCCTGATTCTGTCTACAAAAGATGTATCCTATGTCCTGGAGAATAGCCCACATCCTTGCAGGATGACATGCTAAGCTGTTTTCTTATCTCTGACTCCCAAGGGCCTTTCCATAGCTTTATCAGATTGGCAGCTTCTGGTGGGTGGGATGTAATAGAGAATGGATCCCATGGTTTCATGCTGATTGATGAAAGAGGCCAGCTCATGTCAATTGGTCAAGTTGGTTGTTTGACAGATGCCTTTTACATCATGGATGTTCCCATAGGTCTGTTTACGTGAGTTATTCCCATAACTTCTTGTCCCTGATTTTCAGATCATTTTACTTCCAGGGCCCTGATCAACTAGCCAAGCTATTCACAACTGTCCAAGAGTCTATACATTCTTTTACCTTGAGCCACTTCTTAGTCCTCACAAAGCAGATGGCCAGGTATACCATTCAAAGTTTCATCTGATGAGAGGATTTTCGCTCATTGCTGTCTTCTGGGCTGCAGAAGTCCATTTTGGTTTGTATTCATGCACTGAACCAATTCATTTGGAAACTGAGCTTAGTCTTTTTTTTTCTTAGTCAGCTGGTTATAAGGAACCCCACCATGGCCCCATAGGTGTAAGCTGAGAAGGAGGTAATGGTGCAACGGTGGTGACATGGGGGTCTGGGTCACATGCTTTGGCAGAGTACTTGTGCCCTATGACCCTGCTTGTGCCTTGCCCCAGATGTACTATTTCCATCTTATGATTAATTGTTATTGGGCTAGTCCAATCTTATCATTCAGGGTATGTATACCAGTGGCAACTCCTGATGGGGAGTTTCTGCTTCCTGGTCACATGATTCCTCTGCTCAGACACTCAGTCTCCAAGGCCTAGCAGCATGCTAGGAATTGTTTTCTGAATAGTACATGACATGGTTTGGCTGTATCCCCATCCAAATCTCACCTTGAATTGTAATTATCCCCATGTGTCAAAGGTGGGGCCAGGTAGAGATAACTGAATCAGGGGAGCAATTTCCCCCATACTGTTCTCATGATAGTGAATAAGTCTCATGAGATCTGATAGTTTTATAAATGGGAGTTCCCTGCACAAGCTATCTCTAGCCTGCTGCCATGTAAGACATGTCTTTCTTCCCCTTTTCTTTCTGCCATGATTGTGAGGCCTCCCCAGCTATTTGGAACTGTGAGTCAATTAAACCTCTTTCCTTTATGAATTACCCGGTCCCAGGTATGTCTTCATTAGCAGCATGAGAAAAAACTAGTACAGTATATAATTATCCAGTGCAGATGGCATGGCTTTGCTTAAGAATCCTAAGCGGTCTACACTGGAGATCTCTTATTGGGCCTTGCCCAATAGCTCCATGTGAAGAGTTTAAGCCAACTAAAAAGTTAGAGTAAATAGTTCCCACAAGACTGTTCTCACTTTTGACACCGAGTGTTTGAAGGGTTTCCAAAACTACTCTCAGTTTTGATAATTCAGTAGAGGAACTCACAGGACATACTGAAAGTGATTACACTCATAGTTATGGTTCATTAGAGTGAAAGAATGCAGATTAAAATCAGCCAAGGAAAAAGGTACATAGGGCAGAATCTGGGGAAGTACCAAATGTGGAGCTTCTGTTATCCTCACCCTGTGGAGTCTGGACACATTGCTTTCCTGGCATTGGTGTGTGACAATGCTTACAGACCATTGCCTATCAAGGAAGCCCACCCAACCTCGATGTTCAGAGTTTTTATTGGGCTCCATTATTTTTGGCATGTTTGATTGATCTTAGTCTCCAGATCAGATTGATCTGATACCATTTGACTCAAAGTTTCCACTCTAATTCACAATGTTGTTCTTCCTGGCATAACCAGCTTCAACCCTAAAGTGTCATTAGCCCTATCTGAAATCACATTGTTACTGTCTGGCAAGCCCAAAGTCTCCATACAAACAGATATGATCTCTCAGGAGTCAAGGACAAAGGCCAGAGCTTGTTTTGGGCAAGGTTAAATTATTTGCTGCATACTACACATGTTTGGTTTCTTCCCTTTCACCAATATCTCTATTACCACAGGAACTGGGAGATTGTAAGGCTCAAGCAGCAGGACTGCTTCCACTGCAACCTGGACCTGCTCTGGCAGCTTGCGGTGTCACCTAGTGAATGGACTGGAACAGAATATCCAAGTAGAATATGCTGACCCTGGAACTCAAAGGCATATATGAGATGTTTTGTTCCCTTCCTTGTGTAGGAGGCATGCAATACCTTAATTTTCCCTTTATTCTGGAGTGCGATGTTCTGGTATGTCCCAGGCTACTGGACCCCTTAAATCTTCACTAGGGCAGGAGACCCTTGAATCCTCATGGAGTTACTAATACCTCTAGTCAACTTGCCACATACCACTCATAGCTGATTAACATAATGTCTCTGATATAACCAACCAATGATGTTCTGAAGAATGTTTAGATGGTCTAGGTCCCTTCATGTGATATGATGACAAAGGGTTGGGGAATTTACGTAACTCTGAGATAACATCATAAGTATATACTGGTTTTTTTGTCCTATGTGAATTCAAATGCATCAATCCAGATGTCCCCATCCTAGGTTTTAGGTTCCACTCCTTCCCAATTAAAGGTCTCTGACCTTGATATAGCAGACTTGCTGAGGTTGACAATTTAACCTTCATTGGAGAATCTTATACTTAAGTCCTGATCTGATTCTCAGCTTTTTTTTCTGCCCTCTGGCTTTATGTGCTGCCAAGTAGGCCTCTGGCTTTCATGATTCACCCTAAATTGGAGATAAACCATCCTTGGACCTTCATTGTCTTTCTCTAATGCATTGATGTCACCCAATAGGTGCCACCCATTCCATAGTCCTTCTAATGGTCATTTTCCCCACACCTCTTAAGCTCTTTAGATACTGCATCTGCTAGTGACTCTTCTTTCACCACTATCCCATCATGTTTTACCAACAATTAAAAGTTTAAAAATTGCACCACTGAAGCCTGCTAAGGAATATCTGTACTTCACCTACCAGAAGTGTTGGTATCTTTCTTGGCAGGCTGACACTCAGGTGGTCCATCTCCAAAATGCCATTTTGGAATTGGCTTACTGGGCCAGTTAGGAAATACCAACTCTCTGAGGTCTAATTCCCTGAGAAACAGACTGTGAGGCAGAAAATTTCTTGCTAGCATTCTATTGATAACCATTCTCGGGAATACCACCTGTAAAGGGTGAGGGAAACAGGATTGGATGCAGGGAGATGAACTGACATGAGGCTGCATTATAACAGAAGACTTGGCCAATCCTTTATGGAGCTCGGGTATTGGATGGCGCTTCTGAGTTGTTCTTATTTGAGGCAAGAGATTTGAGTCTTTATGGCTCACGCCAGCCTGTTATTAGATCCAGGCTGCCCTGGGGTTGGGACATACCCTTGTGTACCTCTCTTTGGCTGAGGGCAATAAAGGGTTTCAGCTATAAGTTTTCAGCAGTCTACATCTTGGCCTCTGGGACAATAAGCACCCTAGTCCTGAATGAGAAGTCTTTGAGGTGAACCACAGCACCCTCTATACTCAGCTATGTGATCAGTAACACTCTAGATGTGAAGTTTCTATCTGCCTGGGTCTTGGAGTGACCATGTGTATCTGACCTATGTTAGACAGGTTTCTCTGTAAGAGAGAAATCTTTGTTAAGCCCTTTAGATTTTGGCATTCATTTATGGTCTTAGTATATTCTGGCGTTTTCTAGGCAATATATCCTATATTGTAACTATTACTATTAATATTTTGATTATTTATAACCAATATGTTCTATATGATAGTTATTATGATTTTCAAATGGCACACAGAGAAGTTAAGTGACTTGATTAGCATTACAAAACAATTGACAAAACCAGGATCCAAGCTCAGGTCTGCATGACTGGAGAGCTCCACATTCTTTTTTGCAATATCACATACTCTAATGTATTGGAGTACTTCATTAAAATGTACTCTGTGAAAACTGAAGGTGTCCTTGAGATGGGTTATGTACTTTATCTTATCAGCCAATAATACCCATAAATGTGTTTATCCATACTTCTCTGAAAACAATTGAGAACAGATATTGATACAGCATAAGGAATAAGACCTTCCAGTGCTTACTAATCAAGGGAAATGGAAAACAATCACGTGGGGCATACAGGACAACAAGAGGAGAGGGAGGAGCAGCCAAAGCCCCACACAGCAGATGAGAGCCATCTACTCTTTCCTTGGTTCTCAATTTGTGATAAAGTGGAGGGATATTTTTGTGATCTCAGGGTAGGCAAGGAATTCTTAAAAAAATAAACAAACCCTAATCACAAACCCTTAGATTGATGGATTTGATGTTATAAAAATTGGCTGGGCGTGGTGGCTCATGCTTGTAATCCCAGCACTTTGGGAGTCCAAGGCAGGTGGATCACAAGATCAAGAGATCGAGACCATCCTGGCCAACATGGTGAAACCCGGTCTCTACTAAAAATTCAAAAATTAGTTGGGCGTGGTGGCATGCACCTGTAGTCCCAGCTACTCGGGAGACTGAGGCAGGAGAATTGCTTGAACCCGGGAGATGGAGGTTGCAGTGAGCCGAGATCATGCCACTGTAATCCAGCCTGGCGCCTGGTAACAGAGCAACTCTGTCTCAAAAAAAAAAAAAAAAAAAAAACACCAAAAAACAAAAAACAAAAAAAACAAAGATTTCTTTTCAACACAGGATATATAGACAACATTAACAGTGGAAAGAGAAATCTGTATGTTCATAATCAGCAAAAGGTTATTACCTGGAATTTAAAAAGAACATTGTAAATCAACAATCAAAAATAGAAAAAATGGGAAATAGAGATAAATAGGAAAATGAGTAAATCTGGTTGTTTAATAAATAAAATATTCCATCTTATTAGTAATCAGAAAAATATAAATTAAAGCAACAATGGGATATCACTTTACATGCAACAGATGGACAAAAATTAGAAAGTCAAATCATATCAACTGTTGGCAAAGATGTGGGGATGCAGGCATTCTTCATGCACTGCAGAGTGAAGTATAATCAGAACAGCTGTTCTGCAGGGAACATGGCTATGTGTAATACACTTAAGCAGGTGCACAGGTCATAACCTAGAAATCCTGCTCCTGACAATAGACCTCTGAGAAGCTGGCTTAGACCCATATGCAGGTAATTATGAAGATACTCATTGCAATGGTGTTTGTGGGAAACTAGGAACACAGGGTCAACCTTGTGATGTGATGTGTTTGTTATCAATCAATAAGTAAAACCAAGGCAAACACAACTGAAAACAATGTTCCTGCATCTCTGTGTGTGTCTCTCTACACATGAGTGTGTGCACTCACAGGTACACAGCCATGGAAGGTGAAATGAAAGAATATACGTTGAATTATTTAGAATAGAGGTGAAGGAAGATGTGGGTGATTAACTAAACTTTACTCATTTGAAGTCTTTAAAAAGAGGGGAAAAAAAGAAAAGCTAATAAAAGATTAGCTATAAAACTGGTTTAGAACAGTGGCCTTTGTTATTAATCCATTAACTAATAATTCTTATGATTTAGAGTTACATAGAGAATTTCTTCTCATTCCCACTTTTATTAGTCAGGATTCTTTTGAGAGACAGAACCAATAGGATATATGTATATATGAAAGGAAGTTTACTAAGGAGAGCTGACTCACACGATCACAAGCTAAAGTTGCATGATAGGCCATCTACAAGTTGAGGAGAAAGGAAGCCAGTGGTGGATTAGTCCGAGTCCCTGAACCTCAAAAGTAGGGAAGACAACAGTGCAGCTTTCAGTCTGTGACCAAAGCCCCAAGAACCCTTGGCAAACCACGAGTGTAAATCCAAGGGTCCAAAAGCTGAAGAGCTTGGCATCTGATGTTTGAGGGCAGAAAGCATTCAGCACAGGAGAAAGATGAAGGCCAGAAGCCTCAGCAAGTCTGCTCTTCTGTCTTCTCCTGCCTGCTTTATTGTAGTCATGCTGGCAGCTGATTAGATGGTGGGTGGGTCTGCCTCTCCCAGTCCACTGACTCAAATGTTAATCTCCTTTGGCAACACCCTCGCAGACACACCTAGGAATAATACTTTGCATCCTTCAATCCAATCAAGTTGACATTCAGTATTAACCATCACATCACTCATAATTCCATCCAGCCTTTGGGGTCTCTCTTTTACCAAGACTTTAATTAGCACTTTCTTAAGGGTTTTGCTCATATGGTGACACTCATGGCAGACCTATGAGGCATAGAGTTCATTTTATAGTTGAAGGGAAGAGGCTCAGAGAGGTTGAGTAATGGCAGTGTGTCAGAGGATTTGGAATTAAGGTGGATCTAACTTGAACAATTGCCTTCTTCCCTTATCTCCTGGTTTACCTCAAGTCTCTGCAGAATATTGTATACAAGCAGTGGTAATTCTTAGAGCTTTAGAGTGCTTATGTTGCCGATAGAAAAAAAAGCTGATTTTTTTTTTTTTAATAAATTTCAACCTTCCACTGAGTTTGTAGTCTTTTTGAGGCTCAAATATCCAATGAACCACACCTGGCAAAGTTCAGACTCGATGTGAGGAAAGTGATTTTCTCTTTGAAAAGTGCTACGGTTGGCCTCTCAGCTTCTTTAGCTGATTTCTCTTCTCAGGAGCTCTCTATTAAGAATTAACTTGCTGGCATAGAGAAACATGATCTTTATGATCTCCCCAGCGTCTGGTGGTGTTGTCTCTGTCTCCTTTTTAAGTCCTTTGTACTTTCCTCAAAACACAGATAGAATCAAACTTGGCTAGTGATTATCAGATACTGTTACAGGGACAACAGTGTTCTGTCTAGTGCTTTAAAGTTTGCAAAATACTCCACTCACATATGTCACGGCATCCTTGAAACACTCCCCAGAGGTTTCAGCTTCTCCATTAGGCACAAGAAGAAATGAGAATTCTAAGACATCATTTGGTTCACCTGAGGAGTGCAGCATGAAAATTGAATCTCACTCTAAACCCGATGCTCTTTTCTTTAACCATGTTTCCTCTCATAAAATCCCTAAAATAGTCTTTGTCACTTCCAAAGCCCGTTCCCATACTCACTCATTATTCCTGTCTTAGGGCAACATATCAATGCTTGTACAGTTCACCCTTGAACAACACAGGTTTGAACTGCTTGGATCCAATTATATGCAGATGTTTTTCAACCAAACGCAGTGTTTTCAGGACGCAAACCCTGCATATATGGAAAGCCAAACTTTTGTATATGCAGGTTGACCGTGGAACTTGAGTTTACACAGATTCTGTTATGGGAGTTGGGAGTTGGTGTTCTGGAACCGATCCCCTGCATATGTTGAGGATGACTGCGCAGATTGGATGACATGCGCAGCATTAGACCATTAGATGGGGTGGGATGGTGGGATCTGAAGCTGGGGGATGTGTCTTCATGCCCCCATCACTACAGAAAATTTTACTCCTCCAGTTTCGCGCTTGGTCTCTCTAATGGGAATCAGAGATTGTGCCAATAAAATAATGCTTCAAGGTGGTAAAGGGCATTACTCCTTCTGTGAGATGCTGAGGGTGAAACAGACTTTTCAAGAGAGAAAATAACCTGTTGTAAGGCTTAGCCTGTTTCTCAGTGACCCTTAACCTGGGCAAGAAGACTAGGAGTAAGTCTTAAGCTGGGAGTAAGTCATGGGCTCTGAGATGGAGGAGCCTTAATGAAGGTTCTCACAGAGCTTGATAAGACAATTGAGATGTGAAGGATGGTCCAAGGGATCTGAATGAGTCAGGAAAGGATTAGTCAGTGGTGTTCCTATCAGCTACCATTGATTCTCCACCTCCCTCTGGGCCTGCATTCCCTTCCACATTTTCGTGAACCATCAGCACTTCCAAGGAGGGTGCTGGAGGAAATGACTACTAGGAAAGTTGATTCACTGCTTGAGTGAGTGTAGATTTGGGGGTGTCTAGGAGTTCTTCCTCAGGCTTCTCAAGTCGATATCCCCATGTCTCCAGACTGTGTTTTGCAAATCAGCCTCTGATTTGTGAATTAAAGCTGAGTCCTCACAGAAAAGATCTGGCCTTAAAGTCAGGAATCAGAGGAGAGATGGAAAGTGAAGTAGAAGAAGCATTAGTCACCAATGATGCCCTGGGTCACAGGGCAACTTGGTAGATGGAGTTTTGATAACTCAGGGCCTCTGCTGTCAACCCTGGCGGCTAAACAACACTGAGCTCACATTCTGCTCACACTCTTATGGCTTTATCTCTGTAAGTTACAAGACAACTCTGCCATATCACTACAGTATAAACCAATTAGCAGATCAGTCTCACAGATGGAACCTCTGCAGTGTCCCTGGAAACTGTCCTCTCCTCCCTGTTTCAACAGCTGCCACACTAATTCAGATCCTTCTAAACAGGCTACACGCACCAGCTCTTACATGTTCCCCTACCCCCTGCCTCTATCCCTTGCATCGACCCAGCCCAAGGCACTCAGATGCTCTTTCCATGGCATGGCTTTCTATGTGCCACTTATGGGCAATGACTCTTTCAGGAATCTAAATAGCTGCATCCCTGCCTCCTCTGGGCTTTCAGAATATTTTGTTTTTACTGTGTTACATAAAGACTTTCATCTTGCATCCTTTTCAAGCTGTGTTATAAAAATGAGTGAGCATGTGGGTCTCTCCCCTTAGATAAGGCAAGTCCAGTTTTCTTCATCTTATATGCTCCATAACCCTAGCTGGGTGCATGGCCCCTAGGAGGGACCCAACATGTGGCTGCTGAATCCAAATATTTTGTGTGAATGGAAGATATATATATGTATATATATATATATATATATATATATATATATATACACACACACACACACACGCACACACACATGTTCTGTAACTTCTCCTAGAGTAGGGTGTGGCAGACTACGGCCAATCAGCAACCAACTACACCCAAAAACAACTGCCTGTTTTTGTAAATAAAGTTTTATTGTAACACAGCCATGTTCATTCATTTACATATTGCCCATGGCTTATTTTGTATTACATCAGTGGTCCTCAACCTTTTTGGCACTAGGGATGGGTTTTGTGGAAGACAATTTTTCTGTGGACAGGGGGTGGGGAGATGGTTTGGGACTGAAACTGTTCTACCTCAGATCATCAGGTATTAGATGAGCAGGCAACCTATATCCTTCACATGTGCAGTTCACACTAGGGTTTGTGCTTCTATGAGAAGCTAATGCTGCCACTGATCTGACAAGAGCCAGAGGTCAGGCAATAACGCTCACTCACCCACCACTCACCTCCTGCTGTGCTGCCTGGTTCCTAACAGGTCATGGGCCAATAGCACTCTATGGCCCAGGGGTTGAGGACCCCTGTTCTACATAATATAATTGAGTAGTTGCAAAAGAGATTGGCCTGCAAAGTTGAAAATTTTTACTATCTGGAACTTTACAGAATCTAAAGAATAAGCACTCTGAGGACAGGGGATGTGTTTTGTTTATTTTTCTAGTCTACTCAGCAGGAAGCACAGTATACACCTATTGAATACATTAATTGGTGAATTAATATTTGATGAAGAACTATAATTCAAAAATTTGGTCTTGTTGTAGATAAACTATGCTGGTTAACTACCTGATAAGTATCTATTCTTTTCAGTCATTTATTCAATGATTATTTATTGAGCATCTACTATGTGTCAGTTATTATCCTTGGTGTTGTGACACATGGTGAGCAAAACTGACACAGTCCCTACTCTTAAGGAGTTTTGAGTCTTTGGAGGGGGACACACATCATTCAAGTGTCAAGTATATAGTATTCATTGTAGTAAAGGGAGAGAGGTATATGGGCTGCTGAGAGCCTGTTCCATTGGGATTAGCTCTAGCAGAGAGGTCAGAGAAGATTTCTCTGAGAAAGTGGCTTTGGAGTAATGTGCATGGATTAGTTTGGCCAAGAGTTAAGGGAAGAATGCTCCATGATGAAGGAATGGCATGTAGAATTCCCTGTGACAGAAGAGAGCCTGAAGACTATGAGGAATGGCAGAGCAGGGTAGTGAAAGCCCAGAAAAGGGGCATGAGATAGGGCTGAAGGAGAAGACAGTGGTCTGGTTGAGAGCTTTCAAGGAATTCTCTCTTCATTGTTGGAACAAAGGAGGGTGAACAGGGAAGTGCTGCTAGTGGAAGGGGGGTGGGAAGAGGTGGATTTTAAGACAATTGAAGTTTACAAAGATTATACATTTTTTGGAGTCAGAGTTTTTGGGGACAGCTGCTTTCAATGGTTGATTGCATATTTCTTAATCAAACCCAGGAAAAGAACAGTTACGTTCATCTTAAATATTGTGACAGTAATACCTTGCACTTGTTTAGCTTTAAAAAAAAAAACCCTCTGTTTTCACACTGAATGCTATCTTTTAATAAGTATTGCACATATGATAGCACAAGCTAGAACATTTTAGCACAATCTACTGTGTCACCCTCCTGGTGAACTGCACACAAGAACACATTAATGGAAGCCTTTGGGCACTGGTTTTAGTTCCAGGGCTGATGTTTCTGGATCTTTTCAGACTGAAATCTCCCAGCCCAGCCTAGCTGCTTAAAGAAAGGATAGGCTTAAAGACCTTGGCACCAAACCCTCCAGAGCTTGGAGCAGTCCCAGTAATGGCACCTTGCTGCTGCATTTCGTTCTCAGAGTTAGAAAACTAGTGCTTTTCCCTAGCTCTAGTAATTTCCTTTTTGCTAATTGTTCTGTATCTAGGCACTCTTTTCCCTCCCTTGCCTTTCTTTTTTCTTTTATGCCTTTTACCTTTACTTAGTTATTAAAATTTCTTTCTGTTGTCTTGCCATTCTTTTTTCTAAAAAATTCCCATGACTTCTTAGCTGCAGGAGATGCCTGCCTTGCTTTTCTGGGAATGTTGGAAGATGGCTCATGAGGCATAAGGTTGGGGCACAGCTGCTAGAAGCACGGGATAAGCCAGGACAGAAAATGAGGACAGAGACCCCAGTCTTTATTTGTTTGTTTGTTTTCCCTTTAACTGAACCAGGGTGGCTAGATACGTGGGCATGTCGTATAAAACCATGAGAAATCACATTGGTAAACTGGGTCTCCTGACAGTCAGCAGTAGGAGATCTGAGCATGCTGCTGGAATCAGGAAACCACTTGGCCAATGTGCGCCTTTTTGAGGCAGCTGGATAATTATGAGGAATGTCATGGTTTTCTCTTTGGTGTCATCCTATTTCACATCATTTATTTTTTATTTGATTAAGACATTTGAATGAAACTGCAACCATTATTCAGAAAAAGAGGGGTGTCATTCATTTCTGAATCCAATGTCCTTGCAATACTCACTTCAGCTCAGACTTGAGCTGGTCTTAGAATCTGTTTTAGCATTTTAATTGCAGTTAAATATGAAGCTTGAAAATGATGTCAATAAAATGCTGTAAAAACATATTTTCTGTTTGAAAGATTACCTTTGGGATTAAACTGTCTCTTTGGAGGTTTTCTTCCCCGTTTTTTTTTTTCATTATTTGTAAATGTATATGATGCTGAAATTTGATCACCAGATCTATACTTCTATTTACCTTTCTTCTTAGGCATATTTGTCTCTCTTTACATTTTGTCTTTGAAATTTATTTACTCATTTATCATTCTTTGGTTCACTAGCTTCTTTTTCACTCTAGCCATGATTTCATTAATCTCTTGGTTCTGAATGAAATAGTTGGCTGTAGAGGGAGAAAGGAGAGAAAAACAGATTCAATTTGGGAGCTACCCTGATGATCAAAGAAGAGATGAGATCTGTGAACCATGAAAGATAAGAACTCAAAGAAGTCTGATATTCTTGACTTTGCTCTATGCTAAGTGTCTAGAACGTCGTAGTTAGTAAAATGACAGTAGACATTGTCCTGTTCTGATCAAAACAAAACAAAAAATAGGTTGAAGGAAAATACTACTCTGTAAATTAGATTACAAGGTTTTGATTAAGACTAAAACTATTTAAGAGACTCAGATTTCTCCATCTTTCTCTAAGCAGAGCTAATCTTGAATTGATTACATTTCCAATGTTTCTCAGTGTTGGTGAAATAAAAACAAAGCTGCAGTTTATTTTCATTTAAGATCCCATCTAATACAAGACAATTTTTAGTTACATAAAAATATAATTCTACCTGTTTGGTTCTGGAATGCCCTGTGGACAGAATACATTATTCCGTTTTTTATTTCAGGAGTGTTAATGCCAATTAGCTATGTACTATTAAGTAAACCACAGATGAAATGCTGCAACCCTACCCCAGCCAGTGGAATAGAAAGTGAGACAAATAGCTTTTTCCACCTTCAAGTTGGTTGGGATCAGCTGTTTGAATTATCTCACAGAGGAGTTAGAGTAACCGACTGATTCACACGGTTAAAAAAAAAAAAATAGTAGCGAACCCTTGGAGGATGCCATATGCTCTGTGCATTGTGGCAAGCTGCTGACAGCATACAATTACAGACCTGAGATACGGCACCACCCCAAAATCCAGTGGACAGGAATCTCTAGGCTTTTTAATCACTAATGGGGGCACACTCCTTCATTTCTGATACTTACCAGAAAGTGAATTAGTTAGAATGCAAATTCTTTCTGCCTGAAGACGCCTGTATGTGGACTGAATTAATAAAAAATGATTTAAAAAATACTGTATTGAAGTCACAGTCAGAATCCTTCTTTCCTCTCTGCCATTATGGCCTGGAGATTCTAACATTCTAGGCCCTTTCAACCTAACCCATTTGACTGCAGCCCTAGTCTGAAATGAAGTTGTTGTTCCAGAAACTTCTTTATAAATATTCATCATAAAAGGCAAGGGTGACAGTGTTATAACAGGACACTTCTGCATACAAAGCAAGTGTATGGGGCCTGTATTGTTAAAGGTGCTTTCACTTTCTTTTCTGGGTGCTGGAAATTCTTGCGCCTGTAATAACTGGCTAGTAACATTGCTCCTGCAATGTGGAACAATTGGCCTATTGTACATGCAATGATGGATGTGTACCATGTTCCAGCAGAAGGAGCATCTCCTTTAACAGGCGTGGTTTGCTGCATATTTATTATGTGTTATTATAGTCTTCATTGTAAGATGACCCAGAGTGAAGACTGCAGTGTGATTTCCATTGTAATTTCTTATTTCCATTGACTCTCAGCTTTGGGAAATGAGGTGAATTCGTTCATGAGGGCATTAAAGAACGCTATTGCTGTACCATGGCTATTCACCTGTCTCTATCTGACCCACAGAACATAACTAGAAAGGTGCTAATATATATTTCTGAAAAATTGGGAGACAAATTCATGAGTCAATGATATTTTGTCATGGCTTTTGCATTCTATTCACTCTTCTTTTTTTTTTTTTTTTTCTTGAGATGGAGTCTCACTCTGTTGCCCAGGCTGGAGTGCAGTGGCACGATCTCAGCTCACTGCAACCTCTGCCTCCCAGGTTTCAAGCAATTCTTCTGCCTTGGCCTCCCAAGTAGCTGGGACTACAGGCATGTGCCACCATGCTCAGCTACTTTTTGTATTTTTAGTAGAGACGGGGTTTCACTATATTGGCCAGGCTGGTCTTGAACTCCTGACCTTCTGATCTGCCTGCCTTGGCCTCCCAAAGTGGTGGGATTAGGGCATGAGCCACTGTGCCCAGCTTCTCGTTTTCTTTTTTTCTTTTTTTTTTTTTTTTTCCTGCCGATAGTTCTCTCTGTTAGCAAGACATATGTGGCACAGCACAGCATCTCATTGAATGCTCACTCAGAATCTGGTCTGCCTGCTAGTGACTGGACAAAACGATGGGCCAAAGAAAGGAGAACGTAGAAAGGCCAGGCTGAAGTGGGTGAGGGCTTTTCTGGCCGTTTGCAACAGAATTCTTATTTGATCATTGCTTCAGTCACTCTCTTTATCTCCTTAGGATTTTTGTCCTTTTCTGTTAATTCCATGTTTCAGAAAATTTAACTTGGTTATAAAGCTGTTGAACCTGATGTAAAGAATGCACAGCAAAAAGCAAGTCGCTGGATGGATGGATAGAAAGTGGTAACTTAATGAGGAAGACATTAAATTAACACTCAGATGGCCAGGCACGATGGCTCACACCTGCAATCTCAGCACTTTGGGAGGCTGAGGCAGGTGGATCACCTGAGTTTGAGACCAGGCTGGCAACATGGTAAAAACCCTGACTCTACAAAAATTAGCTGGGCTTGGTGGCACACACCTGTAATCCCAGCTACTTGCGAGGCTCAAGCAGGCAAACTGCTTGAATCTGGGAGGAAGAGGTTGCTGAGCCAAGATTGTGCCACTGCATTCCAGCCTGAGCAACAGAATGAGACTGCATCTCAAAACAAACACACACACACACACACACACACACACACACACACACACACACTGAGATAAGGACAGACAGATGGGATGACACAGGACACGATTAAAATATGAACAGAGTGACACCATTTTTAGTTTGAGTTCTAACTAATTGGAATGTGGCTTTTTGAGCTCTCAGATGAAGCTTTTGTCCCCTGTATCTAAAATGGTGCAGTGTTGCTGGGCTTCTGGAATTCAGGCTCTGGTAGACAGTAGTGGTTCTCAAAGTATGATCCCTAGACCGCTGACAGCAGCATCCCCTGAGATCCAGTTAGAACTACAAATTATTAGACCCCACTCCTGACTCAGAAACTCTGGGGGTGGAACCTGCAATCTGTGTTTTAACAAGTCTTCTAAGCAAATTTGATACAGAACAATTGCTTCCAAAAAGCTTGCAAGCCATTGGCCTAAGGCCTAGACACCATCATTTCAATCTTAAGATGTTAAGAGCTACTTAGAATGTAGTGCCCTTGACTTGAATTCTTATTTATGATTTTAATGTTTTGTTACCAGCAATTGGTCAAACCAAAGGTAGAGAACCTCAAATACCAGAGTTCTTTTGGTTGTACTATCAGGCAAATGAGTGACTGTCAGAACAGCCTAGATCAACAGCCAGATGGCGGTTACCTCATATGATTATTGTTTTGATGATTGCATTATCACTAGAAGAAGATGATAATTTTCCCCTCCAGTTTTCTAAGGGAATTATCACTTGGTTACTCATGTATTGTTAACTAGACAACAAGTAGACTCTTCCTTAGGATACCAGTTTCCTTTTGTCTTGCTTTGTCACCTAGGCTGGGGTGCAGTGGCACTATCATGGTTCACTGCAGCCTCAACCTCCCAGACTCAAGTGATCCTCCTACCTCAGCCTCCTGAGTAGCTGGGACTATGGGCATATGCCACCACACATGGCTAAATTTTAAAAAAATTTTGTAGAGAATGTCTCACTATATTGCCCAGGCCAGTCTCAAACTCCTGGCCTCAAGCAATGGCTTCCCAAAATGCTGGGATTACAGGCATAAGCCACCATGCATAGCCAATTTTCTTCTTTTTGTGCATATGCAATTGGAATACCAATAAACACTGACTTTCTGATTTTTTTATCCAGTGTGTGTGTGTGTAGAGAGCACGTGTGTAATGTCTCAAAGGATGCATGGCGTTATTGGTTATTTTGTAAAATTACCACACAGCACAAAATTTAGGTAAAGTTGTTTTTCCTTTAGTTCTTTTGCATTAATTAAGATTTGGTAATCTAGTGTACCTGTTATTAGAGACCTCTGCTGTCCAGAGGCAGTACTACAACCGTACAAATGGGAATTAGATATTTTCCTACCTTGCAAGAAACAAATGGATTTATTGAAGTTATATAGAAGGAAAAGTGGCATGGCTTACTGAAAAATCATTTGGCTCTATGCAAATAAAAATTCATTACAGTGATGTCTGATCTGTCTTGAGAAAAAGTACATTGTTTTCCTTCCATTGTCAACTTACCAGATGTCACTTTTGATGGCACTCCTCAATAGGAGAGAGGATTTTTTAGAATTAGAAAGTCAGCATGCTATTCTAACTACCAGGATAATTCTCAGTCTTTAGTATGTGACATCATTACCTATTACTAGCTCATCTCTGATCATCTGAAATTAATACCTATAACTATCAAAATAAAATAAAATAAAAATTATTTTATCTACCTTAAAGTATCTTATCATAAATGGTGATATGGGGGAACTAAGGTTCCTGATATCCAGTAGGTGATCAATATTTGTTCAATGAATATCTAAGTGTTACAAAGTTAAGATGCTATATTGCAGCATCTAAGGCAATCTTGTTTGCCTCTCTAAAATGCAGGATCCGACTGGCAATTAAAAGACTGTCATTCAAATAATGGTATTTCCTTTTTTCTTGATGTGTAAGCTTTGCCAGTGAGTTAAGAACTTTAGGGACAAGTATTAACTATTATGCGTTCCTTGGCTAATATTTTGTAAACTAAACCATGGGATGCTACTGCTATGCTAACAAATTTTTAAATGTTTGTTGAATACCTTTAAGGTACTTAACTGTATAGTATGGTAGGACAAGGATGAGCTTTGGAATCAGCAAATCTTAGCACTGATACATGGCTCTTTTACTTATTTTCAGTCACAGGCAGGAAACTTCACTACTCTGGTCCTCACCTTCCACATCTGTAAAATGGAATAAATAATGCCACTATTAAAGAAAATTTCCAAAACAGGAAATAAGGCCGAAAGAAGATAAAGTTGTCTTAATGCTATGCTAATAAAATTTTCAACAAAGCCCACTTAAAAGTCATCTGACTATTTAGGGAAATGTAAATTTGCGTAACTAATTAGGTTCCAGATATTTTACAATTCTATAAAACTGCTAAGTTGTGATAACACCTATTTCTGTCCAGTGGAGAAGATAGCCCCTGTTAAATAAAATTTATAGAAAACCATTCATTGGTTTGGACTGAGTTCTGTACTAGGTCCAGCAAATCAAACCAAAATGGTATCACTCATGCTGGAGTTCCCTGCTGACATGCCAAAACTAAGATCCTTATCTGACCTTCCCAGAAATCAGGAGAGAGAGAGAGAGAGAGAGAGAGAGAGAGAGAGAGAGAGAGACCCTGTGTGCGCAAGAGAAGTAATAGCCAAATCTCCAAACAAGCCAGTTTTAGGCAACATGATAAGAAAATCTCCTCTGCTTTAAACTTTACAGGAAAGATAACTTTGAAATGACCCATCTGATATTCTTCTCCCTATTGCTGCTTTCCTCAGCCCTTTTCTGTCTATAAAACCAGCCTTCTCTGCTGGGCTCACCAGAATACGTATTCTGTTTTACAGAATGAGATGTTTCCTGACCCTAGAATTGTAAATAAAGGCCAATTCAGATTTCCAAGGTAAATTTATTTTAATTTTTGTCTTTTGATTTCCCCCAAATTATGGGTTTATTGCCTTGTAGGACATTAACTAATTTTGCAACTGACTTAGCAATGATCATTCAGCATTCCTTTCCCCTCTCCCCTACCTGCTGCCCTATCATCTTGTTTTTCCTAATTCTTTTGAACTGAGTATGTCATCCTGCTAGTTTTCTTAATAGTTATATAAAATTCAATACATGCTCACTATATATTTGTATAAGAAGTATGTTTTGAACATTTTGAAAACTATGCTTTGACAAACTACCTCAAGGGTTTTTGTCAGAAGTGATCGAGAACACATCAGGGAAACCTCCTAGGTCAGTAGCTGGCACGGAGTATGGTTATTTCTTTTGCTCTTTCCTAAGTTAAAGATGTTTACAGATGGTTCTCACCTGTGAGGAAGTAAAGCTCTAGCTAGGAAAACAAAACGATCACTTGATGGGGTTCAGAACATACTACCCCAAAATACGGCACCTTGGCATTTGAGAAAATGGCAGAAGTGGGAAGGTCACTCTGCTGTTCCCCTGCTCTTTCCCCTCTGAAGAAGGTCATAAGACCCTCATTCAAGATGTACTCTTTCTATTAGAGAGGAAAAGAATATCCTTATCTTCAAAGACAGACACAGATATGCTTCAAAGAATCTGGATAAAAAGGCTGGGTGTGGTGGCTTACACCTGTAATCCCAACACTTTGGGAGGCTAGCAGATCACTTGAGGTCAGGAGTTTGAGATAACTCAACATGGTGAAACCATGTCTCTACAAAAAATACAAAAATTAGCTGGGTGTGAGGCAGGAGAATTGCTTGAAGCTGGGAGGTGGAGGCTGCGGTGAGCCGAGATTATGCCACTGCTCTCCAGCCTGGATGACAGAATGAGACTCTGTCTCAAAAAAAAAAAAAGGAAAAAAGAGAGAGAGTAAAAATAGAATCTTAATAAAAAGTCCTTGCTAAGTCCCCCCCAGTTTATTACCATGTCATACCTACTTTGTCCAATCATACTTCCCCATGACTGTTAACTCTTCATCAAACCTAGCGTAGAAATATACAGGTTTCCCTGTTTTGGGGGCAGGGTCTTTATTTCTGAAGACTCCTGTGTTATGTAAACTTACGTTAAATACATTTGTATGCTTTTCTCCGGTTAATCTGTCCTTTGTTATTGGTGTCTCAGCCATGAACATAAGGTTGGATGATGTTAAAATAAAAATGTTAGGAATTAGACTTAACAGTTTTAAGTGAGCAAAAACAATTTGAGAATTGGGCAGCCCCAGACCGGAATATGTTCAGAGTGACTCCAGAAAACAAAATGATCACCTGCTGATGGGGTTGTCAGAGCCTACTACCCCAAAATATGGCGCCTTGGCATTTGAGAAAATGGTAGAAGTAGGTGCCATTGGTCAGATCACATTAATGGACAGAAAAAGGAAAGTGATGTACATACAGAACACAGAAGTGGCTTGCAGAAACAGCTGGATGGCTTATAGCCAGGTGTTTGCCTTATTTGAACCTGGCTTGAATAGGTAGCTGCCTGAGGTTGACTTAAGTTTGGCTGCTGTGATTGGCCAGGACTCAGCGTTATAAGAATAGGTTACAGGCTGTTTATATGTCATTATAGGTTACAGTTCACTATGTAAGGAGAAACTGTCTACAGAGACCCCCCAAAGCATTAGTGGGAGGAGGTGGCTGGACTTTTGATTGGTGCCGTTATCTGCCAGGACTGGCATCTGCTGAGTAGAAAGTTGATTTTCATTTTGGGTCTCCTTAACCACTAGGGGTCTACAAACATCTCAGAGGTTGGTGAGCGATTTTCAGTATTTCCCAAGGTTTCCTTAACAGGGGTCAATCTCCCATTCATTTCGGCCAGCTGAACCCTTTTTTGCTCGGTAATCCAGACTCTATCCTAGAGTTCTTAATTCAGGTCTTCCTATAAAGACTCAGGGAATCTGAGTTTGGTTTTCCTTTGAAATGTAAATGTATCTTCTGGCAGTCCTTCCAGAGCTCAGAGACCTAAGATCAGCATCTCTGAGTGGCTTTTCTTTTCTTTTCTGCATTTTGAAGGGAAGGCTTCACCTGGGGCTGGTGCAAATGTCTTCTTAGGTGGAGGTAGAGTTTACTTTAGTGGATGCAGAGTTTTTCTTTCTCTCTTTCTTTCTTTCTTTTTTTTTTTTCCGCTTTCCCTGCCCTCCAATGTAAAAGATTAAAAAAACAAACATTAGAAGTAAGTGGAATAGACTGAGGAAAGTAAGGCAAAATGGCTTACCCTGGGGCCAGGAGAATTCTTGGAGGAAGAACGGCTTCTGGTAACATTTCAAATAGAAAGGATGCTGGCTATTAGCATTTCAACCTTTTTCTCCTTTCCCTCCTTCCTAACCCTTATCTCCATAAATGTCTATTTTTGCGACAGTTTAACTTCAGAGGTTCTGTTCCTGCTTTGTTTCTAGTTCTTGTCCAGCTGGAAGAGGAGGCCTTAGTCTTCATCCAGAGCCTATTAATGCAGAGCACTGTTCAGGAAAGTGGGCCCCCTGAGGTCCTCATAGCTGGGGTAAATGGGACAGATGGAAGGATCTCCTGTCCCTGTCAACTGAAGAATCACAAGTTTCACAAATTTGGACAGGAGAGCTTTATTTCTCATAAAGGGTTGTGGCTTGCAGGGTGGCTGTCCTGCAGGCTGGGAAGTGTGGCCTCAGGCAGAAACTAGAAGGAGGTATTTCAAGGGAGGGAACAGCGAGACAGGAATTTATGCTGAATGGATTGACAAAGGAGACACATCCAACAGGTTTTTTTTTTTTTTCTTTTTTCTGAGGCGGAGTTTCACTCTTGTTACCCAGGCTGGAGTACAATGGTGCAATCTCAGCTCACCGCAACCTCCACCTCCTGCGTTCAAGCAATTCTCCTGCCTCAGCCTCCCGAGTAGCTGGGACTACAGGCACGCGCCACCATGCCCAGCTAATTTTTGTATTTTTAAATTAGAGATAGGGTTTCACCATGTTGACCAGAATGGTCTCGATCTCTTGATCTTGTGATCCACCCACCTCGGCCTCCCAAAGTGCTGGGATTATAGGTGTGAGCTGCCCGCGCCCGGCCCCATCCAACAGGTTCTATGAGGAGCTATTAATATTCACAAAAGATGTATGCTTACATTCATGGTAAGCAAACATGTATTTTACATATGTCCCATGTTTACTTTGTGGTGTAGATGTAATATTTAAATACATTAGAATAGATACATTATAAAGTGAAGTAGAGGACATAGAGGCATCCTATGTCCTGTCTCTGTGCACGTCCAGAACGAGTCCATGATGATGGTCTCTTGTCAGAAAGCAATGCTGGTCAGTTGTTTTGAACCCACAAAAAGGGAGGGGAGACTGGCTGGGCTGGTTGCTATTTAACTCTTAGGAAAGAAAGTTCAGTATCAGTTAGCAATTAAGCGGGTGTAACAAGGTATATCTAACACCCCATCTCACCATGGCTGGGAATTCTGTAAGATTTCTCCAGAGTCCCCTTAGCCTTGAGAACTGATTAGTTGTTTGGGATGCCTAAGATTTTATTTTTATTTCTCACTCCCCATTTGATGGACCACTCTGACTTGATTATGATAAGAGAATCCTGATCCAATTTTATGTAAAGAGAAATGTTGTGAGCCTCCCAAGTTGGGATTCTGGATGCATTTTTCTGTGGCAACTTCAAACCTTCACAGATGCTGTCACTTCTCCCTGAAATGCCCTTTCCCACTTTAATTCTCTGGAATATTCCTAAGGCCCCTCTGCGAGCCTTCTCTGCTATATGTCAGGGTGTCCACTTACCCCTTCCCAGTAGAACCATCCCTACTGACTTTACAACATCTTCACACCTTGAGAACATTTCTACCCAAGGCTTTATCTCTCTTATTGCAAATCTTCATGTACTTCAAGATGTGTTCATTGAGTCCCTGTAGAGGTAGTGAGACTATTAGAGCATTCTGGCTTTGCAGTCAGACTCCCTGAGTTTGGGTCTCAGTTTTGCCTCTTTTTTTTTGAGACGGAGTTTCGCTCTTGTTACCCAGGCTGGAGTGCAATGGCGCGATCTCGGCTCACCGCAACCTCCGCCTCCTGGGTTCAGGCAATTCTCCTGCCTCAGCCTCCTGAGTAGCTGGGATTATAGGCACGCGCCACCATGCCCAGCTAATTTTTTGTGTTTTTAGTAGAGACGGGGTTTCACCATGTTGACCAGGTTGGTCTCGATCTCTCGACCTTGTGATCCACCCGCCTCGCCCTCCCAAAGTGCTGGGATTACAGGCTTGAGCCACCGCGCCCGGCCCCAGTTTTGCCTCTTATTACTTGTCTGATCTCAAGCAAGTTGCTTAATTTGTCTGTCTTATCCTCTGTAAAATGGATCTAACCCAGAGGGTTACTATGTGTTAAATGATTTAATATGCGTAAAGTATGTGCGAAGTTCTTAACCTGCAGTGATGTTTAATAAATGCTATTTATTACCCTGTGTCAAATATTTTGTTTGAAATTGTGGGCATTTTGAAAAACTATGTCTTACTCTTGTTCACACCACTGATTCCTAATACAGTTATCTATCTGTGTATCTATGTATCTATCTCTGGTGAATAAATGAATCAGTGACAAACATTTACATATCATATAATCCCCCAGTCTCCTACAAAAATCATTTTATGTTTTATATATTCATTCTATTATCACTGCTTTTCAGACAAATAGGATGACTGTTTGGAACTGTTTTTTGACAAAAGGGTTGTCTTACAGACCCCTTATTAAATCTCATAATTTGGCAGCTGCTTATCAATGCATCAACAATATCATAATGATCATTATCAATGCTATTGACTTACTATAGGAAAGAGGGTGGCTCATGGCTGCCACCCTTATAGCAAAAGACAGATTAACAAAATAAAAGCATAACAAATTTACTTAACCAAATTTTTACATGACATGGTAAACTCCAGAAACGAAGACCCGAAGACCCAGGGAAAACTGTGTGTTTTTATGAAAGTCATTTAGGGGAGTGACTGGAGGACAGAGGGACACAATCTACTGGTGATAAACTGGGGAGAACTCTGCAAGTTCTGTTTGCTCGGATACTCCTTGGCATCTTTGCACTTTCATTTCTGCCCTGCAGGTGTTTTGGCAGGACACCTGTCACATGAGAGTCTAAAGACCCACCTTCAGGGTATTGAGAATTTCTCTGTGGCAATGTCTCAAGAGAGAAAGTCAGAGAATGACCCTTCTCCTTTTGTGGTTTTCCTCAGTTTCCTTAGGCTTTAATAACAGAATGCCAAGGTGTCATATTTTGAAATAGTGTTCCCGGCACCCCTTTATTACTATATGCCAAGCACTATGCCAAGCCTTTTATGCAAATTATCTCATTTAATCCCCACAACAACCCCAGGAAGCACTTCTACTTTTCAGGCCCACCATACAGATAAAGAAGAGTAGAGTAACTTGTCCCCAGTCACACAGCCAGGGAAGGCCAAGTCACAGTTTAGATCCACATGCCTGACTTTCAAGACAGTATTCTTAATTGCTTTACTCAACTGTCTATAGGTAGATACTGTTACGTTGTTTGTTCAAATAAGTAAAGTCATTGGCATCAAGCCACCAGTGACTGCAGAAAGTTAGTGAGGGAAGAAAGAGCAGAAAGAGTGAGTTCCTTGAGTTGCCTTGAAGTTTTCATGGAGTAGAATATTCAAAGGTGTTTCACAGCCAGGGGGTAGGTGACACGGGATTTTCAGGGACATCTGGGCTCAAGTACTTTTTCTTCTATCTCTAAATATGCAGCTTCGAGCTAAGTTATTTAACCTCTGAAGCCTTGACTGTGATGGGATTCAGGACATGCAGCCTCAAAATATGGGACGTTGGCACTTGAGAAAACAGCAGAAGTGGGAAGGTCACTCCCTGATCTTCTCCTGCTCTTCCTGAAGCAGGTCATAAGACTCTTTTTCAAAAGGTGTCCTCCATATACCTGGAAAAACAGAAAACAGAATTCCCCCCAAAAAACCATCTTTATCTGTGAAAACACAAAGACGGAGAGAAGAATCTGAACAAACAGACCGTGTGGAGTTCCCCCAACTTATCACCATTCTCCTACCCCTTTTGTTCTATCATATTTCTCCACAACTATTCATTTTTTCACCAAACTTAGCATAAAAATACACAGGTTTTCCTGTTTCTTTTGAAGTCTTCATTTCTGAAGGCTCCCATGTCATGTCAGGCTCATTAAATAAATTTGTATGCTCTTCTCTTGTTAATCTCTTTCCTTTTTTTCTCTTTTTTTAAACTGTTTTGGTTTGTGGTTTTTGTCCACCAGGAACCTAGAGGTGGAAAGAAGATGCTTCATTTCCCTACAACTTTCTCATCTGTAAAATGGGAGTGACAAGAAGCTACCCCTCAGGGTTGTGTTGAGACACCACTGAAATGAAAGTATAGTAAAAGGCTATCTGCAAAGACTTATTTGCAGAGCTATTTTGTATTCTACTTTTACTTTCCATTTCTATTTCATTAAAAATTATCCATGGGAATCACTATAGGGGAGGACCTTTGAGCATGTTCATTGTTAGTTGGCTTTGGACACCTATAGCATCCAACCCAAGGAATTTCCCATATTTGAGGCATCATGGGCTCCAAATAACCTTTGATGTCATGGAAGCTGCCTCCAAAATGCCATTTGGTTTACATGTAATTTTAAAATTAGAGTGCTGTCACTGAGTTTATGGGAAAAGAACAACATTTAACTAAAAGCCAGAGATCTGGATTCTTATCCTAGCCCAGTCATTGTCTCATTGGCAGACAAATCATTTAGCTACTTTGGTTTTCCATTTTTTAATCCGAAAGCGGAGTCTTATTTCCCTTGGTGAAGCTTCACGTTTGCTGGGGAAAATAAAATGAGTAAGGGTTTTTGAAGCGGAAAAAAAAAACACTATGTAAATTAATGTAAGGTTGGAAATATTCCTTGCTGTTCAACCAAGATTAAAATCATGTATTCACTTATTCCTGTGACAAGTCTTTCAATATCTGCAATGTAAACATCATCCTAGACATTAGAAGGGCACAATACCAATTGCAATTTGCTGCATGGTAAAGAGCGGGGGGATAGGTACATAATAAGTATGAAATTAGGCAGACGGGTTCAATGTCTTCTGAAGGTGTGAGGCACAAGATATGGAGAAGTAGAAATCAAGGAAGGCCCAAATGGCCGTAGGGCTAAATCCGAAAAATGAGTAAGATTTCTATACTTGGAGGTAAGAGAAGCCGAGAAAGGACTTGAATTAAGGAAGAAATTGCATGGCCAGACCATGGATATAGCAGGAGTAATTTCCACACCCTGGAATCACTGGTGAAACAGGTAGCCATAGAAGAAGGGGAGGATGGTTAGGAAATTTATGATGTGAATAATTTCTTTTTCTAGTCCAGAGATTTTGAGAAGTGTTTCAAAATGTGCTTATCCCTTCTGCTCCTTGTCAGTGGACAGATACGTGCTACTGAAAGGCTAAATCAGCTACACCATTTTGACTTTGAGGTCCTATGTGCCATACCTAGGCCATGATGCCCTTAAAAGGAATCTTTGTGGGTGATTTTGTCTGCCAGAAATAGTGTTTGTTGTTATTGAATGTCAGCATTTATAAACAATATTAGTGCAAGTGGGCTCAAAAGAAATGATTATGAAAGATTTTCTGTTATGAGGGTAAAGAGAGAGGTGTACATCAAAAGGATAGATCCCTTAATATTCTGGGAAGGATTTATTAGCTCACTTCTTTTCCTATCTGTTGCCTTAATAAGAGGGCATTAACATGAGAACATAATGGGGACAAGCAGGAAGTAAAAATGTGTCCGTTTGGCTGGTTATAACAAGAGGGAGATAATAAGGCGTGCCAGGAAGCTCAGTGGGCCTCGTCATCTAGGCCAAGTGGCTGTAACTTGGATGCAGATGATTATTGCCACTCAGAAATGCAGGCTTGCTTACCAGATGTGGGAGTGCGCTTACAAAAAATGACTGCAAATCCTCATACTTCCCAATATCCACTCCCTTTTGCAAGGACACTTTGCAGCTCGTCTCATCAAGGGGTAAAATCTGCTTCTCCATCTTTTAAACCCAGAATGGCCTTGTGAATTACTTTGAAAAGATAATAAAGTGGAAGTGACAAGATCTCCTTCTGTGAAGTTCATGTATGCTTCCTTTTGCTCTCTTGGCACCCTGACCAACTGCCATCTGAACAAGCCCAGGTTAGCCCTACTGAAGGACGAAAGACCATATGCACCAGAGTTGAATTAGCTCAGTTTTAGTCTAGAGATGGGATGGTGCCCAGCCAAAATCATCAAAGCCACTACCCAACCTGTAGCTGACATAGAAAGAAGCCCAGCCAAGACTGGAAAAACCACCCAGCTAAGCCCAGCCCAAACTGCCAATCAGAGGAATTTTAAGCTAAATAAATTGTTCAAGCCAAATAAAACACGTCAGCAAATTGAACCCAACTTTCAGGCTACCCATTTGTATCAATGGTCTACCCTTGAATATTCTCTTCAAACTGTCTACAGATATGGTTAGAATCTAGGTAGACTAACAGTTTGCCATTCTTCCTTTCTCTTGGGAAATGATCACTTTCTAACTATTTCATAATCACCCCTCTTATTCTTCCACTTCCATTACACTGGGCTTTCCCTCTTTGTTTCCTAATCTGAGACCATCTCCAGTTATTGAATCCCTAATACCCACTCTAATGCAGGACTTGTCTTCAAATTCCAGCTCCCTGCAGTTCATCCCCCATCCACCACTGAGGCTAAGCATGTTGGAGCCATAGATATCATCTTGTAAATAACAGCTGGGATGAAAAGTACATGGATAAATAGGGTTATCATCATTGAAATGCTCCTCTCAACAAACCCAGGAATCTTTTTGCATGGTGACAGGGCACCAGTAAAATGTGCATCAGTTACAAAATCGTTCTTGATAACCACTTTAGATAAAATGGTTGTTGTCATTCACAGAATAGACAATTCAGACAATTCGTACTGTATCCTCCTGTGTCTTTTCTTCCCTACACTTTCTCTCCTGTTTTCTTGGCTATCAAGCCCTTACTTGGTGTGTATGAGTTGTACGTACTCGTATCTCTTTTCCTAGTTTAACATTACATAGTATTCACATGTTCTGCTAAAAAAATCCTTTATCCACATAGTCTTTGCTTTGGTTTTGTAAAATATATCTCAGCATCTGTGATAGAATAGTTTTTTTTGTTTGTTTTTTTTTTTTTTTTTGAGACGGAGTTTCGCTCTTGTTACCCAGGCTGGAGTGCAATGGCGCGATCTCGGCTCACCGCAACCTCCGCCTCCTGGGCTCAGGCAATTCTCCTGCCTCAGCCTCCTGAGTAGCTGGGATTACAGGCATGTGCCACCATGCCCAGCTAATTTTTTGTGTTTTTAGTAGAGACGGGGTTTCACCATGTTGACCAGGATGGTCTCGATCTCTCGACCTCGTGATCCACCCGCCTCGGCCTCCCAAAGTGCTGGGATTACAGGCTTGAGCCACTGCGCCCGGCCTAGAATAGTTTTTAAGTAAAGGTGATGTGTGTGTTTGTGTATGTGTGTGAATGTACAGAATAAAATAAAGTCTCAGTTTTAGATGTCCCCTTATTGGCTTGCTGGACAGTGTTTCTGTGAAAAATTACATTTTATATTGAATTTGAGAGTGAGTTCGCTTGTGTTCCAAAACTCACACCACTCTTCAAGTAGTTCCTCCTGTTGATTTGTAGGACAAACCATTAAATTTTTGAATTTCTTTTTAAAGGCACATTACCTTAATATGGTATTACAGTATTCTCTCTTCTTTGGTGGCTGACTAAAATAAAATTCAGATTGCAGCTGAAGAAATATTAGGGTTGTGTTAGCTGATTACTTACATATTGAGACATGGCTCAAATTAGAAATTCTATGACAGCAGTCTTGATTCTCATTAATGTGTCAGACCTGTTCCCAGGATGCATTTGCAGAGGTGTCATGATGGTGGAAGATGACCCACTCTGTTACTTATATTTTGATCTTTATTAACAAAAGTTTGGTTTCATATGTTCAAGCTAAAAGATTGGTTTATTTACTTTCCCAAACCCAAGTTTTTGTATTTGAGTTTTGCTCTTTTCTCTCTCTTGAGACAAAGTCTCGCTCTGTTGCCCCCGGCTGGAGTGCAGTGACGCCATCTCGGCTCACTGCAACCTCCACCTCCCAGGTTCAAGCAATTCTCCTGCCTCAGCCCCCTGAGTGGCTGGGATTATAGGCACCTGCCACCACACCTGGGTAATTTTGGTATGATTTTGTAGTTTTAGTAGAGACGAGGTTTCAGCATGTTGGCCAGACTAGTCTTTAACTCCTGACTTCAGGTGATCCACCCACCTCAGCTTCCCAAAGTGCTGGGATTACAGGTGTGAGGTACTGCGCTTGGCCTCTTTTCTCTTTTTTTTAAGGCTTTCCTTTCAGTTTTGTGAACCTAAAATAAAATAAAATAAAATAGGATTGCTGGCAGTGTGTGACGCTTTCCCCTAGTGCTTTCCAAAGACGATATCACTGTCATCATCTGTTTAACTCACTCATCCTCAGCTAAGAAGCTCTTCTTCTCTCCCAATAGAGGAAAAGTGCCATGTTCTTGGGCTAGGTCAGAAAGGAGAGGTATAAACATTTGATTCGAGAAAAGCTCAGATGAATGTTTGTAATGTGATTTTAAAGAGAGCAGCCCTCTCCTTTTAAGTTAGATCTTGGAGGAAAAAATATTTCCTGCACTGCATGCAGATGTAACTGAAAAGGGGCCACAGAAGCAGGTGAATATGCACAGCAGGAGGGCTGTGAAGTGATGGCCTGTGGTTGAGTTGGAGCTTATGTTGTTTAGGGTGAGGGGAGATGATGACAGGTTGACATGCATGTGAGCCGGAACATGGATTTTTAGATATCATTTTTCCAAGCCTTTCCATTAGTGGGATCAGCCCTGTTTCCAACAGTTCTGGGAAAATGGGAGAGTTATTTGGGCTGCATGCTTTATTGACTAGAGACCAAATGGGGCCACAGATGTCATAACTTCCCTATTATCACTTTGCTGAGTGCTTCCTGGTCTCCCTTCATTATCTTGCTCCACATTCGCACTTATAAGTAGCTTCTTTATAGGATCCAAATGCTGTTCACTCCCTTTGGCAGTGCTTCTGCTTGTGGGGACCCAGTGGGAGGACGCACAGGAGCACAGCTTCTCCGGGCTTCCAAAGTGGTTAACGTGGAACATTGTGCTCCCCTCTCTTCCCAGCTTGAGGAACATTTCCTTCCTCATAATAGTAAGGCAACTATCTCAGTCATTTGTTTTCCCTGGGCCAGAAGAGAAAGGCATAAACATTGAAAAGTGGAAGGCACAGAGAGGGCTGTGTGTGTCCTAACAGGAAAGGTTAGTACAGACCACATGCAGCCCTTGGGTGGGAGGGAAATTCAGCCCACGATGGCTTCCCAGGTGCATGGGGATGGCAGCACCATGTGGTCTGCAGAGCAGGTCAGGCAATCGGTGTTGTGTTTATAGTCTGAGTTTGAGTCATTACTGGCAGGCTTTTCTTCTCTGAGACTTATTAAACAGGGGCTTAGAAAATTATTCTTACATGAAGGAGGTTTTCCCTGGCACCAGAGGCAGAAAACTCAAAACATGGATTTCTGACAGAATCCTTGATGACCATGATACAGATTTTGTTATTCTCTTCATGCCATGTATGGCTGAGTTCTCTGGAAATTAATGAGGGTGATCCTAGCTTTTTTTTCCTCTGATCATTGCTGGTAATGTGGGTTGTGTGTATCTGTGAGCAGTCTTTCGCTCTAAATGGTATGATTTCTGCACTGTTAGCACAAAGGCCCATGAAATTCAGAACCTAGAACAGTGCCAGTCTGACAGTCAAGCCTCAAAAATAAATAGGTACTGAATGTGTAGAGGGGGAAGAGAAATATATTTTTCTCATCCATCACTAGGTTCATGCTAAGATGCCTATAAAAAAAACATTAACAAGAGAAAATCACGTATATTTACTTAGGTTTTACATGACACAGAAGACTTCAGAGTCACAACCCAAACACGTGTCTTTTTCTTGTTAATCTAAATTTGTAAAGGAAGGAACAAGGAGAAATCTTTACCTTCCTCTCTTTACCAAGCACTGCAGACAGAGATCCAGGAGATCTGACCTTGGTAAAAATTCTTACCTTGCATTGGCTTTTTGTCAGTTATTTTAGGATTTATCTGCATACTCCAAAGTGAGTAGAGTCTTAGCTGTCTTTTCGTGGTTGCCAGAAACTGCAGGGTGGGGAAGAAGATTTTCCTCAACGCTTTTGGGGTCCATGGCTGGGTCTGGAAATAAAACTGACAAAGACAGATGAACAGGAAAAAGATATACACATATTTAATAAGCTGAGTATGACTTGGGGGCCTTCATAAAGAAATGACTCAGAGAAAGAAGTAAACTTGTATATTTTTATGCTTAGGTTTGATGAAGAGGTAGACTGCCATGGAGAAATATCACTGGAGAAAAAAATAGGTATTATTTAATTGTAATAAAATGGGGAGAACTTAGCAAGGCCTGTTGGTCCTGCTGCTTCTCTCTGTTCCCTGTGTCTTCAGAGAGGATGACATTTCCTTCCTCTGGCTATAGGGAAGGCATTTCTCCCATGAGGTTTTGTGACCTGCTTCAGGGGAGAAGACCAGAGATTTTCCAACCTGCTTCGGAGGAGAAAGGTGAGAATAAGCTGGAGATTCCTTCCTGTTTCTGCAGTTTTTTCTCAAATTCCTTCAACTTAAAATACTCAGTATGCCAAGGTGACATGTTTTAGGGTGGTCTGCTTTGAGCCCTGTCAAACGGATGAGCGAATAAACCTGACTCCACCATGCACCAGCTAGATACGTCCCAAATTCCTCGTCCGTCTGAGCGTGGATCAGCATAGCAACTTCATGTGGCTGCCGTGAGCATTACATGAGATCCCATGTATAGAAGCCCTTAAGGGGCCCTAGCTTGTAGTAGTTAGTCATATAAAGTTCTATGTGTGAATGTGTGCTTTCCTTTTGTTTTCTTTTCCTCCCTCCTGGGTTTGTTATAAGCTGCTAAGGGAATAACAGGTGCAAATGTTCCGAAAGGTCTATGCAAATACACCGTGGCTTCATCATCATGCAAATGTTCTGAAAGGTGTATGCAAGTACACCATGGCTTCATCATCATCATCTGGTGGGCCCAGGTGGAGAAAGGTAGAACCAGAGCAGCTACTAATATAACGCATGTGAAAGGCTTCCCATCCTCTGACAGGCAAACGAGTGAGAGAAACACAGTAAAGTCTGCTTCATGGCACTTTTGTCAAGGCAGTGCGACAAAGAGAAGGGGAGCTCAGCATGTTCAGGGGTTAGCTGGGGAGCCTTACATTCTGTGCCGCCTGCGTTGCTTATGATGTTTCCTTTAAAAAAAAGTATTGAGTGGCCACAATGAGCACTCAGGGCTGAAGAGGTGTGACCTGCATCTTAGGTAGAAATTGATAGTCTGTGGGTGATAAACCAGCAAGCAAATAGAGAGCAAGCAAGTTTGAACAGAGTTACATTTTTTAAAAGCTCTTGAGAAGAAGACTATATTCATTTTCATCCACTTTCTATTGGCATGATCATAGAATATTTAGCGTAGATAAATATTTGTATGCATGCGTTTGTGTGTGTTTATGGGGAGTAAACAGCAAAATAAGGAGAAAATTTCATTCATTCCACGGGGGAAAGAAGGAGAAAACCTGACCACAGACTGTGGACAGGTAAGAAAGAGCAGAGGGAGGCTGAGCGTGTGCACGGAGACTGAGAAAAAAAAAAAAGCTCTGGCTTTTAGGAAAGAAGTCAAGATGAAGACTTACCGAAAGAGAAAGTGGTGGTGGACACATGAACAGCAGGAGAGGAGAGAGAAAGGCACGGTGGTTGCACACAGCAGGGGGCATGTCATAGCCTCCTGGGGGAGAGCAGGAGTCTGTAACCAAGAACCGAGAACTGTCCTCTGCACGGGGAGGGAGGTATGAGTGGGAGACAGACAGCAGATGCACACAGCAGGGAGCAGAGAGGCATCACAGATCGGGGAAGCAAAGAAATTAGGGAAGAAAATGGCCTGTTGGGTCATTCCTGGGCTCCTCACTAATGCTAGTGCCTCTGAATTCTTTTGTCTAGCATATATTTTAAAATGTCTCCTGGATTATCATACCTACTCTTTTCTCCTCCAAATGTTTTGCCAGAGGATGAGGTTTCTTTCCACAACCTCTAGTTAGCTGAATATACACACAGAATACCTAAAAAAGAAGACCAGTTGAAAAAAAAAAGAGAGAAAGAATCCTGAATCAGAAACACACACCTGTGTGGTAGCCATTACGTGAGCACAGTGTGCTGGGAGTTACGTGCTGTGCTGCCTGAGCCAGGTACTGCTGTTTTCTCCTGCGGGCCCTGTCTACTAAGAGAACTATCCCAGGTTTCCAAAATGCTATTTAGGGAGTTCATTTGGCCTTTATTTTGTAGAGAGGGTGAGCATCAGAGAGAAGGGATGAGAGAGAAAATAATGTGAGAAGGGAAAGAGATGGAGGATGAGACAGAAGGAGCAGGGTGGGAGGTGAGGATTTTACTTCTTCAAGGGGTTCAGAGTGAAAAATGGGGGTAGAGGAGAAGCATGAGAGAATATAAAATCTCATCCTGTAATTTGGTGGGTTTCAAAATGTTGAGACCATGATGTGTTGTCAGTAGCATTTCATAATCAGTGAAGTGGTTGATATTTGTCAGTGTTTGGAGGCATTTGTAGTTGAGCCAGCTGAAGTTGTGGGGAGATGCTGTGGGCATCTGAGGGAGGCCAGGAATGCTGCTAACAAACTGTGATGCCAGGACAGCCCCTCCACGACAATTGTTAGGCCCAGAGCATACATGAAGCTGAGATTGAGAAGCTCTGAACTCATAAACACATGCGTGCCCACATACGTAAATCGCAGATTTCAGAAGTAGCAACCCTTACTCCATGTGATGCCTTATGATTTTTTTTTTTTTTTTTTTTTTTTTTTGAGGCAAAGTCTCACTCTGTCACCCAGGCTGGAGTGTAGTGATGTGATCTCAGCTCACTGCAACCTCCGTCTCCCAGGTTCTAGTGATTCTCCTGCTTCAGCCTCCGGTGTAGCTGGGATTACAGACATGTACCACCATGCCCAGCTAATTTTTGTACTTTTAGTAGAGATGGGTTTTCACTATGTTGGCCAGGCTGGTCTCGAAGCCCTGACCTCTCAAACATCCCTCTCAGTCTCTCAGAATGCTGGGATTACAGGTGTGAGCCACCGTGCCCAGCCAATATTTTCTATTCTAGCTAATTCTGTCATTACACAGTGTTGCTCACAATTCCTAAATAGATACCTTGATACACTGTTTGAAAAATACCGTGGAAAGTGATAGACAACAGAAAATCCATGGCTCCTTGAAGAGTGGCCTGTGTGGTAGTAGGTGCTCAATTATATCCCAAGGCCCTATTTTTTCCTGCTCTACTCCTTGCCTCACTGGTGGGCTCCAGGAATACAGACTTCTTCTGCTTCTGGCCTTGGTTGTCTGTTTGGGATGTGCCTCTTCTGGCTCTGGGTGTGGCTGGGTCTTTCTCAGCATTGGGATCTTACTTGTAAATTTTATCTCTCTCCCCCTCCAGGGTGAAGATTCTGGAGAATAAGAATCATGCCTCTCTTCTTTGACATTTTATTTCAAGTGCTTAGCACAGTAGTTGAAACACAGCAGTCATTCAACAAATACTTGCTGGAAGCTTCTGGATGATTGAGTGATAAAATACCCATAGGAAGACACTAGGGAGAGAGTAGAGTCAAACTCTGTAGTGCAGTATTCCAAGGGGAATTTGGAGATCAGAATATTTGTGCCGGCATAGAATATGACCAAAGTGGATCCAAGGGGCATGGTTAATATCTCTTGTTTGCTTTTTCACTATCTTTTTGTGAAGCACACACTTTGAGCACTGCTCTTTAAAGAAAATGATAGCCCGTTCTTTTCTAAAAGTACCTGAAGGGCATTGGCCTTTGCAGAGGTTTTTATCCTACATAGTAGTGTCATGATGTGAGCATAATTCATGGCTTCACCTTACCCATTTCTAATTAGTAAAGTGAGAAATTCTTTCTTCCTCCAGGATGGATTTAGACAAGACTTATTTTAGACATCTGCCCTGACTAGTGTCTCCTTCTAAGTACACAGTGGCAAATAATCTCTTGAGCAATGCAAGGAGGGCACTGTTATGCATTTTTATTTCTTTATTTTACTTTTATCATTGAATTATTGAACATAAAGTGAAGGAATGGCCCGAGTCTTTTGGAAATTTTTCCTTAAAACACTCTTATTTGGAAATTAGGGTGATGCTAAGACATATATAAGAAAGTTTTAATTTCATGTTGAAAAGTGAAAACAAATAGGGAAGTCATTGCAAAGCATGAGTGTGGACTTGGATTGTGCTGAACAAGTAATAAACCTAAGGGCACATAAACAAAACAAAATCCTCCCTCAAGGCGCAAGGCTCTTGAAGTCATTACAGTCTAGCTTTGCTTTGACCCTTTTCACTCAGCTTGATAATTTTCAAATTAGCAACAGTTAATTCTAATTTAGAAAAGGTAGACAGTCCTGGATGGAGTTCTTAAATGGAAACTTGGTGTATTCTTTTTCTCCTCTCTCAATTTTCTCATAAGTGGGGCCATATTTACGTCTGGCTCTCTCACTAGCTAACCCCAACTTACAGAATGACCTTGCAGATGCCTGGAAGAAACATTAGCACACAACATGCACTTCCCCAGTTTGTTGACGTGATTCAGAATACTGCAACCTTCCCTTCTGCTACTGGGCAGGTCAGGAAACTTTCCAATCTTTACCTTTGGAGAGGACCATTCCATTTTACAGATTGCCTGCCGATCTCTGAAACCAAATGAGGTGAAATGGCTGCACCTCTTTCAAACTGGCAAAGGGATGAGTACCTTGAAACCGTATGGGGAGCGTGGTAAAGGGAAGGACAACGGACATCAGGCGGAAAATGAGACATGAGGTTTCAGTTTATAATTAGGTGACCATAGAATAGCATGGAATGCTTCTGGGCATTTAAGGAAGACAGGGCTGGTTTTAAATTCTGCACCTCCACATGAGTGGGTGAATTTGGCCTGTCTTTTCACTTCTTTGAGCACTTGCTTCCTTACATGTGAAATGAAAGCTATTGGGCCTTCATGGAGCTGTGAGGGTAAAATGAGATCATCCACGAACATTACCTATACAACACCTGGAACACAAGGAACTCAGCAGATACTAGGTTTTCCATATTCACATTCTACTTTGCACCCTAGGTGACTCTCCTCTCCCAGGTGTCTTAGAGTGAACACTTGTATTAAATAGGTATTTTGTATTTAATACCTATTTAATAAACCTTGTTCAGGTTTATTACTGAATAAGTAATAAACCTAAGGGCACATACATGAAACAAAATTCCCTCTCGAGGTGCAAGGGCTCTTGAAGTCAGCACACAGTGCAGTTTCCCTCTGACCCTGGCCACTCAGCTTGATGATTTTCACATTAGCAACTGTTAATACTAATTTAGAAAAGGTAGAAGGTCCTGGATGGAATTCTTAAAACGAACACTTTTTATGTTCTTCTCCTTCTCCTCTCTCAATTCTCTCAAAAGTGTGGGGCCATATTTATGTCTTGCTCTCTCTGATGTGATGCTATGTCATGTGGTTACAAGGGCCTGAAATGAGAAAAATTGAAGGAGATTTAGGAGGTGGGGGCAGGCTGTGAGTTTAATTTGGGACGTGTCAATACTGAAATGCCTTTGAGTCTTTCAAGAGGAGAGATAACAGTCAAAACTTACGGAGAGATACCAGTTTGGAAGTTGTTAACAACTGGTAACAGGTGGTAACTTGTTAACAGGTGGTAGTAATTGAAGAGACTAAAAGTAGCTCCTTGAACTCTAAGGAGTGCCATTTTTAAGAGGGCCAATCTAAAAACGAGGTGCTCTGGGAGACTGAGACAAATGGTACAAGAGACCCAAGAGAGACTGTGGGCACAGGAGACAAAGGAAGAGAGAATTTCAAGTAGCACAGAGTCATTAATACTACCAGGTACAGCAGAATAGCCTGCAAAGACAGTAAAAACTACCCCTTAAAATTTGTTACATGTGGAGCTCATTGGTGAGCCTGATGGAAGCCTTTCCAATGAAACAGCAGGATCAGGAGCCACATTGCTGTGGGGAGAAAGGAAGGTGAGGAGGTGTAGGCAGTGAGAGCCATTGCTCTTGTAATAAAGATGGTCACAGTGAGAGAGGGAGGCAGCGTCAAGGGTGGGTTTTCTATTCTGAAGGCAGAGGCTTGAACATGCTCATAGCCTGCTGGGAAGAGAACTGCAAGAGAGGAAGAGGTTGAAGACATTGAAAAGGAGGGTAATTTGGGGCAAAATGGAAGGAAAGGGGAAGTAAGTAAAAGAGAGAGGAAGGGTTGCCCTTAAACAAGAGGAGGATGCCTCACGCTGTGGGACTGGAGAAAAAGTGGTAAGTGTTGGTGTGAGATGAAAAAAAGGGTGGTGGGGCAATGGACTCATCACTAATCATTCATTTTATCTTTACTCATCAAGTGTGGTGAAACTGTGGAATGGTCATTGAAGGGTTTTTAAAGACTTAAGGTTTTTGAGGTTTCTAAGGTGTTGTCTTAGCTCTAGACCCCTTGCTCATATTGTATTTGTCCGGCAAGTTTACGGTAGGTCTCCGTAATGCTTGTATCTTATTGAGGCTATGGCTCATGTCTCTAACCTATGGCTTTGGCGTCCTTTACCTGTTTTTTTTTTTTTTTTTTTTTTTTTTTTTTTTTTTTTTTTTTTTGTTGTTGTTGTTGTTTTTCAATCTGTTTACTTATTGGCCATGTGTTAGCATTTAGGGATGTAAGCTCCACTGGTTTTCCAAGAACAACATTCATTCAACAGCAACTTTGCGAGCCCTGTTTATTGGTTCAGTTAGTTGCTGAAATTATAGTCTCAATCCTCCCTGAGCTTCTGTTCTGGTGAGGGTAATAACAACGCTATAAATTACAAAGGATGGTAAGACTTGTGAAAGTAAAGCACAGGGTATGATGATAGGGGTCTCCAGTGGTCTGCAAAGTCAAAAAAGTCTTCCTTGAGATTTGATCAGAGAATTAGGGAGTAACCAGGTAGAGGGTGGGAGGGTAGGTTGTGCGGTGGGGCTCTAGGGAGGCATTCTGGACGGGGGAGCAAGTTGAAAAGTTGTCCAAAGGAAACATAGAGCATGGTGCTTTTTTTCAAACGAGCCTAAACCTTTGAGCAAAAGATGGAGAGAGAAAAGAGCATGAAATTAATTGGGAGAAGGAAACATAGGGCTGATCATGCTGAGCCTTGTCAGCTGTATCAGCCCTGTGGACTTTGTGAGAGGTACAATGGGAGGCCACAAAAGAATTTTAAGCTGTACATGGAGAGGGACCATGTGATCAGATTTCCTTTTTATTTTTTGTAATTTTGTTTTCTTTTTAAAAGATAGTCAATAGGCAGATTTCAGGAGATTTGCTTTTTAAAAAGAAAAAAAATTAGTTGGTGGCTTTGTGCAAGAGTGGAAGGAAAAATAGGGAAACCAGCTGGAGACTCTGCAGTTGTCCAAGTGACAGAGGATAGAAGTTTGGATGAGGGACCTGGCAGGGACAAGGCAGAACAGAGGAATGACTTCTGATCTTTTTTTGGAGGTAGAGCCAACCAGGCTTGGATATTGGCATAACATAGAGGAGAGGGAGCTGTCATGGATGACTCTCAGGATTCTGGCTCTATTGAGTTCAACTGATCTTGAACTAGGTGATATCTTGAGCTACCACTGTCTCAAAATTCCCTCCAGTGTTGCCAGATGAGAACATTGGTTTCTACCTAGGCTTCATGTTGTATTAGAAAATACATGGTCTTTAAACTAGACTCATACTTAGTCTAGGAAGATGCTGACACTAGAAGGGGTCCTTGGGGGTACTGAAAACCAAAGAGCAGCAGATCTGGTGTGCCACATCACACTCAGGTGGATGCTCTTCCATTAGAATGGAAAGCAGAAGCACCTGCACTATGCACATGGCTGATTTCCCTCTTTGTAATTTGTTTTGTATCACTGATACAGTTGACTATATAAAGTCATAATATGGTATCCTTGACTTATAAATCTATTGCTCATGAATTCATTTCTGGGTTCAATTGCGTTTACCACCTGAATTACTGTTATGTTTAATAAAAAAAACTTATCTCTGTATCTTCCAGTATGTTCTCTCATACTGGAATATAAAGCTGCAGGAAAGTACCCATTTGAATTGGGCAAAACTGGCTTGTTTTGCCCAGACTTAGACAACTCAAGATCACAAGATCATGCCAGTTCTTGTGATCTTAAATTGTTTCATTTTTGTGTGACCTTAAGCAAGTTATTTAGACACTCTAGCCTTAGTATCTTTACCTATAAAGATAAAAATTCCTGGATAAAAATTTCAGGGCTCTACTGAGGTTTAAATGAGGTCATATAATAAAGTTGCATCTTATGAGCAGGTTATATTCCAAAGTCAATACTTGGGATTGATTATGACATATTAATATGATTAAGTAATAGATTTAATGTCTTGGTTACAGGAAAGTCAGGGGACATTGCAACATATTTGTGTTAAGAAACACTCAGATTGGCTGGGTGTGATGGCTCATGCTTATAATTCTAGCACTTTGGGAGGCTAAGGCAGAAGGATCACTTGAGCCCAGGAGTTCAAGACCAGCCTGGGCGATATAATGAAACTTCAAAAACTAGCTGGGTGAGGTGGTGCATGCCTGTAGTCCTAGCTACTTGGGAGGCTGAGGCGGGAGGATTGACTGAGCTCAGGAGGTCAAGGCTGCAGAGAGCTGTGACTGTGCCACTGCACTCCAGCCTGGATGACAGAACTAGATTCTTTCTCAAAAAAAGAAAAAAAAAATGGGAGAAAGAGACAGGAAGAGAGAGAAAGAGAGAGCGAGGAAAGATAGAAAAAAAGAACAAAAGAAAGAACTAAAGGAAAAATGAACATACAAATGAACAAAAGAAAAAGAAAGAAAGGAAAGAAAGAAAGAGAGAAAAGAAAGAAAGAATCAGATAAATTCAATGTGGACTATTCTATAAGATATCAAGCCTGGTCCTGGAAATAGTCAATATCATGGAGCTAAATGGAGTAAAAAGACTTTAACTAAATATAATACATAAAACATAATCAAATCTTGGTTTGGAAAAAACTAACTCTCAAAGTTATGCTCAAGAAAATTGAAGAAATTTAAATATGGATTATGTGGACCATATAAGAGAGTTGCTGTTACTTTTTTTTTTTTTTTTTCTTTTTTAGACGGAGTTTTTGCTCTTGTTACCCAGGCTGGAGTGCAATGGCGCGATCTCGGCTCACCGCAACCTCCGCCTCCTGGGTTCAGGCAATTCTCCTGCCTCAGCCTCCTGAGTAGCTGGGATTACAGGCATGCGCCACCATGCCCAGCTAATTTTTTGTATTTTTAGTAGAGACGGGGTTTCACCATGTTGACCAGGATGGTCTCGATCTCCTGACCTCGTGATCCACCCGCCTTGGCCTCCCAAAGTGCTGGGATTACAGGCTTGAGCCACCGCGCCCGGCCCTGCTGTTACCTTTCAAGGCATTACAGCAGTGTCACGGTTATGCAGGGGTCTTTTGTTTAGGAGCTACATTTTGTAGCATTAAGCGTGAAATGATATGTCTGTGACACTGTAATAGTTTAATTAAAAAATGGATATGAGGATAGAGAGATGAAGCAAATGTGGCAACTTGTGAACACTTGCTTTACATACTTGATAAATGGGTTTTCATTGTCCTGTTCTTCTTTATATACTCAAACAATCTCACATTGAACAGTCAGCACAAAAGGCAAAAATAGCAATATGAACCAAATTCCCTTCAGCATTGCCAGATGAGAAAATTGGTTTCTATCTAGGCTTCATGTTGTATAAAAAATGTGTGTCCTTAAACCCTAGACTCATACTTAGCCTAGGAAGATGCTGACACTAGAAGGGGACTGTTGGGAACTAAGAACCAAAGAGCAGCAGGTCTGGGTGTGCCACACCACACACAGGTGGATGCTCATGTACTAGAATGGAGGGCAGGAACACCTGCACTATGCAAATTGCTGATTTCCCTCTTCGTAATTAGTTTTGCCTAACTGATATAGTTGATGCTACTATGAATTCAAGACATTCATGTTGCAACTATAATATAATTTTTTTAGAAACTTCACACCGCTGTGTGTATACAATTTAATAAACATTATTTAAATAATGTAGCTCCTCATTTTATCAGATCAGGAAGTCCCTCTCTTTGTATTGTTTTTATTTGAATTTCGGAGGAAGGTGGAATTTTAAGCGTATGACTGCTTTGTAGGCAAGTCCTTATGGGCCAATGCTTATGAGTTTCCTGAAGCAGGGGTGGATTCAGGTGGGAGTTGAAGCTTATACAGTTTTGAGGGTGTCTTTAAAAGAATACAAGATTTCAGGTACAAAAATAGACATGAAAGTGAAGGTTTAGAATGAGAAAATAAATCTCAACAAATTAAAGCTTTAAAAAATCTGTCAAAGTCTGTAAACATAAGATTCAGGAAAAGAAATATTTTAAAAAATAACTTTCTGGTACATACTTATAGTATTTTTACTTATACTGTTTATGGTGCATTCTTTAAGTCTTCATCTGACAACAATCTTGGAAAATTATTTTCTGTATAGAAAAGAAAAAGATAATCTCATCTTTCCTCTGGAACAGGTGATTTAGTCATTATCAAAAGCTTTGAAAAATCTCCCACATCTTTGCTATTGGTCATGTCATATATATTATTGAAATTATTGTTGAATTTGGGAAAGCTTTTACAAGTGTCTTTCACAGATGAGATGTAAGACTTCACGTCATTGCAAATTTTCATGTGGAGGAACTAATCACAAATTCCCTTTGAATCAACATTTATTAACCAGTTTTTCACCAATATTATTATGACTTTTTAGTCAGTCCTGAAATTTCATGTCACTAGCCTGAGTCAGGGGAGTGGGTAATACTTCTGCAAGCCATTCCTAGCTTGGGACAACTAGCAATCACTTAGGTATGCAGATAAATGACAGTAAAGCACATGAATATATTCTATAAACCAAAACTAAATGTATCTCCAATTCGACTCCTTCTTTTTTGGAGTCCCCAGACATTCCTGATTATTTGATACCACAAGGCACAGGGAAATGTGTGGTGGGAAAGCGAGCAGGGAAAGAGACAGCAGCAGATAAACTATATGATTTTTGCAATTTTCTTTTTCTTTTTCTTTTTTTTTTTTTTTTTGATGTAGAGTTTTATTCTTGTTGCCCAGGCCGGAGTGCAATGGCATGATCTTGGCTCACTGTAACCTCTGCCTCCCAGGTTCAAGCGATTCTCCTGCCTCAGCCTCCTGAATAGCTGGATTACAGGCACCTGCCACCACATCCAGCTAGATTTTTGCAAATTTTATAAAAGCTATGAAAATATCAACACATTTTGAGGGTTCCTCTCATGGCCTTGGAAGGGGGCTGTGCAAATGAAGGCCCTGGAGTTTAACTCAGTGACTTTCTGTTAAATCCTACTGTGCTTGAGGTAAGCTTTTCTCTATTTCACATAAATTTACAGTACTAGCAGAGTGTCTTGTTTACCATGAGCTCTTGCTAGTTGTTAAAATTAGCTTCAGTTTAAGTTGCTCTCTTTGGAAATATTTTATATAGTATAATATATGTTATTTAAGACCTTCAAATAAAATAAGCCATGAAGAAAATGTTTTTCAAATATTATTATTCAAACTTCTCTTTGTATAACTCATATATCTCCAAAGAATTTTCTGGTGCTATAGTTTTTAAGCCTGGCTGCACACTAGAATCTCCTGGAATACTTTAAAAGAAAAAAAATGAATATGACATGTGCACTTGTATTTTTTAAAAACTCTCTAGTTGATTCTAATGTTTAGCCAGAAATTCATATCTACCGTTCTAATGGTTGAAATTCCTATTATTTTTTACTTTTTAGTTTAAATGTCAAAATATTATTTTAGTTCTCTCTGGGCTCTTTTGAATGAAATATAAGGATATGAGATATGGTATGCATGCACAGCACCATAGGCAGTATGTGAAATATATATCTTTGCTAAAAGGGAATTATCCAGGTAAAAATTCCTATTTATGTAGCATGCAGTACCATCGTGTACTGACAGGACCAGATATGAACCAGATAATGTGAACAGCTTCTAATTAAACATAAAATTAATTTTCTACCAAGCATCCTCTGTTGTTCTTGAAGGCAAATGCAATTTTGTTTATGTAACAAAGGGTGCCTTAAAGGGATCAGCTATGAGAATGTTTCAAACAGGATAGTGTTCAGCATGATAAATCCATTCGAGTTTATCAGACACCCATGCCTTCTCTCTGTGGTTCAGGTAACCTATTTAATTAGGCAGAATAGTCAACTGGCTGCTGCTCTCTCATCTTCTCTCAAAGTGGACTGTACATTACACATGATTAATTTCAGTCTGTACACTGAGTGTACTGTCCTATTTCTGTAACAGTAGCTAAGGTAGAGAATAAATATAGCAATTTTTAAGGTGATGAAAGAAAATTAGAATTAAGAACATTTTTGTGATTTTTTTTTAATGTTTCACAAGTTATTTGATATCTAAATACAGACTTACTCTCAATCTTTTCATGGAGACTTTTTTTTTTAATTAAGAAAATACTACATGCCTCTCTTTTACAGTTATTTCACTCAAATCTTTCATGTTTATCAATAAGAGCATTTTTATATGTTCATTTAAAACTATAGTTGGCCTTCCATACCCAAGGGTTCTGCACTTACAGATTTAACCATTCAATCATCAATCAAAAATATTTTCTAAAAAATGAACAGTTGTGTCTATACGGAATATGTATAGCCTTCTTGTTTTTGTCATTATTACTTAATACCGTATGACAACTATTTATACAGAATTTGCACTGCGTTAAGTATTATAAGTAATCTAGAGATGATTTCAAGTATGCAGCAGGATGTGCATAGGTTGTATGCAAATACACCACCATTTTATGACGAAGAATTGAACATCCTTGGATTTTGGTATTTTCAGGGGTCGTGGAACTGATCCCCCAAGGAGGGACAATTACATATAGTATATGTACACAGTTTTCTCTAATCCTGAGAAGTAATCTTGGTCTAACATAAAGAACATATTTTTCTATAACTTCAATGTGAAACCAGCTCATAATGGCCTGGTTTCATAGGCTCATTGCTGAGCTCCTTAGGTACTGAAGTATTTGGAAGCGGTTTGTAGCCCAAGAAGGATTTATAAAATGGTAAAAGAAAACAATAACATAAAGAATATCAGATTGAAATAAATTTCTTAACATAAAAACTCAAACATATGAACCTGCTCTATGCCAAAACCCAAGCATTTCTTTCTGTTTTGATCTCTCAAAACTCATTGGGCCAACAGATCTTAAAGCTGTGATGGCAGCATCTCACATCAGGTCTATATTCTAAGGAGCAGGCGATAGGGCTGTGAAGTACGTTCTTAGGCTACCAAGAGGGAAAGGCTTCTCAAGTCAGGGAAAGAAAGAGAAAGTAGAAGTACAACTTAATGTACCCACAGCAAATATTCTAAGAACACAGCAAGAAAAAATGGGCTTGGGTTAAAGCAAGAGGAATTCTGGTTAGTTGTAAGAAAGGATAATTGCTAAGTTCCGGTTAACTTGCCAGTTAGTGAGAGCAGGAGGTGGCCTGCTCAAGTCAGGCTCTCAACTTCTCCATCATGGCCAGGAGAAGTCTTCCTGAAACATGAAACCTTATCACGTTAGACTTCTGCTTAAAACACTACAGTGATATCTCCTAAGTTTTTGAATCAAATATATGAAATGCAAGATTTTTAAAAAATATAAGCCCATTGCATTCATCTCCAATTTTGTTTTCTCCCACTCCTTCTTTGACACATTAAAGTATTTGCAGTGCCTGCATGTACCTGCACACACCCCTACACAGCTACACACAGACACACATCATGGCTCTCCAGGTGTCTCTCCCTTTGCACATTCTGTTTGCCTTACCCAGTCCATTTGACAAACTCCTCCTCTTCCATGGAAACAATGCCTAAGTATTGTCTCTCCATGAAGTTTCCTATGAACCTGCACTGGCAAGATTAGTCACATCCATATCAGTAAGTCTTCTGAATTTCTAAAATTTCATAAATTTTTCTGCATGTTTATAATTCTGTTCTACTACTGCATTCATTTTACCCCTACAGAGTATGAGCATCTTAGGGGAAGGGACTATTTTGCTTTTTGGAAGTCCCTAGCATATACTAGAAATCACTGTAAGGAAATACTCAACAATTATTTGTTCAACTGCAGAGGAAGCTGAAATTTGTATTTTCCATTTACCTTCACTCATTCTGTTCTGTTACATTAGGTGAGCCCCAGGATCACACAAGAGCAAACATTTCTCACTGAAGCCCATTAGCTTATTTGTAATTCTACCCAGATACAAATATAGGCACATCAGTTATTATTTGATTCTAAATCCTAATTGGGTATATCTATCATTAGTTTTATTATATTATTCCCCCAAAACCTTGCTCACCAAGACTGCTGTAGACTGTGGTGGATTTTAAAAGGCCATAGATTATTTGCCACCCTTTCCATTAAGACGGGAAGTCTAATTCTTTGCCTTCGTGTTCTGGACTGGTCTTAGTGACTTTTTAAAAATCACTAGAATACAGAAGAATTGACATTCTTGAACTCTGAGGCTAGACCATGTCTTGCAGCTTCTTTCTGCTCCCCTTGAAGCACTCTAAGAGCCCTGAACTGTCATGTAACAAGTCCAATGGCCCTGAGACCCTATATACTGGAAAGCCCACATATAGGTGTTCTGATTGACAGCCCCACTTGATCCTCACCCTTCCAACCACTCTGTCAAGGGGCCAACATGTGAATGTATCCTTCTTTAACCCACCAGAGCACTTTGCCAGATAAATGCTACCTAGTGGCCTTTGTTGATGCCGTATAGAACCGAAGAATCACCCAGCTGAAACCTGCCTAAATCCCTGACCTATAAATGTGTGTGATAATAATAAAGTGGTTATTGGTAACTGGAACACAGACTCTTCTCCTCCACTTCCACTTCATTGCTCAGCACCCTTATCAGCTGAGTCTATATAAATATAGAAGTGTTCCTACTTGGAGTCCTTAAATGATGGAATGAATTTACTTCAGCAGATCCCTTCTCTCTATCTCTGGTGAGGTGTACTTTCTGTTCCTTTTTCAGACAATGAACTCTAAGTCTGACTTATTCCTTAAAATTTGCAACCGTTTCTAATCTTGTCATTTCTTTTTTCCTTCTATTTCATTGTACTCCCACTCCTACTTCTGGTATTTCATTGTTACAGACATCAGTAATCCCTGAATCTTCTTTCCTTTCTTCTCAAGAGAGCTCTATGGCATTATCCAGCAGCCAAAGTGTTAAGTATTTGAAAAGATAATGAGAATATGCTGGAATCTCTGTATCCCTAGAGTCTTTAAAATAGGATAAGCAATAGATAATCACCTATCAGATTGAGTGGTTTAAATATTTCTCATCATAGGATCAGAGGGCCTGGATTGAATAATCCCCAGTGATTCCTTTTCTCTCAGAAGATTCTATGTTAAATTCAGATGCATAGAGCCAGTCAAAGGCTTGAAACATGTGAGCTCACAAATCCTCTATAGAATAGTTTGATTACAAATAAATAACTGCTTGAATCATGTGTTTGATATACATTTGAATAATTTAATTTTTTGGAACATGTCTGATTGTTTAAAAAACTCTTCCAACTCTAATCAATGTTTATCACTGTATTAGTTTCCTTTCTGGTATTTTGTATTATTGCATTTTTTTCCTCCAAGAATATTACCTAATTTTATCTGCTATTTTCTACTTCTTGTGCATTCAATTGTTGCTCAAATGTGGCTTTTTTAAAGCTACCTTGTGTATAAAGTAAAAAGAGAGAAAAAGCTACTTTACATTTTTGCTTTGGTGACTAACCTATGCACTTCAGAAGTGAGTAAGCTTCATTCATGCAGTTGATGAAAAGATGCTCATCTTAGAATGTGGGGAAGATATAAAATTCTGTTTATTTCTTCAAACCAAGTGAGGAGAAGCAGCACTGTCCAGTAAAAAAAACGTAATAGTTTGTTATGGTAATCTTTAAAATGTACCCAGAAAACATTTTTGGGCCAAAGCAGTCAAGATTGCCAGCTGTTCTGTATTCCCCACTGAAAACCAAGGGGTGTAAAGAGCATGTGATCTGTTGAACAGTTAAAGGACAACTGTGGGTTGATCCATATCTTAAAGCAGCAGAATAAAAGGAGGGCATGGCGTGGGGTGGAGGGAGGCATGCTGTAGAAAGCATTATACTTGTATCACCTGCCAATTCTTGCCAATATGGCAAAATGTACTTGCTGTGACTGAGAGACCCCATAGCTATAAAGTTCTTACTTTCGAGTCTGATTCAAGGTAAGGTTAGAATCCGGTTGGAACAGACTCACAGATAGATTTTTCTCCCTCAAAATGTTAACAGGGAGGAAAGGCAGTATCACATAGAGTCCAAGAGCCAAAGGAATCACATGAGGACAGCCATGCAGGAATGCACTGCAGAACTCAGAATGGTAGAAAAGTCCCGAGGATTGGAGATTCCCAAAAGGAAAGGAGAAACAAAGACTGCCTTAGATGGGAGTATGTCCCCAGGTGAGGAAGCCGAGTTAGACAGAGATGCCATAAAACACATTAGCTTAAGAAAGAGAAGAGTAGAGCAAGACAGCAGTGCTACTCCTGTGGCTGTGCTTAAAAAAACTGTAAGTTATTAATCCCGCCATAATTCGGTTTCCTCTCTGTAAAAATATAATAGATCCTAAGAATACTGTGGTATATTAAATGCATTTATTTTTATAGTTCTAAGAATATGAAGTAATAAGTGTTTATTTTTATATCTATTATTAAAATTTCCTGTGTCCTCCTTGCTATTTATATTTTTTCTGTACACGTTTTATACTCAGTTATTTAGTTGAGAATACTGCTTTATCAGCCAAGATAACTCTAAAGTTAAAAGTTAAAATTGATCAAATTTGCTTATATTCACTGGGATAGAAACTACCCGACAACTTCGTTGTTTCTGCCTACCTAATGGCCTGATAGGTGAAACCATGAAGGAGAAACAGAAACAACAAAAAGCTGAAATAAACTTTCTAAAGGGTACGATTCTGCTCTTTTAACCTTCTACACAGTAGAACAAATAAAACTCTAGATATATAGTTCTCCTAAAGTTAATAGGTAGCAGTTAAGACTAGAGGCAAAATGTTTTTTCCCCAGAATACTTAAAAAAAAAAATAGTAGCTGCTTCTTTCAGCTAAAATGTCAAAATCATGAAAGCAGGAACAGGGTCTGTCTTACTCCCCACACACAAGGCCAAAGACAGAATAGATATTTGTTGGTTGACATTATTTTTTCTCAGTTAATAGTTATTGAGGGTCTATTATAATGCAGAGAGCTCAGCAGTTAATAAAACTTAAAACTTATACATATAGGCTTTCTGCATGAAGATGATATTTCAGTGGAGAAGATAGATAATAAGCAAGCAACAGAGATAGATAAGTAGATGACATAATAGATTAGATAGATAGAAGATAGAAATGGATAGATAGATGATAGATAGATGTTTAATGTAATGTCAGATAATGATGATTGCTGTGAATTAAAATAAAGCAGGGCCAGTAGAGACAGAGTGATGGAGGCTGCTGTCTTAGATTAGACATGATTGTTGATAAATGACTTATGTGAATTGAGGGAAAGAGAAATGATATATCTTGGAAAGAGTGTTCTCAGTAGAGGAAATGGCTAATGCAATGACCCTGTAGAGGAAGCTTAGCTGGTGTGTTTGAACAGTAGTGAGGTTGGGGTGAAATGAGGAGCTACTGGAAGGCTATGAGCAATGGAGTGAAATAGTCTGACTTTCTTGAAAAGGTTCATACCGCATCCACTCTCAGGGGAATGAATGACTGGATGGTTGAATGGCAGAGTCAGAAAGTAGCTCAGGAGATCTGAAAGAATACTATTAGATATCTTATTGCTTTAATACCCACATTACCAAGTTCTTTGCAGAGCCAGAGGTGCAAAAAGAGGAGGAAGTACACTTTTTATGAGAAATCTGCTAACTTCTTTTCTAAGTGTTGTGGACCTTGGAGCTTATAATTATCTTCCAGTTTCCATACAACTTTTCAGGTATTTTTCTTGAACTTACTGTTACCATATTTTAACATTCATCTGGTAATGAACTCATTTGTATAACATATATTTTTTATTTTTATTTTTACTTTTTTGAGATGGCATTTTGCTCTTGTTGCCTGGGCTGGAATGCAATGGCACAATCTCGGCTCACTGCAACCTCCACCTCCCAGGGTCAAGAGGTTCCAGTGATTCTCTTGCCTCAGCCTCCCAAGTAGCTGGGATTACAGGCATGTGCCGCCACACCTGGCTAATTCTTCATATTCAGTAGAGATGGACTTTCACCATGTTGGCCAGGCTAATGTCGAACTCCTAACCTCAGGTGATCCACCTGCTTTGGCCTCCCAAAGTGCTGGGATTACAGGTGTGTGCCATCATGCCTGGCCTCATTTGTGTAACATTTAAAAATCAACTTTTTGGTAAAATTGCTGGGCTCTAACATGTACAAAAAGTTAAAAATCTGTTTGGTTAAATACTATACTTGCATAAAAATTGTTATCACTTACCACTCACCTCCTAAAACAATTGTCAAAATTGCTTAACTAGGAGGTAGAGAAATGGACATGATGAAAGAAATTTGAATGTGGTTTGACATTTAAAAGACTAAGATTGCTTCCCCCTAACTTACTAGATACCTTAGCCACTCTATAGGAGTGTGGGGTATATGTTTGGGACTAAATTAAGTAGTGAAGGAAATGAATATACCAGACTTCCATGTATCTTCTTTCTGGCCTAGATATGTCTGTGAACAAGAAACATCCTGAAACAGAAGGATGTATCCAAGTGACTGAAATCATAGTTATTTTATAAGCTGAGTGCATCCTGGCAAAGTAGGAAAACACAGGTTTAATGAATGCTAACCTACATGGTATTACAGAAATTGCTAAGCTCAGTTTTTTCATCTTTAAAATGGAAATAATAATACTGACCCTGTCTACCTCAATCAATATGTGCTGAAGGCTGTGTTTTTGCACCAAGCACTTTGCTAGACTCTGAGGGTATCTAGTAAAATGGTTTAAAATAATATGTGTCTGTTAAGAAGAAAGTAAGTCAACCCAGACTTTTATTGAGGGTTACTTATGTTGAAAAGCTTGCTCTGACAGTACAGAGAAGGTGGCCAGGGATGGGAGTAAGAAAGCTCTTGGAATGGGTAATATTTGAGATGAGTGTTTGTTTAAAGCAGAGATAAAAGAGGTTAGAAATAAGTAGGAGAAAGGCATCTTCAGCACACCAGCATGAAACAAAGGGAAACACAAGAGTTCTGTCATGATAATGACATAGGGGAAGGAAAGAGAGAAAGTGAGAGAGAGAAGGAAGACCTAAAATAACAGAGGCGTAACCAAGATGGAGGTTCTTTTCTTTCTCATGTAACCATTGGCCCCAGGGCTGCGTTGGCACTTCACGGTATAAGGGGCACGTGTTTCTTTCATTTTGTTCTGCCACATGTGGCCTTATTCTCAAAGTCACCTTGAAGTCCAAGATGGCAGCTTTAACCCCAGCCACAAAAGCCACAATCTCATAAGTAGGAAAGAGCAAAGGAAGGAAGTCACTCTTCCTAATCCATATGGTATTTACCTATTCAGTTTATATTCTGGGATCACTTCTAGAGGAAAGCAAGATCTAGAAATATAATCTTTGTTCTGGGCAGCCATGTGCCCAGATGCATGTGGTGATAGCTCCTACTAAAACAAGGAAAATGATCACTGGGAGACATTTTGAGAGTATGTGGTGTGTGCATGTGTGTATATGCATTTGTGCCCAGGAATGTGTATGTGGCTGTGCCCATGCTTCAGAGGCAAGTGGAAGCAGCACAGATTGAATGAAAAGATACCTAATCAGAAGTTATATTGTTGTAAAAAGTTATATTGCAAATGGATAAAGCATGTTATAAAATTAAGGACTTATTTTAGGACAAATAGATATTTTAGTGGTTACATATTTAATGTTAAAAAACCAGCCAAGGTTTATAACATGTTGACATATGCATATCCAAACTAAATGGAATTGTTTACTTCCTCATTTATGTTCCTATAACACCTTATATCAATATTGTTACAAACATTTTTTTCTATTAACATTTTATGTCTGTTTCTCTAGACCATAAATTTTCCAGATTATAAATAATGTTTTTGGTGGAGGAAAAACTGATTCCACTGTGTAATGTTTCCTTCTATGTGGAGAGAAATCTGTCAGTGTAATAATTCTGGAATCTCTCTACCCCTTTGGATAAAGCTGGGGCTGAGAAAAAGAATAGCTTAACAGAGAGAATTTTGGATGAGAAAAAGCTATACACCTTCCTCTCTCCTCTCTCTTTGGAAAGGCCTGTCCCCAAATACCATGTATTCTGCCCTCCTCCTTTACTTTTATAATTTATTTATTTATTTAGAGACAGGGTCTCCCTCTGTCACCCAGGCTGGAGTGCAGTGGCACAATCTCATCTCACTGCAACCTCCGCCTCCCAGGCTCAAGCAATTCTCCCACCTCAACCTCTCAAGTAGCTGGGACCATAGGCACATGCCACCATGCCCAGCTTTTTTTTTTGTATTTTTTTTTTTTTTTTGTAGAGATGGGGTTTTGCCGTGTTGCTATGTGGCTGGTCTCGAACTTCTGAGCTCCAGCAATCCATTTGCCTCAGCCTCCCATGGTGCTGGATTATAGGTGTGAGCCACCGTGCCTGGCCACTGCCTTCCTCTTTTAAACAAAAGTTTTAAAATTTAGAGAATTAATCAGCATATGTTGCAAAGGCAGGGAAGACTGAAGAAAAAACCAAAGAGATTAAGTTTTGGGAAGAATATATATATGTAGAGTGTCTGAGGTAGATAGATTGAAGCCTTGGTGAGGAGGAATCCAGCAGCCTATGGTACTTTGTACCCAGGACTATTTCTATTTGTTCTTTCACCATGTAAATATTTACTGAGTGTCTACTAGGTACTAAATGCTCTTTCAGGTACTGGAGATGGTCCTAGCAGTGAACAGAGCAATCAAAAAGCCTGACCCTCCTACAACTCACATTGTGGCTGGGGAGATAGTCAATACAGAAATATATTTATATTTTTTTAAATTGCAAAATGACATGTCAAGTGAAAATCTGTGCTTTGTAAAAAATAAAGCAGGGAAAGAGAATGAGGGGTACTGAGGTGGTTAGGGGCTTTCCAATTTAAACAGTGTGGTCAGGAAAAGCCTCACTGAGAAGGTGAAATTCAAGTGAAAACCTGGAGAGGAACGGATGAACCATGTCAAAATCTGAGGGAACAGCAAGTGTAGGCTCAGCTGCTCTGTGGCTGTGCCCCATTTTGGAACCTTCTGGAATAAGTGTTTCTAAGAGCATCTGCAAAGGACCAGTGTGTGCTGGGTACAGTGAGAGTCTTCATGCATGTAGGAACCTATGTCCTGGCAGTGACTATCTCTTCCTGCAGAGGCGACCCACATCCCCAGTTAGTAGTGAAGCCAACTGGGTTAAGAAAATAAATCCCTGGGAGATGTTGTGATGGAAAGAGGCACTTAGGCTCCCCTCCCAATATTTCCATCCACATGAAGAGTCACGGCTGAGTGATACTCATGGCCTCATTCCAGCTCCTCACTCACTTTGGGGAAAAGAGTAATTTGTTTGATTGTGGACTTGGGCATAACAACTTGGATGTGTGTGCATAGCTCTGTCCCTTCTTCCTCATTGTCTCTTAGGATCTGGTCTGTGAGTTTGTGTTCTTGATTGTCTTTGGTCATGTGGTAAACCTTGTAACTCACAGGAGAGGGCTGTAGTGGTTTGGAGCCACCTGTGTCTAGATGATAGCACTCCTTATGTTTGGTGTTACACATTAAGAAGTCCTCTTGTTTGCACCTATAAGACACATTTTTTTTTTTTACCAGTTTTAACAGAAAGAAATAATAAAAATAATAACTTGATCTTTATTGTGATTTCCTCTTCTTCTTCTTCTTCTTCTTCTTCTTCTTCTTCTTCTTATTCTTATTCTTATTCTTATTCTTATTCTTATTCTTATTCTTCCTCTTCTTCCTCTTCTTTTTTTCAGACAGAGTCTCACTTTGTCTCCCAGGCCCAGGCTGGAGTGCAGTAGCACAATCTCGGCTCACTGTCACCTCTGCCTCCTGAGTTCAAGAAATTCTCCTGCCTCAGCCTCCTGAGTAGCTGAGATCACAGGTGCCTGCCACCATGCCCACCTAATTTTTATATTTTTAGTAGAGATGGGGTTTTACCATGCTAGCCAGACTGGTCTCGAACTCCTGACCTCAAGTGATCTGCTCACCTCAGCCTCCTAAAGCATTGGGATTACAGTGTGAGCCACTGCTCCCAGTCTTACTACTTTTGTCTTATTTTTCAGTGGGTCAGAATTTTGGTAGGGATGGAGAGTGCTATGGATTGGGAGCCCTCAAACCCCATATTGTCTGTCTGTCTGTCTGTCTGTCTGTCTATCTATCTATCTATCTATCTATCTATCTATCTATCTATCTAATCTGTTATTCATGTAATGAATGATGAATGAATAAGTAGCTGGATGACAGTGTTAAAGTGAGTTTGTGCTCTTATGATTGACCTTGATAACTTTTGGAACTCATTTATTTAATAAAAGGGTAATATAATGTAGATAAAAATAGGCAAAGTTCAGATTGATAGCTACATTAAGAAAAAGACACCAAAGACATAGCAGTATAGAACCAGATTTTTTTTTAATTGTAAAGGGTAAGGCTTTATATTCACCAATATACTCACATGGTGGGATTTAAATTTGAAAGGGTCAGTCTGATTGAAATTGCTGTGAATGTATTTTTTATATATCCTAGATTCTCCCAGGGGGGAAAAAAATCACATTCTTGGTCTTTGATGTGTTTGAAAGCTTCGTTCTGTCAGACCAGTGCTCTTAAAATGAGAATAATAAATGTAGTCACTGTTTCTGCCTGACACCATCACTTCAGAACTCGGTTTGTCCTGAAACCAGAGATGAGGCTTTGCTTGTACCTTAGTTATATCCCTTGGAGGGTGAAAGGGAGGAAGAACCTGGATATTGTGAAAAATTGTGAATGGTATGATTAGTAGGAGGTGTTTTCTAAGCTACATAATGATGGGAACATTTGTGAAACTGCAGAGTTTTGAGCGACTGCTGAGAGATCTGAATGTCTGAGGAAGGGTGCTGCTGTAAAGATAGTCAGAAATAACCACATCCATGTGTTGTCTTAACACCATCTCTGGGGTTCTTCACCTTTGAGTTGGATGCCAATCATAATCCCAGAAGACACAATTTCAAATGCCATCATCTTGAATGTTGACATCCCAAAAGATAAAAATCCCTAGTCAAATATTTCTGACATCCAAAATCTCCCAAATCACATTCCTGAAAGATGAAAATCCACAATGTTGAAATTGTCTAAAGCTGAACTCTATGAACGTGATTACTGAATTTTTGGTGTGTACAGGACAGTTGCTTCATGAGAGTTACTTCATGGGAGTTGCATCATGTTAGGAAGAACTATTACCTGGTTATTATTTTTATTTGGAAATTAAGTATGGCTTAAGGAGATGCATTTGGGTGCAAATTTGGCAAAAGGTGGATTTGTGGACTTTAGTTGTCAACTTTACTGGATTAAGGAATACCTAGAAACCTAGCAAAGCATTGTTTTGGGTGTGTCCGTAAGAGTGTTTCCAGAGATTAGTGTGTGAGTCTGAGTAGACTAGGCGGTGAAGATCTGCCGTCAGTGTTGGTAAGCACCATCTGATCTGCAGGGCCATGGAGAAAACAAATATAGTAAGCCAATTAGTTTCTCTCTGAGAGCAGACACAGACTTTTCTTCCACTGCCTTGAACATCAGAACTCCAGGCTCACAGGCCTTTGGATTCCAGGACTAACAGTCCACTCTCTTGTGTCCTAAGGCTTTCCGCTTCAAACTGAGAGTTACACCATTGGCTTCCCTGATTTGAGGACCTCAGACTTGTCCTGAACCACTCTCTCAGCATCTGAGGGTATCCAGCTTACAGACAGCCTGTTGTGGAACTTATCAGCCACCATAATCCCATGAGTCAATTCCCCTTTAAAAAAAAAAATCCCCTGTCATGTATCTATATACATATCCTATAGGTTTTGTATCTCTAGAGAATCCTAACTATACTATTTGGTACTAGGGAAGACAAATATCATTCTTTTTTTTTTAAGATGGGGTTTCACCATGCTGGCCAGGCTGGTCTTGAACTCCTGACCTCAAGAAGTGATCCGCCCACCTTGGCCTCCCAGAGTGCTGGGATTACAGGTGTGAGCCACCACACCTGGCCAGTATCATTCATTTTTACTGTATTTCTTACAATACAGTGGAAGAGATGTGTGAAATTGTTCCCTTGCAAAAAGACTGTGATAACTTAAGTATATGAGTGTACTTAATGGTAAAAGATAAAAATTTAAAAGCTAATTATTATTGGTGCTTCGAAAGCAGAAAATTGCTTAAGTGCAAGAGCCAAGCAATAACTAGACTTTCAAATGAGCAGCATATACTTACAAAATTTGTAGATCCCAACAGCTCTCCAAATACAAGTACAGCGAGTGTTTCATAGATCATAGAAGTGAAAATGCAGCCACAAAATATAAGAACCCTCCTTTGTCAAATTACTTAATTGTGAATGACTTCTGTCACTTCACACATTAGTACCAATTCACTATGCTACATACTTCATCTTCACATCATTTCCAATACTGGAGATACGAATTGCATAAAAACTTTTAGAGAGTTCTCATTTGTTCTATACATTTTTTTTTTGTAAATTTGATTCCATAAAGGTGCGTTATTACAATGTTGACTTTGTGACAATGTGTGTGAGCATTGCACATGTATGTTAAAACACTGAAACTTCCTTCATAAATGAAGAGATGTCTTTTCTCTACATCAGCATCTGTGAAAGAGAAAACTTCTCAATATCTCAGCACTTTGGGCAAATGCTTATGTGGTGGTGACCCACGATGGTTTTTGATTGATCTCATCAAGACCTAGGTTGTTCATCACTGTATTTTGGATGACTGAAGTTATACACACAATTATGAACGAGAGTGATATGGTGTATACATTTTGCTTTTTGACCTATTTATTGAGAGTATGGCTCACTTGCCCATAACTGTTATAACTGTGCAGCTGTTGTTTGTATACTTTAGTGTTTGTGCTTGTAAAAATATGTGTTATTATTGTTTATTTTATTGTGTAAAGTGGCCTATGAAGTGTTCACTCTTTTTTTTTTTTTTTTTTTTGAGGTGAAGTTTTGCTGTTCTTACCCAGGCTGGAATGCAGTGGCACAATCTCGACCACAGGATCCAGATCCTGCAACCTCAGCCTCCCAGTTTCATGTGATTCTCCTGCCTCAGACTCCCTAGTAGCTGGAATTACAGGTATGTGCCACTAGACCTGGCTAATTTTTTTTATTTGGTAGAAATGAGGTTTCACCATGTTGATCAGGCTAGTCTCGAACTCCTGACCTCAGGTGATCCATCCACCTTGGCTTCCCAAAGTGCTGGGATTATAGATGTGAGCCACCACACCTGGCCTCAGTCATGTTTTTATACATTTCTCAAATCCCTCTTTTAAAACATTAGTAAATCATTTTAAATAATTCCTTTTATTATTTTTTTCCAGAATTATATACTTGGGATTTTGGTCTTTGGGGATTGTTATTTTTGGGATTTTTAGACTTTAGGAACTTTGATCTTTCAGGATTTCAACATTTAGAATTATGACATTTGGGATTGTGTCTTTCAGGATTACAGCCCAAATCTCTTTGGATTGCTTAATGACTATTTAAGTGTTTTATGTTTTTGTTTTTTTTTTTTCTCTTTTTATGTAGTTACTGATGAGCCTAAGGGCTCAGATATTGATGAGAAAGTCAGAATAAGAATCATGAAAAAAACAGGTTGCTTTTCTTTTGTATTTGCTGAGCATTAGAATAATGTTTCTGTTTTTAAGTAGAAATTGTAGCGTAAAGAGATACCATAATCCACATTTTGGTTCATTTGGGTGGTTTAATTTGGATGTAATGGGATTTGCTTATATTCTACTCAGTGATAAATGTGACACCATAAACCAGCCTGCAGCTTTCTTGCGTAAACAAAAGACCAGAGAAATTAGCATTAGGATGAACAGCATTTATAAAACCTGATTAGCTTTTGAAGTAGATTTAGATCCTATTCTCTAAATTGTAAAAATCCTCCACTTCTGTCTCTTTTCGGTTCTGTTATCTGCTGCATTCAATGCCATAAACACAAAAGTGCTCCATAAATACACTCTGGTGATGACAGACTTGGATATAAAAGCAAAATGGTACTTAAAATTGCTCAAGTAAGTTGGTTATAGTTAGATTTTTTAAAGGCCATGGTGGTATACTTTGGTAGAATCCCCAGCTTCCTTTAAATGATGACAAAAAGTAGCCAGTGCTGTCTCTGTTATGCCTCTGAGTGTCTAAGATAAAAATGAATTAGGAGAAAAGGGCCAGGAGACCGAGCAGAGAGCTTTGTTATGACAGGATGTAGGGTGGAATAATTCTGAAATTCTCCATGAGGAATCATATCCATTGATAAGCTATCATACCCTCAAAAAGGGCACAGGTAGTACTGTATTAACTTGCTGTGTGAAATAATAAATTACCTTGTCCCATCTGGCACATTATAACTGAGTTGGTGGGTTTTAGCAAAGTCCCTTCCTTGAGAACTCAACTTGAATGCTTTATGAATGATGGCCAACCTCTGAGACTCATCACGACCTTTCTTATATAAAGTTGGTAACCCATAAAACTACCATTCCTTTAAAAAATGACCAATTTTGAACAGATTTGTAAGAAAGGGAATCTTTACTTTTGTGAGATCATATTAATGTGAATAGGGAGAAGGTTGGAAGGGAAATCATACTGAAATATTACTATGCTGTTTGAAGACTAAAACTAGGAATAATTATACCTAACACATTCTTTAGGGATTCTTTATTTTTATAGAAATTTTGCTTAAACTAAGAACCCAGAGAGAATTTTCCAAGTTGTGTTTAGAGGTTGTTTGACTATTCATCAAAAGGCACAAGGCTAGTTTATTGGCAGTTTATGTTTGGATTTTCATAGCAAGCATAAAATAGTTGGCATGGCAAGTGATGTGTGAGTGTATGTGATGGGTGGGGCAGGGGGGGATATATTGTTCTCTCTAGCAATTTGCAAATCCACCTACCTGTGCAAAACCACTTCTCTCTGTGTGGGATGACGGTATATATCTATATTTTTAGTATTTTGGCCTCCTTTATTAATTCACTTTTGTCTCCAATGAGAGTGTTTCTTGCAATCCTTCTGTCTTCCATGTGCTTTGTAAATCAATGGAGAGTCAGAGCAAAATGAGTAAATGTCTCAATTGCAAACTGTTCAGCTTCCCCGCCCCCACCTTATTTTTTATTTATTTTTTTTTTTTGAGACTGAATCTCATTCTGTTGCCCAGGCTGGAGTGCAGTGGTGCAGTCTTGGCTCACTGCAACCTCCACTTCCTGGGTTCAAGTGATTCTCCTGCCCCAGCCTCCTGAGTAGCTAGAATTACAGGCACGTGCCACCATGTCTGGCTAATATTTGTATTTTTGGTAGAGACGGTTTCATCATGTTGGTCAGGCTGGTCTTGAACTCCTGACATCATGATCCACCCACCTCAGCCTCCCAAAGTGCTGAGATTACAGGTATGAGCCACTAAGACCTTTCACTTCTTATATTCTATATAGTTTGGAGACCTCTTAACCCTTGGAGCCAGTCCTAGGTTTGCTGCAGGCTTTAGCTGTTCCCCTTACCTTTCACAATAAAGCCTCTTTGTTCTTTTCATTCATGCAGGATTATGCTAATTATTATTTGCTATGCAAATATTTCAATTTAGTACTTATGGTAGAGAAAGCACTGACCAGCAGACCTGAAATTGAAGCTTAGCTCAGCTCTTAACTGTGGGACTTCATGTGTTTTAACTTAAGCTCTCTGGGACATAGTTTTCACATCTGTAGAATGAAGATTCTAGTAATTGTCTCTTAGATCTGTGGTGATGATTCAGTAATTGAAAAGCTTAATAGTCTGAAACCTCATACAGGAATTAGGCATGTAGCAGAGACTGAGCTACATCCACCCCAGTTCTCTTCTATCTTCTTCCCTAGTAATGGAATTCTGTCTGGATCCAGACAGGGTCTATATTTTGTGGCCTCTCTTGCAGCTAGATGTGACCTTGTGTTTAGGCTCTTGCCAGAGGAATAATTTATTTTCATTTACCTTGTAAGATATCTCTTACTCTGGACTTCAGCTTTTCTTGTCTTCTTTCTGATGCACTGACTGGAAGGGCTATTACTACAGTGACCTTGGAGGCCAAATATCTTTAGAACAGTTCCCCGAATTGAATTGTAGAGCAGAGCTGTCAGCTGACCTAGAATACCTGTCCTGAGCCACTGGGTGGAAAAAAAAAAAAGAGATTTCTATTTTGTTTGGGCCTTTGCACTTTGAGATCTATTTGTAACAGCAGTTTAGCTTACCATGGCTAATGCCAGCATTGTTCTTGAGCCCATGTTGATAGAGATTCACAGAGTCATAGAACTGGAAGGAGTCCTAGAGGTCATCTTGCAAACCAACAAACAAAAAAAGGCTTGGATTGAAAATAACTTTTACTTGGCCATAAAACAAATTAATTACACAGCTGGAATAAAGCTAATTTTCATTAGACAGCATTGTTTCTTTGTAGAGTGAGTGATAAACATGGAATCTAATTCCTAAGAGATGGAATATGCAGAACATAGGAATAGATTCCAGAAGTCCCTCTGTAAACTTTTGGTAATTCCTGTAGGAACGGCACATTAGAGAAGCACATAGAGTCTTACCCAACCTTTTACATTGAGATTAGAGAGGATAAGCAGGTACTTGTAGAAAACAGACTTTGGGGTTTCTTCTTCAGCAGTCCCTGAGCTGAAGGGTCCATGTGTCAGATGAAGGGGCACATCCCTTTGGTTCTGTGTGAGAACAGCCTCAGGGAAAAATGACCGATCTAGCAGTCGTGCTGGGTATGTTTTAGTCACAGCTTCTGAAGCTGTGTGCACCAAAAAGATTGATCTAAAATGGCTTCTCAAAACATAATCCAACAAGAGAGAGACAAGATTATGTTTTTAGCATTTGAACCTGAACACACTCACTCTGTTTTAAAAGGTCTTATGGGACTGAAAAAAGCCCAGGGAAACAGAAGTTGCTGTTCTCATTAAAGGCGAGAGGTATTTTTATTCATTGTTTTTATTCACATCAGTTAATTTAACATGCCTTGAAGGGCCTCTTACAGGGTAGCAATATTAAAGTAGCAGCTTACTCACTGATTATAAACAAACATTAGTCAAGTTTACTTACAAAAGTTAGTACACGGATAAAAAGCAAAAGAATTACCTCCTACCTGACAGATGGAATGAGTCCCAAAGGTCTCTTCCGGTCTTGTGACAATATGCTATGCAAGAAACTTGGCATAGAATCTAAACTCTTTAACCATGACTTGTAAATCTCTCCATGATCTGGTCTGTACCCACCCTCACCCCCTTATCCTGGGCTTGCTACTGAGATGCATCATCCCAGCAGTCGTTCTGTTCTACAACCACAGCCTCTTTCATGCTGCAGGGCTTTGCACATGCAATTCATATAGCCAGCTACTTCTTCTCTTCTTGGGTCTCAACTTAAGTATCACCTCCCTTAGAGATGTCTTTCTTGACCACCTACAAAAGGAAGTCTCACTCTGTTTTTCCTATACTTGAGCTTATTTTCTTCAAATCATTTATAGAAATTAATTTATGTGTCTGCTTATTTATTCTGCTGGCATTAATCTCTTCCCCTGGATGGTGACTTAATTAGCTAATTAAGCCATTTTGACCATAAAAGGGGCAAAGTTTAATGCAGGGATGGTCTGAAAACTCTATGTTGAAGCAAAGCCAGAGGTTAGGTAGGGAGAAATTGAAATTGAGAGACTAGGAATGCAGAGTGGGATTCGTGACATGAACAGGGTCTTTTTTGGAATGGCAGACAGGCTGAGGTAGATTCCCAAATATAGATCAGTCTTGAAGGAGGGTTGGATAAGAAGACTAAAAAGGTCCAGAACCTGAGAAGAAGCTAGTAAAGTAAAAGCCAAGGCAAGGAAAGAGGCGAAACCTGACAGACTGACTGAGATTCATGTCTACATTCAACTCTTGAGCGAGCATCTCAGCACTTGCCTGGATAGCCATGCCCAAGACTATTCTCAGTATCTCTTAGGGTGATCGTAGTGGATGTTGGTCCTCTGGGCGAGTAAGTGACTTCACTTCCCTTGGAAGGCGATATGATTTGTCATTGGGTCAGACAGCTGGAAAGAGATTCTTTTGTCTCTTTAGTATTACCCTAACCAGTTCTTAACTCTGTGCCTACACCCCAAGAAAAAGATGTTTTCCTTTAGGCTTGCTAGCTGATTTCCCTGACAGCAGTTTTGTACCTTTGGTCTAGAACCAGTTTATAAATCTTGGGCTGCCCTTTACCTTCTTCAAAGTCTGAGCACTCTGCCCCATCCAAACACAAAAACCCTGTTCAGGCTTTGCTTCTTTTCACCAAAATTTACCCTTGCCTCCTTGAAAAGGAACCCAGGAATCCTGCTGGTTTGCAGTCTGCCCTCCGGTCAAGATGATTCTCTGTAGACGCTGCTTTTCTGTTGTTATAGTAACGGCAGATGTACCTTCTGGAATGTTATGTTTTCTGGGAACACTTTTGGGAAGATCAAAAGTAAATCTTTACTTGGTCCCAATTCTATTTCAAATAAAAAAAAAAAATTTGCATCCACAACTGTATTTGTTTTCCTGCCTTACAGAAGCCAGGAGAAATTGACAGAGTAGTAGAACCAAATCTTGACAAGAAGCAGGACATGGAACACGATGAAATCTGATATCTAGCATGTTCTACTTTGCTAAAGAAAACACAATGCTCATAATTTAGCTGTACTTTGATTATGAGGATAAATTGTGCAATAAAATATATGGTTATAATGGAAACTTCAAACGTGACAAATAAATGATAGATGATATAAAAGTAGATTATTGTACTTAGCTTCAATTTTACTGCTTGTAAAATGAATGAAACAATGTGTTTATATGCAGAAAGTCATATTATCATAAATATATTTGCTAAAAGAGAAAGCATAAATTGTGGCTAAATTTAGTAATGTCTGATGGTATGCTTGAATGTTTCTTTGTGATTAAATGTGAACAATTGCTCCTTTAAGGTAAAGGTCTGTGTATATGTGATTAATCAGATTGAGATGAAAGTGCAGACAGCTCACGCATGCCTAGTTATCAGAATGATTGATTTTAGTCTGTACTTGTAGGTGAAAAAATATCTGTTAATAACCCCAGCAGCCAAACTCCTGATGTCACTGATAGCTCAATGATTTGTGCACATTCTGCATTATAGAGCTCATTTGCAGGTTTAGGGGCTACACAATGATCCATTGGATCGCAAAATTATAACATGAAAAGAGTGACATCCAGATTTATGCAAGCGTTATGACTGCAAAGTGCATTTCATCAGTGAGAAGTTTAAAATTGCTGCTGTTGTAGCTGTCACAGGCATCTTATTTTCTTTGGTTTGTGTGTAGGCAAGACTGTCAAGCTTTTATCACACAAACTGGTGTTTTTGTCTACTATCTCTCTCCTCCTGCTGGTGACAGCCAGTCTCTGAACCGAGTTGTTATTAAGTCTTCAGCTTTAAGATAGTACTTTACCAACTTGTTTGAATTACACTTGATCATAAACACCTTAATGTTTTACTGGGTATAAAAGGTTTGGAACAAAATAGGAAAAAGCTGTGTAGCAAGGATCGGTGGATTGCTGGTGTTGCTCTTCATCACGGTAGGGAAAATGATGTTTAACTTGGAATTCTCAGTTCTGGGTCTTCTCAAAATGAAGCACTGGGGTTAGCAGGAGACTTTGCATGTAAGACTTGGATGTCTTCCCCATGCTGTTAATCCTGATTTTCCAGAGCTGACCACTGTATCGTCAGATTGTCAGACACTGTTCTGCATCTTTCTGCCAAGAAACTTGCTCTTTCTCACAGCGACTGAGATGTTTGTTTCTAGAGGCATGTTGGTCCAAAATGTCTAGGGGAATGAATTTATTTGCTACTGACCTTCTTTCAGATTAATTTTTTCCCCTTACTTTCAATTGCTTTTGGTTCCTTGCTCTAAAGAAACTAGGAAAAAATGGACACAGTAATAGAGGCAAGTGTTGGCAAGAAAGCTGTGGGATATTTGTATGATGAAATCTTATACCTAATATGTTCTACCTTTGTGCAAGGGAATGTAATGCTAGTCATTTACCTGTACTTTGCTTGTTAGGGTATATTGTGAGGTAAAATATGGATATGGATAGAAAATATGGGTAGAAGGAAAATGTCAAATGCTGCAAATAACAGACCTAAATGGATTTATTTATTTAGCTTCAATTCTAATACTTGTTAAATGAGTAAAGCATTATATTCAGAATCCCTTACCTTAGAAGATCCCATATAATTGTGTCTGGCACTCCATAAATAGGAGCCATTATTGTTATTACTGTTATTATCATTACAGGCAAAAATGAATACGGTTATAATATGCACATTTATCTGGTGAATACAATCCAGAACAAGACCACCAAAGTAAATGAGTGACCCCAAAGAAAACCACACCTATTGGCACCAGGGGACTCCTCCCCGAGCTTACCTGGCTTGGCTCTTAAATAGCTTCTGTTAAGCCTGACCCAGATCTCTGGGACTATACAGTCCAGTGCAGTAGCTACTAGCCACATGTGGTATTTATATTTAATGAAAATTTAGAAAAATTAAAAATTCATTTTCTCAGTTGCATGAGCCACTCCAAGTGCTCATTAGCCACATGTGGGTAGTGGCTACCATGCTGGACACACAGAGAATATTTCTATGAGAAAGAGTTACATTGGGCAGTGCTGTTCTAGTGTAAGCCTTGCAAAGAACCTAGAATTTGGAACCTGAAGTCTGCAAAATGCAAAAAAAAAAAAAAAAAAAAAAAGAAAAAAAAGCAACTGGGCAATCAAGTGAGTACCAGAGCTGTTTGTGGAAAACAATTAGCAAGGAATTGAAGAAGAACAAATTGAGCCCTGTAGATGCATTTTAAAGTCCTTGGCTTCTCTTGAGTGAATCCCATGGTTGGTAGAAATGGGCAGGCTAACTGGGAGCTTTATCCATTACCATTCAGCATTGCTCTCAGCATCCCACAGAGAAAGCCGTGGGTCCCAGGAAGCTGCAATGGAAGGAAAAACAAAAACGGGGGTTTTCCAAGAGAAAAGTAGTTTGTGGCAGAATGAACTTGGAGCTATGTGTTTTATTTTTTTGAAAGTGTCCTTTTCAAACACAATGTGATTTGTTGGTTTCTTTAATGCTTCTGAAGTTAAAAATGCGTAGAAGCTGAGCAAACTCCTTCCTGCTCCTTCTAAGTTCCCAATTATCCATCATATCATCATCATCATGCATTGTGTTACATTTATTAATGATACTCAGTTAATCCCAAGAGAGGCAGAAACTGACATCTGAGTCAGCACAATGGCTAAAATTGCAACTGATGCTATTGCCTTCAGAATAAGTCACTAGAATTCAATACATGTAATAGTATGTTGGCATTCTGTCACAGAACCAATGTGAAAATATAGGTGGCTTTTAAAGATAATTTTCCTTCCTAAAAGTTTCTTAACTTTCTTCTTTATTTTCCAAACAATTTAAGTCACTTCAGTTAGGGAACATTGTAGCATTCTTGCCTTGAAAGATTCCTTCATGTGTAACCTCCCAGGGAATTTAAATATAGTAAACTTTACTGAATTTCACTAAATTGAAAACTGAAATTGTCACTTACTGGAGAATGAAGTAGATTGTGTGGTTTTGTCAGCATATTAAATCTTGGGTGAATGTTATAAATATTATTGATTGTTTTTAAATTAGACAAGTGTCTGCACTTTCAATATCAATTCTAGTTCAATTTTTAGAAATCAAGAAATATATTAGAATCATAATGCTGACAGGGACCTCAAATAACAATCTTATCTTTCCACTTAGACTCTAAGTCACACTGGATAAAAGTGATCCTGGGGGCCAGGCACGATGTCTCATGTTTGTAATCCCAGCACTTTGGGAGGCTGAGGTGAGCAGATTGCTTGAGCTCAGAAGTTCAAGACCAGCCTGGGCAACATGGTGAAACCCCATATCTACAAAAAATACAATTAGCCGGGTATGGTGGCATGTCCCTGTAGTCTCAGCTACTTGAGGAGGCTAAAAGTGTAAAGACTGCTTGAGCCTGGGAGGTCAAGGCTGCAGTGAGCTGTGATCATGCCACTGCACTCCAGCCTGGGCGACAGAGCAGGACCTGGTCTCAAAAAAAAAAAAAAAAAAAAAAAAAAAAAAAAAAAAAAAAAAAAAAATCCTGGGACGCTTGCTGTGAGCAGGAAGGTAAGATGGTGGAAAATTCACTGATTATGGAGCCTGTGACCTATGCCTTCATCCCAGTTTTGCCACAATTTTCCCCCAAATCCCTCAACGTTTCTGGGTCTCAGTTTATTGATAAAATGAAGGAAATGGACAACATAGTTTCATGGCACTTTCCAACTCTATCAGTTTTCTACTGCTACATATAATTTGTGGTATTATAAATTACCACAAATCAATGGCTTGAAACAATTCCCATGAGGACTCAGTTGGCTTCCCTGTGTAGGGTCCTTTAAGGCCAAAATCAAGGTGTTGGCTGGGCTGGCCTCTTAACTGAAGACTCTGGGGAATAATCTGTTTCCAAACTCATTTGTGTTATTGTTAGGATTTGGCTCCTCATTGCTGTAGGACTGAGTTTGCTAATTTCTTGCTGGTTGTGAGTTAGGGGACACTGTTAGCTTCTAGAGGCCACTGACTCCCTCATCTTGTGGGCTTCTCCATCTTCAAGCCAGCAACACCACGTGAAATTCTTCTCATGCTTCTAACCCCTCTAGCTTTTTCTCCTGTTACTAGCCCAAGAAAACACAATGTTTTTAAAGGACTCATGTAATGAGGCTGGGCTCACCCAGATAATTTCCTTCCTGTTTAACTAAAAGTCAATTGTTTAGTGACCTTAATGACATCTGTGAAATGCCTTCTGCCATGTCATGTAACACAATCAGGGGCATGATGTCTCATCACAGTCACTGCTGAAGGAATTAGGAATATCTTAAGGAACCATTATGGGATTTTGCCTACCACATTAACTCCAAAAAATCTTAGATCCTACATCTTCCAGGCCTGCAGAGAATGCTTTTCTCTAAAGTTCTTTGCTTCTCTCTTTTCCATTTGGCAATCCTTTCCTGGTAACTAATGTTAGTTTTTCTTGCTGCAGTTTAAACTCACTGCTGCCAGTCCTGTCTGTATTCTTCTGTTTTCTATTCTTATGTATTCTTCTGATCTTCTGAAATTTTCTGAAATCAAGTTTTATCTTAGAGCACTCCTGAGTGCAGGAGACATAGGACATTTCTAGAGCCTGCTGCTCATTGTGGCAAAGAACCAGTACTTGCTTAGTGACATAGATGAAAGAAGCTGACCTGGTACAATGGAGAGCAGTGGTTTAAACTGGTAGATGCTTAGATGGACTGTTGTCTAAGAAGGGGCAATGGCCTCTTCCCGTGCACTTGACAGTGTGCCACAGATGAAAGGCACTGTGATGGTGCAATCCTGCCTTATTGCTTAGCATCAGCCTTTCCTCTGTTGAGGACATTTGCAAGGAGCCATTTTAAATGAGGTTGGCCTTTCCTGTGTCCAGCCCCTTTGTGGGGATTTCAAGTGACTTAGCTGGTTCTGAAAATACTTTTTTATGATGATGTTTGTGACATAAATAAATGAAATAAAATCTGAAAGTACATATGGTCCAGTAGATAAAAATGAAAATCACTTCAATCTCATAACCCAGGGGAAAACATCATTAATATTGGCTTGTGTATCTTTCTAGATAGCATTCTATGGAATGTCCACAAATTAAGTTTGAAAATGATATTGTGCAACACTTACAATTTATAGTGTAAACTTTTCATGTTGATGGAGATATTTTTTTAATGTTAGACAGTTTATTATAAGAGTAATACAGTAAAACAAACAAACATTTTTAAAATAGGAAAAGAAAGAAAAAAAAAAACTATATTCTTACCCTAACACACAGATTTACTTACATTTTGATGATGTTTCAGTTTGCCTAAGCATTTAAAAAAAAGCCCAACTTGACAAAGATATTTCTATGACATTATTTTTACATGGCTGGCTTCTAACATTTGATCTTATGAATATACTGGTATTTCTTTGATTATTTTTGCAGAACATTTCGTTGTTTCCATTTCTCACTGTTGTAAAAAAGTGTTTCATGGAATATCTATGTAGCTAGATTTTTTAGCATAGTCTTAGTTACTCTGGATAAGTTTCTAGAAGTGAAACTGGGCAGAGTATATGCACATATTGAAATCCTTTAAAATATATTGGCGATGCTTTCCAATTGTATAACGTCCATTAGCTAATATGGTCTTGTGGAAAGGACATGGTTTTTGGTGGAAAGATGGGCTGGAACTGCTCTTTCATTATATAATTTTGATCAAATCAATTTTCCTGACCATTAGTAGCTTCATCTGTAAAATGAGACTAATAATATTCACTCTATCTACTTCCAAGAATTATTATGCAGGTAAAGAGAGATTATCTATGGGGAAAGGACTTTGAAAATTATAAAGAGATTAAAAAAAATAAGTCATTCATTTATCACTTACTCTAAACAGAGACAGTGGTCTTCAGGTAAATAGTCTACCAACTCCTATGGAATTACACCTCTTTTGAGAATGTTAGATTGTACTACCATCCTCCAAAAGTGCACTATGGATCTGATGACACTCCAGTGAGTATGTCACTGGCCCTAGTCCTGTTCCCAAAGTGCGCTCCCAAACTTGTGTGCCTGTTTCTTTTCTTCCACACTAAAGTCTGTGACTTGGGAAGTCTATTCTGTATGGTTATTGTATTTATTTGTTTGGTTTTTTTTTGTTACCTTGTTTTTTCAAGTTGGCTATTCACTCATTCCCCTGCTGATCTATTATGTTCTCTATGAGATTGTCTTTATTGGTACTCATAGGTGGCACTTAGCACTCATATGGCACTTTTCATCTTGAAAGCACTTTACAGACATTAGCTAATTAATTTTCACATCACAGCATGATAGGTAGGTAGGGAGCTAATCTAAGCATTTGAGCTATGGCAATGAAAGTTGTGTTACAAATACAATAAATTATTTTTTTATTATTCTTTGGAGGAGGAAGAGATGGTTATATAATTTGTCCCAAATCACAGAAGGCATTTACATCAGAGTTGAAATTCAAGCCTAGTCTGATGAAGTTAGTCGTATCACAGGCCCCCTCAGGGGTTCTGATTAGCTTGCTCACAAAGATGGTATTATGGGAAGAAAACCGACCAGCTGGCTTTCCTCTCTCCTCTGCACGGGGAGCAGCATTATTGGCACTTGAGTTCCTTTCTTCTTTCCTTTTGGAATGATGGTACTTATTGAAATGAACCTGATGAGAAGTTTGAAAATATTTCAGAGAAGTCTTCAAGTTCATGAGGGAGAAGGAGGCTCTACCCCCAGAGACAGCAAATATGGTTAGATTATAATTTCCTTTTGAAATCTAAGAGTGTTTCTAGTTTGTAGATTGAAAATATCATCCTTCTTGGGAAGATGAGAAAATAGAAAGGGTAAAAACCCCTTGGTGTGGCTTTCATGAGTTGTACCATTAGGGACCCTAGAGTGGGGAAGGAGGGCAGGAAGCACAGCACTCAAAGGATTGGCCTTGAAATTTGCTCTTGACTGGCTTCCCTAGAGCTAACAGAGATAGCCTAACTTCCCTGGATCTTGGGGATGCCAATCAGAGTCTCCAGAACTGATTTTAGAAAGGGGAGAATACTAGAAAATCTGGTTATGACAAAGAAAAGGAGCGTGGTCAGGATTCTCCAGAATTCTCCTTCCCATAGAGTCCATGGATGGAACTCAGGCAAGGATAGGCTCTGAACTCCCAGGCATTCTCTCTTCCATGACATCATTGAAGGTACTTTGAGGATCACATTCTTGTGGAAAAGTATCTGATTCTGTTCCTGTGCCCTGAAATGTGGTCAAGACTTGCAACTTTGAGACTGCAATTTGCTGGTTATGGTGATGGCGGTGTGTGATAATGGAGGAAGAAACCATCAAGAACAAGTTCTGATGTTTGATCCATTTGGCAATAGTTCTTCTCTGATAGTCAGATTTCCCTGGTCTCTATAATTTCTCATGCCAGTGTCAATCTGAACACCTAAGCAGATGGCCTAAATAAGAGGGGAGATTTGACATTTAGCTATTAATTTATTTTACGACATGGGCTGTCATGTATTATACATGAGGTAAATAAAAGTGATGGACTAATTATGGAAACGTGCACTGCCTTCCAATTACTCTTGGATTATATGTTTAATATTTTGAAGTATTCCAATTACAGGGAGATTTGTCACTGCAGAAAACATTTTTTTATTTGTAGAATTCCAACATCCTCTGCAGGGAAGCTCAGCTAATTTTTTTCTGTTAAGTTAATGAACACTCTAGACTTTTCAACACATTTGGGTTGAATCATATTTTAGATGTATATTTTTGACAACCTATTTCACAGTTGAGTAGCCTCCTCTACCCTATCTGGGATTCTGGTCCACTTTCAAATAGTAGATCCACATTTGTTGTGATAAAAGGGCAATTTTGGCCAGGTGCAGTGACTCCCATCTGTAATCCCAGCACTATGGGAGCCCAAGGTGGGCTGACTGCTTGAGGTCAGGAGTTCAAGACCAGCCTGGCTAACATGGTGAAACCTTGTCTCTAATAAAAATACAAAAATTAGCTGGGTGTGTTGGCATGCACCTGTAATCCCAGCTACTCAGGAGGATGAGACAGGAGAATCACTTGAACCCTGGAGGTGGAGGTTGCAGTGAGCAGAGATCATGCCACTGCACTCCAGCCAGGTTAAAGAGTGATACTCTGTCCCCCTCAACAAAGGGTAATCTTGTGATTCGAAAAAGATCACTTTTGGTTAATTCAAGATCTGTAACTTGTTTTGGTCTATTAACTTTATCATAGTTCTTTCAAGAGCCATTTGATTTGTAGAGGAATGGATCAACACAGCAAAATGGTATAATATTATCCAAAGGTGTGGTTAAAAATTCTATATTTAAAAGAAAAACAAAAGCAACTAATTTCTTTAAAGTTTAAATTCACAGTTATGAGGAACACTGGCAATGTTTGGAAACTAAAGGGTTGTTTTACTTTGGGCCTAAAGACAATAAAACTACCTTTTGTTTTGTTTTGAATTAATAAGCTAATTTATGTTAATGACATAAAAAGAGACATTTTTTTCTCAATTGTAGAAAAATTTGAAGTTTTATCTAGATGGAAAATTTTTGTTTGTTTGCTTTTTAGTTTAAGATAATTACTGTCTAACACAGAGCTCACAAATTTTATTTTGCAAAAAGTGATTTTCATACAATGGAGCATAGTAACTTTATTACTAAAGCAAATGCTATGCATTTTATGGCTGGAGCAGTATATTCATAAGTGGTGACATTTGTTTTACGTGCTTGTCTCTAACCTCATTCCCAAAAATCACTTGAGACAGCTTATATGAATAATAAACCAAAATGGGCAAATTATAAATGAGTAATTTTTTCAGAAACAGGGAACCATAGAAATAGAAAGTTAAAACTTGAGGAAGAGTGTGAACATACAGAAGGGTAGGCAGTGGCCAAAGATAAGCCACAAATTGGCCCCACCTGTTTTGGTGTCCCAATGAAAAAGCGAAACAAGATCAGTTCTTTAAGACAAATGACCTACAAGGAACAAATATCTGTACTTCAGGGCAAACAAAGCTTTGTTTCCTGCTAATTCAGTTGTTTATATCAGTATAAAATAATATTACTATATTTGTATACTTTTTAAAAAAACTCTATTTTTTTGTGTGTGTTACCTTTGTTCTATCACAAAACCCAAGTGTGGTGACTTAAAGTAACAAACATTTATTATTTCTCTCTATTCCACCGATTGGCTGGGAGGTTCTTTTGGTCGGGGCTGGTTTGACTGGGGCTGGATGGTCTAAGATAGTATCACTGAGAATTCTGAAAAAAGTGGGTCCTATGTCTGTATGCTCTCTCATCCTCCAGAAAGGCTAATCTAGGCTCCTTCACATGGTGGCAGGAAAGTCCCCAGTAGCAAGAGAAAGCAAACTCTAATAAGCAAGCACTTTCCAGGTCTCTGCTTATATCATTTTCGTCAATGCCCTCTTGGCCAAAGGCACATGGAATGGAGAAAGACTTTGTCCCTCTTGATGGCAAGCACTGCAAAGTCACATTACAAAGGGACATGAATGGAGAGAGGGGAAGAATTACTGTGACTATTTTTGCAGACAATCTGCCACAACTGGGAAGATTGGGAAATGATCTTTTTCTTTAACATGCCCCGTTGATGATGAAGGCTGAGCCTAGGCCTGGAGTAGGGAAGAAGGACATTGTGTCAGCTGTCAGTTTTTTGCTTCTTGCCTATAAATATACTTTTCTATAAATATGCTCTGTGATAACCAGTGAAATTCCTTTAAGCATTTCTTCTTAAAGTGAGCAGGATGGTAAGCTTTCTCAGCAGAGGGCACTGGAGGGACGTTGCATGGGAAAGAGGTTTCCTGCAATTTCTACCAGGCCCAGAGGTCAGCAGTGTGGGTATAAGGACACTCCATAGATCCTGTACTAACCATAGGTCTTGAACATATTCACTCTGTGACTTTGCCTTCTTGGCCTGGTAATAATTTCTCCTCAGCCCTCTCTACATGGAAACCAGAAACGTATACAATCTGCAAAAAAACTGCATGGGGGCCCAGAGAGTCACACACTGAGCTGTTCCTTCTGAGACAAGCAACCACTCCTCTCGCCACCCTGTGCAGCCCACACACTCTGAAGGCCTCTGGCCCTGTCCCTCCAGCACGCGGACTCCCACTGCACACCCATGTTTCCGGTTGCTGATTGTCTGCTCTGCTTTCCACAGCATTTCCTGGTGTTTGCCCAGCAACTCCAGACCAGCTCTGGCCTGGCTAAGCCAGTGAGCTTCTCTGCTAGGCAGGCACAGAAGCACACCTTCTACAGTGAAGTCTGAACCCCTTCCAGATTTGTCCTTCCTTGAGTAGTCTCCCTCAGCACTAGGCTATCATACAGAGTTTCCTTTTATTGGTTAATCATAGACACTAATTCTCATATTTAATTTCCTGTTTAGCCCACTGTGTGGTTTCCATCTCCTGATTGGACCAGACTGCTACAGACATGATAGAGATAAAACAATAAGAATAACACAATGGACTCTGGGGACTCAGGGGGAAAGAGTAGGAAGGGGGTAAGGGATAAATGACCAGAAATGGGGTGCAGTGTATACTGCTAAGATGATGAGTGCAGCAAGGTCTCACAAATCACCACTGAGGAACTTACTCGTGTAACCAAGCACTACCTGTTCCTTCAATAATCTATGGAAGTAATTTTTAAAAAAGGATTTGATTGGGCTGTGAGTTACAGAAAAACCAAAAATAACAGTGGCTTAAACAAGATGAAATTTTTTTCTCTTTCATATGAAAAGAAGTATGAAGTCGAGCCCTGCAGGACGAATAGGGCAGCTCTGTCTGGGTTGCTAGGCTCTGTCTATGTGGCTGCTCTGCTGTGCTCTACAAGTGGCTTTTACCGTAAAATTGCTGCTTAAACATCAGCCATCATATCCACGTTCTAGCAAGACACAGGAGGAGAGGGTGAAGTGCACATCCTCTCAGTGATTCTTAGTGAATCACACAGGTCTTTTCTGAAAACTATTTTTTAAAAAAAGAATCTCTCTTGTGCCTGGATTGAGGGTTGTGAGGCTAATGAGTACAACCTCCTTGTCGTGATGGGGAGAAAGCCTGGCTGAGAATGGAACCATCCCAGAAAAGGCAGCACTCTGAAACCCAGGAAAAAAAACTGGGTTTTTGTGATATCATTTCATCCCCTTGCATCAAACTATAGCCAAAGCAAGAAGTACCATTGGATTTTTAAAATCACGTGAGTGATTGTAAATTTCGGCTTTGACACAGAAAGACAAACATTATATGTTCTCATTTATTTCTGGGACGTCAAAATTGAAATAATTGAAGTCATGGAGTTAGAGAATAGAAGGATGGTTGCCAGAGGCTGGAAGGATAGTAAGGGGCAGAGATAATGGGGAGATGGGGATGGTTAATGAGCACCAAAAAAGCAGAAAGAATGAATAAGACCCGTATTTGATAGCATAGTGGGAGGACTGTGATCTATAATAATTGTACATTTAAAAATAACTGAAAGAGGATAACTGGACTGTTTGTAACGTACAGGATAAATACTGGGGGGTGTGGTCGGATATCCAATTTCCCAGGATGTGATTATTACGCCTTGCATCCTTGTACCAAAATATCAGATGTACCCTATAAACATATACACCTATGATGTACCCTATAAACATATATACCTATGATGTAACCACAAAAGTTGAGAAATAACTTATTTTTTAAAAGGAGTGAGAAAACAGATAAGCTGGAGACTTCCTTCCCTCCCCCTGGCGAACAAGTGGGTAATTGAGGCAGATAGAAAGGCAAGGGAGGAAGAAGGAAAATGGGGGTAAAGGAAGGTGATCATTTCTTTTCTTCTTTTTCCCAGGGCAGAAGACGGGGGACAGGTTTGGGTCATCAAGCTGCTTGGTCAATGTGCAATAAATGCAACTCTCATACATTGTTGTCAAGAGTGTGTCATGGCAAAAACTCTTGGACAAAAGTCTGGCAGGGTTTTTTTTTTTAATTAAGCTACAAATATGAATATTTATGACCCAGGAGTTCACCCAGAGAGAAATGAAGACAGGTCCACAAAAAGGTTTGCCTAGGAATGTTTGTAGGAGCATTTTCATAATCAGCCTAAACTAGAAATAGCCCAAGTGGCCATCAGTAGGAATATTAACAAAAGGTGGCGTGTTCATACACTTAAATGCTCTTTAGTAATAAAAGGGGACAGACTCGTAGTATATGCAACAACATGGAGAAATCTCACACACACTTACCCATCGCCCCATCCACTCATGTTATTTTTGATGTATTTCAAAGTAATTTACAGACTTAAGTACCCTTGCCCCTAAATAGGTTGGCATACTCATGATTAGTTTGATTTATTCTTCATTATATGAAAGAAAGCTTATGAAAAAGAAGATGGAGAGTATTATGTCAAATGAAGTTCTAGAGAAAACAAAACTAATATATGTTGGCTAAAAATCAAAACATTGGTTACCTCTAGGGAGCTGGAGCTGGTGATTGAGGAGGAGGGGACATGAGGGAGTTTTCTGTGGTGGTCATGAGGTTTTGGCATCTTGATTAATAGAAATTTGGGTAACACAAAGGTGTGCACATATGAGCATTTGTCAGCATCCATAAATGTATGCTTTAGATTTGAATATTTCATTACATATAATTTCTTACATAAAAACGTAAACAAATACAGCTAGATAATGAAAAGTATGCTGAAGCATTTAGGGAGTGGTGTACAGATATCTGCAATTTACTTTTTGAAATACGTCAAAATAAGAGATTGATAGATAATGAGTTGGATAGAAAGATAGATTAGATGATAAAAAGAAAGTATTCTTAAATGTTGATGGCAGTAACTGACTGGCAGGTATATAGATATTCAATGTAAAATTTCCAACTTTGATACATGTTTAAGTTTTTCTTAAGAGAAAATCTTTTTAAAATGTCCAGTTAGCTATGGGGTGCTACAGAGCACTCATTCTAAGAGCATGCTTTCCCCTGCTACTTGGGGAATGCTGTAGGTCATTAGGACAAGCGACTTACATAGCTGTTTCTGCATGATGTAAGTTGTGGGTGTTCACTAGTCCCAGAAAATGCAGAAAATGGCAATGGGTAGAGTGCTCTAAGGCAGTGTTCCTGGGGCGTCATGCTTTGAGTGTGACATGCTTATTACACAGAATTTTTCAGGTGCCCCAGGATGGAGACATTTGGGGGGACAAGGGAGGTGCTGAAGTTGCCTGTGAATGACAGAGATCTGGGGTCAGGCTGAACAGGCCATCATGAGTGGCAAGAAACTGGGAGCAAAAGGCCAAGGCTTGGGACAAAAGGCCCCCACAGTGGGTGTTAGCATGATGTTTAAGAGCTAAGGATCAGGCAGTTCTCAGGGGTCACTTATCCATTCACTCATTCATTCAGTAACTATTTCTTGAGCAGCTACTATGTGCTAAACAGTGCTCTCGGTTCGGAAGATACAGTAATTACCAAAATAGGTATTCAAAAAGTCCTGGCCAGGCGTGGTGGCTCATACCTGTAATCGCAGTACTTTGGGAGGCCAAGGTGGGTGGATCACCTGAAGTCAGGAGTTCGAGACCAGCCTGGCCAACATGGTGAAACCCCCATCTCTACTAAAGATATAAAAATTAGCTGGGCGTGGTGGTGCACACTTGTAATCCCAGCTACTCGGAAGAGAGGAGAATCACTTGAACCTGGGAGGCGGAGGTTGCAGCGAACCAAGATCCGGCCATTGCACGCCAGGCTGGGTGACAAGAGCAAAATTCTGTCTCAAAAGAAAACCAAAAAAAAAAAAAAAAAAAAGCAAAAAATAATCCAAAAAGCGCTGATAGGGAGAAAGGAACGACAAACAAATAAGTAAATAGGAAATATGTCAGATGATGATAGATACTATAGAAAAAAATTAAGCAAGGGAAGGTAAAAGGGAGTATCAGAATAGAAGGATTAGTATTATATATAGAATGGTCTGGGAAGAACTCATACATGAGGTGATCCTTAAGCAAAGACCTAAAAAATGTAAAGAGATATTTCCTATACCTATGTTAGGAAGCTATCTTACTTCAGGGTTAAAGCAGCAAATACAAAGTCCCTGGGGTAGAAGATTGCTTGCCATCTTTGTAGAAGAGTTGGGAGATCAGTTTGACCTGAATCAACATGAAGAAAGTGATAGGAGATCAGAGAGGTTGTAGGGGACCAGCGATGATAAGGACTTAAAGACTTTGACTTTGAGTAAGAAGGAATGGCACTGGAGCATTGGAGCAGAAGCATGGACATCAGAAATAGTATTATTTGCAATTTTTAAAATTTGTAAATAGACTGAAGGGCAAGGGTGAATGCAGAAAGGCCAGTTGTGAGCCTTTGATTAATCCAGATAAGAAAGGATGGGAGTTTGGACAAGGCAGAAGAGTGGATAAGAATCAGTCAGGTTCTCAACACATTTGAAGGCAGAGCCAATAGGATTTACTTACCGGTAGAAGTGGGATGAGAGAGAAAGAAAGGAGTTGAGAATGATATCAAGGTTTATGGCCTGGGTTCCTGGAATGAAAGATACAAATGCTATGGCAAGGAAATAGGTCAAGAATTTAGCATTAGACATGTTGAGTCTGAGATGACTCTTAGTCATCTAATTAAAATTGTCAGGTATGGCATTGAACAAATGTGTCTGGAATTCAGAGGCGAGGTCTGGTATTCAGATACAAGTTGGAGAGTGACTGCATGTAGATGTCATTTAAAGCCATGAAGCTGGTAAGACCAGCTAGGGAGCAAGTGAGATTAGCAGCAACCAGCCAAAGAGACTCAGGAGGGTAGGCAAGTGAGGAGAATTGCAAAGAATGGCCAGATGCCAGGCTGGGCGCGGTGGCTCACGCCTATAATCCCAGCACTTTGGGAGGCTGAGGCGGGTAGATCACTAGGTCAAGAGATCGAGACCATCTTGGTCAACAAGGTGAAACCCCGTCTCTACTAAAATACAAAAATTAGCTGGGTGTGATGGTGCACACCTGTAGTCCCAGCTACTTGGGAGGCTGAGGCAGAAGAATTGCTTGAACCCAGGAGGCAGAAGTTGCAGTGAGCCGAGATCGTGCCATTGCACTCCAACCTGGGTAAAAACAGCGAAACTCCGTCTCAAAAAAAAAAAAAAAAAAAAAAAAAAAAGAATGGCCAGATGCCACATGAGGGAGGTGCTCGAAGGATGAGAGGGTCATCAATCATGTCAAATGCTGCCAGTAGTCCAGGGAGCAGAGTGCAGCCTTGTCCAGACACTCTGCAACGACCAAGAAGGATCCATCCTGGGGACACAGTGTGTATCCAGGACAATTCATATAAAAAACTCTCTCTCTCAGCTCTCCATATCCAGTCACCCCTTGGAAGGAGCATGACAAAGTTGAAAAGCTGAAATACCAAAACTCAGTGTTTAGTGAAAGGGACTGCTTAAATCATTTTATTGGATTAGCTTTACCTGTTTGATTAAGGTTTCTACCTAGCAAGAGGGAGCTCAGAGGAAGGATGATATATCAAAAAATAAATAAATAAGTAAATAGGGCTATGTTTTCTTTATACATCTGCATGTGTGATAAGTAATTAAGTTACCTCACCCCATTAAAAAAGAGTCATACTCTGAAGGTTCTATAGCTTTTTTGTTTTTGTTTTGTTTTTTTTTTTTTTTTTGACAGTCTTTCTCTATTGCCCAGGCTGGAGTGCAATGGTACAATCTTAGCTCACTGCAACCTCCACCTTCCAGGCTCAAGCGATTCTCCTGCCTTAGCCTCTCAAGTAGCTGGGATTGCAGGCATGCACGCCCAGCTAACTTTTTTGTATTTAGTGGAGACTGAGTTTCACAATGTTGGTCAGGCTGGTCTCAAACTCCTGACCTCAGGTGATCTGCCCGCCTCAGCCTCCCAAAATGCTGGAATTATAGGCGTGAGCCACCACGTCCAGCCTGGAGTTCTCTACTTTTTATTAGCCCATCCCTTTTACTACAATCCTCTGCTACAGTTAATACTTCTTTTTGTTAAAATTTTCCTGTTACAATCACTATCTAATTTTGGTCTCCTGATTGGGCCAAGACACATGTGGCATACCCCTACCTAAAACCCCTCCAAATTCATGATTTCCCCAGCGGCCATGGCTGAGCTGCAGACTACACTCCTTTGCCTTTCCTTTATACCAACCACTTGATTTTAGTGGAGGCCGTCCATCTTGGTTCTCAACTTCCTTCTGATTGGTTCACAGATAAAGTATTGGCCCAAAGCAGCTTACTAGTCGTTCGTTCATGTGTGTGTGTGTGTGTGTGTGTGTGTGTGTGTGTGTGTGTAACTTGAGCTGGGGTGAAAGAAACATTCTATATTAAGGTTGAAGTAGTGGCTATGCATGGAGGCATAAATTTGTGAACGCTCACTGAAATATACACTTACAATGGGTGAATTTTAAGCTCCCTATATCTCTATATAGGTACTTTAAAAACAAAACAAAACCTTGTGCTCTGGGATTGAAACTAAGGATACAACCTTCCTGGGGCAGCCAGCCTGGTGGGTAAGGCCAGATGGAGACAAGGAAGCTGAGATACACAGAGGTAAAGATAAGGGCAAGTTTGTGGGCTCTGGTCTCTGGTTCCTTTTATATTCTGAGTAGATTTACCCTTTTCTTTTCACTATTTGTTCTTCTATGCTAATACATTCTCTGTTTTTGCATAAACTAGCTCAATTTGAGTTTCTGTTACTTGTAACGGAAACTAAAAATATCTAATACAGATAGAAAAGGTCATTGTAGGCTGAGCTAATCAGGGTGAGCAGACTTTATTTCAGAGCTGGATCTTACAGGGTATACAGAGCAGAGGCAGAAAGACCCTATAGGTAACAATGTTAAGAAAGCACAGTGGAGAATAAGGATAACTTTGACATTTGTGGGGTTAGGCAGAATATGGCAGTTCAGAGCAGGGACTATGAAATCAGATGGACTTGGATTTAAATCTTAGCTTTGCGTTTTTGTAAACCAGCATCCTGGGGATTAGAGACTAACTCAAGGTCTCTGAGCATCAGATAGTTGTTGCAAAATTTAAATGAGATTAAGTATTTAAACCATCAGAATGACTGGCATAGTAAAAAAAAATGATGGTGAAAATAATAATGTACTTATTCATGCTTATGATGATTGGAAAATAATACTTTAAAAACACAAATATTTAACTCCAAAATAATAACTGGTAAAATTGACCTCAATGCCCTAGGAAAGTTCTTAACCAAATTGCGATCCCTTAGAAAAGAAGTAGGTGATTTCTGAGATCAGCAAGGGCTCACCAAGAACAGGTTATGCCAAATTAACTTCCTATCCCTTTTGTTAGTTTTATAAAACAGAGGGAATAGGGGGATGCTATTGACATGGTCTGTCCATTTTAGAAAGATACAGGATGAGGTGATCTTATAGCCTGACTTGGATACTTCAGCCAGGAGAACCTCCCCTTTTTATAGAATATACCAGGCTTTTTATTAGCTATGTCCAGTGTTTAGAAAGCCTTTCCTTATCTTGACCTGAAATTTCTTGGTATTTTAGTTCTACTGTTTGGAAGTGGGCAAAGAGATTGGTTCTTCTTTCTTTTAGTACTTGAAGATTAAGATTCCTCTTCATCTTCCTTCAGATATTTTCTCCTCTATTATATCAGTCCTCAGTTCCTCACATTGCTCTTCATTTAAAACAATTTCAAAACATGTCTAATGTCTTCCCTTCTGTATTAGTCTGTTCTCATGCTGCTAATAAAGTCATACCCAAGACTGGGTAATTTATGAAGGAAAAAGATTTCGTTGACTCACCATTCCACATGGCTTGGGAGGCCTCACAATCATGATGAAAGATGAAGGAAGAGCAAAGGGATGTCTTACATGGCAGTAGGCAAAGAGAGAGCTTGTGCAAGGGAATTTCCATTTATAAAACCATCAGATCTGGTGAGACTATCATGAGAACAGCATGGGAAAGACCCACTCCCACGATTCAATTACTTCCCACCACGTCCCTCCCATGACATGTGGAAATTATGGGAGCTACAATTTAAGATGAGATTTGGGTGAGGACACAGCCAAACCATATCATCTTCATTGCTTTATTGTACCATGTCCCTTTTAGAATTGGTAGTGATATTTCTGATGTTTTTTAGACCTAAGCACATTACAGAAGAACTGACACCTGGGATGCAGTAATATTTTCATCTTTTGTTTTTAGTGCTATAAACATTTTTAATGAGCTATGTAACATTTTTAACTCATTTTGAACTTGAGAAGAACAAAATTCAACTTCATCCTTTAAAATATACCTATAGCTGTGCTATACCTATTGATTTTTAAAAATCTGAAATGTAGGGCTTTACCATTATCCTTCTTGTTAGTTTTAGCACAGTAACCTAACCTGTCAAAATCTTGATCCTGTCATCTGTCATGTTAGTTATCTCTCATGGCTTCATTTCAGCCCCAAATTGAATTTGCATGATCCTACATTATAAGCCACTGACAGAAGTGTTGAATAGGACAGGATCAAGTATGGAACCCTGAAGCATGTCATGAAGACTTCCTTCTGCATTGATATCGTTTTATTAATTGGTCCTCTGAGGAAGAGAGAGAGAGAGAGAGAGAGAGAGAGAGAGAGAGAGAGAGAGAGAGAGGTTTTTAAAAATTGGTTTATTTGATTGTGGAGACATGGTAAGTCCAAAATCTGGGGTAGATGGGCAGGCTAGAGATGCAGGAAAAAGTTGCAGGTTGAGTCCAAAGGCCACCTGCTGGCAGAATTCCTTCTTGCTTGGGGAGGTTAGTATTCGTTTATTCAGGCCTTGAACTCACTGGAGGACTGACCACCTCTCCCATTATGCAGGATAATCTGCTTTACTAAAGGTCCACTGACTTATATGTACCTCTTTCCCCCCAAAAACCCATTAAAAAACTAAAAGGATGTTTGATAGAATATCTGTGCACTGTGGCTGTTAGGAACTGAATGTATGTGTGCCCCTCAAAGTTCGTATGTAAAAATTCTAACCTCCAAGGTAATGGTATTTGGAGGTAGGGCCTTTGTGAAATAATCAGGTTTAGATACAGTCATGAGGTAAGACCCGATGACGGAATTAGTTTCCATATAAGGAGACTGAAGTGGCAAGAGCTGTCCTTCCTCACCTCACCATATGAGGTCACATTGAGAAGGCAGCTGTCTGCAAACCAGGATGAGAGCCCTCACCAGAGGTAAGCATGTGAGGACTCTGACCTCGGACTTCCCAACCTGCAGAACTGTGAGAAATAAATTTCTGTTGTTTAAGCCACTCAGTCTGTGGTATTTTGTTATGCTGGCCCAGGCTAACTAAGATAGTGGCCCTGCTAAGTTGACACATAGCATTAACCGTTGCACTGAGGTTAGACACATCTGGCTTGCTAGGAAAAATTTTTCAGGCTGCACCCTTCACAAAGGCACTATGCTGAGGAGTGGTGGGTACTGTACAAGAGTCAGTGTACCAGGTAACCAGCCATGCACTTTGGACTAGGGCAACATCTCCCTGCAGGAACGGGACACTTTGTTTAAATTAGTACACAGACAGATGTGTCTGTGCACCAAGCCATGTACAATTGGCCACATTTGTCTAATTTGCACAAAGCCTTAGTATAGGCAAGTTTTAGTCTCGCATCTGACTTTTAATTCTGACTCAGCTTCTTAGTAGCTATATGTCCTTGGGCAAAGTCATTCATTTCTATGACACCAATTCTCCTCATCTGTAAAATGGGTATATGTACCTGCTTCTGAAATTTAGCTCAGATGAGTTAACATGTATGGAATCGCTGGCACATAGCAGCGTGGTAGTCAGGGTGATAATGCGGTACCTTTTCCTGATCTACAACCTAGCATTTCCTCCAGAAATAAACCGTTAGCATGTTCTTAATTGTAAATATTCCTTCCTTTCTTGACTTAACTGTGGATTCCACTTAGAAACCTTGGCTGATACGGATATCACAAGGGCTGCTTTACAAATGTTCAAAAAGCAAGAGATTGAGATACTGAAATTCTTTGTCTGGCTTAGGCAAGGACAGTCAGAGTCAGGGGACAGTGAGACAGGCCTATGAGTTCCTATTGCCTGGAGCACACAGCTGGCAAGTCTAATTTCAAGTCCTTGCTGAAGTCCCTTTTGATGCTCATAAATGTAGAATATCCTTTTATCAAAACAGTGAATTCTAGAGAGACGTGAAACAGATGACAGCCACACAGCCTTCCCAAGCAGAGCAAAACACATGGTCATTAATAATGTTTGTAAATAAATGAATAAATTGTACAGAGAAATGCAGGATTGGGAATGGATAAAGCACAAGACATTTTTCCCCACTCTTAATTAAAAGGACTTGGCTGACTTAAAACACCAAAGCTTAGTTTGCCTTTGTGAAGGAAGGATTTGGAATCAAATGTTAAATCTCTGCTGGTAATTCCATGGCTGCTTAAAGTCTCAAATACATAAAGGTTTTTAGTTTGACACCTCACTCCAAAAAAGGGATAATGTCTAGTGTAAATCAATCTTAAATGGCTAGAAAATGAGAAACCCTCTTACATGGCTTGATTTTTTTTATAAAATTCACAGTTTGGAAAGTATATGAGAATGTGATTCCTTTGTAGAGGATGTCCCTAATTCCAACAGATTCTGTCCCAGATATATTTTAAAATTTTCCTAACAGAGCATGTCAGCATCCTTACCATCCTTCTTCTTGTCCCTCTCTTCCTCTTCTCTACAGAAAAGCAGAATTGACAGTGACAGTGGTGTCTGTGTACACCTGGCAGAAAGAAACCAGAGGCTCATAGAAGGATGAAGGCTGTTTTCAGTATTCCTCTGTGCGCTGGGCTTTCTTTCCCTCCACCCATAGCCAGATCTCCCTGTGTATATGAAGGAAGGACAGTAGGAAAGAGAGAGAGAGAGTGTGTGGGAAAGAGATTAAAGGGAAAAGGAACAAAAGAAAAAGAGATTAGTGGTAGACCTAACAGCAGGATAAAAGGGAAAGAGAAGGAGTTATCTTGATGGGTTCTTTGGCTTCTTGCTGGTGTCTAGTGAGTGAGTCTGATTCAGTGGTAATGTATCAAGGGGTAGAAAGAACTTTGTGCTTTGGATGAGATTTCTGCTTCTGTTGCTTTAATTGGCCCTTGGCTCCTGAGACTCTCCATTGAGTCAATTCATTCTAAACCATAGATAATAGAATCACAGACTCAAAAAACAAACAAACAAACAAACAAAACAAAACAAAAAAACCCAACAAACAAAAAAAACCCTTTGATGTCGCCCAGTTCATTTTGTGGAGAAAAGGACTAAGGCCTTGTTAGGGATGACTCAGCCAAGGTCATTCGCCCAGCTGTGGCTGCAGCTGTGCTAGAATCCATTTCCTGAAATCAGTGAAGAGCTTTTGCTTTTGTCACTGCTGTATGCAAATGCTCTGCACACAGCTCACCATTCCCGTGATCTGTAGATTGAGGTCACTTTGAGCTTTCCTGAAAATATGACAAATGCCAATTGGTTTGTACATTAATTTACTTTCTTTATGTCTTTCCAGGAGGCTGAGGAAATAGGCAGTCATATTAATTCTAAATACCTTGATGTAGCATAAAAGATTCTCCACTATCATCATCCTCTATAGTCCTCCCAGGATTCAGGCCTCAGTGATCCTAATCTACCCTCTGTTCCTTGCAAACATTCAGTACTACCTTTGTGTCCTTGTACAAACCACACTTACTGTGGCAACAATGGGCATTTATTGGTTACATACTCACCAGCAAGTGTTGATTGGTAAATTGCTAGAATTAATCACCTAATGAGTTTGAACATTGGTATACTGACTTACCAGGCAGGGATATTAAGAAACCACAGCACAGTTATCCATTGCTTCTGGGTCCAAAGGGAATATTCAATTGTGTCACCCAGAGAATATCACCATATATTAAGCAAGGCTCAGACAGGAAAACAAACCATTCTAGGTATTTCTAGCAGGAAAGGCTTTAAAATAAAGGACTGGAGGCATATAAAACCCTTGATGAACCAGATGGATTCTGAAAGGTCAGAAAAAGGCTCTGCTATCTCTCATGTTCCCTCTGAAGTTCACAGATGTCACAACTGCCTGGAACACCAAATTAGGTGATTTTCAGAGACCACTGCAGAACCTTTCATCCACTCACTAAAGCTCATACAGTAGTCTGCTTCTTCTGGAAGATCACTAATATCACCTTGTTTCTCCTCTACCTTCTACATATCATGAGAGTTCCTTTTATTGGTGCGATATAGCCTGGAAACATATTGATAAGGACTTCTTGTAAATGTAGTTTCCAGGCCTTTTACCTATGAGATATAGGGGATAGTATAGAGTATGGTGCCATATTGTCAACAGACTCTCAGGCACAGATGGCATTTATGTCTCTTCATATTGTGGTGAGAAAAATGAGAAGAAAATCCTTTTTTTAGGGCTTCATTTCCATTCTAAGTAGGCAGTGACTTTTCTTATCTAAAGAAGTTTAAGCTTCCTCCTCTTATCACCATAGCATGCAGATGAATACTGACTATAAAGAAAATAAAGGTATGAAGACATTGTAAACACACACAAAAAAACAAATGTCCTAAGGGCTGCAGTCATTTTCAGGTTAATAATCAAGGTCAGAGGTCAAGAAACTTTTTCTATAAAGGGACAGATCATAAATATTTTAGACTTTGCAGGTGCTGTGGTCTCAGTTGCAATTGCAGGCATACCTCAGAGATATTGCAGGTTCAATCCAGAGCATAGCAATAAAGTGAATATTGTATTAAATTGAGTCACAAATTTTTCTTTGTGTCTCAATGTATATAAAAGTTATGTTTACACTATACTGTAATCTAATAAGTATGCAATAGCATTATGTCTAAAAAGGTACCTACCTTCATTTAAAAATACTTTATTGCTAAAAATTGCTGGCAATCATCTGAGCCTTTGGTGAGTCATAATCTTGTCGCCGGTCAAGGGTCTTGCGTTGATACTGATGGCTGCTAACTGATCAGCGTGGTGGTTGCTGAATGTTGGGGTGACCATGGCAATTTTATAAAATAAAACAACAATGATGTTTTCTGCATTGATTTACTTTTTCTTTCACGAAAGAGTTCTCTGTTGCCTGTAATGGTATTTGATAGCATTTCAATCTCAGTAGAGTTTCCTTCAAACTTGGAGATAATTCTCTTAAAGCTTGCTGTTGCTTTATCAACTAAATTTATTTAATATTCTAAACCTTTTATTGTCATTTAAGATCTCCATCAGGAGGAGACTCCATCTCAAGAACTACTTTCTTTGCTTATCTATAAGAAGCAACTTCTCATCCATTTAAATTTTTTCATGAGATTATAGAAATCCAGTCAAATCTTCAGGCTCTGCTTCTAATTCTAGTTCTCTTGCTATTTATGTCACATCTGTAGTTACTCTCTTCACAAACGTCTTGAACCCCTTGAAATCATCCTTGATAGTTGGAATCAACTTTTTCCAGACTCTTGTTAATGTTGATATTTTTACCTCCCATAAATCACAAATGTTCTTAATGGCATCTAATATAGCAAATATTTTCCAGAAGGTTTTCAATTTGCTTCATTCATATCCAGCAGGAGAATCACAATCTATGGAAGCTATAACCTTACAAAATGTATTTCTTAAATAATATGACTTGAAAGTTAAAGTCACCCCTTTATCCACGGGCTACAGAATGCATGTTGTGTTGGCAGGCACGGAAACATTAATCTCTTTGTACATCTCCATCAGAGCTCTTAGGTAATTAGGCACATTGTCAGTGAGCAGTAATATTTTGAAAGAAATCTTTTTTTAAATCAAGCAGTAGGTCTCAACAGTGGGCTTAAAATATTCAGTTAACCATTGTGTTAACATATGCACTAACATCCCGGCTTTGTTGTTGCACTTACAGAGTGCAGACAGAGTTGATTTAGCATAATTCTTAAGGGCTTTAGAACTTTCAGAATGGCAAATGAGCATTGGCTTAACTTAAAATCACCACTTGCATTAGCCCCTAAGAAAAAGAATCAGCCTTTCTTTGATGCTTTGAAGTCAGCATTGACTTTCCTCTAGCTAAGAAAGTCCTAGATGGTGTCATCCTCCAATTTTTAGTCTAAAAACAGTTAAAAATCTGTTGGTTAGTATAGCCATATTCATCACTGATCTTAACTAGATATTCTGGACACTTTGCTGTAGCTTCCACATCAGCAATTGCTGCTTCACCTTACAGTTTTATGTTATAGAGACAGCTTTCTTTCCTTAAACCTCATGAACCAACCTCTGCTAGCTTCAACATTTTTTCTGCAGCTTTCCCATCCCTCTTAGTCCTTACAGAATTGAAGAGAGTTAGGACCTTGCCCTAGATTAGACTCTGGCTTAAGGGAACATTGTAGCAGGTTTGATCTTCTATCTAGACCACAAAGACTTTCTGTATATAAGTAATAAGCCATTTCCTTTTCTTATTCATATATTCACTGGAATAGTACTTTAAATTTGTTTCAAATACTTTTCCTTTGCATCACAACTTCACTACCTGTTTGACACAAGAGACCTAGCTTTTAGCCTATCTTGGCTTTTATTTAAAATGAGAGAAGTGAAATTCTTCCTTTTACTTAAACATTAAGAGGACATTGTAGGGTTATTACTTGGCTTAGTTTCAATATCATTGTGTCTTAGGGAATAAGGAGGCCTGAGGAAAGGGAGAGAGACATGCGAGAACAGCTGGTCAGGGGACTAGTCAGACACATACTGCATTTATGATTAAGTTTGCTGTCTTATATGGACATGGTTCAGGGCACTCCAAAGCAATTACAATAACAACATCAAAGATCATTGATCACAGATTGCTATAACAGATATAATAAGAAAAATTTGAAACATTATAAGAATTATCAAAAGGTGGCACAGAGACATGAAGCAAGCACATTGTTGGAAAAATGGTGCTGATAGACTTCCTCAGTGCAGGATCACCACGAACTTTCAATGTGTAAAAAAGCACCATGTCTGCAAAGTGCAATAAAGTGAAGCAAAATATGAGTACCTCTGTATACTCAACTATGCCCTGGTAGTACTAAAGCAGACATCAACAATGTATAATTTGAGGGTAGCTGTGTTCTGATCCCTGACATACATTAATAAGAAGCCAAAAAGAAAAAAAAAAAAAAAGAAAAAGAAAGCAAAAGCTATAATCAAGTTCCTCCTCTAAAACAAACAAGCAAACAAATAGCTACCTGTGAGAATTGCCTATGACAATGTCAATGGAGGAGACAGTGAAGAGGGATAGAGTGAGTACAAATTATTTGCTTAGCTGTTTTGGTTAAGGGGGGTGGGAGAAAAGGTAGTGGCTGTTCTTACACTTTGGTGATAAGGAAGCAGAGACTAGTAACAGAATCCATGCACATCCTTTGTAGTTGCTTATATGTATGTGTGTGTGTAGTCCCTGGTACATATAAGTCTCATTATATAGTTTGAACCTGGGAAATCTCAATAAAACCTTTATTACACCATTATCATCAGTCTTTCCAGTGCAAGTAATGAAAACCCAATCCAAGTTGGCTTAAGCAAAAAGGCGAGGTACCTTGGCTCTTGTTCCTGAAAACACCAGGTTTATTACTGACTTGCTGTAAAGTTGGCTGTAAGTGTGTGGACAATATCAGTATAAATCAATGTCTACATTGCTCAGCTTAGATACTCTATATGCCTTATTGCACAAGAGGGATCAACCTCATCTTTTTTTTTTTTTTTTTTTGAGATGGAGTTTTGCTCTTGTTACCCAGGCTGGAGTGCAATGGTGTGATCTCGGCTCACCGCAACCTCCGCCTCCTGGGCTTAGGCAATTCTCCTGCCTCAGCCTCCTGAGTAGCTGGGATTACAGGTGCGCACCACCACGCCCAGCTAGTTTTTTGTATTTTTAGTAGAGACGGGGTTTCACCATGTTGACCGGGATGGTCTCGATCTCTCGACCTCGTGATCCACCCGCCTCGGCCTCCCAAAGTGCTGGGATTACAGGCTTGAGCCTTTGTGCCCGGCCGGATCAACCTCATCTTAACCACACAGACAGAATAATGGAGGAAGCACAGTATCCAAAAGGAAAACTGAAATGTTGTTATCAGGCTATGGTAAAATAACAGACTTGGCTGGTAAAAACCATGAGCCTACTAGTTGGGCTTTATTTCATAAAGTTCCAAATTATGTCATACATAATTAAGCACAGATATCTGAAATAGATGGGCTGATCATCATACAGTTATGGTTCCAACGTCCCTCTAAGTAGTGGTGCTATCTCAGCCAAAGGTATCTCCTAGGAAAGTATGGCAAACTTTCCTAGGAGATACCTTTCTTAAGATCCTTAAACAAGATGGTGACCATTTTCCTTTTCTAAACCGGAATCATGTGATCACTTGTTCTTGTTTGTCTCTAGTTCTCATGAAAACAGTTAATGAGAGCAGGGTGTGGGGGTGGAGAGTGTAACAGATTCCTTTCTAGGATGCTGTGGCACTTGACTTTACCTTTCCTTTAGCTTGTTCACTGAACTAGATAAAGACTTTGAAGCTTTTAAAAGCAAAATGCATATAGATTTCATTTTATCAGGTTAAAGAGATGTGAGTTTCATCATGCCTGAAACAGACCCGACCCTACCAACCATGGATATGTGATTTAAGAGTGGCCACCAGCACCGCAGTGTGAGCAAGCACTGACCTTTTAGATTATTGCCTAAGCCTTCATTAAGAAGAGCATCCAAAATGACAGCCATGCCTCTAAGGAAGCCCAGCATTCCTCACTGGTAGCCCAAGCAGTGAAAATTGACTTGGCGTGGGATTCTCCTCTCCCAGGCCCCCATACTGGGAGCCAGGGGCACAAGACAGCATGTTGGCAGATTCCAATCACTTAGGAGCTTTCCTTTATGACTCTGCTTTGTAAGAATGCATCTAGTTAAACCCACAGGGTCATTGACTGTGGCTTTCAAAACAGGAGGTTTTATGAAGGAATGCAGACCTGGAATCCAAGGTTCAGAGCCCAGACCTTCAAACAGATTAATCGCCATGGGGAGCGTCGTAAGAGTTTTCCAACTTTGGCTTCATCCTGTGTCCTAGCAACCACGGGGCCTCTATTCAGCAGACCCACATTTCCACTATTGTGTCTTGGACAGAGCACTGGGCAGGGAGCCAAGAACTAGGCTGGTCTCATTTCAGCTCTTCAACTGGCTTCCTGTGTGCCCCCTTGAGCAGGTTCTTAACTGCTCTGTCTGCATTTCCAGATTATTAAGTTAAGAGGAGAACAATAATTCCCTATGACACACACAGTTCCAGGGTGGGGTGTGGGGCATAGAGGTAGGACAGGTGGATGAATGTGTGTGTGTTGGGAGGTTGGTGTCTGGAGGTCAAGTAAGTCATTTGTCATGGAGAAAGCATCCTGCTCTGCCTTGTGCTTATATTTCTGCTGCTCTTATATTTGTCTTCTGGTAAGATAAAGAAGAGAGATGGGAAGATAAAATAAACAAAAAGAAAAGAAGTAGGACTGAGAAACAAATGAAGAATTGATAGTCTATCCTGTGAGTTTAATGTAATCTTCCTTAAGAATTTCTGGAACCCTCTATTTAAATTTAAAACCATATTTTTTTCTGAATTTGAATTTTAAATTATATTTTCCCCACAACAAAGGGGCATATGAGAAATGCTAAATAAATATTTGTCGTATCAGTAAGATAATTTTAAATGTTTGCTAGAAAACCATCCTAATTAGCAGGTAGATTGCCTTCTGTACCAGACAAGGCAACAAAGGGAGGTTCCTTTGGCTTAAACATGGTAGCATTTACTGAGTCCCTACAGTGTGCCAAAACATGGTGCCTCACACTTAGATATGGGTTGTCCCATTTCTTCTTAGTACTAGCTGCATACAATAAGGTGTTTACTATCATCCTGATTTTGTAGATTGGGAAACTAGCAGATGCGTAAGAATTAACCACGTTTCCATGAGGTTGTGAAGCTGGGTTTTGAACCCAAGCAGTTGAGTTGATTCTAGAGTCCAGGTATTAATCCCTTCCACTACTCTGCCAGTGATTCCACTGTCTACCCATTACTGTCATGTGAGACAAGATGACCTGGAACTGAAAGCATCCACCAAGGAAGTGCTGATCCTGGGCAAGGTTGACAGATTTAGTGAATAAAAATGCAGGATGCCTACTTCAATTTGAATTTCAGATGAACAAAGATAGTTTACTATGAGTATAACCCATGCAATATTTGAGACATACTTATATGAACAACTTATGTGTTGCTTATCAACAGCACATAAATTCAAATGTAACAGAGTGTCCCGTATTTTATCTTGCAATCCTCTCCTAGGAGACATGGCTACTATGGAAGAATCTATTCCATAAATCTTGGCCTGAAGAAAAGAGTTGTAACGCTTAGTTTCTATCTCCTACCCAAATTTGGGTCAAAGCTACTTGCTTTTCCAAATTGGCTGAAATTTAAGTGCCTTAGGTGTTTGTAGTAGATATAGATGATTAGCCTAAGGGAAGGGTGGGTGCTTGATAAAAACCACCCTTGCATAAATGGGTCATTGTGTTTGTGGGAGGAGTTCAGAGGCAATTTCTACTCAGACAGTAATAAGAGCTGTAGACCTGGCCTTCTAGCTGCCTCTCAGTCAGAGATGTCTTTTCTTTGGCTCAGTAATTATTGCTAAGGCCCTGTCCTTGTCCACTACAGTCTCCACCTCTTATTTTTTTACACTTAGTTTTGGGCCTGTTCTGCGCCTTTATGTTATCTGCTGTATCCTCTCCCCAGTCATTTGAGTTGATAAACCCTTTTAGGAATATAGCACCCCAGGAGATAACCAGAATTCAATTTCAATTTTAAAACGGCATTTGATTAGATATCATAATTTAGGCAAATGCATGCAGGTTTTAATACAGTTTATGCAAATTCCCAATGATCTTTCTATTCCATTCATACAGCAATGGCCACTAGTAAAATTCTAGTGAAGCCCACAGGTAAAGAATGCATGTGTGTAATTGAGCATTGGATTGAGTGGGGTTCTCTGAGCCTTGAAAGGGCAAATGGTGTAATAGAGACTAACGTAAAGGGGGAGGCCTAAGGGGCTGGACTGGAACGTCTTTAGAAGCAAGGAGGGATGTAATTGTTGGTTTATAAACAACCCAGAACCAGATGCAAGAATATCTGTTTTCTGTGAATATGATGTATCCTTGAGAGTCTCTGCCTCCAAAGAAATAAAAAGATCTGCCAACTATTTAAATGAAGAAAAATGGGTCTTGTACTTTCATTTTGCCTGCTCCGTTATAAGGCAGATTTAGAATTAGAAAGATTTCAACCTTAATCATGGCACCATATTCTGAAGAGAACCATGTTGTAAATTACTCATTGAGATCTGCTCAGTTATAGAAAAACATTGCTTAGGATTTTAAGAAGTGATGTTAATATATTATACTCAAAATTTTATTAACCAAAAAAATTTTTTTTTGCTTTTGATCTTGTTATATTAACCCCTTTTATTGAGCATCAATGGATTAAAGTATTGATCATGATCATGGAAGTGATTTGAAAATTGTACAATGTGAAAAGGTATTGGTGAAACTATTACGTGGTTCTTGAACTTTCTTTGTCTTTGCTCAGAACAACTTCTGATTTATAAATGGTCTGGCCCATGTGTGAAGAGACTGGCTTCTACAAATGAAAACGAAAATTTGGACCAAGGAGAAAGATGCATCTCAGATTACTTTCCTGTTTCTAACCTTGAGAAAGATAGGTGTTGAGAGGAAATTGTAGGCATTGGATATGGGAGTATAAATGCCAAGGCTTGTTATGTATTTAAATCTGGCTCATGACAATTTATCTTCATGTTCCTTTTATCCTCACCCAAACCATTAGGTAATCAGGTTTAGACTATTCGCATATGCGTTTTCAATATTTATCTTCAGGCCATTTAAACCAAGGTGCATTTCCATGATTAAAAGTGGCGCAATAAGGAGAGTTATGAAAAATGACTATAAAAGAAGAAAATTGGAGAGATAAGCTAAATAAACGAAACCAATTAGAAAACAGACTTCACAAAGAGATGAAAATACATGTAATTTTGTGGAAGAAATAGATAATGTTAGTTAAAGGTTTATAAAGTGCTTGTGGGGAAATGAGAATTAGCCTTTTAAATATGAGGAAGAGATGAACTGGTAATCAGTGGGGTTGATGGAGTGAGGGAATAAATTATTTGAAATTCAAGGCTTTAAATAGGGTTTCAATAGTGTTTTGAGAAAGAATGTCAGAAGACCAACATGGGCAAATTACAGAGATCAAGACAGGAGGTAAAGAATTAACGTAAGGATCCCGGTGAAGGAAAGAAATAGAGTGAATTCTAGAAAGACGGAAGTAGGTTTGAATGTGAATGAATAACATATTGATACTAAAATATGAATATGTAGCACTAATAGATCATAAGATTAAATAGTTAAAATGATACAAATATAATAGGAAATGGAAAAGACAAAGCAGATGGAAAATAAGGCATTTTTTGTTTCTCTTTTAGGATTAAGATTTCTGATTGCAAATGGAGGGGAATAAATGTCAAGATAAATAATATTAATGTGCATTTGACAAGTAAAGGGAACAAATACTGAGAGATGAAATTACACATCCCCCCACAAAAACTAATACATACTTAGCAATTCTTGCTTTTTCTAGGAACCAGTCCTTGAATAGTTTCATGTAGCCTCTTTATGTATTATTGTATTCAAATCCATTAAAGTGGTACCATTTTGAATATTTTCCTCTCTTAATTTGCAGCCATCTTTGTGTTTTGGACCAACATTATTTCTAACTGCTAGCACACATGGTGAGTTTCATGTCTCTTTCACTATTTCCTAAGGGCAAGGAGCAGATTCTTATTGGGGGAAAAGCACCTGCTCCCAGTGATCTCTCACTATTTTACTGACTGTTACACAAAAAAATGAGGTATGGGAAGAGACTCATATTTTAAGAATAAGAGACTAAAATTTAGAATGAAAGTTAAATTCAGAAATAAGCAACCTGGATAGAAAAATACTAACTGATGAGAGCCAAATTGAGCCAACTGTAGGGAGGTCACTTTGACCTTGAAGGAACTAAGATGTTTCAAGTCAGGAATGGTAAGTGAACTCCAGCATTATTTCACCTGACAAGGCATATCTACATTTACTCACACAAATGGATGTTTTTCTTTTCTTTGGGCAGGCAGGATCCATTACATAATTTTTCTAAAAATTGTCCTTTTGCTCTGGTGATAACTATAGAGTGGTTTGTACTTTGGCAAAATGAATGTCCTTAAGTCCTTGTCTCCTACCTTAAATTTGACCAGATTTTCTCCCAAGCATTTTCAAAGGCATTGGAATCTCCTATTTCTGCCCAGTAAAATGAATTTACCAACCAAAGCCATGGAGAAGATCATCTGGTAGGTCATACTGGCAGATGGATGGTCTACTGACATGCTTTTCTTTTTTTTCATATGAAAGATTACCTGGTATTTGATGAGAATCACCACTATAAAGCACAAAATTAACAGTGTCTTGTTAATTTAGAGGCAGAAGCAAAAGAGAGGCAATACTTTACGGTGGTGTTTTCAGGTAACTTACAGTAGGAGCCCATAAATTCAGGTGCTGTTTCATTAACCCCTCTGCCTTTAACTGACTAATAGACTTGTTGGCAGAATGCAGAGATCACTATTGCTTATCATCAAAGGACCACTTGAATTGGGTCCCTCATATTAGCTGTCAAGAAGGCCATTTCCCTGTTCTGAAGTGACTCCCCCAGCTGCATGATTAGGGGTATCCATTTGCAGTTTTCCAGTGCAAAACAAATGAAAATTTTTTTGTGTGAAACAGAAGTCTGTATTACAAGACATTAAGCATTCTTTATGACACCAGCAAGATTTAAGCAGAGCATGGATCTTTTCTTTCCTGAAGTGCTAATGTGGCACTTCCTGGAATCAGAGCATGGCACAGGGAGCTGACGATGTCATTATGCACTTTAAAACTCTGAAAATTACTTTCAGCTGAGTTTCAACATGATTCCGGCAGGTGGGGGCAGAAATTATTTCAATGGAACAAGACTGAGAAGGGGTGAATTTATAAGCATGGCTTCCAGAAAAAAGAAAGCGCATTTCATGGTGCCTGGTTAAGGCTTTGGACTGTGGGGTAGGGATTTGAATGGTCTGTTGCTTCATATAAATTGAAATTCTTTCTGGATTTACCTCTAGTCTAGATTTGAAAGAGTTGGGGAGTTTTTTTTCCCCCTCCACAGCCTTCTTTATTTTTAAATCTCTCCCCACTGGCATTGCAATTTTCTTTGCAATTTTTGTTATTTCATATTATAATAGAAGCTAGGTTTTTTATTTTTAACCCTATTCAGATCCTTTTTTTCCCCCTTTTTCCTTCAACTTTCTTTTTTTCATTTCTTCCTCAAGTCTTCCTAGTGGCCAGGACCAGTGTTGGAAGTGAGGCTGTGAAGCAAACAGATGACAGAAGTGCAAGGAGAAATAGACACATGAACTGTATGAGATTTGATCAGGAATTGACAGAGAAAATAAGTGACCTCAAAGCTCACAGGCAGAGACAGGCAGGAATGTGAAACAGGTGCTAAGTCCTCTGTCATTAGAGATCTTCTCCCTAGGCCATTCAAGGAGGACAAACAAGAGGGTCTAGGAAGGATTTTTGAGTTAGACTGTGTGTTCCATGAGGGCTCCTGACATTCGTAGCACCGAGTAGCTGGTATCATGCATTTTTTGAAAGAGCTTCAGTGTTGGCTGGATGCATAAGGAATGAGAGGAGAAAGAAGGAATAACTGAGACCATTTACTCTTAAAAAATAAGTGAGTTAATAGCTAAGCACATGAGAATACAATAGCTGGTCTGAGAGTTCAGCTGCTTGAGAGAGGAATAATACAAGAGCACAGTTTGAAAACTTTGGGGATTTGTATATATTGTTTATGTATTTATATATATTATGCTCTGTTGGGTCATGAATTATTTATTTTTAAATTTTTAACCCTCAGTTATTTTTTCAATGTGGTCCTATGAGTTCTTAATGGAAAAGTATTATTGTAATGAATGAAGGTGGTGGGGGCCATGGGAGGATTTTAATTAAGGGAAGGAGAAAATGAGATGCATTTTTTAGAAAGGTGGCCACAGCATCGGTATGGGATGCCACCTGACAGCTTTGGAGTATGAAGTATAGTAGATGGGTCATGGCCTATACTTTAAGAAGGAGATAGAGAATGAAAGAGAGTTTTAAAAGGCAGCATGCATTGCTCTCTCTATTTTTATATATTTGTGCACTGCTACATGATGTATTTCTTAGAGTATCATGGACAAAAACAGTTTAAGATACCAGTTAAGGAACAATGTATTAGAGTTTGGAGAAATAGAGAGAGCAAGACAGGCTATATCTGTAATCAAGGCAGAAAATAATAATGGCTAGAACTAGGCAGCTTCTTTATGTTGCAAGGAGCTATATTGGGCTAATTTTCTGCCTTATCGTATCTATTCCTGTGTTGAATTTCACAGGACACTGAATAAAGGAGGCAACTGGTAAATTTGAAGGAAAGTCTGAAGTTGGGAAATTTATTTTTGTCTTTCATTTGATACAAAGCTGGAACATCCATCCTCATCTTAATAAACTTAATTTGTTTAAGAAAAAGAAATCTTTAAAAACCATGTTAAAGTATTGCTGCTGATTTCCATGGTGTCTGAGGTCTGCCCCAGTGTTGAAATGACCGGATTCATAGACATTTCAGAGAAGGAGAAATGGATGTGGTAAAAGAATCAGGACATGTCATTGGAGGCTGCCTTGTTTCCCATGGCTGCAGAACACATCACTACAAATTGGTGGCTTAGAACAAGAGAAATCTATTCTCTCTGAATTCTGAAGACTGAAAGTCTGAAATCAAGTTGCGGACAGGGCCATGTTCCTTCCACAGGCTTGAGCAGAACCCGTTCCTTGCCTCTTCCAGCCTTTCTGACTTGTGGCTGCATCACCTCAGTCTGCATCTATGTTCACGTTGCCTTCTTCTATCTACTGTATCTGTCTTCTCCTCTGTGTCTTATAAGGACACTTGCTATTGCATTTAGGGCTCACCCAGATAATCCAGGATGGTTTCCCCATCTCAAGATCCCTTAACGACATCTGCAAAGATCCTTTCTCTAAGTAAAGTCACATCCACAGGTTCTAGGAGTTAGGACATGGACATATCTTTCAGGAGACCATCATTCAGCCCACTGCAGAGGGGAGTACTCTTGGGCCAATAGTCATATATGACACTTCACCAGAGGAAGACCTGGCCTGTGCATTTGAGTTAACACATAGGGAAGAAGGATTCCTTCTGTGAGTGATACTGGGCTTTGGTGCTGGGGCAGCCTGGTGGCATGGTGAAAGAGAAGGCCCAGATTCATTTGGGGTTCTATTTCTTTGTTATTGTGAAAAAGTATTTATGAATTGTTAATAGAGATATATGGTACTGTTCTGAAAAAAAGAAACTTCAAATATGTAAGGCAAATATGTGTTAAGAAAGGAGCACCTACATATATAACTTGGGACAGTTGCCTAACATCTCACGTTCTCAATAACCTTGTCTGTAGAATAAGTGAGTTAATTAAACTGAATGAATCCAAGTTCCTACGCACTTTTAAGTGTATTTTCTTCTGTACAAACTCTACAGCAGGTGCGTAACTCCCCGGGCCCACTCTCTTCCCTTCTGTATTATTAAGTGCTTGCAGTTTGCTCACATTATCACGCAACAGCTTGCCAGCGTCCGTGGAAGCTTAACCCCAGAGCAGCCTGTTTCTCTTTTAGTGAATGGGTCTCTGGAGAACTCCAGAATGGAATCTACCTCCTTAAGCCAATTAAAAGTTTTATTGGCAAAATATAACTCAATAATATACATATACATTGTCACTATAACTTAGCAAGGAAAATATTCAATTTGGAGCACAGAAGAGCAGATGTAAGTTTGTCTGTGAAGCATGTAACACAGTCCCATGGAATTTTTAGATGTTCAGTAATTGCTTGTTGAATTTCAGTGTGAAGGTCTAGGAAAATAATTTACTGCACAGTCCCTACTTTTGAAGGAAACCTCTGGAGCCTTAGGGTTGTCACCAGCTTACCGATTTTTCCTTCCACTTCAGCATTAGGAGTCTGGAGTTGTACTCGCCCTAGAGTTCAAACAGCCCCTTCAGCCTCAAAAACTCCAGCCTTGTTATGATAATGGCTCTGTTCCCTTCCCTTCCATGTCTGGAGCCCCTGGCATTGTATTTACTCCGGGACTCCAGGATTCAAACGGTCCTGCAGCCACTAGCAGCTTTGGCTCCAAATGGCCTCAAGCAGTTTGAGAGTTTTGAGTCTCTGAAGCCTGGCACCTCTGGGCTTGTGGCTTCATTCCTGAAAAACTCCTACTTTACTGCCCGTTTCCTCTAGGCATCAAACCTTCAATGCGAAGCTGATCCTAATACCTAGCAAACACCCTTCTATGGGACTGCCTTCCAATCTGTCAGAATTATGTTTCTCCCTGGCAGGCGCTAGCCTGCAACTTTTCCTTCTTTCAAAATAGAAGGAGAAAAAAGGAGAGAAAAGTAGAGCCAACTCTTATGTGCTAATCTCCAAGATCTGGTCCAACTCTGGGCTACCCTACTACCAGGCAGCTCAGAGGCTGCCTCAATTACTGTGACAACCCTGCGTTCACAGGGGCTCCTAGCCCTCATTAATGTTTAATAGGGATTCCGCATTTCTCTACTTCAGTCTTGCTGGGTTAAAAACAACTTCAGTCTACCTTCCTGACTAGTTAAACCTGTTTATTTGTACAGGAAGCTAACATTTTGGACATAGGAAGTTTCTAGTAAACATTTGATGAATGAGTGACTCACTGAATGAATGGTTTAAAATACCTTGTGTCTATAACAACAGAAGATCATTTTAAATAAACAGAATAGACCCCTCTAGAGCAGTGGTGTTCCCAGTCTTTTTAGCATAAGGGACCAGTTTCACGGTCTTTTCCATGAACTGGGGGTGATGGGGGTGTGGCTTTAGGATGATTCAAGTGTATTACATTTATTGTGCACTTTATATTCTTATTACATTGTAATATATAATGAAATGATTATACAACTCACCGTAACGTAGAATCAGTGGGAGCCCTGAGCTTGTTTTTCTGGAGCTAGACAGTCCCATCTGGGGGTGATGGGAGACAGTGACAGATCATCAGGCATTGGATTCTCATAAGGAGCATGCAACCTAGATCCCTCACATGCGCAATTCACAACAGGATTCACACTCCTATGAGAATCCCATGCTGTCACTGATCTGACAGGAGGAGGAGCTCACACACTAATTTGAGCAATGAGGAGTGGCCATAAATACAGATGAAGCTTCACTTACTTGCCCATTGCTCACCTTCTGATGTATAACCTGGCTCCTAACAGGCCATGGACCACTACTGGTCCATAGCCCAGGGTAAGGGACCCCTGCTCTGGAGAATAAGGTAAAGACTCAAGAAAATCTACATGAGATTGGAGGCTGGATGTGGTGGCTCGCGCCTATGATCCCAGCACTTTGAGAGGCCAAGGTGGGTGAATCACTTGATCCCAGGAATTTGAGACCAGGCTTGGGAATAGCCAGACCTCATCTCTATTAAAAAATACAAAAATTAGCTGGGTGTGGTGGGGCACATCTGCCACTTGGGAGGCTGAGGTGAGAGGATCACTTGAGCTCCGGAGGCGGAGTTACAATGAGCCCAGATGGTGCCACTGCACTCCAGCCTGGGCGGTAGAGTGGGACTCTGTTCCAAAGAGAATCTATATGAGATTGGGACAGTTCATCCTTCCTCATGCAAGATCCATCTTTTTCACTAAATAGGTCTGTACTCATATTGTAGAATCCCACATTATATTTGGCTATAGATATTTCACCATAAAACAGCAGGGACCAGTTTTGTACTGATCTTCGGTTAAGCAAACATTTTCACATGATCTAGAAATGTTAAATTGTCATAGCCCATCCCCTCCCCACTGCCAAAAACAGTGCCTTCCACCCCAGTGGTATTATGTGGCCTCCACTTCATTCCAGAAACTTCCCCTACACCTATCTCAATTCCTCTCTTCTCAGCTCTTGTTAATCACGAAGTCTCTGTAATGATACATGTCATGTTATATGAAATCTGAGTGTGAATCTGCCCTCCCTCCCAAATTGTAGACTCCTTCAGTTCTGGGACTGATTATTTTTCCAGTGCCTGGCATGTTGATCACTCTCAGAGAGTGGTCCCTGAACTGAATTTCTTCTCACTGTGATTTCCCCTCCCCTTCCATGCAGGGCATTCCTACTTTTATTCTTCTGCATCTGCAGTGGCCCTTTGGGCTACTGTTTAGCTGTGGGCTTCCATTTGCCTTGGAGAATGAATGTCAGCCTGGGGCTTGGGATAGAAAATGGTGTCAAATGACCAGTCTGTTTAAGGAGGAGTTAAGCCTCCAGCCTTAGCTATAAATATCCAGCTAAGAGAAATTTCCAGAGTTCACAATCTCATGTTAATGAAGATTTCTCCTGATAACAGCAGCAGACAAACGTTTCCCACCCACTTGAAGAAGCAACATTCACCCTCCAAATTACAAGCATTTCCTGGGGTGTGATATTTGTTTGTTTAGTTGACAAGTATTTACAGTGCCTACATGTGGTAGACACTTCCTTACCTGATGGGCTAGAAACCAGCCAGCTGATTAATCTCTGCATAGCAGAAAAATATTACAAAAGGAGCTTAGAATTGTGTTTTGGTGGTCTTAATATTTCACCATCTTAAAATAGCTCTTTGGATGGGAACAATTGACACTGGGGAATATAAGAGGGAGGAGGAAGTGAAGGGCAAGGGTGGAGAAACTGGGTACTATGCTTACTGCCTGGGTGACAGGTTTGATCACACCCCAAACCTCACCATCGTACAACAGACTTTTGTAACACAGCTGCACGTGTAACCCCTGAATCTAAAATAAAACCTGAAATTTTAAGAATAAAGATAAATAAAACAAAATAAATGGCTTTTCTTGTTCTTGTAAAATAAAACCAAAATGTTTTAACTTCTTCAAAAGCCAGATATCTCCCCTCCCCCGAAAACATTCTTTTTCTCAATTCCAACGGATAATTTTAAAAGCTTAAAGTGGAAAGGCTGGGCACAGTGGTTCATGTCTGTAATCCCAGCACTTTGGGAGGTTGAGGTGGGAGGATTGCTTGAGCCCAAGAGTTCAAGACCAGCCTGGGCAACAAAGAGAGACACTGTCTCTAAAGAAATTAAAATTGAAATTGAAAAATTTAGCCTAGCATGATGGTTCATGCCTGTAGTCTCAGCCACTTGGGAGGCTGAGGTGGGAGGCTAGCTTGAGCCCAGGAGATCGAAGCTGCAGTGAGTCATGTTTGTGCCATTGCACAAATCTTTGTTGCACCTGGGCAACAAAGATCCAGTCTCAAAAAAAAAAAAAAATGTTGAAAGTGAAAACTAGCTTTTTATGAGTTTTATCATAATTTCCCCCTTATTATCGTTGAACTGTATTTTAAAAGAAAAAAGCCATTTCATCCCTTCACTTCCCATATAAATGTTTGAGTTTCTGGATTTTGGGGAAACTATTCAACTCTTTTAAATATTCTATTTATTATTTCTTTAAATAATAATATCAAAGGATATTTTATCTTTTATGAGTTGTTTAAGTTTTGCAATTGTGTTGCAGAAATATTTACAACAAATGAAAGTGATGTTGACTATTTTGTGGAGGATCTTTTTTCATTTAGTTGATTCCTAAAGCTTTCTAAATACATATTTTTGAACAAATGGCATTTGTGTGTTTGTTTAAGATGTGGGACTCTGGTACAGAGATCAGGGGACCTGAGTTGAGCCCTACCTTTGCTGATTTCTAGTGAGACAGAGCGCATATCGCAGTCATTGGGGCAGTATGGTGAGCAGGCGTAACTTCTTTAGAAACCCCATTCTGGCCTTTCTTCTTTTCTCATCCTTTTCTGCCACATAGCCCACTTTAACTCCCATCAGTTATTATCATTGCCAAATAATTTTTATTTATAGGCTTTGATCCACCTTTTTCAGAAGACAACTGGAGTTGATGTTGCCGAAATGGCTTACCGTTGCTTTGGTTTTATCTTAATGACTGGCTGTGTGACACTGGGCCAATCTGTTAACTAATTTTTAAAATGAAATGGGCTAAACTCTAATGACCTCTCTGGTTCTAAAATTTAATAACTTTATATATACTTTTCTGGGAAAAAGTGTATTAGACAGTCTAATATACTTTAGATAGTCAAAGTAGAGTCAAATGGACTTTCTTCAGCGGTGATTCTATACCCTCCTCATTTCTGACCCTCTTTGAATCTTTAGGAAACATTCCAGTTCGGTCTTTTGTGCATTTATTCATTTAACAAACGTTGAGTCAATACACTGCGTTATAAAGATAACTAAAATACCACCTGTACTGCTGAGATGTTTACTGAAGAGATAGCCAGGTAAATATTTTGCTTGTTTTATTTTGTTTTGAGACAGGGTCTCACTCTGTTGTACAGGCTGGAGTGCAGTGGCTCAATTTCAGTTCACTGCAGCCTCTGCCTCTTGGGTTCACACGATTCTCTCACCTCAACCTCTCGATTAGCAGGGACTACAGGCACATGCCACAACATCTAGTTAATTTTTGTATTTTTAGTAGAGACAGTTTTGCCATGTTGGTCAGGCTGGTCTTAAACTCCTGATCTCAAGTGATCTGTCTGCCTCGCCTTCCCAGAGTGCTGTGATTACAGGTGTGAGCCACTGTGCCTGGCTTTAAACATTATAATATAACAAAATATAGAGAAATATGAGAAGAAATGAGTGAAATGAGTGGGAACTTCTGGGAATTTTTTTATCTCAAGTGAGGATGGGCATATATGAACAAGTAATAAGGTTAACTGTTTTCCCTCTATTTCCCCTGCCTCCTGCCTCGCCACCCAGACACACAAATGCATGAATGTGTGTGTGCACATGCACATATACACACACACACTCATTGCAATTTAACATATATCAAGTCTTATGTGCAAAGCACATGACTTTGCAAGGTATATAAGTGAGAAAGACTTAGTCTATTGGATCAAGTAATATACATACCCCATAAAAAGAGGTCAGATCAATTTATAAATGTCTGCACTGACAGTAAAATGAAATACGTACCATAAATGAGGTCAGAAAACATTGCTAAGGGGTCTCCTAATGAGAGAGCACTGCAAATTTACAACATCAAGGAAGGCTTATGGAGAGGCTGGCACTTCAGACAGACTTCCAAAGTAACTAAAAAGTTTCAGCTAAATATTCGGTCTCTTGTAACTATTGACTTTCAAAGTGAAATTTTTAACTTGGAGTAAAGTTAAACTTACTTTCAATTTCTCTTTTTGAAATGGTGCATTTCTTTTTCTACTTAAATATGTTTCAGATATTTGATGTGAGTGAGCAGTTCTGGCCAATGGAAGCCCTCTTAATGGACTCCTCAGTTTGCCTGGGTCCTTCCACTCACACTGGTCAGTCCCTTTGTTTATCAAGAGCCACTTGTATTTGTTCCCCAAATGGGTGTAAATTAATTAAATATTATGTAAAACTGGTGATATATGAGAGAGAGAGAGAGAGAGAGAGAGAGAGAGAGAGAGAGAGAGAGAGAGAAGACAGGTGATTTTATTTATTTAAAAATTAAAGTGGAGTCCGGGTGCAATGGCTGACACTGTAATTTCAGTACTTCGAGAGGCAGAAGCAGGTGGAACACTCGAGGTCAGAAGTTCAAGACCAGCCTGACCAATATGATGAAACTCCATCTCTACTAAAAATGCAAACTTAGCTAAGCGTGGTGGTGGGCACCTGTAATCCCAGCTACTCAGGAAGCTGAGACAGTAGAATCACTTGAATTCTGAATCCAGGAGGTAGAGGTTGCAGTGAGCTGAGATCATGCCATTGCACTCCAGCCTGGGCGACAGAGTGAGACTCTGTTTCAAAAAAAAAAAAAAAATTAAATTGTTTTAGAAAGGCTAAAGATGGGTCATTGTATCAGTCCATTTTCACACTGTTATAAAAAACTGCCTGAGACTGGGTAATTTATAAAGGAAAGAGGTTTAATTGACACAATTCTGCATGGGTGAGAAGGCCTCAGGAAACTTACAATCATGGTGGAAGGAGAGAGGCATGTCTTACATGGCAGCAGGCTAGAGAGAGTGAGTGGATGTAAAAGGAACTGTCAGACACTTATAAAACCATCAAATCTTGTGAGAACTCGCTGTCATGAAAACAGCATGGGGGGACCACCCCCATGATCCAATTACCTCCACCTGGTCTCTCCCTTGTCACATGGGGATTATGGGGATTATGAGAATTATAATTGAAGTTGAGATTTGGATGGGAACACAGAGCCTAACGTTATCAGTAATTTTTAAATTGCAGTAAATTGAAAATAGATGAAAAAAGCAGATCAAAAACTTGGGAAGGCTGAGTGTGGGCGCTCACACCTGTAGTCTCAACACTTTGGGAGGCTGAAGTGGGAGCACTGCTTGAGCCCAGGAGTCTGAGACCACCCTGGGAAGCAGAGCAAGATTTCTTGTCTACAAAAACTTAAAAAAAATTAACTGGATATGATGTCATGTACCTGTGATCTCAGCTACTCACACGGCTAAGGTGCTGAGCCTAGGAGTTCAAGGCTGCAGTGAGCTGTGATTGTGCCACTGTACTCCAGCATAGGAAACAGACCAAGATCTTGTCTCAACAAATTTTTTTGGGGGGAAAAAGTAAAGATAAAGAAAAACTCTCCATTCAGCAGAACCACACTTAATGAAAAATATTTGACTTTACATAAAAAAAATTGGTTAAAATAAAACATTAGGGTTAGGTATGTATTATTTTCACAATCCTTTGCATCAATTGACCTTTTCAAATGAAATTTCCAAATTGTTATGTGTAAGAGGGCCTCTATCCTAATGTTATCTTAACTCTAAGTCCTTTTACATTACTGCAGACTTTATCAGAGCCTATAGTGCAGGCGTTCTGCAATAATTCATTGGTTTGATTGATTGCTCTGGAATGTACATTTGTCATTAAGATTAAACTCCAGTTCTCACAAGGCCAAGACAGCCGTGAGACCAGCACTATGAATTCTGATAAAAGAGGAAGAGGAATAGAGAGACTCTTTAAATCACTTATCCTATTTTCTTCTCATTCTACATTTTATCTATGGGCAATCTCTTCTCTCTTCTACCTCTGCTTTTCTCTTGTATGCTAATTTGCAGATCTTTATTTTCTGCTCCCAATTTTCCATACATTTCTTACTGACAATTGTGTATCTTTCACCTGATTTCACACAACCATTGACTATTAATTATGACACTTCTCAACTATATTATAATAGTTGGCTAATACCATAACTGCTAGTATATATTAATGTTCCTCTTCAGCTCCCAAAACAACCTTTCCAAATATCAGTTTAGCCAATGAACATGCATTACACGATGACAATGTACATTGTGGGAAGTGAGCCAAAACAAAGCATTTAACAAAGATTAAGCTTTCATGTTCTACTGGAAGTTTTCTTAATGAAGATGATAAGGCACAGATTACAAAACTGATCAGATTTTCTGTCATTCTCCAATCATTTGAGATTTAAATTTATTATCTCCAGCACTCTGGTGCCAGTGCTTATTAATGTTAGTACTTTTCTATTTTGTCTATGAAATTTTTTTCAGCTAGCAGACTGATAATGGATATCCATGGTCTTACTAGATTTTAGTATGCAGCATATTTTATATTCAAAAATGGATTTTCCATATATTACTATCTAAAAATCACTGTCAAAATATATCTGATAAAAAAGCTACGTGGTTTATTTTTTCCCCAAAAAAATTTTTCTTGGTAAAGTTTACACATAATGCAGATATCTATGTGACTTATATGTCAGCAAATATGGTCCCCATCTCTCCCATCTCTTCTCAAGCATGTGAGGCCTTTGAGTTCAGGGCTCTGTCTAATCTGTCACCACCTCTAGCACAGAGCGTGGCACATATAAGTGTTCAATAAATGTTTATTAAGATAGACTGGGGTAGCTGGGCATGATAGCTCATGCTTCATGCCTGTAATCCCAGCACTTTGGGAGGCCAAGATGAGTGGATTGCTTGAGTTCTGGAGTTCAAAACCAGCCTGGGCAACATTGCAAAACCCTGTCTCTACAAAAAATACAAAAATTAAGCTGGGTGTGGTGGTTTATGCCTGTAGTTTCAGCTACTTGGGAGGCTGAGGTGAGAGGATCTCTTGAGCACAGAAGGTTGAGGCTGCAGTGAGCCATCATCATGCCACTGCACTCCAGCCTGGGTGATGCGAGTCACCTGAGGTCAGGAGTTCGAGACCAATGTGGCCAATATGATGAAACCTCATCTCTACTAAAAATAAAAAAATTAGCTTGGCGTGATGGCACGCACCTATAATCCCAGCTACTCAGGAGGCTGAGGCAGGAGAATCGCTTGAACCCAGGAGGCAGAAGTTGCAGTGAGCTGAGATCATGCCATTTCACTCTAGTCTAGGTAACAGAGTGAGACTGTCTCAAAAAAACAAAACAAAAAAGAAATCCTAACTGTTTTGTTTATTTACCACTCTGGCAAATGCTACTTACCTTTGGTGTCAGTCACTTAATTTATTTGTATCTAAATTCTTTATTAATAAAGTGTGGTGATAATAATAGGATCTAGCTCACAGGTTGTTATAAAGACTGTTATGAAGATATATTTCAATATATGCATTTTGTATATACACTCATATTTACATTTATATTATTTAGCATTGTGCCCGGCATATACAAGTGTTTGGCACCATATACATGTTGGCTATTGTTATTAGACATGAAATGGTTCTCATTGGTAATTTGGCACTTTGGCCAAATCCTCTTACTATCTCATTTGACATACGAGGACCCAGAGAAATTAAATGCCTCATCTAATTCATAGATAAGCTCATAGTGAACAAGGTGTTAGATGCTGTGATGTTTTTGTCTTATTAAATTCAATAATTAATTTCATAAGACCTGATTGACCTCCTACTATATACAAGGTCCTGTGCTGCATATGAAACCAGTGAAAATCCTTGATAGGATGAGACAGTGGTTCATTGTGGATATTCAGGTTAGATTCATTCAAAGAAGTTACTTCATGGGCCTAGGAAGCTGTTTTAGTTACAGTTTTGCATTGTATGGTTTACCAATTCCTACGCATTTCTTGAAGAGTTGAGTCTAGATTACTATTTGAAGTAATATACTGTTTTTATTTAGTTTGCTTTTCAAAATGTATTTAACTCTAACTTTGAAGTTATTGATATTTTGAGGAAGTCAGATTTGTAAAGCTGTGGTTGATATTGGTGATTCCCTGGATTGGCTGCAGGTCAGGATTCCCTGGGGTAGAGTTTTTAGAAACATATGAATATTGGGCTTCAACTCTAATCTATTAAGTCGTATGGAATCAGTATGTTTTCAGGTGGGGCTCAGAATATCTACTTTTAAACTCTTCCTCCCAATGCCAACCTCCAGGATTTGCAGCTAAGTGTGAGCCCTGCTGCACGAACCCATCACCATCTGGTGGAAGTTGACTGAAGTGCAGGCCCCGAATTCCTGGGTAAATAGCTTTTTGAATAATGGCCATTTTGACCAAGCTTCAGAGATGTCAAAGTCATCCAGTGATACTATTCTATTACATTTTGCTGCCTGACAAACAAAAGAGAAGTAGTTAAATCAGAGAGCTGAATCTGGGGATGTTCTGTATATTTAATTTATTCATAATAGTTCAGGTTCCTACTAACAGAACGAATGGGGTTGGCAGGAGGAGCATGTGGCTACCCATGTCTCGAATTGGAGGTGAGTTTCTGCCAGAATCCAAGCCCACTGATTTCCTTGCCTTGCACTTTGTCCATCTGAATTTTCTTCAATCACGGTAATACTTTTAACCTACAATTGGTTATACAGAACATTGTCTTTTGCAAAAACTAACTGGCAAGAAGATTAGTGATTTTGAAAGTAATATTTTTCTTGGCTAAATGCAGTGTTTTGATGTTCTCAGTGGGCTGCCTTTTGTCACTTAGATTACAGTTCTATCTTCTTACTTCTCTTGCCCCAGAATGAGGTCCTTGGCTATTCAGCGGCTGTTTGCCTGTTCCTCTCCATTGCTGGTTCTTCCCTTGCTCCTCTAAGGGTACCAGTTTCTGATTTGCATATTGGAAATTTTTCTTCCCATTTCAATTTGCTTTTTCCTAGATTTCTTTTTCTTTTCTTTTCTTTTTCTTTTTGAGACAGTGTCTTATGCCATCACCCAGGCTGGTGCAATCTCAGCTCACTGCAACCTCGCTTCCTTGGCTCAAGTGATTCTGGTGACTCAGCCTCCCTAGTAGCTGGGACTACAGGCGTGCACCACCATGCTTGGCTAATTTTTGTATTTTTAGTAGAGACTGGGTTTTGTCATGTTGGCCAGGCTGGTCTTGGCCTCAAGTGATCTGCCTGCCTTGGCCCCTCAAAGTGCTGGGATTACAGGCGTGAGTCACTGTGCCCAGCTGAGCTTTCTTGTTTAATACTTTTCTGTAGGAGTACAAAGGCAAAACAATCAATCTGTGTTTCATTTAGAGAAGAACTACTAACTCAGGTCCCTCCAAGGGCCAGAAGAACACAGAAATGATCAGGCAAGCAGGTCGTGACTGGGACAAAGGCGTAAGAACAACACCTCTGGCTGGATGTTGTGTTGCTAGAATATAGGCTGAGGGGTACCAGAGCACCCAGTATTTCAACAGAAGACAGTAACCCCAACTTTTAAGTGGAATATCCTGGTTTTCAAATTTTGACATCAAATTCAATTACCTTTTAAAACTTTTTGAAGGAAAAAAACATAGAGCAGTGGGTAGAAATGGCCTGCGGTGCCTTTTTGCACACCCATAGAAATGATGCTGCCCTTTCTGTTCTTACCTCCCCCACTTCCCTGGGGGATTGGTTCTCATAGTTGCTTGAGGTTTATTCACCTCCTCTAAGGAGGGCCACCAACACAATAGGGCCACCAATACAATCTCGACTGCCCTGGGTCAACCTCAGGGCAGTCGAGATTGTACTCAGAGTTGAGTGGTGGAGAATTCAGATGGAAACCTTTCTCCCCCAGTTTCATGTTTCCATGGGGAGGGATGTGAAAGAGAGTGTCATCCTCTCCTTTCTGCTTCTTCACTCATTTCTTCCCAGAGATGAAGGAGTGAATTGTCTGAGTGGAAACACAGAAACAGGAATGGGACATGTAGCTGAGTGCCTTCTTTTTCTCTTTTTTTCTAAGCCAAGAACCCATCCTGCTCTGGTTTTGCATATTGTAAGTGGGATGTCTGCAGTAGCAGTGCTGTCTGTGAGCCAGTGAGCAGGTCTTTATAAATCCCTGGGTTGGAAATTAGGAAAGCCATTGTTGTCGCATATCTAAGCTAGGTTTTCCAAAAGGCTAACAAAGCTGATATTTTGGTCTCCATCTGCCTGACTCTTTTGTCTCTTAATTCATTCAAAACTCCAGCAGTGAATGAGGTATAATTTCCAATCTCAAATATGAACTTTTAGAATCTTTGAAATTAAATGCACTCAAATCCCAAACGTGCTCTGTAATAATGTATTTTTCTGTGCTTCACTGGAGGGATATGTAGGATTGTGGTTCTATCCTTTCTCCTGTGTCCCAAAAATGGTTTTAAAGTTTTGACTGAATTGTATCCTAGAGAGCTGGATATCAGAGTTTTTTTCAGCCATCAGGGCTTACAATCAGTATTTTTTCTTAAGGTCACCCTTCTAAGATCTTTTCTATGTAGGCATCAGACTTGGGTTTGTGTCCTCTTATTACTCTGTGATTGTTAACTGTCTTGTTATTTTCTTCCTCCTGGTAAATTCACAGGCTTGTGTTATCATATTTATCTCTTTGATGCTAGGCCAGAAAGTGGAACCAATACTTTTCATCTTATCATCAAACATCATCAATCATCCAATGTTTGTATCAAAAACATTTGTTTTCTTTCAAATCTTTTGTACATGCCCATATGCAAGGAGTAGCAGAAAGAGAGAAGGGAGGCCAGTGTGTAGCATACCTCAGATTCTATTTATGTTAATCAAAGCAAGTTCCATTCAACTGGACTCATTACAAACTGTGAAGATCATCGCCAGGGCTTGAAAAGAAAAGTCAGCAATGAAAAGAAAGCATCACCAGCAATGAAAAGAAAAAAAATGTTGGATTTTATGAAGAGGACCATAAGCTCAGAACTAGAGAGAAAAAATTAAGTTATTATTACATTGTCATGATTTACCAAAGCTTAGCATGTGGTACTCATCACTGCCCACTAACCATATGTTAAGACTCAGGATATAGTATTTTACTGATGGACTTACAATTCTGACTCTTCTGTGGAAGAGGGTTTTCCCAGGAACATGGTAGAGATCCCTACCAACCTCACTCTGCAGCTCCTGCCTTTCCTCTAGGCCCTTCCATTATAATCTATAGAATGCTTCTTTATTCAGGAAGGAATTTTGCCCCTACCTTTGCTTCAAAAGCTTCTTCCATTTTCCCATAATTAAAATGTCTATTTTCTGTGACAGCATCATTTCCTTAGAAATTGCCTCCGTCGAAAGAAATCCTGTTGTTCACTTCATCTTGAGTCAGTTGTTTGGGAAGAAGGATGAGGCAACTCTTATTTTCATATCTTTGTTTTGTCTCTATCACATAGCAAAATGCTTCCTCTTGAAAATGGATACAGTCTTTTGGAGAGGACCCAACCATCTGGGACATACCAATCTTGCCCAGAAACTTTCATATTTTCACCTTCCTGATGGCAACATCTGTGTTGATGGCTTCTAACATCCTGGTTTTGTTTGTTTTTAATTCTGATAACCTGTCTCTCTACTATTCCTTTTTCTCTTGCATTATTAATCTACTTCTCTTTCCCCAACTTCAAATCATTCTTTCTCTTCTGAATCACCCGAAGCTTTTCTTAGCTTTAGGTGCTTTGATTTGTTCTACAGTATTCGACACTACTGAGCAACCTCTAGGTTGTGAAATTGTCTCTTGATAGACATTTCCATGTCCCGCTCCCTGCTCCTTTTACTGTCTCGTTGATTATCCATTAGTTTTCTCTTCCTCATTCTCATCCATATTAATTCAATAATAAATATTTGTTGATGTTTCCTGCATGCCAGGAATTGTGTGAGTTAATGAAGATTTAACAGTGTTTTCTTTCCCGTCCACTCTCTCTCTCCACTCTTTTTCATGGTGGTCTTGTTCATAATAATGGCTTCAACAATTGCATTTATGCATTTTATTTTGTAATTAGTATCATTAATTCTAATCTGTTCTGTCTCCAGTTCTACTTTTCCAAATGCCTTGTCAACATTCCAACTTTGGGGCCTTTCAAAAGACAGCTTATCTTGTTGATTTCCCTGTTTCTGGTAATAGCATTGCTGCCACTCCAAACCACACTAAAACATCATGGTCTTCTCACTTTTCAAGCTCTATCTATATTCCTCCCCAGTCAACTTTTCTGGTTTCTCTGCTACATTCTTAGATCTGTCATTCTGGTTTAATCTGACTACCTCTTGGCTATTATGATGATCCCCTAAATCAGGCATCCCCAAACTTTTTACACAGGGGGCCAGTTCACTGTCCCTCAGACCATTGGAGGGCCGCCACATACTGTGCTCCTCTCGCTGACCACCACCAATGAAAAAGGTGCCCCTTCCTGAAGTGCGGCGGGGGGCCGGATAAATGGCCTCAGGGGGCCGCATGCGGCCAGCGGGCCGTAGTTTGGGGACCCTGCCCTAAATGGTTCTTTACTTCAATATGCATCCCAATCAATCGTCCTAAAGAAATCCTGTGCTTAAATTTTTTTACTGTCTTCCTGTTTCCTACCAAATAAATCCAAGCTCATTGCACAGAAACTCTTCATATCTGGTCTTAGCATATTATTCTAGACTCTCTTGAATGTTTATTCCATGTTCCTGAAGAAAAATCGATAATGGGGGAAGCCTCTAGGTTTCTGCTAGTTTCTACATCTAGAATATTTTTTCTCTGCCTTTGCAAATTCTATTCAGCATTGTCTATTTCAAAGGTAAACTCCTCCATTTAAGTTTTATTTGATTTACCCAAGCATCATAGCATCCTTCTCTGAACACTAATAGTGCTTTGCTTCTTTTTTCTTTCTTCCATCTTCCCTCTGTAAATATCTGTCTCTTGTGTCCAAATTTCCCCCTTTTAATAAGGATATGCTAATCTTGGATGAGGGCCCATCCTAATAACCTCATATTAACTTGGCCCTATCACCTGCAGAGACCCTATTTCCAAATAAGGTGATATTCACAGGTAGTTGGGGTTAGGACATCAACATCCCATTGGGAAACACATTTTCACTCATAACAGCTTCCTATTTATAGAAACCGTAATCTAGGTACAGACATGAGACTAACATAAAAATAATTGATGAGTAATAAAAAAGAGTATGTATTTAATCATTACACTGAGTGACATAAACCCCTAGGTATGCTAAGACAATACAAATTATGGCTTGCAGGGTCAGAAGAAGCTTCAGGGACAAAGGGTGATTTGAAAGTGAGCTTTTTCCTTAAGTACATATTATTCCTAAATAAGCATATTTTCTGTATATTGTTACTGGTTAACATTTTGAAATAGCTTCAGATTACTCAAGCTAATGAGACAGCTCGAACAATAGGATCAGGCTGTTAATGCAGCACACAATAAATGTGTGTTGCAAGGAAGAAGTTTCCAGGGAACAAGAATTGCTATGGTAACCTGATATATCATTAAAAATGTAATGAATAAATATGATCAGGGTCTCAGATTCATCACACAGAAAAACTTCAAGACTGGGATAACAAAGTAGTTCTCACACTGATTGCTCAATGTTTTGTAAGCTAAATCAGAGGGATTGTCCATCAGCAAAAAAAGTAGTAATCGTCAAATAATCTAGGACTCCATAAGGTGCATAAAAACTCCTTCAGTATAGGCTTTTCATTTAAATCACTGCCATTTTTTTTTCAGAAAATATTAATTTTAGCTGTAAGAAATAGTCATAATAATAGACCTGATTATATGCTTTCCAAAAGAACTAATATTTTGCCAACTCTTAAGAGCACAATAGACACTGTAGTATCTTGGTATTCAAGTATAGTATTAAGAAAGGGAAACTTTCTTACTACTTTTTCTTGCTGTAATGAAATCCATGTTCCATACCCCACCTATTCTCTTTCTCTCCTCTCATCTTTATGACTCACATACTCTTTAAGGTGTGTTTTGTCATTTGTTCATATCTTGAACCTCATTGTACCTGTCTCTGGAGAAATGAGGCAGTCACTGTACTGCTCTCAATGTTAAATAAAACCAGCCTCTTGGGCTGCAGACATGGAAGGGCCAGTTCGGGAAGAGGAGATAGAGAAAATATTGTGGACAAGCCACCCCTGCTTCTGCTTCCATCAGATTTCATTCCAATAGCCACTTTCTGGATCTCCCATGTGATATTTATACTTTTTGTTCTAAGTTTTTCTATACCCATTTCCCATGGCCAGAATGTGGGGGCAACACCAGCAACCTTTATTCCCTTGCCACGCTCCTCCTACCACAGGGCCTTTGCACAGGTCATTCTGGAACTCTGTTACTTTCTATTTCTCGTAGTTAATTACCCATTAGTCCTTCAGATTGCAGCTCCAATTTTACTTTCTCAGGTAAGTCTTCCTCCGTGGTCACATTCCCCTCCAACAGGCTCTCATAGCACATACAGCTTTTGTTCATAACACATTATGGTGGCACCTATATGACAATTTGATAAATGGAAGCTCCATCATGGCACTATGTCTATTTTTACTCACCATTGAGTTTCCAATTCTGGCACATGGTATGGTTTTAATAAATATTTATTAAATAAATGAGTGAATAGCTTGTGTTTTCTGGATTACACTTAAGAATTTCTGAGGCCAGGCACAGTGGCTCACGCCTGTAATCCCAGCACTTCGAGAGGCTGAGGCAGGCAGACCATCTGAGGTCAGGAGTTTGAGATCATCCTGGCCAACATGGTGAAACCTTGTCTCTACTAAAAATACAAAAAGAATTAGCTGGGTGTAGTGGCAAGCACCTGCAATCCCAGCTACTCGGGAGGCCAAGGCAGGAGAATTGCTTGAACCTGGGAGATGGAGACTGCAGTGAGCAGGGATTGCGCCATCGCACTCCAGCCTGGGTGAGAGTGAGACTCTGTTTCAACACAAAAGAATTTCTGATTTAGATGCTTGCTTCCAGGACGCATTTGGTTTCATGTTTGCACTGGCACAGAGTGTTGGCAATTAGTGTGATGTGTTCTCACAATCTATAGTATACCATTAGTGCTGCTGAAAAATGAAACATTATATTGCTCTCTTATTTCTGGTAGTATGTTTGTAAATTGCATCACACAATTACAATATCACCATCTTTGTTGATATGTGTTTCTCATAATATAATGCACACAGTTGTTGATATAATGTAGCCAGAAATGTTCTATGGAGAAGAATACTAGGCTTTAATGGTTCTGATGTAGGTATGAATGATTACCACTGTGAATGCAGCTGAATAGTGGTAATAGATATGCAGAAACATTTTGAAGTGTAATTAGTTCTTTAGAATTCTAAGGCCATGTTAGCGTTCGGCAGAAAATATTGATGCCATGAACTGTATGGATGTGAGAGGTGGGAAGTGGTGGTATATTTGCTTTCTTTGGTATGGTATTTCAGAATCTCAGAGAAATAACAAAAGAAATATAACAAATGTTCTGTGTTCTCAAGAAACTCATCGTCAGGAAATGGTCCATATAAAAATTTTTAAGAATCTGGATTTCTAACAATATAGCCCCACACACAGAGAGTGTACTCTTTTGTAGTCATGATTATAAGGTAGAGACAAAATGATCCCAGTGGTCTACATGGCCCTGTACAACCTGGATGCCATCCTCTACTCCCACCCCGTGTCTCTACCTTCACCTCCTATTCTCTTTCCCTCTCTCACCCCTCTTACCCTGTGCCAACCACATTGGCCAATGGACTGTTTCTCCCTCAGGACTTTTGCCTTTGCTGTTCCCTCTCTATGGCATGCTATTCCTGTAGATATCCACGTGGCCAGCCCTCTCCTATCCTTCTTTCCCAGCAAGGCCTATTTTGGCCATTCTGTTTAAAACTGTAATATCTGCCAATCTTGATGCCTGCACTTCCTCTCCCTTTCATTTTCTCTGAAACATCAAATACTATCTAATAATACTATATATTTTACTTATTTATCATGCATTTTTGCTGCCTTCTCTCACGAAAACGTAAGTTCCTAGAGTACAGAGATGTCTTCTCTGTTTTTAGTCTGCCTTCTTCGCTGTTGCTTCTCCAGTGCATAGTGAAGCATTGTTAGAACCTGAGCTGACCCTTAGTAAGAGCTCAATAAATATGTGTGGCATAAATAAGTAAGTGAAAGCACTGCATTGAAAGAAAGGGGGAGAGGCATAGGCTTTGGAGTTAAAGACTATCTCTGCCATTTACTTTTTGTGTAATACCAGGCACAAAATCTTCTGTGAACCTTATCTATCAAATGAGGAAGATCTCTGTTCATTACTGTCTAGAATTGTTCTTGTATGTGTCACCTCTTCCTGAATTGTAGAAGTGAGACTAGTAATAACTCCCATTCTTCTCCAGGTGACCCTGTAGGCTGGCGTTCAATAAGTGATGGACGTTGTCATCAGAAAGGCTTTCTGGAGGAGGCAGTTTTGAGTAGATAGAGATTTGATACATGTGGGGTGGTGTTTGCTATTGTTATCACACCTAAGCACAGGGTCTGCTCTGCACAGAATGAAATGAGTGTGTTGCAGCAGGCTAGGAATTACTGAGCTATTTGGAAGAGGGCAAGATGAAGAAGGACTTGTAGAAAACCAAGACAATCTTAGCAGGCCATGATATGACTAAATATCAGGTGGAGAAGATTCTTTCTTCCTATATGTGTGGATATTTGGAATTAGGAGAATCAAGCCATAGGGCTGGGAGGTAGTGTTAGGAACCCTTCTGGGATACTAGAAATGCTCTCTGTATTGAACTGGTTGGTGGTTACATTGGTGAATCCATGTGCTCATTTATGAATCTGTGCACTTTACAGTATGTTAGTTAAAATTCATCAAATTGCCCAGGCACAGTGGCTCACACCTGTGATCCCAGCACTTTGGGAGGCCAAGGTGGGTGGATCACCTGAGGTTGGGAGTGCGAGACCAGTTTGGCCAGCGTGGTGAAACTCTATCTCTACTAAAAATACAAAAATTAGCTGGACGTGGTGGCAGGCACCTATAATCCCAGCTACCAAGGAGATGAGGCAGGAGAATCGCTTGAACCCAGGAGGCAACAGTTGTAGTGAATGTAGATTTCACCATTGCACTCCCCTGGGCAACAAAGCAAGACTGCATTTCAAAACAAAAACAAAAACAAAAAACAATTCATCAAGTTATATACTTTACCATATGGAAGTTCAACTTGAATAAAAAAGCAAAAGTATGTCTATGGTTACATGTGTGTATGTAGTCCTAAAGAAACTTACTTAGCAATGATGAAGGGACGATATCAATAGGTATGAAAACACATTCAAGCAAGACATTTATCACTGATGAATGACAGAGAGAAGAACTGGGACTCAAGAGACCAGAATGATGATAGCGCCTCTGCTTGGGCTGAGGAAGTGGGAAAGCAATGCTTTTTGGGCTGTGTGGGGAACAAGAGGAGGCTCAAAGGAGCTCCGTTGGGGCCACTTAGAGTCCAGTCTCCACAAGGTAGGCTGGGAAGGAACTTCCAGTAAGAGAGTTCTCTCTAAAGTTAAAAGGACAACTGACCGTGCTGCAGATTGTGCAACTTTCTGCTCTGGGCCCATGAAGAGAGTTGTAAAATCTCATCGTGGAAGTCAGAGGAATTTTTTTTTAGCACTGGAAAAGAATGTGGGAGAGCTCTAGAAATTCTGGCTTTCTAAAGTAAAAATTATAGTACCAAATGTCTATAAGAAAACGTTTATGAATAGTCTGAGACTGATTTTATTGCACAAAGCATAGATGGCAGAACTAAAAAGGATCTCAGATGCCGTCTGATCGAACAACTTCACTTTCTAGAAGCTAAGTTTCAGGAAGTTATGGTGCAGCCACAGCAACACAGCTGGTTTACATAAGACTAAAGAGAACTGAGAACTCAGTAGTAATGCTGGGCACAGTGGCTCATGCCTGTAATCCCAGCACTTTGGGGGCAGAGGCAGGTGGATCACCTGAGGTCAGGAGTTCAAGACCAGCCTGGCCAACATGGTGAAACCCCCATCTCTACTAAAATACAAAAGTTAGCCAGGCATGGTGGTGGGCACCTATAATCCCAGCTACTCAGGAGTCTGAGACAGGAGAATCGCTTGAACCCAGTAGATGGAGGTTGCAGCGAGCTGAGGTCGCACCATTGCTCTCCAGCTTTGGTGATGAGAGTGGTGGCACTCCATCTCAAAAAAAAAAAAAAAAAAGAAAAGAAAAGAAAAGAATAACAACAACAAAACTCAGTAGCAATTCACTTTTTAAGACTTCCTCCCTCTCTCTTTTCCTTCTTTCCTTTCTTCCCTCTTTCCCTCCCTCTTTCCCTCTTTCCCTTCCTTCCTCTGATACCTCAGTACTTCTCTCCCTCCCTCCCCTTATTTTTCAAATTGGGAAGTATATTAGTAGCCCTTTTAATAACAGGGTGAATAATTACTTTTTAGAGATTAAGAAATTGTATTTAGTTCACTATAGTCAATAAATTGTTATTATACTCAAATTATTTAGTATATTAAAATTTATTCTGAATTGTTTATCTAATTGGAACTGTGAAACAAAATGCTGATTTGTATTCTGTATAGGCACTTGCTTTAAAATGTGTATTAGGGTCAATAACACCTTCACAAAAGGAAAGCAAAATGATTAATATTATAATCTTAAATAAGCTGTTCAAACAAATACAGCAGCCCACTTTAATTTCTTTAATTCACGCTAAGTTGTTAGAAAAATAACTCATGTTCACAGCATGACTCTTACTTCTGGGTCTGTAAAACTAAAACAAAAAGAAGTGACATGACAATATTGAAAGAAAAGTCAACAATTGCAATTTTCAAACTTAACCTAGGTCATCGTCAGCTAAATAACCAAAGAAGTGAGTCAGTTCTGAGATGCATCTTGGAACATTTTTAATTAAAAGGGCAAATTCATTTTCATCTCTTAGTTATAGATAAGGTACAATTGAAAGCCTAAATATTATTTTTTAAATTAGGCATTATGACTAAAATTGAATAGACCATTACACACTGTATTAAGGCTTACAATGCTCCTTCTTATTTCAAATATCAAAGCATAAAAATGGTTATTATCATCAATTAGTAAAACAGAATATATTTGGTAAAAGAATTAAGACATTTTTCTATCCCTATAAGTGCATGTGGATAAATAATTTGAAAATACTTACAGCTTGAGCTTATGTGGGGTTCTACCCCTAAACGGACTTGGCATTGCTTGTTCTATTCCCACATGTGACTCTGTTCGACTTCTAAATCAGGAATAAAAAGGATAACAGGAATGTGGAGATGTGTTTTCTCTTTGATCCATTCTCTAATCATAAAGGAAACTGGGAATATGGAAATGTGTTTTCTCTTTGATGCAGGTTTTAATCAGCATATTTATAAGCAGTGCAGGGAGTTCTTGCAGAGAAATAGAGAAGGGAGAAATCTTCCACCCTGGCACTTCTTTGGTTCTGATGTATCCAATGTAGAAAATACAGAGATGCTCGGCTTTCATGGTGGGGTTCAATCAGATAGTCAACAAGTATTTATTGAGGATCCACGGGGCACATAACTTTGAACGGCACTCCAGGCATAAACAGTAACTTCTCACAACTCAGCTCTATGGGTAGGAGATTTAAGTACGGTTAAGAGCTTCATACTGACAAACGTAGCTTTATTTACCTTTAATCCAGAAACTGGCATTAAATCTGATATTATGCCATTGTTGCTGTGGTAGCATTTACAAGGTTGGTATGGAAATTTGCCCATGTCCCGGGAAGTCCATATCTGTGATGTCTCCTGGTCCTGGAGTGAATCGAATTATCATTTTTGAGTTCTTCAATTTCCAACACTAAGAGGAAATCTCACTCTCTTAGTGATCAGGATTGTTCCTCTACAAACTTAAAGGGGGCCATGTGTCAGAGACATCATAGATTTCTAACTGGATTTAGTGTCTACACTTCCACCTCCTCCTCCTTTTTCTTCTTTTCTTCATTTTTATTGCCACCCTCCTCCTCAAAACAGTCCTCAAAATGCTCGCCCAACTTTGCCGTATGGTGATTAACTCCCACCCTCAGTTAGGTCAGGAATCCTCCTGTGGCCTTGCCAACATATTGTCTGTGCCTGGGCTGCTTAATTCTGGAACTACGTTCTCGCCTCCTTGTTTCCATAATGTGAAAATCCAATCAAAAAGCAATGGTTCTCACACCTCAATGATAATCTTAATCATCTAGGGATTAAAAGAAATTTTTTTTTTTTTAAGAGTTCCTCGGCCCAATTGGGAGAAAGTTTGATTTCAGTCAGTCTGATGATGGGTCAGCTCTGAGAAGCACCATTTTTCTGTAAAGCCCCCTACATGGAATGTGGGCTGCAGAGCAGCAACACTGGCCTCACCTGGGAGTGTATTAAATGCAGAGACTCAGGCACCACCCACCAATCAGAATCGGCGTTTTAACCTGATCTCCGTGCAGAAGCATATGAAAGCTGGAGATGGGCTTCTGTGAAGAATATTGACCCTGAATCAGAAAACCTAGGTTGTGCTTTAAAAATTGCTATTAGCAAAATGCCACCTAGGACATGTATTTTAAACTTTCTCTACTCATTACTTCACAGGGAAGAGAGAGCAAGAGCGAGAGAGAAAGAAAAAGAGAGGGAATTTGTATAATCTTATTTTTGAGGATTCTATTTCATTTTAAAGAGATATTTTAGTAACAAAAGTGAAGAGAAAGATAAGAAAGATGAAAATGTCAGGGTGTGTATGTGTGTCTGTGTGGTATATGCAGTATATGCAGTGTGTGTATGTATATGGTATATATTGTACATGTAGTATGCATTTGTAGGGTGTGTGTGTGTGTGTGTGTGTGTGTGTGTGTATGTGGTGTGTATTTTTGTGCATGGTAATGGGAATTGGATAATTTCATTTTCCACTGTATTAGTTTGCTAGAGCTGCCATAACAAAGTACCCAAACCAGGTGGCTTAAAACAAACAAATTTATTCTCTGGCAGTTCCGGAGGCTGGAAATCTAAAGTCAGGTGTCGGCAGGGCCACACTGTCTCTGAAGGTGCTGAGGAAGAACCTGTTTCAGGCCTCTCTCTTAGCTCACAGCAGTTCCTTGGCTTGCGACAGCATAGCTCAGTCCTTCCATGGTGTGTTTCCTGTGAGCTTCTGTACCTCCAAGTTTTCCCGTTTTTATAAAGACACCAGTCACGTTGGATTAGGTCCCACCCTAATGGCTTCATGTTCACTTGATTACCTCTGTAGAGACCCTATCTCCCATAAAGGTCGCGTTCTGAGGTATTGAGGGTGAGGGCTTCAACATACGAATTTGTAGGAATGCAATTCAACCCAGAACACCCACAATGAGAGTGCAAATTAGAAGAAGAATGTGGGGGGCCCTGAAAGCCCCTCACTGTCATCCCATGCCCACCTGGGGTTAGACCAGAACTATTGTGGAGAGACAGCTCCGGAGTCTTCCTGTTTCCTGGCCTTGAAGTCACACGAGCCTGGGCTGATTATGCTCAGCGTAATTCGAAAATCACAAATCCTTCCGTTTCGCTGACTTTTACTTCCTGACCTAAGTGAATAGGGGACCAAGACAAATGATCTTTGATGGACTACTGGCAAGGTTTATTTCCACTAAAAATCAAACCCACCATAATTTCTTTCTAATGGCACAACAGATTCCTGATGAAGGCCTACAAATCTACCAGGCCCTCAGTTCTTATGGCTTCAGGAAGACTAAAACTTCAGCTATTTTCTTTACTAGGCACTCCGTCAGGGTTCTCCGAGTCTGGTTTTATTACTGTTGTGTCCATGAGGTGTGGTCTGTGCATAATCTGAAAAAGTCAGTGGCATGCTGAGCAACATTGATTTAAAACAAAACACTGTGGACGGACTGACTTCCCCAAATAGTAGCAGGCTCAGAGAAAGGCAGTGAAATGAAGCTCAGAGTGAGAAATGGCCTGGATTTGAGCACCTCCTATATTCACAGAGCCTGGGGAGACAAAGATAAATGGTGCTACCCATAGGAGAAACTTCCACCTTAAGAGAGAATAACTTCCACCTTAAAGAGGCTCTCTCTGAGAGCCTCCACAATTACAGTGAGCGACTCACATCATGGGGTAAAGTATATTCATACTAAAGTTGTCAGTGACACTTGCTTTAGTGCACTTAAGTTCAAGGTGATGTTGAAAATTTGGAGAAGTGGATACATACAAGCAAGAATTCAGTGGTAATTCATGTAGGAGAATTCAAACTTTGTAAATATGAGCTATTGATGGGATTGATTCTGCAAAAGAGTGATAACTAAGTATCAGGCTAGGTGGAGTGAGCAGGTGAAGGAAGAGTTTGGAAATGTCCTATTGAGGATTAATATGTGCAGACAGGATGGACCAGGACTAGAATATGTGTTTTCAAACTTTTTCAACTATGACTCATAATAAAAGATAATTTTACATTGTGACCTAGAATATGTACCCTCACAATGTAAAAATATGAAACAAGTTTGCAGAATAATACTTATCCTCACATGTGAGACTCTATTTCTAATTCTATTGTATTGTATTGTATCCTATCCCATCCCATCCCATCCCATCCCATCCCATCCCATCCCATCCCATCCCATCCCATCCTGTCCTATCCTACCCTATTTTATTTGCTGTCAATCTTTTTTTTTTTTTTTCCTTTTAATGTTGGCATACCTTACTGCACTGGTTTTATGACCTACCTCCTAGTAGGTTGGAACCTGGAAAGGATGAGATAATTATCACTCTATACCAGTGGCTCTCAAGAAAACAGGGGTTAAGGAGATTAGATAATATCCAGAAATGTTTGAGGGATGTCATAATTGGGAGGGTACCCCTGGAAGCTGATGGACAGAGATCAGAGATTTTATAAAACATCTTACAACACATAGGACAACTCCCTACAACAAAGAACTATCCTGCCCGAAGAAGCAATAGTGTGCCTGCTGGAAAACTCTGTCCCATACTTAGCACTCTTCTAAATATTCCTTAGAGCATGATTTTCAGTCTGGGTTCCTTAGAGACTTAGGAGCTCTGTAAAGTGGTTCAGGAACCACTCCAGGTAGCAGGAAGTGGGCCTCTCACCACTCTCACCATCAGTCAGAGCAGGCTAGACTTTAATTCATAGGGTGACCAACTTATTACAGTTAGCTTGGGACTTTTCTGGTTTTAACACTGAAAGTCCTGTGTCCCAGGAACTCCCTTAGTCCCTAGCAAACTGGGGCATTTGATCACTTTATAGTACATAGGACAAAAAGAATAGTTCTTTAGAAAAATGCTTAAAATAGGAAGAGAAGAATGTTAAAAGCAACTGCTTGCAGAAGCATAAATCTTATAATGGAAGGGGGTTGAGAACTTAGAGGAGACCGCTAAGATATCCCTTTTAAAATGTTATTAATAATGTGGGGAACAGTCTTGAAAAGAAATGTTAAAGACCTAGGTTTCTCTCCCTGAGCTTAGAACCCTGGGGAGAGGAAAATCTTAATCACCATCTTCATGGGAATGAAGCAATGCTATTTGAAAGATGTTAAGCAGCTGTTGTCTGTTCCTACATTTGACAGGTTAAGAGGAATTCTAAAGAAATATTAAGCAAAACTTCTTGCCTTAATAAAATTTTTGAAATATCCTGTTCTAGATTCTTCTGAGGATAAACAAGACAAGAATCTACCTTTTAAAAAATACAATTTTTTGAATCGAGTTCTTCCTGTAGGCAGGGGACTTGTGGCCTCTTGAGCTTCCTTCAATTCCTGATTCTATGAATGACTTAAATCTTTATCTGGTAAGTGCCCTGGGCTATTTGCATTCTGGAATTAATGAAAAAAGACACAAACTCTGTCCTATAGGAGATCGCATTCCCCAAATAGTCAATCAAAAATCTACCTCATCCTTTTTTAGGTCATCCTCTTGAAAGTGACCCTAGAAGGATTTTTTTTTTCTATTCCCTGCAAGCCAATTTATTGTGGTTACTCGGGTAGTTTCTTCAGACCTCAGAGCTACAACTAATTAAACTTCAACATGTTAGTACCTGACCTCACTGCCTGACCTCCTTTCAGTGCCTTTTGTAATATTTTGGTTCAATGTTCTCATATACCCTTAGCAGAAGGTCAACAAACTATTTCGGAACTATAATTAATAATATAGCGTTTGTCCTTTAGGAAATGTTTGAAGCAATAGTAACCTCCCCCCAGTGACTATTTGCTGCCCACAGTTAAGATTATTATGTATTAGGATTACTTCATTTTGTTACAGGAAAGGGGTCGCAATCCAGACCCCAAGAGAGGGTTCTTGGATCTCGAGCAAGAAAGAGTTCTGGGTGAGTCCATAGAGTAAAGTGAAAGCAAGTTGATTAGGAAAATAAAGAAACAAAACAAAAGAATGGATACTCCATTGACAGAACAGCCCTGAGGGCAGCTGGTTGCCCATTTTTATGATTATTTCTTGATTATGTGCTTTAAAGAAGGGGTGGATTATTCATGTCTCCCCTTTTTAGACCATATAGGGTAACTTTCTGGTATTGCCATGGCATTTGTAAACTGTCGTGACACTGGGGGGAGTGTAGCACTGAGGACGATCAGAGATCACGTTCATCACCATCTTGGTTTTGGTGGGTTTTGGCGGGTTTCTTGACCACATGCTGTTTTATCAGCAAGGTCCTTATGACCTGTATCTTGTGCTGACTTCCTTTCTCATCCTGTGACTTAGAATGCCTTAACTGTCTGGAAATGCAGTCCAGTAGGCCACAGCTTCATTTTACCCAGTCCCTATTCAAGATGGAGTTGCTGTGGTTCAAACACCTCTAACAATTTGACACTTCCTTTCCCCAGAAGAGACTATAATAACATTTTCTCTGGTCAAAATGAAATATTTGCGAAAGGATGAGGAGAAGGAAGCATTCCTATATGTAGAGGGTCTCCAGTCACTTTAAAAATAGAAACTACTATTTATTTCCCTGATGCGTTGAGTTCTTGTATAGAGGGTGATATGTTGGCGAAATCTGACTCAAGAAGTGTGAAGGCTGCTCATCGAGATGGAAAGCTCCAGAAAGACTCATTAGAGAGTGCTCTCCTGCTGTGGCCTTCACTGCCCCTATCACAGACATTTCTGGGGAACTGCAGAGGAGGGTATCTGGGGGACCAGAGGTTCACAAATGAGGCTCTTCCACCAGCTTGTCAAGATGCTTCTAGATGTAAATAAACAGTGCATTCCTAACAAGGCTGCACCTCATTTCCTTCCCTTAGGAGTAAAGAGGATCTCTTAGAAAACTCAGGAACTGTGGCACTGTGTTTACAGTATTTTAATTATTATAGACCCATTTGCTCAATTGAAGAGGCCTTGGATAACACTTAAATACCTGAATGGTCTAGCCTGCATTCAAAGAGTCACTGAGCTATAAAATACTCATTTGCCAAACCCTGTTGTTTTAGACCATTAGTTACTACCGAGATCCATAATCATTTGGCCATTTCCAATAATAAGCAAAAGCGAGGTGGTTCGTTATCTTTAACACCCATGACTAAAATTACTTGTTACAACTCTTAACGAATGGTTCTATTTGCTAATGGTTCTTCCTAAAATGAAACTTGTTTTGTAAAAGAAAAGTCATTTTTCTTCAGATAAGAGCAAATATATTTTGTTCTACAATACATATTATGTCCTTGGCAAAAATTGAATGTGGAAATCTTTCTTACATTTCATATAAAATATCATCAAGCAAAGTTCTTGCTGCTTGAGTGAAAAAAAAAAGTCACGGTGCAAATAGTGCCGCACAAAGTAATGGTTTTGTTGCAGCTTGCTTTCCAGGCGGAACACAATGGCTCAGCACAGACAGTTAGGAACCAAGTTGGAAAGAGGGTAAACACAAAGAGAATAAAGACGAGTTACAGATTCAGGATGATTGGTAATTTGCTATACATTTCTTGGCTGGGAAAAAAAATAACTTGATATTTACCATGGGGTAGAAGGTCTATCTTGAGAGCCTAGGTTGATAGGAGAGTGAAAACAAAAGAGAGCTCTACTAGACTGACTACATAATAAATAGGAATGGGATATCATCAAAATAAACAGATAAAGGGGAGGAGAACAGGAGGGAAGGAAAGCTAATACACTGTTGAGGAGTTGGGCTCTGAACAGCAGAAATGATGACCATTTTAAGAACAGAGAGCTGAATGTTGAATGTTGAGTGTTTTTCTGTAATATAAGCTCCCTTTCTGAAAACCTTTCATAAAATCCAAAGTGGCTCTTTTTACCCCTACCACTCTCTCCCTTTTTAGAGCACTTATACTTTCAGAAACTATTATATAATTTATGTTTGTTTATGGGCTGGCTTTTCTTACCAAGTGAGGAGATTTTGTCCATTTTGTTTCATGATACATAGTCTGAGGATCTCGGGTAGTGCGTGACTCAGAATGGATGCTGATAAATATTTCTGAAATAATGAATAAATGATTGAACAAGAGCTACCAGTATCCTTAAGACTTTCAGAAAAATTGGGACAGACCCAGAGGAGCCTGTTAGCCTGCCTAATGTGACCTTATTTAAATCCACTGGCTGGTATCATCCAAAGGTTCCAGTTACTTTAAAGTTCAAACAGTCCTTCCTTTTCCCAATTTTCTGTTTCCCAGTAACCTAGCTTTTACTGACATAAATCCATGGTCTCTCTGCCTAGTCTAGGTATGTGAACTAAATTGCGTACTGTTCTGTTTTATGAGGATGAGAAATAAAAATGAAATTCTAAGTCCCTTAACTGACTGAGCAGATCCCCTCTTGGCCAAGGGGACCTCAGTGTAACCTTGAAAACTGAGTTCTGGGCCATACCTGGATGGGGAGGTCAGAACCCCTCCCTTGCTAACCATCATTAGGCTTTCTTCCCTAAGGGCTAAACAGAAACCAGCCCTTTAAAGAGACTCCCCTACTGATATCAACCAATTGCCTGATGCTTCCCCTCCTTTCTTGCCTGATAAGAGACCACCAACCACAGAGTGGTTCAGGCCAGTCTACAGAGAATGCACAGTAAGAGTTTTTGTGTCTTCTTCTTCACCATTTGATATCAAAGGACCAAAAACTCCACCCTTTGATCGTGCTAACGCTGCCATTTTTTGTACATGAGACCCATTAAAGGGCATGAGGCTCAATTGCACATGCCTACATTTCTCCTTTCATAAATATTCATGACTCCTTCTATCACTTATTGGGTATGTATATTTCACCACCCAGTTTAGCATAAATTTCTGTCTTATTCTGCCAACCCTCCAAGTATCTGTTTCTGGCTTCTGACAGGAGGCTATACTTCCCAGCCTTGCAGAATGGCCACACTGCCAGCCACAACCCTTTATGAGAAATAAAGCTCTCCATTCCAAATTCATGAACCTCATCCTTCTTTAGTTGACAAAAGGCTTATGGTTTTATAGATACTGCTAAATTAGTTAGAAAAAACATTTTTCCTGTTCTTATTTATTAATATGATTATTTAGTCTTGCTTGAGTGGTGGTTTTTTTCCAGCTCTAGAATATGGAGGAGATTCACACTAGACTCCCATATATCAAATCCCACATTCTGCCTCCTGGTTTTTAACTTTGGACTCTGACAGCTGACAGACTACCTATGCACTGAACTTTCTTAGTGCATGTAAGTTGTTATCAGGATGGCAAATAAAAATGCTTTCACAGTCCAGGATAATAATGCAAACGAATGAAGCTGGTCAGCCTGAAACAGTAGGGAGAGGCAGGGTCTGGGTTGAATTCAAGAGTGCTTAACCCATCTGAAAGTATTCAAATTTATGTTTTTAGAAGCTATGCTAGCTAAACCAAATAAATGTTTATTATCAGATTGCTGATGCTGTTTTGTAATTATTTTATTTATTTATTTATTATACTTTAGATTCTGGGGTACGTGTGCAGATCATGCAAGATTGTTGCATAGGTACATTCATGGCAAGGTGGTTTGTTTGCACCATCCCCCCATCACCTATACCTGACATTTCTCCCCACATTATCCCTTTCCCACCCTTCCTCTCACTATCCCTCCCATGGCAACCCCCCAACGGACCCCAGTGTGTGATGCTCCATTCTTTGTGTCCAAGTGTTCTCATTGTTCAACACCTGCCTATGAGTGAAAACATGTGGTGTTTGATTTTCTGTTTTTGTGTCAGTTTGCTGATTCATCCATGTCCCTACAAAGGACACAAATCATCATTTTTTATGGATGCATAGTATTCCATAGCATATATGTGCCACATTTTCTTTGTCCAGTCTATCATTGATGGGCATTTGGGTTGGTTCCAGGTCTTTGCTATTGTAAACAGTGCTATGATGAACATGCATGTGCATGTGTGTCTTTATAATAGAATGATTTATAGTCCTTTGGGTATATACCCAGTAATGGGATTGCTGGGTCAAATGGAATTTCTATATCTAGATCCTTGAGGAATCGCCACAGTGTCTTCCACAATGGTTGAACTAATTTACACTCCCACCAACAGTGTAAAAGTGATCCTATTTCTCCACATCCTCTCCAGCACCTATTTCTCCATATTTTTTAATGATCACCATTCTAACTGGCATGAGATGGTATCTCAATGTGGTTTTGATGTGCATTTCTCTAATGACCAGTGACGATGAGCATTTTTTCATATGTTTGTTGGCTTCATATATGTCTTCTTTTGAAAAGTGTCTGTTCATAACCTTCACCCACTTTTGGATGGGTTTGTTTATTTATTTTTTCTTTACATTTGTTTAAGTTCTTTGTAGATTCTGGATATTAGCCTTTGTCTAATGGGTAGCTTGCAAAAATTTCTTCCCATTCTGTTGGTTGCCAGTTTGCTCTAATGCTTGTTTCTTTTGCTGTGCAGAAGCTCTTAAGTTTAATTAGATCCCATTTGTCTATTTTGGCTTTCAGTGTTTTAGTCATGAAGTCCTTGCTTATGCCTATGTCCTGAATGGTTTTGCCTAGGTTTTCTTCTAGGGTTTTTATGGTGTTAGGTCTTATGTTTAAGTCCTTAATCCATCTGGGGTTAATTTTAGTGTAAGGTGTCAGGAAGGGGTCCAATTTCTGCTTTCTGAACGTTGCTAGCCAATTTTCCCAACTCCATTTATTAAACAGGGGATCCTTTCCCCATTGCTTGTTTTTGTCAGGTCTGTCAAAGACCAGATGGTTGTAGATGTGTGGTGTTGCTCCAGAGGCCTCTGTTCTGTTCCATTGGTCTATATCTCTGTTTTGGAACCAGTATCATGCTGTTTTGGTTACTGTTGCCTTGTAGTATAGCTTGAAGTCCAGCAGCGTGATGCTGCCAGCTTTGTTTTTTGGCTTAGGATTGTCTTGGCTATGCAGGCTCTTTTTTGTTTATATGAAGTTGAAAGTGATTTTTTCCAGTGTGTGAAGAAGTTCATTGGCAGTTGATGGGGATAGCATTAAATCTATAAACTACTTTGGGCAGTATGGCCATTTTCACAGTATTGATTCTTCCTAACCACGAGCATGGAGTGTTTTTCCATCTGTTTGTGTCTTCTCTTATTTCCTTGAGCAGTGGTTTGTAGTTCTCCTTGAAGAGGTGCTTTACCTCCTTTGTTAATTGTATTCCTAGGCATTTTATTCTTCTTGTAGCAATTGTGAATGGGAGTTTGCTCTTGATTTGGCTCTCTGTTTGTCTTTTACTGGTGTGTAGGAATGTTTGTGATTTCTGCACATTGATTTTGTGTCCTGAGACTACTGAAGTTGCTTATCAGGTTAAGGAGAGTTTGGGCTGAGATGATGGGGTCTTCTAAATACACAATTATGTCATCTGCAAATAGAGATAGTTTGGCTTCCTCCTTTCCTAATTGAATTCCCTTTATTTCTTTTTCTTGCCTGATTGCTCTGGCTAAAACTTCCAATACTATATTGAATAAGAGTCGAAAGAGAGGACATCCTTGTCTAGTGCCAAATTTCAAAGGGAATGCTTCCAGTCCATTCAGTATGATATTGGCAGTGGGTTTGTTGTAAATAGCTTTTATTATTTTGTGATAGGTTCCATTGATGCCTAGTTTATTGAGAGTTTTTAGCATAAAGGGCTGTTGAATTTTGTTGAAGGCCTTCTCTGCATCTATTGAGGTAATCATGTGGTTATTGTCTTTGGTTCTATTTATGTGATGAATTACGTGTATGGACTTACGTATGTTGAACCAACCTTGCATCCCTGGGATGAAGCCTACTTGATCATGATGGATAAGCTTTTTGATGTGCTGTTGCAATCGCTTTACTAGTATTTTATTGAAGATTTTTGCATCTATGTTCATCATGGCGATTGGCCTGAAGTTTTCTTTTTTTTGTTGAATCTCTGCTGGATTTTGGTTTGAGGATGATGTTGGTCTCATAAAATGAGTTGGGGAGGATTCCCTCTTTTTGTATTGTTTGGTATAGCTTCAGAATAATTGGTACCAGCTCCTCTTTGAATGTCTGGTAGAATTCAGCTGTGAACCTGTCTGGACCTGGACTTTTTTTGTTTAGTAGGCTGTTAATTGCTGCCTCAACTTCAGCCCTTGTTATTGGTCTATTCAGGGTTTCAACTTCTTCCTGGTTTAGTTTTGGTAGGGTGCAAGTGTCCATGAATTTATCCATTTCTTCCAGGTTTACTGGTTTATGTGCATAAAGTTGTTTGCAGTAATCTCTGATGGTAGTTTGTATTTCTGTGGGATCAGTGGTGATATCCCCTTTATCGTTTTTTATTGCATCTATTTGATTCTTCTCTCTCTTTTTTTTTTAAATTTTTTGAGACGGAGTTTCGCTCTTGTTACCCAGGCTGGAGTGCAATGGCACGATCTTGGCTCACCGCAACCTCCGCCTCCTAGGTTCAAGCAATTCTCCTGCCTCAGCCTGCTGAGTAGCTGGGATTACAGGCACGTGCCACCATGACCAGCTAACTTTTTGTATTTTTAGTAGAGATGGGGTTTCACCAGGATGACCAGGATGGTCTTAATCTCTTGACCTCGTGATCCACCCGCCTCGGCCTCCCAAAGTGCTGGGATTACAGGCGTGAGCCACCACGCCCGGCTGATTCTTCTCTCTTTTCTTTTTTATTAATCTGTCTAGCAGTCTATTTTGTTGATCTTTTTGGAGAAAAAAAAACAGCTCCTGGATTTATTGATTTTTTGAAGGGTTTTTGTGTCTCTCCTTCATTATTGCTCTGATCTTAGTTATTTCTTGTCTTCTGCTAGCTTTTGAGTTTTTTTGATCTTGCTTCTCTAGCTCTTTCAATTTTGATGATAGGGTGTTGATTTTAGATCTTTCCTTGTTTCTCATGTGGGCATTTATAAAGCTATAAATTTCCCTCTAGGCACTGCTTTAAATGTGTCCCAGAGATTCTGGTATGTTGTGTCCTCATTCTTGTTAGTTTAAAAGAACATCTTTATGTCTTCCTTCATTTCATTGTTTATCCAGGCAACATTCAGGAGCCAGTTGTACAGTTTCCATGAAGTTGTGCGGCTTTGAGTTAGTTTCTTAATCCTGAGATCTAATTTGATTGCACTGTCCTCTGGGAGACTGTTTTTTTTTTTTTTTTTTTTTTTTTTTTTTTTTTTTTTTTATTTTGCATTTGCTGAGGAGTGATTTACTTCCAATTATGTGGTCAATTTTAGAGTAAGTGCAAAGAATGTATATTCTGTGACTATGGGGTGGAGAGTTCTGTAGATATCTATTATGTCTACATGTTCCAGTTCTGTGTTCAAGTCCTCTATATCCTCGTTGATTTTCTGTCTCCTTGATCTGTCTAATGTTGACAGTGGAGTGTTATAGTCTCCCACTATTGTTGTGCAGGAGTCTAAGTCTCTTCATAGGTCATTAAGAACTTGCTTCATGTATCTGGGTGCTCCTGTATTGGGTACATATATATTTAGGATAGTTAGATCTTCTTGTTATATTGATCCTTTCACCATTGTGTAGTGTCCTTCTTTGTCTCTTCTGTTCTTTGTTGGTTTAAAGTCTATTTTATCAGAGACTAGGATTGCAACTCCTGCTATTTTTTGCTCTCCATTTGCTTGGTAGATCTTCTTCCATCCCTTTATTTTGAGTCTATGTGTGTCTTTGCATGTGAGATAAGTCTCCTGACTATACCACACCAATGGGTTTTGACTTTTTACCCACTTTGCCAGTATGTGTCTTTTGATTGGGGCATTTAGGTCATTTACATTTAACATTAATATTGTTATGTGTGAAGTTGATCCTGCCATTTTATTACTGGTTATTTGTTTTGCCTGTTGGTAGATGCAGTTTCCTCATTGCATCAATGATCTTTACCATTTGCTTTGTTTCTGCAGTGGCTGGTGCTGGATGTTTTCTTCTATGTTTAATGCTTCCTTCAGGAGCTTTTGTAGGGCAGGTCTGATGGCAAGGAAATCTCTCAGTAATTGCTTGTCCGTTAAGGATTTTATTTCTCCTTCACTTATGAAGCTTAGTTTGACTAGATATGAGATTCTGGGTTAAAAGTTCTTTTCTTTAAGGATGTTGAATATTGGTCCCCACTCTCTTCTGGCTTGTAGGTTTTCTGCTGAGAGATCCACTGTGAGTCTGATGGGCTTTCCTTTGTGGGTGACCTGAACTTTCTCTCTGACTGCCCTTAGCATTTCTTTCTTTACTTCAGCCCTGGTGAACGTGATGATTATGTGCCTTGGGGTTGCTTTTCTAGAGGAGTATCTCCGTGGTGTTCTTTGTATTTCCTGTGTTTGAATATTGGCTTGCTTTGCTGGGTTGGGCAAATTCTCCTGGGTAATATTTTGAAGAGTGTTTTCCAGTGTGGATTCATTTTCCCCATCCTCTTCAGGTACACCGATCAAGCATAGATTAGGTCTTTTCACGTAATCCCATACCTCTTGGAGGCTTTGTTCATTTCTTTTCACTCTTTTTCCTCTTTTCTTGCCTTCTCTTTTTATTGCATTGAGTCGATCTTCGATCTCTGATATCCTTTCTTCTGCTTGATCTATTTGGCTATTGAAACTTGTGTATGCGTCACGAAGTTCTCCTGCTGTGTTTTTCAGATCCATCAAGTCATTTATGTTCTTCTCTAGGTTGGTTATTGTAGTTAGCATTTCATCTAATCTTTTTTCAAGATTCTTAGTTTCTTTGTATTGGGTTAAAACATGTTCTTTTAGCTCAGAGAAGTTTGTTATTACCCATCTTCTGAACCCTGCTTCTGTCAGTTCATCAAAACCATTTTCTGACCTGTTTTGTTGCTATACTGGTGAGTCGTTGTGATCCCTCTGGGGAGGAGAGGTGTTCTGGTCTTTGATATTTTCATCCTTTTTGTGCTGGTTTCTTCCCATCTTCTCTGAGTGGACGTCTTTTCTCTTAAATTTGGGGTTATTTCTCCTGTATGAGGTTTTGTATTTTTAAACACAGGTGTTAGTGTGTCACTTGAGACAGTCTGCCCTTTGTCTGCCAGTGGAGGAGCTGCTGGGCTGCCTGGGTCTCAGCCAGTTCTGCTGTTTATTCTTTGCCTGGTTTCCATACTGGTGGGGTTAGCCCCGCCTTCCTGATGGTCGGCTCTTTCGCTCTGCCAAGCCCGCTGTTCCCAGGTGGAGTATGTGTTAACTGCAAAACTCTCCCAGGAGAGGGCCTCCGGTTGCTGGATCTTGTTGGGAGCGGCCTGTCTGGTCGTATCCCCCTCCTAGCTTTCAACTCTTCCTTCTGTGAGATGAGCAGTTCCTTTTCGCACACTTTCTCAGTAGTAGTCCAAATCTCCAACCTGGTCTGCACTAACAAGGCACTGGTCTGGCTGGAGCTGCTGGCCTGGGCTGTTTCCTGGGTGTGTGACTCCGGGTGGTTCTCAGCAAGGTGGCGTTTGGCTGGTCTGTGTGCTGCCAAAGTCTCAGAATGAATTGCTGTATCTGATTCAGAGAACTGAGGAGGTGATGTCTCCCCACCGATCCTCCATGCCTGATAAAGTTTTCAGGTGGGGCAGTGCCCCACCTTGCCTCAGCTGGATGCCTTTGGGCTGTTTTTGTTGCCTTTTTTTGGGGTTAATCTCCCTGTTCAACCAGTCCCTTTAAAATAAAACTGGTACCTTGCTCAGAGATGTGGACATCATTCTGGTTCTGTCTCACTCAGTGGTAACTGCACTCGAGAAGCTTCCTTTCGGCCATCTTCCCCTCGAGAGCTGTTTTGTAATTATAATTCCTGATCACAAGCATAATAGGATTGCAAAACTAATTTTTCTCATAAATCTAATTTTTGTCTTATAATTCTTTCAGAATTGCTCTGCTAATTCTGGAACTCATATGAATATTGTGAGTGAATATATATATTTTAAAATGGAGTTGTGTAGCACATTTGCCTATTGTGGTACAGAACAAGGAATATGTATCGGGGATTATAAGACAACATACGAAATGAAATCATTCAGCAAAAGCATGACATTGGAGCTAGAGGTGATGAGGAAATATATAAGCTGTCACTCTGCCTCCAAAATTTCTGGAGAGATCAGTAGGGATGAGGCTGTCTCACTACACGTGACATGTGATTTAACCCAATTTTATTTGTGATTGGTTCAAATCCCAGCTCTCTGCTTACAAGGTGTGTGACCTTGGGCAAGTTACTTAACTGCTGTGTGTCATGTGTCTTTATCTGTCCTGTAGGCTTCATAATGGTAGGTGCTTAATAGTTCATCATTCAAAGGGACGTTGGGAGGATTTAATGAGTCCAGGCGCACAAAGCACTGAGAACAGGTGCTGACAGTGTAAGCATATATAAAAGCATTGATAGTTTGATTATTGTTATTATATTTTTATTGTTATTCAAAAGGCAGGGGAGCTCTGCTGACAGATTGTCTTTAGTAGCCACTCTGTCTTCCCTGTTCCATATACTTGTTTGTTTAGAGTAATTATAAAGGGTGTTACTGATCACTGTAGCTCCCGTTATATCTAAATATCACTTACGGTTATGCCTTTTTCCTATAGAGAATTCTATGTTGTTAGTGCCTTCTAGATTACAAGTGACTGAAGCACAGGGACAATGACTAACCCTAGACCCGGAGCACTGATATTCCCAAGTTTAGCATTTTTTGGAAACCTAATGCCAAGCCCAGATGGCAGTGTCTCACACTTTGGTGTAACATAGTAGGTCCTCAACAAACCTGTTGAATACATGAGTCCTCAACAAACCTATTGAATATATAGTAGGACCTCTACAAACCTGTTGAAGACATCATCGTGCACCCACACTTCCTAATCAATAGAATCCTTACTTTTGGAGATTTGATTAGAACAGTATGCTCAGTACATATCTCCTAAAAGCAGCATTGCTGATGCCTTTAGTTTTGCTGTCTCTGGCTCTTCAGCCTCTAGACCTGATTATACTTTCTGTCAGGAAAACTTAAAAGTGAGCCCTTCAGCTAGTGCCCCTTAGATGTCATGCCAACTTCTCTGCCATCTGCTTCATTTATCTCTCCCTCCCTCCCACACACATACATACACATATGCACATTTATGCACAACACAAACATGAAACAACAATACAGTCTTCTTCCTTAAACCAAAACAGGATAGTCCCATTCTCTTATGAAAACAAACCCTCCAAACCCCTCTGCATATCTACATGCTGATAGCAGATACACATTGACGTCATTAGCAAACCAGTTCTGCAAATGGAAAGATTCACCTGTCTCTTCAAACTCTTGTAAAAGGCAGAACTCACATCCTATAGTGAGAGATAAAAGTTGCCCTCCACTGGCTGCATATCTTTTTCTGAAACTGCTCAATCCTTTCAAATCCATTTTTAGGAATTTAATGAAATTAGTGAAGTTCTACATGGGGTGAGATTTATTTGAAGAGACTGTATGGAATTTGTGTCTGACTTAGCCACTCACCACTTTGAGGTTTCAGGCTGGTGATCCAGGCGTCCTCAGCTTTGGATTTTCTCATGGTTGAAATGGGAATAATGCACTCCTTGAGCTGTGGATGGGGAAAGAGAGTCATGGAAGGAAATGTGCTAAGCAAATTGCAGGTGTCCTTAGATGAAGAGTGGGTCTGCATAGCCAAAGGCCAAAGACCACAGCAGGGCTATTGATCAGTGGCTCACAGTTCATAGGAATCGTTCATGAGTTGGTAACCGGGGTTAACCTTTTTATTTCTGAAGGATTTTTTTTCCTAACACGCTCTTTCTTTCCCTCTGTTTCTCTCTCTCTCTCTCTCTCTCTCTCTCTCTCTCTCTCTCTCTCCTCAAGAGCATTATTCCCACTAGACCCAAACTCAATTACAAAAAAGGTGGACTTGACGTTTTTGAAAAAGTACCAGCAACATAATATAAACGCAATTTTCAAATGTTACATAACCCTGGGGCATTAAGGAGTGATGCAGCCCTAGCTAATCTCTCATATAACAAAGATAAAGCAATCACAGAATCACACAATGTTACCACTGGCAGGAATTTAGAAACCTGTCAAATTTTAAATGACAAGGAACTGTTAGAAGATTTTTACCAAATAGACCAACATAGCTAAGATCCAAAAGAAATTTTCTAAAATCTAAGTTATTTCTTCACACATATTTAAAATGCACCTAATTACAGGAAGCACCAAACCATTGTTTTGAGAAGAAACTAACATTAGAAAATAAACTGTTACTAATTAGCATATCTTGAGCATTTACTGTGTGCCAGGCACCATTCCAAGTGCTTTATATGTATGAATTCACGTAACCCTTATAACAACTGAACACAAATCTTGCACAAGATCACAGAGCTCATAAGGGGATGAGCCAGAATTTCATCAGAGACGATGTGGATCCAGCTTGCTGTTTTCTAGTGCAGACAGCACTACTGCTAACTAAAGAATTTGTAGTGTGGGGGAAGCCACTGCTCAATTTTCCCCTTTGTGTATAGTAACAGTATCCTGAAGTTCACTGGAGTACTGCTCAATTTTGGACTGCATCCCCAACCTGTTTTATAGCCGTGTGTGCCTTTGACTAGGTGCTGGCCAATGGGATACAAGAGAAAGTGTTGCATGGGAATCCCAGGAAAACAGTTTAAAGGGAGCTGATTCCACTATAGGTACCTCCTCCCTGTCCTGCTTTTCCTCCTTCTGCAGGCTTACAACTTGTATGTGATTGTTGGAACAATCTAAAGAAGACATGATCTTGCTGCTGAAGCCATGTGCTGGGATGGTGGAGTAGAAAGCTAAGAGCCCCAGTATCAACTCTGGTCTATATACCTCTAGACTTTTTAAAAATGTTCAATAGAAGTTTTTTTAGCCTCTTTTTGGATACCTCCCTTGCCTCTTGTTTCCTCTTGGTCTCTCTTGTTTCTACTCAGTCTCTTCGTTTTTCCTTCTCTCCCATCTTCTTCTCTTTCATTATCTGTGGTTCCCTTTTGTTCTTTCTTTTTCTTATTATCCACCCCAACTCTTTCCTGCTCTGTTTCTGGGTTTCTCTTTCAAAAAGAAAGCATGTATAAGAATTAAGAATGCACACAGAAGGTGACTGCAATTTATTTTATTTATTTACTTAAATTTTTTTTTTTTAGAGATAGGGTCTCACTTTGTGCCCAGGCTGGAGTGCAGCAGTGTGATCCTAGCTCCCCATAGCCTCAGACTCCTGGGCTCAAGCAATTCTGCCTCAGCCTCTTAAGGAGCTAGGTCTATGGGCATGTGCCATCACTCCCACTCCCAGCTAAGTTTTTATTTTTATTTTTGTAGAGACAGTGATCTCATTATGTTGCCGAGGCTGGTATCAAACTCCTGGACTCAAGCAATCCTCCTGGCTTGGCCTCCCAAAGTGCTGGGATTATAGGCGTGAGTGACTGCACCCAGCCTGATCTGTAATTTTGAATGCAAATATAGTAATTGTATTTGCATGGCCAGATTATGGATGATTTCACTACTACTCTGCCACTAATCATACATTCTAATGTTATATGTGTTTTCAATAAAACATAATGGTAGATTGCACATTTATAATTCTCTCTAAAAATAAGTATTAGCCAGTTTGTATTTATTTATAACATTTATTATTATTTTTTAAATGCCAGGTTACCATTGATGTGTGGCCTAGACAAGCAAACTCATTTTAGTATTAGGGCAGAGTAAATACAATTAGAAGGCTAAACCTATTCTTTTAAATCATATAATGCATTTTAATCCCCCCAAACAAGGATTTGAGGGATTGTCTTCAGGTTTGTATTCTCCATGCTGGTGAATGCCTCCATGAGGGAGTTGTGCTAATTGAAAATTAGCAGTTGGTTTATTTAATCCTACGAATACATTTCCTAAAACCACTTTTGGTTATAAGAAAACAAAATGTATACTGAGATTGAATAGCATGACATACAATTTAAGTACCTGCTCTGGTAGTTCGTGCAGCATGAGGAACCACTGACAAGCTAATTAAAAATTTCTAAGTTATCTTCTTTCGTTTACTCAGTGGACACCTCCCTTCACAGAGCCTCAAAGCGTTTTTGTAGGTTTGAGAAAGAGAAGTCACCTCCATATTCTCCAGTTCTTAAAAAAAAATTATTGACCAAGGAGATCTATTGCTAAAACAGAGCTGAGAGACTTGACGCAGCCTTTTCTTAATGCATATTTTCATTTTTAAGGCAGTATTTAGTTCCAAATACAGAAGAAATAATATGCTTTTTCTTTTTTTCGATATGAGAACAAGGATCCGAGATATGATTTTTCTTTTAATGTTCACATTATGAAGGTTCCAGTAGAGACTTTGACTGAAGCAACAGAGAAAAGGAGAATCTAATTTAAATTTCTTAAAAGGAGAACATTCCTGGCAACCAAAATAAAGTGTACCTTCATTTCTAAAATTTCTGAAGTTTGTGCAAATAGTACTCCATCATTGAATACCTTGGAAAATTTGCATGAATTCTGATAGTCTTGTGCATGTGTATGTATTAAGCATTCTTCAGCGTGGACTTGTTATTTAAGAGGAAAATGAAACATTTTCCTTGATATTTAGTGTTCTTCAAGCTACCTGTGCTTTCAAGAGTGGCCTGTCAGAGGTTGCAGCTTCATTAGGTCTCAAGATTTCAGCAGTTCTCTTTTAAACTTTCCATGGCACCCGATTTTTCTCAGAATGTTTTATTTTTCTATCAATGGCAAGGCTGGTTATTTTTGCTTTGGGAGAAAACATAATCTGTAGTTTAAAGTCAGCTATCAAGAGATGTGATAATTAAGTTATGTTCTGTGAATTATAAATTGTGTTGTGTCATCTAGGTAGTTCCGATTTTTTGTTGTTTGCTCCTGTAGTAAATCTCTCTCTCTTTTCCTTTTTCTCTCCCCTTTCTCTTACAATATTAAAAGCCAGTTCAATGATTTCCTTATCTAAGGAGAACAGCTGTTTCCTGGAGGTTGGATCTAGTCTTTCCTTTCTAAATCAATGTCTGTCAGAGGGAGACAGAGAGATGTGTATGACTTACAGGATTTGTCTTCATAATGGTGACTGCTTAGTTAGAACATTGATTACAAAAATAGAATTTAGACTTTGAAAAGCAATTTAAAGCTCTGGTATCAGTCTGTTATAATCATTAAAGCTAATAAGTTTATTTCTTTGGTTTCCTTAATCTTTCTACAGTCTAACAACAGTGTTAATGTGGAAAAGATTACATTTAGTGTGTGACAAACATTTTGTTTATTAGTCCCCAACTACTTAGCTTATGATTTAAATGCAGTCTATGGTAAGTCTTCTTCTTAACTAGCAAACATGTGGAAAATAATCCAGATTCAGGCAGAATCGAAAGAACATTTATGTGTTCTATACTTGGAGACACGTTAAGTGTGATTAAAGTTTTAAATTGTTTCAGGAACATTAGTTTTCCAAAGAGATCAAAATTTGGCTTTATGTACACATCTTACCACAGTTGCAGTTTATAATTATTTATCAAATGTCTGACAAGGCTAATGAGCTTTGTCTACATTTTCCATCCCTCTTGCCAGAATTAAAGTTTATTTTCTCTACTTTTGAAGGCTACAAATATGCTTAAAATCACAACTGGCAGAATTTTCTCTAAATTGAGGGAGTTTGCCATAAAGCAAATAGCTTCACGAAACACCTCAAGATCAAGTTTGCAGTATCTAAAATTCAAAAATCTCCTGTAATTATGGTTTGAATTTTCAAAGAAGCCTAAGTTTTTACATCTGGGGGGTTGTTATAGAGATTATCTCATCCAATCCCTATTTATTTTGTCAAAAGAAAATCTTGCAGAAATAATTCAATTGGGAAGTTACTCTTAATGGAGCAATGACTTACAAATTGGGGGTACTAATGAAGTGGGACCTCTCACTATATAGTCATACAGATGTTATATACCCAAATGTCTGACTCCAAGAAACGGAAAATGTAAACTGGTTTCAATGATGAAGATCTGTTGGCTTCTGTAATTGGAAAATCTAAGAGTGTGTCAGTTAGTTTCAGGGTTAGTTTGAATCGGCTGTTCATTCATATCATAAAGGTCTTTCTTTCTTTTCCATCTTTCTATACTGTTACCTTCTTCCTAAGACTGACTTTTCACATGGTGGCATGATGCATTGGCAGTATTAGGCTTTATTTTTATGTATCATATCTGATCAAAAGAGAAAATCTTGGCTCTCTCAGAAGGAGAGATCACCTTCATCCCTAGAAGCTTCCAGAAAACTGTCTTCCATGCTTCATTTGAACCAATACCTCTGGTTGGAATCACGGCATAGGTTGAATTTCTCAAGCCTGGGTTTATCTGACAAGCAGGCAGGGAGGTGGATTATACCATAGGTTTAACAATGGGTTCAATGGTGTGTCCGTGTCCTAGGGATCTGTGAAAGTTTAAACTTGAGAGTCATGGCTTAGGATATCTGGCAAAATAAATTTTTAAGCAGCAAAGCATTCAAGTTGTAGCCTGGCTACTTCTAACAACCTCTGCTCTGGTAATTAAATCCTCAGGGCTGGAGTTGGAGGAAAAAGTTGAAGTTGAGATTTCACTATGTCTATGACTGTTCATCTAGCAACCTATTTATTTTTCTATCCTCAGTTTTATATCCTGTTTTACTTTTGAACCTATATTAGAAGTCTCTCTCTTTAACAGTTAGTACCTTGATATTCCAAAGAACATTGAGGGGTGTGGTTCCCAGGGAAACAATGAACAGTTATAGGCAATGCCTTGCTTCTCACCACATTCTCTAAACCTTTTCAGTTTGTCTTTTAGCATGGTTGAACTGAAAAGGTAATTAAGACTTTACTTCATGTCTAAAGGGTTCTAAAAATTCCCCAGGGTTCCAAGACTTGCTGTGGACTATGACTGCAATCAGCAGAGGTATAGAACTGTCAGTTGCTGGAGGAGGATCCATTTGGAATAAGGCAGATAAATGTACTAAGAGGCTACTGAGAACTGATTGGGCATCAAGACACTGAATTTTAGGTTAGTCTGGACCACTATGCAATGTGTAAGCTGATAAACTATTGCAAATGCTCTGTGCCTTCAATTTCTTACTTCTTAGGTGGGGTAGGAATTCTTTTTTACCTTGTAAAATAATTTAAAATGTAATAATGAAAGTCATAATTACATGTTTTCCTAATATATGTCTCAATGTCAATCTCATTACTTCATTGTAATATTTTGCATTATTTTATTGTTTTACAAAGTGTTGGTATTTGTGGAACGGATATTAGTAACCCCATGTGATAGATGAGGGAATTGAGTATAAACACATGTAGTTAATATTAGAATTGCCTTGCTTATCTGAGGTATCCCCAACAGTAAAAGCATTTGGTGTTTAGGATGATGATGATGTTCACAATCACAATGTCAATAGCTAACAGTCAAGAAAAGTTAAGTAACTTAAGAATAAGTTATCGTGAATACATTTCTAACATTTATTTCTAGAATCTGGGCTTGAACATTCAATTTTTTGTCATCTAGTTGAACTGGTAAAAACTGTTAAGAAATAAATTAATGTGCTTTTTCCTGACATTAAAAAAATGACACATTCAGTAAAGACAATTTAGAAAACACAGGAAATCAAAAGGAAAAAGAAAAATATCACTCTAATTCTAATTTGTTGTCTAATGTGGAAAGCCATTAGTAACTGGCTCTTTGAGGTTTTTTCTTTTTTTCATTTATGTTTATCTTCTGGTAGTATCTTCCAGTGTTTATCTTGAAACTAAGAAAGAAATCTTAGAGATATTTGAAAGTAACTTTATAATACAATGATTAATAACATTTATTAAATGCTAACTCTGGCAGCACTGTCTTAAGTGCTTTAAAGATATTAAATAATGGCCGGGCATGGTGGCTCATGCTTGTAATCCCAGCACTTTGGAAGGCTGAAGCAGGTGGATCACTTGAGGTCAGGTCAGAAGTTCAAGACCAGCCTGGGCAACATGGTGAAACCCTGTCTCTACTAAAAATATAAAAATTAGCCAGATGTGGTGACATACGCCTGTAGTTATAGCTACTTGGGAGTCTGAGGCATGAGATTCACTTGAGCCTGGGTGGAGGATGTTGCGGTGAGCTGAAATTGCACCACTGCACTCCAGCCTGGAGGACAGAGTGAGATTCTGTCTCAAGAAAGGAAAAAATATGTTAAATAATATACTACTTAGAATTACTGCTAACAACGTTGGATAAGCTCTAATATTATCCCCCTTTCACATTTGAGAAAACCAACACGCATTTGTCCAAAGTCATACATCTTTGAATCTAGGCTATCAGACTCCAGAGCTGCCTGAATCCAGAGGTCCTTTACCTCTTATTCTGTGCTGCCACCTGCAGCGCACCAGAACTTCCAGGTCATGCCCTGGATTCTGAGGACTTGGGACACTGATCTACATTCTGAAAGGATTTGGGGACCATTGTTTTTGCTTGTGGTGCTTCCTGGGGAATGTGCAACAAGCTTACGGTCTCCAAATGGTGCAGCTGGAAAACCATTTGTAGAGAGGACAGAAATCCCCAAACCCTAACTACTCATTCATTATAGGGAGCTTGTGGAGTTCCACATACAACTGGTCTACCAGTTTCTGTCCAGGGAGTGGTCAAGATATGGAAGACGAGAATACTTTTTAGGACATTCTTTTTGTTGAATGCACTGATCAGGCTCTTTTATGAACATGACATTGCTTTTAGTTATTTTTTTCTTTCTGAACAGCTTTAATAACAAAATATCTTTTTATTGCATATTACTGTGAAAAAAGTCAAGTTTGGCCAGGAACAGTAGCTCATGACTGTAATCCCAGCAATTTGGGAGGCCAAAGCAGAGGATCACTAAAGCCTAGGAGTTCAAGACCAGTCTGGGTAAGATGGCAAGACCCTGTCTCTACAAAATAATTTTAAAATTAACCCAGCATAGTGATGCGTGCCTGTAGTCATAGCACTTGAGAGGCTGAGGTGGGAGGATGGCTTGAGCCCAGGAGCTAGAGGTTGTAATAAGCTATAAAGGCACCACTACATCCCACCCTGAGCAACAAAGTAAGACCCTCTGTCTAAAAAAAAGAAAAAGAAAGAGAAAAAAGCAAATAAAAAAAATGCTTGTATTTGTATTTATTAAATTCAAAATAGTAAGCACATATTATTTTTTGTAAGCAGAAAACAAAATCTAGGACTCTAGCCCTTGGGAGGAGGTATAGCAGATACTAAAGTATTTATTTTTATATTCAGATACTTGTCTTCTGTCACTTACTATCTTACAGCCTTGAATAAGTTTCTCAACAAATCTGTGTTATTGGCTCCATATTTTTAAATTGGGATGAAAACTTTACACACCTTAAAATAAGAATGTGAGAATTCTATGAATGACACATTAACAATTGTGCTGTCACATAGCAAACATGTTGTTAAAAAGTGTCTACAAAAATGTGCAGTCATATATGAACAAAGATGTCCTCAGAAGCATTGAAAAATGCTTAAGAGTGAAAAACTGGGAACAACCAAAACACCCATCCATACGTGCATGACTAAGAAAATATTTACTGCATTATAATATGGAATATTGTGCATTCATTAATGTTAATCTGATGTATCTAAACTCTACCATTAGATTGTAAGTTCAGTGAAGGCAAAGATATTGCTCACAGTTTTATCTTCAGGGCACAGGACTGACCCCTAGACAGGGTTTTCAGTGATTATTAATTAAAAGAAATAATAGACCTTTACGAATGAACAGAAAGACATCTATTATACATTAAGTGAAAAAAAAAAGTGTTACAGAACTTTCCTCTCCCTTCTACACTTGCCTTTTCTTATCCTTGAGGGTTTGGCTCCTCTAGAGCACTTTCTGAGCCCTTTAGCTAGTGTGTGGGCCCCACACAATATTCTTTGTTTCAGCTTTGTGTTTATTTCCTTCCTTGGGCTGATCACGATTCTTAATGGTTTTATTCATATGTTAATCTGAAATTATTTTTCTCTACTTCCTTTCTTCACTAAAATATAAGGTACCTAAAGGCAGGAATCATGTCTGTTCTGTCTGCTATTATAAACCCAGAACCCACATACATAGTAGGTACTCCCTAAACATTTGCTGAATGAAAGACTATGAAATGGAGATGGATATGGGAGGATTCACATAAACGATTAACTTGATTTCTTTTAATGAAGGCAGAAACTACAGGACTTAGGTAAAGCAAGTTCCTTTTTCTTTTTGTTTTTTACTCTGTTTTCTTCTGAATTGTTAATTTTTAAAAACAGTAAGTCTGAATCACATTGATCACTAAACTATCTTAGTAAGCTATAATATTCAGACTTGACTAGAAAGTAATGACTATTCATTAATTTATTTTCGGAATGATCTTTTCCTTCAGTGGAGTCTCTGTGACGAACAGCAACTATGGGACGTTTTCTCACATTACCCTCCAATTGTGTAGGAAGAAACTTTCAGGTTTGTGAGAAAGGGGGAAAGTTTTGCTAGTAAACCCATTCTTTATTTAGGATTTCTGTTTCTTTTAAGCATGTTATTTGATTATATGCATTTCTCTAATGAGTTTATTTAAAATGCATTCTCTAAGAACCTCTCAAGATGTGTTGAAGCGTGGCCACAGGTGGTTTGGAAGATTTCTTACCTATTAATGGTGATGAGTGGAGACATAATGTATGAGAGAGAAAGACAGTCTTAGGAAATTAGTGCATAGTAATGTAGGCTTAAAGAGAGTCATTTTCATTCTTGTCAGATAAACAGGTGCTGAAATTGGGAATAGAACAAAACTGTAACCCAGAGATGTGACAATACTTCCAAAATGATGAAAAGAGGTTGCCCCAAACTACAGCAACCAAAAAGACCACCTGGAGATATTTTGATGACCTGGACTTGAAGCTAATCTTATACATGCTACTGAAATCATCTTTTCTACATAAACATCTGGTTTTCCTTTTGTAAGCGTATCCTGAAATTGCGATAGGGTGACAATGACTTGATTGGCAAAATGCTGACCTCAGATAGGCTGAGGAGTTTAGCCTTAAAAACTTGAATTCCTAGCAGGTGTCTGAGGAGTTATACTAAATCTACAAATCCTCCTTCCCCTACACATACACACACACACACACACACACACACACACACAATGACATCATGGCAACACGAAAGAAATGCTGCACTTCCTCTAAACAAGGGATTTTCAACCTTGTCATTATTAGCATTTTGGGTCAGAAATTCTTGGATGTGGGAGGTTGTCTTGTGTATTTCAGCTTTGTTTAGGGGTTTTTGCCCCTTTAGTTACTGGTCTTTTCTCATATGTGATGTTGTTGTCCAACAATATGTTTCTCTCTCTCTCTCTCTCTCTCTCTCTCTCTCTCTGTCTCCTGCTGTCAGTGACATCTCAATGGTATCAAAGTATTGTAGAAAGAATGATGATGTTGGAATCTAATAATCTTAAATTCAAATCCTGGTTTCAACAGTTCTAGGGTACCCTCCCACAGAAGCATCCTTGATCTCTATCCACCAGATGCCAGTATCCACACAGCCCCCCACCCTGTAACTGTGACAACCAAAAGTGTCCCCAGATATTGCCAGGTGTCTGTTGGAGGGGAAAATCACTCCTACTTGAGACTCATTCCTTTAAATTGCATTTTTTTGCATAACGAAAGCAATTATAGTATTATACCTTTTGTTTGTCTAGCACTTCTTAGTGTACAAAGCTCTAAGAATATGTTTCAGAAAATCAATTCTTTCCAGGAAAACAGTAGGAAAAAGTGGATGACCGTGTCTTACAGTGTTCTTCCACGGGCTCTTATCAGAAGAAATTGTTGGCTGGCAGGAAGCTGATGAATGGAACTTTCTCTTGGTTTTAGTTCCTTTGATGCCACCTGCAGTTTGGAATCCTGGGGCAAGTTTTTTGTTCAGTTCTTTTTCTTTTTAGAAAATGTCAAAAGACATACTGGCTGTAAAGAATAAGTCATAACTTAAATTATTAACTATTTCATTAGCTTATCTCTTATGTTGCTATTCTTCAGGGACTTGGAGAAAGCATGGAGAAAACGTCAATGAATCTCACCCTTTTTCTCATACACAAAAGTCTTTGACACATTCTATATGAGAAACCACAAAAGATGGCTTCAACCATTCTAAAAGATTATTTAAATACATTTAGCAGTTAGAGTGCTACTGGGCATATGAAATAACCCTTAGGTGTTTAACACTGTGTAACTATCTTATCTTACGGGGTTTATCAGCTCCATTCAGGGATTTTTCCCTCTTAATTATTGCTCTCTTCTCATATGTGATGTTGTGGTCCAATAATACTATCGCTCCTGCAAACAGGCTCGCTCTCTCTTTTTCTCAAGCTGTTCCCAGAAGAATGAGGGCTTTGGAGCCAGATACAAATTTGAATTTAGCCAGAATTCTAAATTCAAATCCTGGTTTCAACAATTCTAGCTTTGTAACACTGGGTAAGATTTCTAACTTCTCAGTAGGTTGACAGGGCAGGAGAATAATGGCTACTATATCTATCAACTCTTCAGTTAAAAGTATTATAACATATAACCTTACTCAAGATGGCATAAGGAAAAAAAGCTGTTAGCTACTATGAGCCAAAAAAAAATCCATGAGTAGAATTGTATACCTTCAGGTATGGTTTGATTCAGGGCTTAAATGTTGTCATGAAGATCCCTTTCTTAGTTGTGCTTTCAATGATTGAGTATATTCTGTTTCCCTAGTGACCTCTGCCTACTTCAGACTTTGATACAATATCTGACCAGTATAAAAGAGAGTCGTTTCAAGAGATCAACCAAAAGTGCTGGGCTTCAATGTTGTTGTCATTGATTGGTTTGTATCTGAATCAGTAACTGTGGTAAGGGGTTGGAATTCACTAATTGGTTACGCTTGCATCATGCGCTCTATCACTCATGCTCAGCATGAAAAAGACGAGAAGGCTGGTCCCTCAAAGTAAAAATCAAGGATATACCATGGAAGGGGACTGGACACTGAGCAGAGAAACGAAACAAAACTTCAATGTAACCGAAAACTGATAAGTCCACTAAAGCTAATTTGAAGTGTTGTTTCATAAATCCACTAAAGTTATCTTGAAATGCTGAAATATATATTCAATTATATAATACACAAATATCTTCTGGAATCATTTTCTGCTATTCCAGAATTTAGAAAAGACAAGATGTTATTTTACTCATTTTAATATATTTTTGCATGGTGTGTGTGTGTGTGTGTGTGTGTGTGTGTGTGAGTTTAACTGATATTAGGCTATTTTTCTCTATAAAGCTTTGTTTGGGCATGTAAATTATTTATTTATTTATATTGGAAGATGGTGTCATTGAAATAGTCTCATACTTAACATTCAAAAGAAACAAAGATTGTATTATAAACAGTCTCTCTCCTGTCTCTGTGCCTCACTCTCTTGCTTTTCCTACCAAAGTCATCAAGTTTTATCAGTTTCTCATACAGACTTCTAGGAATAATTTATGCCTATGCAAATAGGTGTTTATTTTCCCTCCCTCTCCTCCTTTTCACTGCCCTGCTCTTCTTTCTGCTGCACTCCTCCTCCTCATCTTTCTACACAAAATAGTAGCATACTTTACACACTCTACTGTATCATACATTTTTTACTTAGAAATATGTCTTAGAAACTCATTCATAACTATGTATAAAGAGCATTTGCACACTTTTGCATAAAATAGCATTAATTTATCCATTCATTCATTTGCCCAACAGATATATAGTGTTTATTATACACCAGGCCATCAGTGAACAGAGCAGAAAGCAAAATAAACAAAAATATCTAACTTTATGAAACTTATATTCCAATGGGAGCAGACAATGAAAAATAAATAAGAACATTATATAGAATGATTGAAGGTGATTGGTGCAATGGAGAAAAAGCAAGCAAGCAAGAGGAATATGATGTGAGAGTTCAAATGTTAAAAAGATCTGAAAGGCCTCACTAATGTGACATTTGAAAGAAAAGTGAAAGCAAAGAGGCCATATATTTTTTTTTCATATCTTTCTAGTTTATTAAGAGGATCTGTTGAAAATGGATATTGAATTTTACTATACACTTATTTTAGCATGTTTGATAATGATTGTGATTTCCCTTCTTAAGTCTTACTAAAATAGTGAATTACAGTAATATATTTCCAAATTAAAAAGCAAGCTTGCATTTTTAAATTAAACTTCACTTGGTCATGACATGTTGTTTTTAACATAACTCCTGGTTCTCTATAATAATATTTTATATAGACGGGACTTATTTATATTTATAAATCTGACTGGTTTGTAGTTTTATTTCTTTTTTGGATTTCTGCATCCATGTTTTCATTACTGTATTTAAAAGAAGTGGAAGCTTCCTTCCTTGTTCTATGTTTGGAAACAATTTGAAATAGCATGAGAATTAGCTATTCTCTAAAGGTTTGTTAGAACTCTCCCTGTGAAACCAACTGAGCTATGGGCTTTTTTTTGGAGGTGGTGGGAAAATGAAGCTATTTAACAAACTAATTTAAATTGGTCAGTAGCAATTGGTCAGTTTAGATTTTTTTTTCTCTCTTCTGAAGTCAGTTTTGGTAAGTTATATTTTCCTAGAAGATTATCTATCTCAACCAAATTTTCAAATTAATTTGAGAATTTGTTGATCAAAGACATCTGATATGGTTACTTAAAATGGCTTATCTGTGATTATTTCTTCTTTTCTTTGTCTGTGTTTCCCATCCTTTCTTGACTATATTAAAACAGTTTATTTTATTGTATGTGGGTGTGTTGTTGCTTTTTAAAAAATCATCTTTTGGATTTATTTGAGTTCTGTACATTCTATATTCTAATTTAATAACTTTTCCTTTACTATTTACTCATTTTTGGGTTTCATTTGTTTATAGCATTGATCTGCTTCTAATTCTAGGAGTTGGATACTCAGTTCATTGAATTTCTTCTTGTTTAGTGATATAAGTAAGGACGACTTCACTGATGATTGCCGCTTTGACTGAATCACATAAGTTCTTATATATAGGGTTTTGATTACTAGTTTTAATTATTTTTTTTCTTTTTTTGAGATAGAGTGTTGCTCTGTCATCCAGGATAGAATGCAGTGGCACTATCTAGGGTCACTGCAACCTCCACCTTCTGGGGTCAAGTGATTCTCCTGCCTCAGCCTCCCAAATAGCTGGGACTATGCCACCACACCTGGCTAATTTTTGCATTTTTTTTTTTTTTTTTTTTTAGTAGAAATAGGGTTTCACCATGTTTGTTAAACTGATCTCAAACTCCTGATCTTAAGTGATCAACCCATCTTGGCCTCTCAAAGTGCTGGGATTACAGGCATGAGCCATGAGGCCCAGCCTTTATTGCTAGTTTTTAGAAAATTCTGCAATTTTGATTTATGAATAATTCCTTTGACCTTATAGTTGTTTGACAGAGAGCTTGTAAAGTTTCAGTAGCAGGTGATTTTTGTTTTCTGGTTTAATTTTACTACATCATTATCGGGTAATGTGTTTAGTACTACTTTTACTGTTTGGAGTATTCTCTTTTTATGTTTTCTTTGTGACCTAAAATATGTCTCTTTTTGTATATGTGTGGCCATTACTTGGATATCTGAAAATAGAGACTTCCTATGTATCCATTAGAGCCATCATATTATTTTTGGGCCTCCTATATCCATAGATATATAAGCATATTTCATATATATATATAATTTTGGAAGTACCCTTGATATGTTACAGTCTAAAGTAAGTTCCATACAGCTAATGTGGCTCTGTCTATTTTTTAATTGTATTACTTGTGTTTTTGCCTCAGGAATATTTGTATAGTATTTATAGATATTGAGAACTTCTTTGTGGATTGTATTCTTTTAGTACTATACGTTCTCTTATTTTTCTTGGTTTATATTTAGTGTTGAACTAAACTTCGTCTGAGATTCCCAGATTTCTTTTTGTTCAGACTTGCTTGCTATGTATTTGCCCATCTTTTTATTCTCAACCATTCTTAATCTCTTTGCTTTATGTATCTTTTACATAGCACACAATGGAATTTTTTTCTGTATTACGATTGACAAAGATTTTTCTTTTAATAGATGAGATTAGGCCATTTGTATTTAATGATATGATAGATATGTTTGGTCTTGTTTATTACTTTATGTTTGAATTCTGTATTATTTTTAAATACTCTCACCATGTAGCTTGTTTTATGATTTTATATGTATATATGTTTCTTCTGATATGTGTATGTGCTTATCATTATAACAACTTTTCACAATTTCCTCCATTTCTTTCTTTCTTTCTTTTTTCTTTTTTTGAGATGGGAGTTTCGCTTTGTTGCCCAGGCTGGAGTACAGTGGCGCTCTCTCTGCTCACTGCAACATTTGCCTCTGGGTTCAAGGAATTCTCCTGCCTCATCCTCCCGAGTAGCTGGTACTACAGGTGCATGCCACCATGCCCAGCTAATTTTTTGTATTTTTAGTAGAGACAGGGTTTCACCATGTTATCCAGGATGGTCTTGATCTCCTGACCTCGTGATCCGCCTGCATCGGCCTCCCGAAGTGTTGGGATTACAGGTGTTAGTCACCATGCCTGACCAATTTCCTCCATTTCTTTTGGCATTATCTATTAATTTCCTACCATGAGTAATAATGAAATGTTTTAATTTTTCTTCTCCCTCCCTTCTTTCTTCTTTCTTACTACCCAGTTTTAGATGATCATCTTATTTTCTAATCTTACTTTTGTATCATTAAACAAACTTTTATGCCTTTTCCATGATGTGCCAATTTGAATTGATTTTTTCACCTCCATCTATTAAATATAAGAAAATCACTATGCTTAAATGTTTCATCTTCTATCGTACCTTCTCCAAATGTCTGTTAGTTATAATATTTCTGATTTCTCATGTTTATATCATTATATTCTATTCTGTCATACAATCTGCATTCTTGTTTTAATTTTAATCCTACAGTTAAACAGATTCAGTGTTCATTGGTAGTCTTTTGCCATGGTTTTATGATTTTATGTGTGTATATGTTTTAGTTATTTAGTTATTTCAAGTTTCATTCTGTTATTTCTTAGTTGGCTTAGGTATATTTTCTAGTATATTCTGCATGAAGTGTTTGTATAAAATATTCTCTGCATTCTTTAATGTTTAAAACTTGATTTTCTTTGTACTCAAAGGGCATTTTAGCTACTTTTAGATTAGAGAGGTGACACTGTTGATCGTTTAGGATTTTATAGGTTCCTATTTAGTTCCTATTTTTTCTTCTAAGATAAAGGCTGAAATAGAAATTTGAAGGTAAAAACTGATTTTATTTCATCTCTATTGAAAATAATAATAAATAATATATTGATCATTAAAAAATGGTTGAAAGAAAAATGACCAGAATAAACTGCTAAGAAAATGAAAACACTTCTGTTAACTCACATCTCTTATGATTTCTGGTTATTTCTGATAAGGCCTGAAAAGCATTATTGAAATACATTTATGTAGGTGTTTGGGTTAAACTATTTAACTATAAGTACTTCGGATTCTATTATGGTGGTGTAAAGTTAGAATTTTCTTTTATCCTGTTGGAAATCTCCTCCCCTTCCAAGGAAGTAGGAAAATGTAAATAAAAATTTAAGCTCTATTTATGATTAAATTAGGAGACAGCTGAGACCCCCAAATCAGCTGCGATCAGGCATGTTCAGGGTGATATGGCCATAGACTGAAACCCTGAATTAGAAAATGGATGACGTGACTGCCAATAGTAGTGTAGATCATATGGAGGTACATAGAGGAGGAAGAATAACTTAAAAATGTTATTACATCATTTTTCCACCAGCATAATGCAAAACCCTAAATACTTGGTCTATTACTATAACAGAGATATGCACCAGCTGGAAGCAGGAGTTTTCCTGGAATTGATTTGGTTCTGAAAACCAAAAGAGTTCCAGCCAAAGGAGAAAAACACAGAAAAGCCAAATTTTACAGGAAGCAGCCTGTGCCACCCAACTCTTGGCTCCCTCTTATTAGCTGAGAGATACTTAGAGGCCAAAGTCCCACATCATCTCCTGGCTCAAAAAGAAAATTCCTACTCAACTAAAACATGATCGTGGGTCTTCTCTATACACAGACCCCCCTCCTGCAAATAGTGGGTTCAGAAAAAGAAAATTGTCTACTTCAAGGTGAACTACAACATGGACCAGATAAAGATGCTGCAATAAAAATATGAAAAGGAATCACAAATATTCATATAATGGTAGAAGAAGATACTCAGCAAACATTTCTTTTTAAGTTCCAGTTGGACAGGTGAAAACTTAAAAATATATTTAACTGTGAATTAAATAACAATAGTGGTATGTTAATTGCCTCTAGAAGCAAGAACACAACCTAGAATACAGAACGTCAGAGAAGAGATGGTCAAAAACAGTAGCAGGTGAAACATGAGCACTTAGAGATCTGGGGAAAAAGTGAAAAAAATAAAAATAAAACTGGAAATGAAGGTGAATGAGGAGTATACAGAGTACAGACATTGCTGAAAACACAGTAAGAGATGCGAAGACCAGGAATGAAAAAACTGAGCAAATCGGCTGGGTGCGGTGGCTCATGTCTGTAGTCCCAGGACTTTGGGAGGCCAAGGCAGATGGATTACCTGAAGTCATGGGTTTGAGACCAGCCTGACCAACATGGTGAAAGTCTGTCTTTACTAAAAATACAAAATTAGCTGGGCATGGTGGCACATGCCTGTTATCCCAGCTACTTGGGAGGTTTAGCAGGAGAATCGCTTGAACCTGGGATGGTGAGATTGCAGTGAGCTGAGATCACAACATTGCTCTCCAGTCTGTGGAGCAAGAGCAAAACTCTGTCTCAAAAATAAACAAACAAAAAACAACAACAACAAAAAAAGAAAACTGAGCAAATCAAATGAAAGGGAATGAAGAAAGAAAGGAAGAGAATAATGGAGGAGGGAAGAGAGGGAAGGGGAAAAAAGGGAGGAGGAAGGATAGAAAAAATAACTAAAGTGACCAACACAGTGGCCCACACCTATAATTCCAGCACTTTGGGAGGCCGAGGCAGGAGTATTGCTTGAGGACAGGAATTCAAGGCAGACCTGTCTCTACTAAAAACATGAAAATTAGCCAGGTGTGGTGGTGTGTACCTATAGTCCACGTACTCGGGATGCTGAGGCAGGAGAATTGCTTGAACCTCGGAGGTGGAGGTTGAAGTGACCTGAGATTGTGCCACTGCACTACAGCCTAGGAGACAGAGTGAGACTCTGTCTTAACAAAAAAGAAAAAACACGAAGACCAGGAGAGTAGTTATGAACAGGCACAGGAAATCCAACATACACATAATTAGAGTCTCAGAAAAAGAAAATCAAATTAATAAAATAGAACAAATTATTTAAACATATAAATAAAATGTTCCCAAAGTGACCAAATAATTTTATCTCCCAATTGGGAAGGTGCACCATTTCCAGAAAGCAGAAAAAATGACTCCAAACACTCAGTAAAATTTAGTAACAAGTTACTAAAGTACAAAGACAAAACTTTTTGGGGGGGTCTCCAGAGAAAATTGTAAAGTAACTTATAGTGATTAAAATGAAAAAGAAAGAAAAAAAAAACCCAGCAGAAAATCTTCCTGACTTCCTTCATATTTGCCATGTGCAGTCCCATCTCAGGTGCTTTGTGCCTGCTTCTTCTGCCTGCACCAACTGTTACCTCATCTTTACCTTTCTAAATAATACTCATCCTTCAGATCTCAGCCCAACTGTTCCTCTTCCAGGAAGCCTTCGCTGATCTCCTGGACTTGCTGTCCTGTTATATGTTCTGAAATAATCTATCTCTTTCCTTTGTATTTCATTTCTCCTCCGCCAGCTCTAGGCTCCATGAGCATGTCTATTTTCACACAGTGTTTATCCTCAGTGCTTATTCCAGTGTCTCGTATGTAGTAGGCACTTCATAAATATTTGTTGAATGAATAAGTGAATGAAATAATTAATAATTCTGCTTATCATTTATTATCGAGAGTTAGCTTGTGTCAACATCAGTCTTATTTTACTACAAAAGCAGATCCTCCTTTCAGACAATATGAAGCAAAACAATGGAAAAAAGAAAAAAAAGAGAAAGAAATGAGTCTAAGTGTCCTTGAGGAAGAATTTTTGATCTTGTAAAATTTTACATATTTACTTCTTATGTTGGTTGAATATGAAAGGTACCCAGGAGTCCAGAATTTGCATCAAAACTATCTAAACTCTTAAGCTTACAAAAGTGAGCAAGGAATTTAATGATGGGTTTTTAGAAGATATATTTGGCATTTTCTGCTTATAATTGGATTAGAATTACAAGAAGCAGATCAAATTTTCCAACACATTTCTTATTTCTACCCTTGATCCTATACTAAATCAGAAAGCCTGAGGTAGCGGAGGGGAAATATATTTTTTAAATGTATTGTAATCTAGGCCTTTGTCTTCTGGAACCAAAGAAGAAGGTTGCTTCGGGTTTTGATTCTTAATTTCTCATATTTATTCCACTTTGTAGTACCTTCTGGATATGTTCCCATAAGGAGCTACTTTGATTTTTTGAGAGAAAAAAGTGAAGAAACTAAAAATTATGGAAGGTCAGAGATAGAAGGGGTTGTATAAATAATCTATTCAGTGTCTGCCATTTTGCATACAAAGAAATTGGCATGCGGAAAGCACACATGCTGAAATAGTGATGAGAATTCTGGTTCCCACACCTCCTTCCCCAGATCCTTTCCTAACCATAACAACTCACAAAGAAAGACAAAGGTTGGACAAAGTGATGCATTTTATCTGTATATCAAAGCTAGTTTTCTCATTGACTTGGCTTAAAGACAGAATGATGAAAAAGTCTGTCTTGAAAATATACAAATTTTGGTCAGGTGCGGTGGCTCCCACCTATAATTTCAGCATTTTGGGAAGGCAAGGTGGGTGGATCACCTGAGGTCAGGAGTTCGAGGCCAGCCTGGCCAACATGGTGAAACCCTGTCTCTACTAAAAATACAAAAATCAGCCAGGTGTGATAGCATGCCGCTGTAATTCCAGTTACTTGGGAGGCTGAGGCAGGAGAATCAGCTTGAATCTGGGAGGTGCAGGTTGCAATGAGCCAAGATTGTGCCACTGCATTCCTGCCTAGGTGAAAGAGTGAGACTCCGTCTCCCTCTCTCTCTATATATATATAGATAGATAGATACAAATTTTGTAGAAATACCATAATAATGACATAAAAACATATAAACTCTCAAGCCTATTTTTCGTAAACTTGGCACTTCTATATCGTCTAGAAGTTACCACTTTTAACCCACGTAGTACCTGTACAGCAGAAAGAATCCACAAAACTTTGCTGTAAACATGTTCAATTCTGGGTCCCTTTACTTATTAGCTAAAATCTTAGGCAAACTAACTACATTTAGAACCTTAGTTTCTTTATCTGCAAACTTAGAATATTAGTTCCTGCTTCATAGACAAACTGAAATCGTTTTTATAAAATAATATGCAGATACATATGCATGTATTGAATAACAGTTCACAGTTGGCTATGAGGCATACATGATCTGGCAGTGTCTGGTACATAGAAGATGTATGCTAAATCCTAACTTCCCTTCCTTTTCTAAATTGGTGGAGCCACTTAGCTCTGCTTGGGTGAATTCTTTGTGTTTCATTTTGTAGAGATAGGCTGTTTGAGGGCTCTCAGAAAGGTCCTCATTGAAAATATTTCTTGTCAGAGTTACCTGACATGGAACATGTACTGAGTTTTTTTTGTTTGTTTGTTTTGTATTGAGTATTTAAGTGGTATATAATGACCTCAATGGTGGTTGCTGTAGTAAATGACAGGAAAACATGCATGTACTTGTGATTGAAAATTGCTGCTTACTGGCATACCAAACTTTTGTTAATGTATTGATAGAGTATTTGCATACTTGCTTTAAAGTTCTGTCAGTTTAATGGATTTGACTATCAACCAGAAAATAACAGAATTTTAGTACAAACCAGCAAGTCAAATTCAGTCTGCCTCACGAAGCAGATTAAATTCCTTAAAATGAGGCAATTGCTATATGATACTTAAAGAATATGCCACTGAAATATTGTCAGGCTGAATATTGTTTTGAACTTGTCTAGCTTCTTCCACTTAGAACCCTATAGCTTTGGGGAAAGGCAATAGAGTTTAGTGGGATAATTAATGTTATCTTCCTTTCGTTTCAGCACCATGAAGAAGGAGCCAAATTGCTTCCAAGTGCCATGGAATTGTTGACACATCACTGAACTAGTAAGTCAGAATCTTGGGTTTCCTCCTAGCACTATATGGCATTGGATAAACTCATTTTTCTCCTTCAGTTATCCATTTGCTCATTAATAAAGTTATAGAACTGGTTGAGACTCTTACCTAAAGACTAAGTCAGAGTTTGTACCACTTACTAGAAAAACATTTTCCCAACAGCCATGGGGGTCCAGCAACTGGGATCTCATTGTCTTACAAAGGAATCTGTTATATGTTACTATACGCTTTATTCTTCCTCCATGTAGCATGCTCTAAAGCCTTTAAAGAGAGCATTTTGTTTTTCCTTTTCTACTCTTGTCTTTCTCTAGATCATATATCTTTGTTATTCTATATAATGAGGTAGTTTCAAGTTACTTGACCAACCTGGTTGCATTCTCTAGATGAGCTTCCACTGCTTATGGTCTCCTCGTATTTTTGGTTCCAACATAATACTCTTTACAGAACCTCACCGGGATAGAGAACAGAGACCAAGGTCTTAACCACAGATCCATCCTGGGGTTCTCCATCTTGTCTACAAGAGGTCTTAAGACAATGATCTAGTAGCCTGGAAAGCTCTTATCAAAGAAATAATTAAACTTAGTTTAGGGTAACTCATGTTTTAATAATCCAAGGGTCCTTCCAATTATTTCTGACTTCCCTGCTAATTGCTTATAACTTATCTATTCAATCGTCTCTACTAGAGTCTTCCCCAGAAATCATTGTCAGATTCGTTGATTTGTAGACTCAGGAATCAAGCTATTCTCCTTTTTCTTTGTATGGGTACATCCATGTTCTACATTCTGGATTCTTCCTCGATCTATTTACATAAAGAGGACCAAAGATGGTTCTATCAGCTCATAATTTTTTCTGAGTTATTTTTTTTTCCAAAACCCCTATTCACTTTTTAAAAAATCATCTCCTTTTAAATCTCTCTAAGCCAAAGGATACAAAAGAAGTGCTTCAGGGAGTCTGAACTTGAATGCCTATGGTCAGGGCATTCACTCCCTGGTTCCTCCAGTTCTTACTAAGCTTTCTATTTTCTTCACTTAGCATTTTCACACATTTATGCTACTGGACTGCCCCATGAAGTGTTTTGAGTTTGCAACCCCTATTGATTCCACTTCTTTCAGTTTGAAGATTATTTCCTTTGGTAGTGAAAATGGAATCACAATGGGAGTTGCTGCCAAAGGCTTCCATGTCTCTGCTCACACTGTGCTCCTTGTCTAAGACTCTTTTCTTCAGTTCTCCTCCTAACTGTTCAGTATCTTTTGGGCATTATTTCATAAAATAACGGCAATCACAACTATTTATTGTCTATTTATTATAACCTAGGCATTGTGCAGAGGATGAGAAAATGAATGACACTTGGCCCCAGGCTCACATTCTTGGTGCAGGATAAGGGACTGTTGTGTAAAGATGAATTTAGAATGGAGTGTCTAGTGTGGTGGTTTTGTGCATGGACACAGAAGCCAGATTGCCTAAATTCAAGTCCTGGCTCTGCCACCTAGCAACTGTTTAGCCTGCAGAAAGATTTTAACTGCTCTGTGCCTCGGTTTTCTCATCTGAAAACTGGGGATAATAGCAGCACACTCCTATAGAGCTATTGTGAGGATTCAGTAAGTTTTTATTTATTTATCTATCACCTGTCTATCTATCTATCTATCTATCTATCTATCTATCTATCTATCTGTCTATTTATTTTTGAGATAGAGTCTTGCTCTGTCACCAGACTGAAGTGTAGTGGTGTGATCTTGGCTCACTACAATCTCCGCCTCTGCCTCTTGGGTTCAGGTAATTCCCCTGCCTCAGCCTCCTAAATAGCTGGCAGTACAGGTGCATGCCACCACACCCAGTTAATTTTTTCTATTTTAGTAGAGAGGGGTTTCACCATGTTGGCCAAGATGGTCTCAATCTCCTGACCTTGTGATCTATCCACCTCAGCCTTCCAAAGTGCTGGGATTACAGGTGTGAACCACCATGCCTGGACCCTCCGTAAGTATTTTTTAAAGTATAAAGTATTTAGAATATAAAGTATTTAGAAGAGGGCCTGGCATATATGATATCTCAGTGTTTGCCATCATTTTTATTATTATTAAAGTCTAAGCTCAATGAGAAAACATCCTGATTCCCTTCCTCCCTGCCCCTATCCACTTCTATGTATACATGTTTCTCCTTTCTGCTCTACCACTCTGTGTGTGTGTGTGTGTGTGTGTGCATGTGTGTATATATATATGTATGTATATGTATATATATGTGCATATATATATATGTATGTGTATGTATATATATATATATATATATATATATATATATATATATATATATAAAACAGTATTGTCGTGGTGTTGTGTAATGATCTCTCCAAGGTACTGATTGGTAACATATTACAATATTTCCTGTTGTTTGTTTTTAGAAGTTGTTGCCTCAAAGCTACCTGTCTACCAAGCGTTCTCACTGTCTCTCTCCCTGGCAGTCCTAAGCCACATCTCTGTCCTTCATTGCACTTTCTTAAAATACAACAACTAAAAGGTTAACTGTCACCATGGTATGTGGTCTTTAGGATTCCTCCCCAAGACTGGTTTCCAGTCTCTCCTTCTAGTTGGCCAGTGCCCTAGTTATACTGTTAAACATTTTGAATTTCACCTGTTTTATCACTCTGTGATCTGTATAGAATATAGGCCCAAATTCTTTATCTTCAAGTCAAGAAATAGAGAGGACTAAAAACCAAGATTTCCTTGCTCTTTCTTTCCTCTCTTTTCCCCCTTATTTCCATTCTTCCCTCCTTCCCTCCCTTCCTCTCCTCTCCCCTTCTTTTCTTTCTTCCTTTCTTCTCTTGATAATAAAACTCATTTGACCATGCAACTTAACCTGGACTGATATGTAAAGTTTATAATCTTTAGTTATTATTCCATTTAGAATTAAACTAATATGTTTCACTACAAAAACATTTAGTAAGTTCATCATAATCACTTGGACTATCCTAGAGACATTATGAAATAAAAGTAGTGAGCCCTCCACACCTGTGGGTTCTACAACCCATTGGTTCCACCAACTGTAAATCAAACATCCTTGGGAAAAAAATGATAAAAATAATGCAATAGTAAGAAATCATACAAATTCTAAAATACAGTGTAGCAACTGTTACTAGTACACTGTATTAGGAATTACAAGTAACCTAGAGGTGATTTAAAGCATACCATCTGTATGAGCATAGGTTATATGCAAATGCTATAACATTTCATAAGAGGGATTTGAGCATTTGGGGATTTTGTCATCTGGAGGGGTCCTGGGACCAAGTCCCGTGGATATGAAGGGATGACTGAATATGCATTATTTTATATTTCTGAAGTCCAAAACATTTCTGAGTTCTAAAACACGTCTTGCTTTATGAGTTTCTGATAGATTTACAGATTTTACAAGCTGATACATGGGACTCAAACACTGCCTGTTCTATATAAATTGTGTGTTATTAAACAATTTAGTAAACTTCTCTCTACCTCAGAACTGTCATCTGTAAAATGTGTATAATATTAGTATTTACCCATAGGGTTGTTATTAAGATTTAATAGCTAATATATGGAAATTGCTTAAAATAGTGCCTGTCTCATGATAGTCACTCATTTATTAGTAACTGTCACTTTAAAATTTGTGTTTGTTTTTGTGGGCAAAGTTTGTACTTTTCAGTCTCATACTGTTGAATTCCTAGCACACAGTAGGGACTCTGTAAAAGCTCATTTAATAACTGCCTGAATGAATGACCCCATTTGCCCCAAGTAGTTGATCTCTTTCTTATTCTTCCTCAGAATATAGGTTTAAAAGTCTGTTTCATTTATTTCATTTTTTACACAACTCAACTTGTTCTGGTCTTTTCCTTCCTGACAGTCTTTGTTATCCTGTTCTTCTTATTTCTGGATATGTGCTCTCCTCTCTCTCTTTCTTTCTTTCCTTCTTTTCTTTTTTCTTTCTTCCTTTCTTCCTTTCCTTTTTTCTTTCTCTCTCTCTTTCTTCTTTCTTTCTTTCTCCCTCTCTCTATCTCTCTCCTTCCCTCCCTCCTTCCCTCCCTACCTCTCTTCTTCTGTCCCTCTTTCCCTCCCTACCTTCTTCCTTCCTCCCTCCCTCCTTCCCTCCCTCCCTCCCCCCCCTCTCTCTCTCTCTCTCTCTCTCTTTCTTTCTGAGACAGAGTCTGACTTCATCACCCAAGCTGGAGTGCAGCAGCATGATCTTAGTTCACTGCAACCTCCGATTCCCAGGTTCAAGTGATTCTCTTGCCACAGCCTTCCAAGTAGCAGGCCGTACAGTCATGCACCACCACACCCAGCTAACTTTGTATTTTTAGTAGAGATGGGGTTTCACCATGTTGGTCAGGCTGGTCTTGAACTCCTGACCTCTGGTTATTTGCCCACATTGGCCTCCCAAAGTGTTGGGACTAGAGGCGTGAGTCACAGCGCTCAACCCTTTTCTTTTATATATACCTTCGTTTAATCTAGCTCTTTTAGAGTGCAGCCTGTCAAACAACACTACTATCTTCAAATCTGTATTGATTTTTCTTTTTCATCACTTGTATATTTTTCCAGAGTTGAAATTCTGATAAGTTCTCAACACCCTTGGGCATCTTTCCACTTGATATTCTCTTTAGAATACACAGACTCCCATCCATATTTACTTGGAGCTTTCTACTATCTGCATTCATAGAATACCCACTTCTCTTTTGTGGCTACTACAAACCACAAGAAATACAAATGTCGTGTGTTCCCTTGGCCTTGATGGAAACTTTGCTACTTCTGATATCTCCATTTCAAATATCTCATTCTGAGATCACTGTCTCTCTTTCTTTCATCTTGACTCTTCATGTATACAACCTTCAACCTTATCAAGAGCTACAATCCATAGACCATCAACCATATTTATTCCTGATAAGAGAGGAAGGCTTCCCTTTCCTCCTTCCCAAAACAGTATTCCATTCTGTTAATACAACCATGGTTGAGCAAATGCCTCTAATTTATTTTATCTAATTCCCTCTGTTGTTTTACTTGGCACAGCCCCAGCCTGGTACCTTCTCAAGTCAAGCAGTTAAACTTTATTGGGAAAAAAAAATCAAACATACATTCAGAATTTTGTTTCACTTTAAATTTAAGGTCATAAACCTTAAAGGAGCACTTAAACCTGCCTGCTTGACAATCCTATATTTATCTAGTAAGCTCATGTTTCTGCCCCATAAGTAGCAATGACTCTCTTTGACCAAACTCTAGACAGCTTCCTCTGAGCCCTTTTGTAATGAGGACTTGACCCTGGGCTCTGTCCTTGCCCTGCTTAGTCAAATTTAAGCAAGAATACTGCTGGATCCATTTAGTGAAAATCCTCCATCCTGGGTATTTGAGCACTCTTAATATCTGATCAAATTCCTTATCCCCAATTCATAATATCGTATCAATCTGACCTATCTTCAGCAAGACACCTATCAAGTCAGTATAGCCAGAATCTCCCCTATCCTGATGTTTCTTCTAGTAATTTTCTATCCACTGAGCCCCAGTCTGCTTCTTGGCTATAAATTCCCACTGATCTTTATTGTATTTGGAGTTGAGCTGATCTCTCCTACTGCAAAACCTCTCATTTCAGTAGTCTATTTTTTTTTTTTAGATTTTATGTTATTTTATTTATTTTTCATATGTAACAATTACACATATTTTGAAAGTACATGTGATATTTTGATACCAGCATACAGTGTATAGTGATCAAATCAGGATAATTGAGATATCCATTACCTCAAACATTTATTTTTTTCTTTGCAGTGGGAACATTACAAATTTTCCCTTCTAGCTATTTTGAAAGACACAGTAAATTATTATTAACTATAATTTTCTTACTGTACTATTGAATGTTGGAATTTATTTCTTTTATCTAACTGTATTTTTATACCCATTAACCACTTCTCGTCATTTCTTTCCTCCTTTCTCCCCTTCTTGCTCTCTGTTAACCGTCATTCTACTCTCATCTACACTTTTTTAGCTCCCACATGTGAGTGAGAACGTGTGATATTTGTCTTTCTGTGCCTGGCTTATTTTACCTAACACAATGACCTCCAGTTCTATCTATATTGCTGCAAATGACAGAATTTTCTTCTTTTTATGGCTGAATAATATTCTACTGTGCATATATACCACATTTTATTTATTTATTTTCCTATTTTTTTTTCTTTTTTCCTTTTAAGATGGGATTTTACCATGTTGGTCAGGCTGGTCTTGAACTCCCGACCTCAGGTGATCCGCCCACCTTGGCCTCCAAAGTGCTTGGATTACAGGCGTGAGCCACCACGCCCAGCCTTTATATACCACATTTTAAAAAATTCATTCATCCACTAATGGACACTTAGGTTGATTTCATTTTTTGGTTATTAGGAATAGTGTTGTAATAAACATAGGAGTGCAGATATCTCTTTGACATACCAATTTTCTTCTCTTTTTTGGCTATATATCCAGCGGTGGGATGAATGGATCATATGGTAGTTTTAATTTTAGTTTTTTGAGGAACCTCCACAGTGTTTTCCGTAGTGGCTGTGCTACTTAACATTCTCACCAACAGTGTAGGAGGCTTCTCCTTTCTCCAGATCCTTGTTAGCACTGATTGCATTTTTTTGTCTTTTCTCAGTAGCCATTCTAATTGGGGTGAGCTAATAGTCATTGTTGTTTTGACTCACGTTTCCCTTATAATTAATGATGTTGAGCATTTTTTGCTATACCTGTTGGCCATTTGTATGTCCTCTTTTGAGAAATGTCTATTGAGATCTTTTGCCCATTCCTAATCGGATTTTTTGTTATATAGTTTTCTGAGTTTCTTTTTTTTTTTTTTTTTTTTTTTTTTTTTTTTTTATTGCATTTTAGGTTTTGGGGTACATGTGATGAACATGCAAGATTGTTGCATAGGTACACACATGGCAGTGTGCTTTGCTGCCTTCCGTCCCCTCACCTGTATCTGTCATTTCTCCCCATGCTATTTGAGCATTAATTCCTTGTCAGATGGTCAGATGGAGAGTTTGCAAATATTTTCTTTATTCTGTAGTTGTCTTTTCACTTTGTTCATTGTTTCCTTTGCTATGCAGAAGGTTTACAGTGTTATTTAATCCCATTTGTCTATTTTTGCTTTTGTTTCCTGTGCTTTCAGTATCTTATCCCCCTGCTAAAAATCTTTCCCCAGACCAATGCCCTTACCATTTTCCCAATGTTTTTATTTAGTAATTGCATAGCTTCAGGTCTCACATTCAAGTCTCAAATCCATTTTGAGTTGATTTTGTATATTGTGAAAAATGGAGATCTCATGTCATACTTCTGCATGTGGAGATCCAGCTTGCCCAGCATCATTTATTAGAGAGACCATTCTTTCCCAAATGTTCTTGCCACCTTTGTTAAAAATGGCACCCTTGTCAAAAATAAGTTGGATGTAAGTATGTGGACTTACTTCTGGGTTCTCTATTCTGTTCCATTGGTCTATATGTCTGTTTTTATGTCGCTACCTTGCTATTTGAATTACTATACCTTCACTGTCTAATTTGACATCAGATAATGTGATGCCTTCAGCTTTGCTGTTTTTGGTGAGGATTGCCTTAGCTATCTGGGGTCTTTCATGATTTCATACAACTTTTAGGATTTTTTTCTATTTCTGTGAAAAATGTCATTGGTATTTTAATAGGGATTGTATTGAATCTGTAAATAACTTTGGGTAGTATAGACATTTTAACTATTAACCCTTCTAATCCATGAGCATGGAATATTTTTCCATTTTTTTATATACATCTCAATTTTTTTTCATCAGTGTTTGTGGTTTTCCTTGTAGAGATTTTTCACTTCTTTGGTTAAATTTATTCCTAGGTTTTTTTCTTTTCTTTTCTTTTTTGGTAGCTGTTGCAAAATGGATTGTTTTCTTGATTTCTTTTTCAGATTGATTGCTGTTAACAAATAGAAATGCTACTAATTTTTGCATGCTGATTTTGTATCCTACAACTTTAGTGAATTTGTTTATCAGTTCTAAGAGGGGTTTTTTTTGTGGTAGAGTCTTTAAGTGTTCTAAATATAAGATCATGTCATCTGCAAACAAGGATAATTTGATTTATTCCTTTCCAATTTGGAGGCTTTCTTAAATAAAGTCTTCCTTACTGTCTATAAGAAGTGCCTTGAATAAGTTTTCTTTAACTCAAGATGACACATTTTATACTTTTTCTCTCTTTAAACTTCCACATCCTCTTTCCTCTCCTTGCTCTTAGCTGTTCACTGTGGCTCACACTTCATTTAGAAAGTGGAAGCCCTTGGTCAGTCAAGAACTCACTCTCCTCTTACAACAAATCTACACACCTTATTGGCTCTTTATTCATCTCTCCTATTAACAGTAGGGAAAATGTCTCTTCTCCCAGCAAAACTCAATCCTCTCACTTGTGCTCTAAAGCCCTCCCTTTCTTGCCTTGTTAGAGAGCTCAGTGCTTTTCTCATTTTCTCTTTCCTTAATCATCAAATCATCAAACCTCCTTCTTCTTCCTTCTTTTCTTCTTCCTCCTCTTCCTCCTCCTCCTCTTCTTCTTCCTCTTCTTCTTCCTCCTCTTTCTTTTTTTGATGGAGTTTAGCTCTTGTTGCCCAGGCTGGAGTGCAATGCCATGATCTTGGCTCGCTTACAATCTCTACCTCCCAGGTTCCAGCAGTTCTCCTGCCTCAGCCTCCTGAGTAGCTGAGATTACAGGTGCCTGTCACCATGCCCAGCTAACTTTGTATTTTTAGCAGAGATGAGGTTTCACCATGTTGTCCAGGCTTGTTTCAAACTCCTGACCTCAGGTCAGCCACCCACCTCCCAAAGTGCTGAGGTCACAGGCATAACCTACCTTGCCCAGCCTTTTTTTTTTTTAAATGGATTTTTAGTAAAGATGGGATTTCACCATATTGACCAGAATGGTCATGAACTCCTGACCTCAGGTGATTCACCTGCCTTGGCCTCCAAAACTGCTGGAATTACAGGTGTGAGCAAACCTTCTTTATTGATGGATTAATCTCATTGTTGTTAACACATTCCAGAATCTTCGATATTGCCAGAAATTAAGGAAACCACCCTTGAGCCCATCACCTCTCCAAGAGCTTTTAGACTGTCTGCTTCCTTTTACTACTAAACTTCTCAATGATTTGTCCAAATATGAGGTCTCTGCTTTCTTACTTCCCAGTTATCCCTCAATCCCTTATGATGTAGCTGTACCTCCAGCATTCATAATGCCACCAGTGAACTCCATGTAAATTAATTCAAAATATTTTTTCTGTTCTTGTCTTACTTGACCTTGTTGCAGTATTTTGCATGGTTGGCCATTTTGCGCTTTCTGAAATAGCCTCTTTTCTGAGCTTCTGAGGCACTCCAGGTTCCTTGTTTTCTCCCTACCTTTTTGTTCTCCTCCTCTTTTCAGACCTTTCAATGTTGACATTTCTCACATCTCCAGCTTAGGATTTACTGTCTTCTTTTTCATAGGATTTTCCTATGTGGTTTATTTTTCACGGAAAACAAACAAATATCTTTAAATGCCATCCATATACTAACAACTCACAAATTCATGTCTCCAACCCACACCATTTCTCTGAGACATCCATAGATGTATAAAATCTGATAAGTCTAGAACTAAAGTTTTGCTTTTTCTACCCTGATAAATATTTTTTTCCTTTGTATTTCTCATCCCACTGTTTCTTCTTCCCTCCCTGTACCCACCCCCTGCCCTTACCCACTGCATCACAACAACCTGGGAGTCCTTGGCTTGTTCTTCTGACTCCTCACCCGCAGCCCATCCATCTCCACAGGCTGACAACTCTATCCCCGTTATCTACTCAAATCCATCTTCATCGTCTTCTCTTGACAGCATTCCCCTGGTCCCGGTCATTGCATCTCTTTATTGGGTCTCTACAGTAATTTCCTAATTTATTTCCTTGTTTCTACATTTGTCTTATTCCAAGCTATTTTACACATGCTATCCGGAATGCTCTTTAAAAATAAACTCAATCAGCCGGGCACGGTGGCTCAAGCCTGTAATCCCAGCACTTTGGGAGGCCAAGGCGGGTGGATCACGAGGTGAAGAGATCGAGACCATCCTGGTCAACATGGTGAAACCCCGTCTCTACTAAAAATACAAAAATTAGCTGGGCATGATGGTGCATGCCTGTAGTCCCAGCTACTCGGGAGGCTGAGGCAGGAGAATTACTTGAACCCAGGAGACGGAGGTTGCGGTGAGCAGAGATCGCACGATTGCACTCCAGCCTTGATAACAAGAGTGAAACTCCGTCTCAAAAAAAACAAAAACAAAAACAAAAACAAACAAACAAACAAACAAAAATCATGTTCTTCCTTTGCTTACAAGCCTTTGATTTACAAGCCTTTGATGATATTCCCTTATGCTTAGAACTAAATTGACCCGAACCAGAGTCTATGCCTTCTGTAACTGAGTCTAGGGCTGCCATGCTCCCCTTGCTGCATCTACACTGGCCTCCTTCCATTTCTTCAAACATAAAATTATTACACTGTGTCTGAAATACTCCTTTCACATGATTGATGTGTGGCAGCCACCTCTTCGTTCCTCAAGTGCCAGATTATAAATGACTACCTTGAAGACACTGCTATTTTACTTAATAAAATTATATCATATTTGCTTGCTGCTTCTTTTTTCTTCCTGACTTCCTCTCCAGACTGTAAGGCTCACGAAGGCAAAGATGCTGTCTCTTGTTAACAAATGGAGATACATCCAACATATACCAAAGTGTCTGGCATGTGTTGTGTTTAACAATTTGTTCAATAACTGAATCCATAAATTCTAGCAGACCAGGTATCCAGTACTCTTTTGACTCCTGTTTTAGCATCTGTACAGGTCAGAAGTATGATTCTATAGATCAGAGTGAGAGGTCTATGTTAATTATCACTTTGTGTTTTCTTTCTCTTTCTTTCTTTTCTTTCTGTCTTTCTTTCTTTCTTTCTTTTTGTTTCTTCCTTCCTTCCTTCTTTTCTTTCTTCTTCTTCTTCTTCTTTTTTTTGAGATGGAGTTCCGCTCTTGTTACCCCCAGGCTGGAGTGCAATGGCGCGATCTCTGCTCACCGCAACCTCCTCCTCCTGGGTTCAGGCAATTCTCCTGCCTCAGCCTCCTGAGTAGCTGGGATTACAGGCATGCACAACCATGCCCAGCTAATTTTTCATATTTTTAGTAGAGACAGAGTTTCACCTTGTTGACCAGGATGGTCTCGATCTCTTGACCTTGTGATCCACCCGCCTTGGCCTCCCAAAGTGCTGGGATTACAGGCATGAGCCACTGCACCCGGCCCCCTTTTCTTTCTTCTTTGTTTCTATCTCTCTCTTTCTTCTTTCTTTCTCTCTCTTTCTTCTTTCTTTCTTTTCTTCTTTCTTTCTTTTTCTTTCTTTCTTTCTTATGATACAGGGTCTTGCTCTGTTGTCCAAGCTGAAGTGCAGTGGTGAGATCATGGCTCATTGCAGCCTCAATTTCTTGGGCTCTAGTGATCCTCCCAGCTAACTTAAAGAATTGTTTTTTTATAAATGTGGAATCTCACTATGTTGCCCAGGTTGGTGTTGAACTCTTGAGCTCAAGCAATCCTCTCACCTCAGCCTTGGAAAGTGCTGAGATTACAGGCATGGGCCACTGCACCCAGCCTACTTTGTATTTTCTTACACATAACTATACCATTTGTCATGGTGAGTAAAAAACAAACAAATAAACAAAAAACAGCAACAACTCTATTCCTTGACCCTCAAAGAGCTTGACTAAAATAGGTTCCTTATACCCTGCCTAACTGTCCCATGAACTCTTAAAATTCTTAACATATCAATCAATCAATTCATATCTTTTTTTCAAAGTCCATTTATTGCTTGTTTCCCCTGATGAAAGTAGGATAAAAAAGAAAAGAATAAATGTTACTATGGTGCATAATTTTGTTAATACTGAGTAAAAATTCAGAAATAAATAGCCTATTTAGGCTATATGTACTTTGGAACTTAGAAGAAAGAAAATATGAGATGGAAAAAAGTATATGTTTCAGTACCCATGAAGCAGAGACCATAGATACCTGTATCTTTTTAGAAATTGAAATATTTTAAGATAATATATAAGGATACATTAGTCAACCACTGAACAACATGGGTTTGAGCTGCATTAGTCCATTTGTATGTGGATTTTCTTCTACTTCTGCCACTCCTGAGATAGCATGACCAACCCTTCCTCTGCTACCTCCTAAGCCTAGTCAACCTGAAGCAAGGATGAAGACCTTTACGATGATCCACTTCAACTTAATAAATAGTAAATACATTTTCTCTTTATTATGATTTTCTTAGTAATATTCTCTTTCGTGTAGCTTACTTTATTATAAAAACACAGTATAGTATATATATAAAACATACAAAATGTATGTTAATTATTTGTGTTATTGGTAAGTCTTTTGGTCAATAGGAGGCTATTGATAGTTAAGTTTTGGTGACTCAAAAGTTACACCTAGATTTTTTTACTTCATGGGGGGGATTGGCACTCCTAACTATTTTTTTTAGAATATACTATATTTTTCTAAAATGACAATAATTTTTATATTTATTGTCATTTAATACAATCTTCCCTCAGTGTCCACAGTGTATTAGTTACAAGACCCTTGATAAATACCTCAATTCAAGGATATTTAAGTCCCTTAAATAAAATCCATAGTATTTTAATATAATATACTTGTCATATACTTGTACTTCCCATATACTTTAAATCATCTCTAGATTACTTATAATACCTAATACAATGTAAACACTGTGTACTTAGTTGTCATACTATACTGTTTTTATTTGTATTATTTTGTATCATTGTATTGTTCTATATTTTTATTTTTTAATATTTTTGATGTGTAGTTGGTTGAATTTGCAGGTGTGGAGCCCTCCGATATGGAAAGCTGATGGTATTAGAAAAAACATAAACTGTAGTAGAAATTAGCAATGATGTTGTTTTCTACACAGTCTTAAAACAGCATATTGAACTAAAAGTTTATTTGTAATACATCTACAGCATCATGACAAGAATTCAATATATTTAATAAGTAGTTAGAGAGCAGACATTTCTCTTAGGATTATAGAAACCTATGACTGGGATTATTCAGGTGCCAACATTATTAAATAATATGAGAATTGAAAGAAAAATCAGTATAACATTTAAAATTCATTTAAATGCTCAATTTTAATAGGAATAAGAACTGCATAAAACAAAGTAGGACTAAATTAAGAACTGAGCCCTCACTTTATTACGTGCTAGCTAGAAATGCACTGGTTCATTCCATAAGTTTTCACCGTTACGCTATGGAAAGTCTGGATTAATTTTTAAAATGCAGTACAGTGCACTTTTCCTTAACAGGAAAAATAAAATAAAGTGGTATAAGCTGAGAGATGAGAAAAGCAGAATAAATGTTGGAGTAAACATTGCAGCTGAAACTGAAGTAACTGAAGTGAAAATGTTTTCGTAATGAACTTTGATGTTTAACAAGCCCAGACACATGGAATAGCATAAGCTACATTAAAGGCTTTTATGAAAGGATTATGTTTCGTATGATGAGTGTTTTCGTATAAGTATGGTTCACAGCATAAAATATAACTACATTTAACTCAAAGTAATTATGAGAATTCTGGCAAAATTATTTTCTCCTGTACTATCACATTGATACAGAAAAAAACATTTATTCTGGAATCTTTCACCGACATGTCTCTCTCTATTTCAATTATTTTTGGCAGTATATATTGCGTCTCTGCCTCAGCTACCTTTTATATCGACAGTTGGTAGCACAAGCCTTTTAACTCACAAAGGGTAGCAGCTCTTCAGCCAATCTGTGATAAAAGGGAAAAAATGAAATCACTATGGAAACTGCAGGAAGGATCTAAAAGCTCTCTTTATAAAGTAAACGTCTGATGTTTGTGACTCCAGGGGTAAAAAATTCATAAATCTCTACGATGCTATCATTTCTGATTTGTTATCACCGCAAATGCCAACTCGATATAGTCTGACCTTAGCTTCATTGAGTGCTGTCGGTTCAGAAACAGTGACTATTCAACAGGAGGAAAAGCAGCTTGCTCGGCAGTCAGGTCTGAGGGCTCAGGAGACGCAATGGGACTGCGAGGAGAAACTAATTTGCTTAGACTGTTTCCTTTCTTTTCTCATTTGACTGGCTTTTTCTTTTAAGTCACGGAGACTTGATGGAATCAAACACACCAAAGTGTTTTATGCCCTGTGTTTTCTTTTGTTTCATTCAAAAGTGGAGCAAATATCCAACCCAAATTCAACCAGAAAACTGTGTTTTGTCCCATGGATGTATCTATCTTTGATTTTGAAGTGAAAAATGCTAACTCTTTCCTTCCATTTAGAAAGCAAATAAATATTACGGAGAAGCCATTCCCACTTCACTACCTTGGACTTCAGGAGGAAAAAATGAAAGCATTTGTGACTACATAAGCTCCGATGAATCAAATCTGACAATGGTCAGCAATGGACACCTGTGTCAGGAAGGCATTTCAGAATATCAATCAGTTCTCAGAAGTTAAGTGACTTTTATAAAAGAATTTTATTAGTATGCAGATAGGGCTCTTTTTATTTGATAAGAGTTCACCTATGGAAGAGGGACTGTGGGGTCAAGAGGACAATTGAAAAGTTCTCAAAAGTGAAATTCTTCATATTGGAGAAGAGAGTCTAAATTTAGAGCAGATGAATATTCAAGTAAGTAGATCAGTTTCAGCATCGCATATGCTGCTATGCTTATTTCTCCAATGTTTACAATCAAATACTACTTCATTAGATTTTCAGGCAATAGAAACTGTGGCTTTCTACAAAAGTTTATGGCAACTGTACGACAGTTGTAATGCATTGAAATGTCAAAGATTGATGTGCATAGTAATTGATTTCATATGGTCATGCTATATTTAGACAATTATAAACATTGCTAATCTAATGTTTCAAGGTACTTATGAACAATTAGCAATTCTGCACTAGCATCTCAAACACACTTTTGATGACAATAATATACCAAGGTAAGTTCTATAAATCCCAAAAGGGCTGTTGTGTAAAAGATATTAGAAAAAAATCAGAAAATAAACCTAGAGTGTTCTAGTAGTGATCATGCAAAAATTCAGTACAATTAGCAAGGAGAATCCATTGCTTTTCAATAAGGTGTTTGTTTAAAATAAAAAAAAAAGTGCCATCTGCAATACTGACTTCTTTGGACTTCTACTACAATTAGTGACTAACTTGGCTGTTTGTTTAGCCTTTAACATTTCTACAGTGCTTTCTTATATGTTATAATGATGCTTTCTCATACGTTATAAGATCGGTTATACAGAATCAAATGGAAGTGTGTGTTTGGGCACCCAAACATAAATACGGGCATACTTTAATTTTAAATGCCTCATACATACTGACTTCACTGATGTTTTTTGTGTGTATAATGAAAGCCAATTATCTGTGGAGAAAAACTTGACTGGGTGGAAGGAAATTAAATTGGTTTTAAAAAACTTCCTGAAATATCAATAGCTGGGGAAAGGTCCAATAACATTTTAGGTCAGGAGTATAATGGCTTTGCCATGTTAATAAATCATGCTTTATCCTGACTTTTATCAGACGATTTGGATGGAGAAGACTCCACATGACAGAAGGAAGGGAGAGGATCACTTTCATGGAAGCTCTGCCTGCCTCAGAATACTTTACCAATCGCCGTGCAGCTCTGGAGTCAGCTGTTGGAGAAGCTGGGTAGGTTCTATGTCACTTAAAGAATATGTCTGGTAAGAAAAATTTCTAGAATAGCAATTCTTGAAGAAAAGATTCATGTTCTGGAATATTCTGAGATTTTTCAAAAATGCTGTACAAAATAAATGTAGGAAATCTTCACTTTTTTTTTCTGCCTAATTCCCTTCTGGAAGTTTCCCAACTTCTATGAAATGCTTGTGTGTTAAATACCAACTCATCAATCAGATACGTGGACATTTTTTTTTTCTAAGTCCCAGACTACTGAAGAGCACATTTATAGAAACATTTATGGAAAACGTATTGTTTCATTTTCATATGCAGCAATACAAATAATTTCCCTTTGTTACCATTCAAAATGTTCACAGTCTTGTTTCCCTATGCATGTTCTTACAGGTTGACTTCCAGAAGTTACATCTGAAGAAAGAAGGCAAAATACTCCACTATTACTTCTAAATATCTGATTGCTTACTAATTGATGAGTAAAATACTTCATTGAGCTTTCCTGAAACAAATTTATGTAATTTCAACTGTACATCAGGAAATTAACCAGGTAGACTTTATAAAATGTGTTATTGTGTTGCAGTGAGAGGATTGTTAGGGAAAATGCATCTCTTTCCTTCTACTAATTATCAAATGGTTATACTATAAAATGTTGTAAGCTGTAGATGGTGTGAAGTAATGAATGCCGTAACTTTTTAGAACATCACTCTCAGAAATACTGTTTGCACTTAGTTATGGATTAAGTGGAAATCTAAAATTTCTTCTATCCTGGATCTTAAATATTGAAAAGCCTTAGTTTATATGGCATAATATGTTTTTTAGTCAGGCAAATTACATGATCAAATTTTTCAATATTTCAATTTGGAATGTAATGGCGTAATTTTATCTCACACCTGCAGAAGTTTCATCTCTCACGTCTTTCTTCAACTCTCAAACAAGTAAATTCCTGTGGAATAGAAATTACCAGGGAATCTCTTCATGACACTATGTATTCACCGTCTGAGGAGGGTCTCAGAAATTGTTCATAGTTTTACGTTATTTTATTTCTATTAGCAATATTCTGTAACACTGCCACTAATTTCTAACTTGTGATCATCAGAAATCTTGATTCCTCATGAGCTTTCATGCCAAACCTTTATTTGCTCTCTAATCTCAAATCGGCCAGCTGAGATAAGATGAAGACTTTTAATTAGAATTTTAATATGTAATCTAAGCCATTTGTAGATTATGCACAGAGGTGATTGTCTATATATTTAATAACTGCATGGAGAATTTAGACAATGTTTAATTTGGTGGAGAGATTATTTTTAACTTTGGTAGAGTTGGGTTACTTTTAACATTCCCAGTGAGTGTCTGAGAAGTTATGTCAGCATGAAGTTTATTGTGTGAATGAGTAACTGATTGTGGTGGTAGCATGTCCTGGGGGATATTGTAACAATCGGAACATTCTGTAGTATAAAGAAGGTATCTGTTTTCCTTTCACATTTTTTTTTTCTGGGAAACCTAATTTTAAATCAAGTGATATGAATGCAAAGGGATAGATACCCAATGGACTTTCAGGAGTGTTACCCTGCCCCTTACTACTATTAGTGAGTGGTGCCCCTAATCCTCAAATGTTTATTTCTTAAAATCCTAGCACATGAAATGGTTGTGGTTTGTTTTCTTCCAAGAAACAGTTGGCATTTTATGTTGGACTCTTGCTTGACATGAATTATTTGGCAAATTAGGGACTGCAATGTGAATTATAAACTTAGAGCTGTGTAATGGACCTCATGGGTGTTCTAGTGACAGATATATTTCAGTAGGGACTTCAGAAAAAAATTTTTTGAGACAGAAATGATGCTTTTGCATACTCATGTATAAAACATGTATTTTGCACAAGTACTGATACTCCTTTATGCACACACACACACATCAACACTCTTTATGGTGTATCTGTGTTTTATTTACATGTGCCCATGACTCATTGATAGTGATAACCCTCTGCATATACCTCTAGAAAATAATGGACCCTAACTGTGGGAACTGTCTGTATTCAAATATGTTAAGAGCTGAATATTTAAAATTTGTTTGGCACACCAAGCTTTGCTTTCTGAAGGCAACAGAAGTGGGATAGAGAGACCAAAAAGAAAAAAAAAAAAACATAAAAGCTAATGACATCTGAATGAGGCCTGGGTAATGCTCTAATTAAATGTACTTACACCTAAGTCTTATCACATGCTTAGGAGTGAGAGCTTAGATGCCTCTTTCAAACTGCAACATTGGAGATAGTTACTGGGGCCTTGCATGGAAGCTGTCACCTCCACTGTGATTCAGCTCTGTTCTACATGTGCACCTACCTGTAATCTGTCCTACTTTCTTTCACTGAGTGGGCTTCTGCTATTTTGCTCTTAAGACAATAATGTGAAATAAGGCTGTCCTTTGACCTTACAAAGATATACATGTTCTTTAAAATGGGCTTGAAAATAATCAGGTCAACCCACTTAAAAGAAGCAGGCTACAAGATTCTCTTGTTTTGTTCTTGGCTTATAGGTTATGATGAATTTAATCAGAAACCCCATATACTTTTCTGGTCATTCAGTTGGTTTTGATGTCCTTTCCCTTCTGAACATAATAGAAGCTCTCCTTGAGTAGAAACCACAAGGCAGCTTTTTCAGAAGTTATCAAGTTAAGCAATTTTTACTTCTGAAAGTGTTTCTAAAGCTTGTATTAATTGCTCAATCCTAACTAAATTAGCATGACTTGAAATGTTTTCAAAATGCTGGGATTAGGACAAGAGACAGTATGAAAGGAGGTAACTGTATTTTTTAGGTTGTGTGTATGTGTGTGTGTGCGCACACGTGCAGAGTTTTGAAACATCATGCAATCTCTTATTAGTTTCTTTCCAAAAAATAAAGAATACAAACCCTAGATATTTAGAAGAAGCTGTTTGGCAGTGCGCAGATATGTTCTACATGTCTCATTACCATTAACAGCCATGCATGGCTAAACCTCCCCCTATTGCACTGAGGATTTACCCTCTGGCTTTGTTAAGTGATGCCTGAGTGTGGATTTTACAAAGGAGTTTCATAACCATTTTCTACACTATGCAGCACACCTACTATATCAGAATATGTTTCTTGGGTGAATGGTAACAATTAATGAGAACTGATGTTTATTCAAAAAAAATCAAAGAGCTTGTATATTAAGTCTTTTGGAGAAAGAGAGGTCTGTCTCTTATTTTAACTAAATGATAAGCTACTCTTCTTTTTGTTTTTCTATTCCTTGTCTTCTAGTATTGCTAAACAATCAAATGCAAGGTATTTTGTCTTGTTTCACTCCTTAAAAGAAAATCAATCATTTAATACGCAAAGATAAAAGTTAGAAACCTACTGTAATCTATTAAAGTCCAGGAATTTAAGGAATGAAATGTACCTTCTTGGTCTCAGAATCCATCGGGAGAATGTAGAGTAAGTTATTTTTCTTCGACCTTCCCTAATTTTGTTTCACTGTCTTAGATGTAATTTAGACACTGGTGCAGTACTGGGGAATGGGAGATGTTTGGAGGTGCTCGAAAAAGCAGTGGGGTCTAAAAAAGAGACGCCAAAAAGACTCTAGCCTCTAGGGAAATAGGTCTACTGAGATGGCTTTTTGTGTAGGTTTTCAATGTGCCACACCCCTTTGCAAAAGGTTGGGACCCCTTTGGCTTCATCCACCTGGTTTGTGTTGTGGTATATATATTTACACTCAGGATGTTTTGAGCAACCCTTCTTTCTTTCTTTTTAAATCAGCTGCACTGTTTGTCTTGAATATCAAGGTTTTCCTATACTCACTAAGTCTTGCTCATGTAAACTAATGCTTCATTTCTTCCCAGAAAAATATGATATTTGCATCAAATTCAGCATTTCAATAATAGTAGCAAAAGTCCCTCTTTGTAAAAGATACAGGATTAGTTTCTGCTGTGAGTTTATCTGTATCATCTCCATTTATTTCTCGGGGGTGATGAGAAGACCTTGCATTTGACCAAAAAGCACTAGTAAATAAGGAGTTAAAATGAAGGCAGGCTCGCTGGTTTGCTGAGATCTGTCAGAGTCTGACTGGCTGGCTACATATCTGTCTCTGGAACAATAGGTACCTGTATTCTGCACGGACTGCTGGGCAGCACTAGCACTCTGGAGAAGGTCTGCCTCTGTCTGCACTTTCCTGGTGAGAATCCCCAATGACAGTTCCACTTTTCAGTGAAGGAGAACAAAATATCTGTCTACTCTCTTGATGAAGGACAGAGCTTTGATCATTTTTGTTCAGGCTTGACTTGGCCGGAGGTTTTAGGTTCTTAGTCTCAAGTCAGCAGTCTCTCTCTCTCTCTCTCTCTCTCTCTCTCTCTCTCTCTCTCTCCGGAGGTTTTAGGTTCTTAGTCTCAAGTCAGCAGTCTCTCTCTCTCTCTCTCTCTCTCTCTCTCTCTCTCTCTCTCTCTCTCTCTCTTTCTCTTTCTCTGAAAGACACACACACACAGACGCACACACACACACACAGCACACACATACACAAGCGCAAATCCTCTCTCTCTTTCTCTCATTTCCTCTCTTAGGTTCTATGCAGGCAGATGAGTGTCACAGCTGTAACTGAGGCACAGAGCAGTACACAGCGTGGAGCCGATTTCCGCGATGGCGAGAGGGGGCATCGGAGGTGACAACAATAACAAGACCGTCCTTCGGACAAGTTTTAGGTAAGAAAATATTTATGCCCTGATTCTTGTATTTCTGTACCTTGTGTCTGCAACATTGAGATAGAAAGCGATTCTGGATAGGGAAATATTTTTGTGAAGATATCATCTGTGCTGTCACTTGCCTGCAAACCTGTGTTCTCGGGGCTTTGTGTTACTGGAATCGTCGGAGGTGAAGTGTGAATGGAGCTGAGTGGAAGGGTGAGCTGCTTTTTGTGTCTGTCTGGTGATATTCGGCATGCTGTTTAAATTTATATCTGGAAAAAATTCTATTTGATGATAGTTAGCAATGTTTTGTGCAACATAGAGCAGCATATGGCCATGCAGAATTCAAGGGATGCTCTTTCATTCTTAATTTGTAATTATTTTTACACTCAACTGTACTGAGGTCAGAGAGTTTCAAAAATTAATGAGATTCCCTGTGGAGTTCAAATAGTAAGATCTACATAGGCTGCCACAAAAAAAAAAAAAAGATAAGATTATGATGGTATTTTTTCAACATAGATTTAACTGTCTTATTTGGAACATACTGCATTTGAAATATATATGAAATGTACAATAGTTTATGGAAGCCTACATGTTTTGGGGGATTTGTCCTAATTTTTTTAATGACCAGGAGAAATTGACTCAAAATTAGACTTTAGAGGATGAATACTTTTTGTAGAGAGATTACTAAAACTTAAGAGACATTATTGTTATGGCAATAGAGAATATCTCATACTTTCGAGGAAATGAGAAATAATGAATGAGTCGCATGCTACAAAGAAATCTGCAAATGTGTTTTCATTTTAAGTAATACACAAAAAACACTCAGCAGATATTTATTATTATATTATATTAATATTATATTGCTGGCATGAACAAAGAAACAAGTGCACACATAGATGAGAATTCTTTGTCACAAAAATGAGTCCAGGACATCGATTCAGAAGGTTAAGTGATTTTTATGTTCTCAGTGCCCCACAAAAGGGAGTCTACTGGGATGAGCCCAGACATTTAAAAATGTACCAAAAACTTTCATTTCCCACAATGTAAAAGCATCGTTTATGTTCCTGATACAACATGTTGTTTAAATGAGGGGGACTGAAAAGCAGCCTGAATATACAGTAATCGGGGCTAAAGATGGTTTTTATCCCCAGGTCCCCATTTACAAGACCCATTCGGAGCTTCCTGTGATATATTGTTATGTAAATACTGTTCAGCCAGGGAAAGCAGTACTATGGAGATTCAATTTACTTTGAAAGTTGTTCATTATAGCAGGGATGAATGTTATTTATTTGATGTGATTCAAAGGCTGGAAATGACTTTTTCATTGTGGCGCCTTTTGTAATGGGTGCAGGGTGATCTAATCTTTTTAATTTTGGCTTTCACACCAGTGGAGATGAAAAGAGATCTGAACTCATTTATCGGTTGCTAGGTCCTTCTGGAGGCCCAAGTCCTGTTCGTGGTTGCTATGGCCAGTCTGACCTCAATCTCCGTGGTTTTGGGGACTTAGCAGTCTTTTTTTATTGAGGAGCATGTACCTTGATTTATGTCCAAAATTGTGGCTGAACGTCTTTGTCTGCAAGTGATAAATGGTGCCGAGCAATTCATCAGTTCTTACAAGTAAACACTGCTGTCCCACTAAAAATATGTTTTGTTCTGAGTTAATGGTATGGAACAAGGCAGCCTCCACAAACAGCTATCTTTTATTGTGGAGGGGCCACTGAAACTTGGAGCAAAGTGGAGGAAATTGGCATTCATTTTCTTGTACATTAGCATTTCATTTGTGATTCCGATGATGCAGCTCTAGGTGGATTGCCTATGAAAGGGTGAGCCTTCCGAGTCCTTTACCTTCTCTCTAGTTGGGGTGCCTGTGAAACCGACAGGCTCTCTCCAAAAGCCTGGATTCTGCTGGGGGAGTAAGAAGTCAGGAGGAGTTTGTCTGATGATATTGGGCTCTGCTTTGCAATTGCCAAGCGCTAAGGCACAAGCTGGCAGATGTGCTGTGGCTCTGCTACGGGCGGCTCTGTCGCCTTCAGTCACAGGCTGCTTCTTTGAGGGAAAGTTGTATCCAATATTGGTGACTCCCGATAATATTCTGCTTGTGTGCTGCTTGATGGTCTCTTGGCTTCCTTGCCTTCTAGAACCTTGTTAGAAAGAAGCCGTGGTGATTAAGAGGCTGTGGAGTATACAGCCTTGCTTAGCAGATGAGCCCTGATACATTTCGCATGTCCTTAAAAATGGCTAATTGATGGATGCTGCAGAAAACATCCACTCTGCTAATAAGATGGTGATGACAAAATAGGTACCAGGAAAGGCATTTATTGCTTATAAGCGCCATCAGCTTCTTCCGAGAGAGACTGTGGCTTTGTAGTAAAGTTTTTTAAAATTTTATTTTAAGTAACATCCTAATAGTTTTATTCTAAATCGGCCAGCGCTGAATGTCTTCAGGAAAATGGGTTCCATGAGAAGTGACATCCTCCTCGAATCAAAAGGTAAAAATTCAACATTTTAAAAAGTGCAATTTTCAAACCATTTGATCTGCTTCTTACCAGTAGCATTGGAAAACTGCTCTCTAAATATAATTATTTAAAATTTGATTTTTTTAACATTAAAGATTTAAAAGAGAACAGCTTAGAGAATTTGATTGTTAGTCATTTTCTGAAGATTGGCCAGCTTTGGCAATAAAATGCGATCAGGTACTTCCTATGTTTTCTTTCAAACTTGAAAATAAGCAGCTTTTTATTTCTTTAGAGAAAATGATCATTTTGGAGATCAATAAAAGTAATCTTTATTTTATGTGGATTTTATTCTAGAACTAGCAAATTTGAAACCAGGGTTAGGTGATGTCAAAAGGTCTCTTATGGCTTGAAAATTCTTTTTGAAGTACCAGTTTTCTGAAGGAACCAATAACCATGCCTGTATTATTGTAATTGCACTTAGTCAAGTAATGTTAAGTTTTCTTTAGTAGAGCATCAGCAAAAGTTCCATGCTTCAGTGTACAAGTAATAATTGTGGCTTGAAGTAATTTCAAAGTAATTGATTTTTGAAGGTATTAAAAAAAACTCTGATATGTTAGTGCTTTATTAATGCTGGGGTTTTATAGAGCTTAACTTGTGGCTGCTTTACTTGGGTTTCTTACTTCATGTCTTCTTGAAGGTAATATTTTATATAAATGGTTAATTTCCCAAGAAATATTTAATTTTAGGTATCTGGAGAAAAGTATTCCTCGGTATGTATCTATGTTTGTATATGAACACATTTTAATATAAAATGTCTTATAAATTTCACATTGTGTTTTGCTTTGCTGTTATTTCAAAGGATTTAAGTGAATGGTGGATAGTGCTCAATTTCCTGAAATGATTAAATTCACTCTCTGAAGAATCTGGGGAAAAGGCCTGTAATGACATTTTGATGACTTTCATTTTAAGGTGTAATAGAAATTGAATAAAATGTTTTAATAGCCATTCTCTAATATCTCATTCCAAATACAATGTTTTTATTGCTCATTCTAGCTTACAATTTTCTGGTGATAATGATGTTGGCTGGTAACTGTTTTTGTATAGAAATCATTTTATCCTTATGTAAAAGTTATTTCAGAAAAGTCTTCATGCATTTATCTCAGCTGAAGCAATTGCATTGAACTTTTGAGATAAAACAGTGAGTATTTCCAGATTGCGCCTACTTTAATTTGACACTTCCTTGGGAGAATTAGGGGTGTCTTAAAGGGAAGAATATTTGATATGATAGTTGTGGTTTAAGGAGAAAAAACAAAGAGGCATGCAAGTTAGAGAAAGCTAAGAAAAGAGAAGGAAAGAAGGAATAAAAACTGTGCGATTTTACCTTGCTTGGTTTCACTTTGTGTGCCAGATGCCATATATGTTTTAAAATTTAAAATTGGACTAAGAAATAAAAAATGTATGTAAATATGCTGTTGTTATATCTTTCTTTATTAAATAGGTAAGTACAGAGATATAAACTTAATAAGATTACAGCTAATGTCACCAGGAACATCTTTGCACCTCAGTTCTTTCGGGAGATATACACATGTAAAGTGAATCACATAGCTTTTAAAGAATCAAATCTTTTGGGAGCTAAAGTTGTGACATGTTAGATCAATTTTCATGTAAGTCAGAATGAAATTTTTACATCAATTTTTCCGTGCAAATTACACAAAGCCAACAGTTTCCAGACTGCATTGTTCTAAATGCTAATTAGATAAATTTTTATATAATTTAACTTGATTATAGTGAATAGTCAGAATATAATATTGCTGAATTAACACACCATTAGTGTAATTTTTTATAAAAGTAAAATTAAGCTCTGACATCTGATTACATTATGCTCTACTGATGTGTTTACTACATTTCTCCAGTTTTGCTTTCTTTTTGTCATTATGTTTCCTTTTCAAATGTCAGTATTATAGACCAGCTAGTATAATACTTATAGTTCTTTTCTGCCTACTATAATTCTGGCTTTGTCTGTGTGGTGTGCCATTATTCTTATCTGTCACCTAGAAAGTTGTATTGACTTTGAAGCTATTTATCTGACCCATTTGTCTGAATTTGGGTGAGGTGGGGGAAAGGCTAAAACTTGTTTCATTACAAATTGCATATGAAGTGCTAAAAGATTTGAGTTGGCCTTGGGATGTTCACAGGATTGATATTAGGATATGGATTTTCTTAGTAGTGGTCGGTTATGTGTGTAATTCAATAAAATATTTTCTTTAGCTTTCTTGGTTTATTTTCCACAAAACAGAGCATCATCTAGGAAATTTATTACAGAGAATGCACTGTCAGGGAGGGACCCTCTTAGATAGCCAGTAAAAATATCACTCCAAGTTACTGTTCTATCTTGTTGGCACAGATACACAGTAAAGCTTTGTCTACAGGTTTTATATTTAATAATATTCATGATCCAACAGCAAATTTTAATTTGTATCGTGATCATTTGGATAGCTGTTGTTTAAATGCTACCGGAATGATTTAAGAAAAAAAGTTATGCTAAAAAGCTTAATTACACACTCTAGCACTCACTAATAATTTATTCAGATTTTAAAATGTGAACATTGTATTTGCTTATTGGTGTTGATAATCTCTTTTTCAAGAGAAGGGCTATATAGACACATTATGTCCCTGAATCCTTCTAAAGTTGCTAGACTTTATGGTGCTGTAATACTACACTGTATAGTGTACCAAACCTTTTTGCATCCTTAATAATATTTCCAAGCCATGCATTCATGCCCTTTATGTTACTTGTCATTATTTAAGCACAGTGTGCTTGTGATTTATCAGTTGTGAATTTCCTGAGTTTTCCTGACTATTGAGATTATAGTTCAAATGCAGTTACTGAAGTATACTAGTAGGTTAGTAGTTTCCTTAGAGAGAGATAAGGTAGCACACAGTGATCTGGAACATACGGTGTGTAGTTAGTTATCATGATCTCAAGTGTTTTAACATAGTTTACTATAGAGATCTGAAAAAATACAGAATTTCCAGAAAATATTTGAAGAAGAATTCAATTTGCTAGAAACTGGAAAAGTGGAAGTCAAATGAAATATTTAAAAAATCTCCTCCCATATGGATTTAAAAAGCATCCATTCACTCATTCATCAAATGTTTCTTCAGTGCCTACCATGTGCCAGACACTATTCTTGTGGCTCCTGATTTGTTACCATTAGTGCAGTATTTAATATATTTGCCTGATTTTGTAGATTATGGGAATCTTACTAGTGATTTATACATCATCAGTGCATCACACATCGCAATCCATATTATTTTGGAACGTCTATTTCTTTTTTTCACTCTTTAAATGGCTTAAAATATATTCTAGGCATATATACCAGTTTAGTAAAAGGGGAAAGATTTATACGATCGGAAGAGAAACCAGAGTATATATATACCAATTTAGAAGAAGATATTGGTAAAACAGTCAGAATGTGTTTCAGGACATTTTCTTACTGATATGTATTTAGAAAGTCTAAATTCATCCCATTTTCCTTATTATTCAGGCCCACTCTGCAGCAGGCACTAAAATGGTTTTATTGTTTTTGTGCTTCCTTCCAATGCTTCCTGTATTATTTTAAGGGATTTCTATTCTAATTATGGATGGCTAACATTTATCTTCTATACGCGAGACAGTGTGCTAAGCCCTTTACCTTCATTTTCTAATTTAATCTTCTCAATCACTTTATGAGAATGGTAGCATCATTACTCCTGTTTGTGGATGAAGAAACTGAGGTTTCAAGAACTTAAATAACTTCTTCAAGGTCACAGAGCTAATAAGCAGCTGCGATGACTTAAAATCTAGGTCCTTCAGGTGCCACTAACTTTTCTTGTTATTCAACAAATATTATTGAGCCTCTATAATGTCCTGGGCTTGTTCAAGATGTTCAGAATAAAGCAGTGGATAGAACAGACTTTAAAGCCCTGGACTTTATTGCCCAAGTCAATGCCCTTAGAAATACAGGTGCCTCGTAACTACCTTGACGCTTTTATTATGTTATTTTCTTCTGCGTTCAGGGATTCCCCAGAGCCAATAGGATACAATTTTAAAATGTCAAACCTTTTTAGATCTCTTACCATTTGGCTGCAGTCTTTCTTTCCAACTATATCATTGGCTATTTCTAAATAGGAGTGTTCTACACTGTAAGGCTGATTTCTCCTTGCTCTCACAAAGTTTGTCTTGCATTTTCTCTGGTCATTCCTGCACCTGAAATAATTTTGCCACTGCCTTCTTAAAACCTTCCAACCTTTCATGTCTGGGTCAAAGCCTGTGGCTCTCAGGAAGCCTGTCTTAGAAATAAAGTCTCAAGATTCTTTGATCTGCATTGATTATTTCACACATGATATTTGCAAAACTAAAATGATACGAGGCTGGATAATGCTCTACATTTTTTGCATGCCTGTATTTGTAGGTGTGCCCAGGAGACATACTGGCTAAGAGTTCAGGGAACCAGCAGTGAAATAAGAGAATAATATAGAAAAGATAGGACCCAAAGACTTGGAAGTAAGAGCCCCCACTGCCTAGCACAGTGCCTGGCATAGAGTATGCAGCTGATACATTTTTAGGCCAGGAGAAGGAGAGGAGGGGAGGAGGGGAGAGAGGAGGAAGGGCATGACAACCAGAGGAAAGCCAGCAAGAAAAGAGAAGATCGTACTCCTAAAATCATAACCTAAGGCCTTTAAAGATCTTTAAATATTTATATTAGGGTTAGAGATCTCATTAAGGAATATGTAGATGTATGCAGTACGTTTTTGCTTCTTCCTGGAAAGATTGTCACTTTTATCAACATTAATACATTTGATATAAAGTGCACTTTCTAATGTTTCTAAGGGAAAGTCCAATTGTGTTGTGTTTGTGTGTTTTTCATCGCAATTCAGGCCTACGGTGCTGTTAACTTCTAAGTTGATTTTGCTGTTTTACACTGTAAATGATTATTTTTCTATTTTCTTTGACAAATTTCAGTATCACAAAAGTTGCTGACCACCTGCCACTCCCCCAAAAAGAGCCATCTCTTTAACCATCATAAAGTTTTATTAGTTAATACCTCATGTTGGGTTTTTATTTTCAATAAAACCCTAATTCCACCTTCAAACTCGTAGTCCAAATCTTCTATATCAATAAACAGCACTGTGGCTAATTTTATTTATATTTTTGCTTGTTTATATGCAAAGGTGTAACCTTGACATCTTAAAAGAGATATGTGTCTGTATTTTTATAAACACTCAAACCAAGTTATTAGGATAGAAATTTTACTTCATAGAAAAATCCAGGTGGATATTTTAAAAAATCAACTACTACATCTGACCTCTGCTATAAGGCTTACTGGCTGTAAGAGCCAGATTAATGTACATAGATATGAATATAGATAGGGATCCTTTCAAGGAGGTATGACTATTGCATAATATATATGTAGCATGTATTAGTTTTCTTGGGGGAAGCAAGGTAGAAAAGCGAATGTAACAGGTTGTGTGTACCCTCTAACTTACATGGGAGTAAGTTAGAGGCAGTCTCATTCTTTGGGAATTTCTACCTGCTAGTGGAGATAAGTGAGCGTAAAGCTTTGGCCATGAGACTTTGAGCTGTCTTGCTTTTATGAAACACGAGACATTTCCACAGTCTCTATTGTAGTAGTGGTAGTAGCTGAACAGCCCATGAGAGTTCCAGAAATGAACTGTGCTCCAAATGCTTATCACATGCTGTGTTGATGTCAGTAAAATGCAGGGGATGAGCTGGGCTCCCCTTTAACCCTAACTTTCTATGGTGCTTTCATTTTGACGCTAATTTCAGGCATGAACCTTGGCACTTAGCTACAGTGTGTAATTGTTGGTATCTCACTGCCACCTGGGTGCACAATGAGAGCAGCAAATGGAGAACAATATTTAGCCCCTGTGATTTGCCACAAGAACATACCACATGCAGTTGGAAAGGGAAATATTTAATCAGCCAGTTTTCTCAATGCAGTCCCCATCAGTTGAAGATTTTTTTCCTCTGAATTAACGGCTTCTTTTGTCACTGTGAAGATAGATCCTTTGGCTTCCTTTTGAATTCATATTATACAAATTTGGGGACATTGCATATTAATTTAAAGATACAAGCATAAAGAAGATACTTTTATGCTACATTCTTAGCTCACTTTGGTCAAAGGATTTTTTTAAAAAGCTCCTGGAGTCCTCTGTTTTGTTGGTTGGCTGTGGACTTAATATGTGAAAGGCTGAAAGTGACGCACGAATAATACCATTCCATTTTTAGGCATGTTGTATGATGATGCTGTTGATCTTTAAAAGAAATTCCGTTTGGTGACATTTACAAAAATAGTTTCATGTTAGCAGCTTTTAATTTTAATTTAAAAAAATATTGAGAATGGCGTAGCTTTCGAGTGGTGAGGAAGTCATCTAGAAGGTATATATTTACGTAATGGAAACAGGAGACATACATTGCCTCTCATCAGATGTTGTGCTTATAGTCAATTTAGGGAAGCAGTTTGATAAGAGTATGGTATAGTGCAGAATTGCCAGTATAAACTGGTGGATCGCCTTAAAGACTGAGATCTATTTTATTTTAAGCCCGATGCTTTTAAAGTGTTAGAAAGATCTGAATCCAGAGTCGAGTAGTCCTCACTTGAATCCTGCTGATTCAGTATAGTGCAGTCTAGTCTGCATCCATTCACTCAGTTACTTACTGATTGGATCTCTAATATTTATAAACCTTTTAAACTCCTCCAGTCAATTATCCCTTTGGTAGTATTATTTTATTTTTCGGTTGGTTAACTACAATAAGATACATGGGTACATATGGCAAAGAATTTTTGGCTCTTTCCCGCAAAACAAAATATTTCAAAGAGTTCAGAATTTCTACATGGTTTGGAAACTTAAAATTCAAAATGGGGTAAAAGTTGGTAGAGTGTATAATCTTTCAGACTAAAATGGTATCTCTTTGACCCCAATAATTACAATTATTATAACTTTGGAAAGATTTTCAGTCATTCATTCACTCAGTCATTCAGTCGGCTTTTTTTCTTAATTATCTCATCTGAACAATGTTGCTAAGGGCACTGTGAAGGATTTTAGAAAAGGAAAAAAATACAATCTTTCCCTCATCAACTGTAGTAGAGTTGGAGAGAAAAGAGAACCTTGAAGAACTAATTGAATAATATAATGAAATTTCTGTTAGCAATCATACTTTAGTAGTGTGAAGGGAAAAGCTATTTCCACACAGGTAGAAAGCAGTATTAGCAATCAAATCTAACCTTTAGGTTCAGAACGTTGGTACAGATTATTTGTTGTGAGAAGAATAATGAGAATATTCATAACAAAGGCAATATTCATAACTTCATCAGCAAAAACATAAGGTTTTCATTTCATAAAAACTTTAAAAAGTGTAACTACATCATGCTGTTAGTGAGTAACTGTCTAAAACTTACAAATGTTTTTCTTTGTTGAAGATTTATAGTTAAATATGTGTGTGTATATTGAAGGCTAGGGGCTTAGTGGATTTATTAATGCTGTTATTTAATTTTGCAATAGTCTCCCAAAGTTTGGACATGAATGTAAATTGAACTATTTTAAAAATAGTTTACATGATTGTTTGTGCCTATCTTTTGAAATATGTCAACTTCCTCACTATCTTGAGAAGATAGGCTAACACATTCTATGTGATAAAAAAATTTTCAAAGCTGTCTTTCACATCCCAGGATGTGTAAAGCCCTGCCCATAGCTTCATTCTTTGGCAGAAATATTATACCATTTACCCACATAGATAAAAACACTATTCCAAATAAAACCTAACATTAAGCAAAGAGCTTTGGTATTGGTTCAATTCTCGCTTTCTATCTCAAATATAAAAGTTTACGATTTTAAGGAAAAACAACTTTGTATGCATGTTCATTATCATTTTCCAGGAAAGCCAAAGATTAGCCAGCTGGAAAGAACTGGAAAACTTCACTTTAAAAGCCTTGACATTTTTGCCCTTAGTTACCTGTGTGTTGAAAAGCAAAGGCCTAGTAATGACTTAATTATTCTCTTCTTTTCTCTGGTGGCGTTTGTGTTTTGTAGATGTAGAGAAAAGAGCCTTGACTGTTTCTGCCTTTTCTGCCCAGGAAAGAGAAGAATTGGATAAAAAAGTACACATTCCTAGCAGACATTTCGTATGGACCCTGTATAGTACTCTGTGAGCTGGGGAAGACAGATGCCCTTTTACTGGGAGGAGGAGGGGATTGTAGCTAAGGACCAATTTTCCTGGAGATCCTATTATTTGAAGAGACTTAGACTAGAGGCATCATGGAGAAAATCATAAAGAAGGTTGCTTAATGAGACCCACTTGGAGAACAGACAGGAGCATCCCCTCCTGGATGCGGCCACTTTCAATTCTCAGTGTCTTTGGGAAGCAAGGTTCACCATCCACTTGTCTAAACAGATAATGACAGCAGAGGGGCTACACGCCTTCTCCCTGTGACTTGTGAATCCCAAATAAGGAAATCTTCTCACTGCTGTCTACTCTGAGCTGTATTTCATTTTGATAGCCATTTGCAGGAGACACCTTTGAACTCCATGCAATGTAAAAGATATGGTTGAGAAATTCTTCAATGGGATTTCTTCTCCTTTCCCCCACCCTCTGGGTGATTTAGAACTTGAAGATTGGGTACTTAGAGACAGTATGTCTGACCTACCTTTTAAAATACACATTAAGACTCACGTAATTTGAGGAAAAAAGAAACAACAGCAAAAAACTTGAGAAGGCCAAAGGATTGTACATTGGGGAAATAAGGTCTATGATTAAATTTAAAAATCAGAAGAGGTGAAAGAAAATATGTCGAAAAAAATTAAGTTTTTATTGAATTACAGATTCAGCTATTCCCAGTTTCACTTTCACTTGCTGGATCATAATGATCATCATGTCCAACGTCTTCTTTAAATTTAAGTTTTAGTGTCTTCCCTCTAAAGTAAATGTGTTTGACAGTAGGCACATTCACTTTGTTTATTGTCAAGGGATGGTATACCTCTTTGGTGCATCTCCAGTGTACTCATTCATAATAATTTAAGTTTGACATAAATTGCTCATTGCCTTCTGTCTTTTCCCCAATAATGTAACCAAAGTATTTTGAGTGATGTTGCTTCTGAAAACAAATATAACTTCTTAGCTTTCATCTTGAAATATTTAAACATGAAATCTAAATGACAGCGCTACCTTAATGTCCAACAGCACAAAGTGATTTTCTTGCACCTCTGGTGAATCCATGTCTTGTCAGTAATCAGTTAGTTTCTGCTTCTGAGGCACATGTTTATTTTTCTAAGCTGCATTGATCAGTCATGGCTTTAGCCATTTTTACCTTGGAGTTTGTGCTCTGTGATTTGAGGGCCTTGAACGGCTTTTGAAGGTCCAATATTCTAATATTTGAGCATATACTTTCGAGAGAGGGTTATTGGAATACAGGCCTCTATGTCTGATGGCATTTGGAAGATCTTCTCAGCTGATGTTGCCTTTTCTTTTTCACTTTGGGGTCATAAGAGAAGCAACAACCTTTGTGGTAGGAAGAATACAGCATTTGGAGTGAAACCAAATTAGATTAAAATTCCAGACCTACTATGACCTTGGACCAATTGCTTAGTATCTTCATAATACAGTCTATTCTGTAAAATAAGGATTATAATACTTACCTCAGTATCATTTTTTTTTGACCATTTACCACGTCAGGCATCATTTTCACATAGACTATAAGGCAAGCATTATGATCCTTCATACTTTACAAGTTACTATACAGAGGTTTAGAGAGGTTTAAAAAAAAAAAAGGTACTCAAGAACACACAGAGGTGTTACGTAGTGGGTCCTCTTTTTGATTCTCTTATTTCAGTAGAATTTGTTTTTAGGAAAAGATGTTCATGGTCCAGAGGTATGTACATAATAAATTTAGTTTCCAAAATGTGATTTAGTTTAAGCCCTTGGGTATAATATTGGAGAAATACTAAAATATTAATACTTCAGTGTTAAAGCTGTAATTTCTATTTCACCCATGTTGCTGCATCACATACTGATGCTGTCTGAGAGTGTGTTTTTAAGTGGCTGTGGAGGACTATGTGCCATGAGAGCTGTTTTGTGCTTTTCTTTTTGAAGATGTTGATGGTGCTCTCATCTTGATGAGCACAACTCCTTTTCAGTAAAGATTCTGGATAAATGTCTGTTGCATGGAATTGAATGCTAGTCTACAAGGCAATTTTTATACCTTAGATGAAGAGTAGATGCCATTTGCAGAAGAGCTTGACATTCGCAGGGAGTCATTTTATAGCCTAAAAGAATTTTATATTTGTGATTGTATGACTCTTGATAAAGAATAAAAAAAGAGAATGATTTACTTGGAATTTAAAAGTTTTGTAATACTGTGGCTTTATCTGCTGCCCATTTGCAGGACACTGATAACTTCAGCTTCTTCTCCTACTTCATCTGCAGGCTCTTGAAGTCTGTGGGATGCCTAAGTGTGTATAGAAACACGGAAATAGCACAGTCCCTCTGGTTAAGAATAACATGTCAGTTTTCTTTTCTTGCTTTGTGCACTCTCTGGAGCTCACCCATGCATGGTGTTCCAGTAGACTTCAAAGGCAAGCCTATGGTTGGATTAGCTCCACAGGACAGAGAGCAAGGTAAGAAATAGGCTTAGTGTTATCAAGGCCCACTGGGGAGCTGATAGAGCCAAGCTTTGTGGTTTCAAAAATGGTTTGTTTATTCATGTCCTCATGGAAGAACAGGCAAATTTGCATAATACTTTCTATTTTATTATCACCATTAAAATTTCTGCATTTTCAAAATGATGTCTGGACAGTACTCTAAAAGTCTGATTTATAGCTGTAGAATACCTGCACTTGAGGGATTTAAGATCTAAAAAAAAGAGATATAGATATAAATTTGGAATTAGAAAATACTACTGAAGTCATAAAGACATAAAATATTCAAATAATGGAGTAATTTGGTATATTAAAAAGGGAATGGAGGAAAGAATGGTGTGTACTTTGGAAATTGCAACTAAGGGATATTTGTTTTCCAGAGGTTGCCAGCAAAGATGGACTTTTTATGGAATTCTAGAGCCAGTCATTACTGAAAGAAGGAAGGTGGCAGATTAAGTAATTTAAAGACTCAGGACAGTTTAAGGGAAGGTTTAGAAATAAAATAGGAATGGTTAGATGATGCGGGTATGGAAATGACTTGACTGAGAAGAATATGGCAGACCAAAGAGGGTTAAGACACAGAGTAGATGGGGTAGAGTGAGGTGCCCACATGCAGTTTGAAGTTAAGAATATAAAATATCAATGTGGAAACCTAAGGAGGAAGTAGACGTGTTGAGGTAATGAGGTCCATGGATAAGCAGTGGAAGCTACCCTAGCAATCCTGCTGAGTATTGATTGTGGGCTTTTTCATGAAGACAGGAAAGCTATAAATACAGATGAAGAATCTTAATTTTCAGAAGTCAAAAGACCAGATAAGAAAGTCCTCAATAATCCAGGTGAGAGTGCAGCATATCCAGGACTGAGATCATAGATATGCCAAAAAGGAGGATAAATTTAATAGTTGTAAAAAATTACATTAAACAAAATAACAACACCAGCACAATTTAACACCATGAAAGAGGAATATTCAGAAACATTGAGGGCTAGAAAAAAAGGAAAACTGGTTGTAGGTTTTGCTTCTCTTGTAGAAAAGCTACTCATAGAGCAGGACTGAGTAAGAATATGCAGGATCCTAGCAAATCTTTAAAATGGGACCAAACATACTTATTACATGGTGTTTCTTCTGTCTCTAGAATGAGGAAGATAAAGGATCAAGTTATTTCTTTGTACTGTAATGTATTCCATTTTATCTTCAGGATTACAAATATGTGTTGCTTAAATTTATATAAAGCTAAAAAGCACTTTTTAATTGTCTAGTTCCCCCCTGCCAGTTCTTTGAGGTAATTTTATTCAGCATTGTCTAGGGAGACATGGCAGGGAGAAATTGCAGTCTGTATAGTAAAGAAATCCGTAGACTTGGTACAACTTAATGTCAGATTGAATCTCAACTGTGGTTATGTCTTTCTAGTGAACAGAGCAGAAACAGAAATGAATTATTTGTCTCCAGAAATTGTCTCTCTGACTTTGCTTTTGGAGACAGTGGCATATGTACTAAGGCTGGAACAATTCTGCTTTGATTTGTCATCAAACACTTGGTACTGAACTTTGAATGGGAAGGAAAATATTGTGTAATTCAAATGAGCTTTTCATTTGAAAACGAAAAGGATCTTTGTTTAGCTATCGTTCCTAATTATTATCAGTAGATATTTCTCTTCTAATATCTACACCATAATTTTATGACCTGAGAACTACTCAACATTTTCTTCAATATCAATAAAACATATTTTGATTTAATTTCCTACATCGTAGAAAGTACAACCAGATTATCTGTAGTCTTCTCTTAACTGGAAATTCTGGTAGAAGAGACCATCAAGTGGGAGCATCTCATTTCATTGTCTTAATGAAGGCTGAACTTGGAAAAATGACTTGTTTAAGGTTACACAGCTAGGTAGTGACAGCGCCAGGAAGATATCAAAGCTATTTATACCCAGATGAGCCTCCTTTAGTTATCATGTACTGTCTCTTCTCAGTATAGGAGATTCTGAACTGTAAACAAACACCAGTGAATATAATTGGCATTCCCCAACAAATCAGGTATCAGTTTGGATGTTTCATAGTGTGCCCGCACACCTATTACACAAGCATTATTATAAATAAAGTGTAAGCACTCTGATAATGACTGACAGGGCTTAAGCAGGCATTAAAAAAGAGACTTTTGGTGAACACTAATTATTTAAGAAATCATCTTTTGTCTGATTTCCTTAGGAGATCTAACAAGAAAACAATACATCTGACCCATTTTATTTTGCTTGCTGTAGAGACCTCCATCTTAGAACCAGGGCAAAATGCTCCCAAAGTTTCTCAAATGGAAAAGAGAAGAAGTAGAGCAGCCCCTAATAAAGCTGTGGTCTGGGTTTGTGCTCGGGCACCAGTGCTTGGTGGCTGAAGTGCATCCTCATGTTTCTTTTATCCCGAATGTCCTCTCCCTTGTCCTGTTAGCTCTCCATCATTATTCCGATCACTTTCCTTCCTATCTCATTCAAACGTCTTGAAAATTTGGTGTGTGTGTACTTTGGGTATCTCCTTGTCTTTGCATTTTTTTTTAAGACAAGATCTCACTCTGTTGACCAGCCTGGAATTCAGTGGCACAGTCATAGCCCACTGCAGCCTCAAACTTCTGGGCTAAGGCAATCTTCCTACCTCAGCTTCCCAAGTAGCTAGGACTACAAGCATGCACCACTGCACTTGCCTAATTCTTTATTTTTTTTGTAGAGATAGAGGTCTCTGTTTGTTACCCAGCTGTTCTCCAACTCTTGGCCTCAAGTGATTCTCCTGCCTTGGCCTCCCAAAGTGCTGACATTATAGGCATGAGCCACTGTGCCCAGCCTTTTCTCTGTTTTACATCTCCTAGCATCTGCTTCTGCTCTTACCTCACTACTGATGAACGAGTCGTTCCTGAATTACTAAATCCAATGGGCTTTTAAATTATTTCCTAGGTCTCCTTGTGCATTTGACCCTATTGATAGTTTCTTCCCTCTGAAAATTGCCCGTTCCCCCAGCTTCCACCATACCATACTCTCAGAGTGATCCTCTAATTATGCCTGCTCTGCCTCTTTCCTGGACTTCTCTACTTCCTCTTCCCCTGGGTTTATCCTTAGCCCATTGCTCTTGCCCTGTACACTTTTCCTCAGCACTCTCATCCACCATAAAGGTTTGTATCAGACGAGATCGGGCGCGTTCAGGGTGGTATGGCCGTAGACAAGGTTTGTATCTACTCTGACATTTTATCTGTAGCCCAGTCTCTTGCCAGCAGTTCACTCAAATATCCACTGCTTGCCATGTTCAACAGGCACCCTCCAACCTCACATGTGCAAACTAACCTCATCATCATCCCCCTTAATCTGGATTCTCATTCTATGCTTTCTGTCTCATTTTGTGGCACCGCTATCCACTCGTTCATCCAAACTAGAAACCTAAGAATCATTTTTGGCTCTTATTTTGCCCAATATCAAACCCAGTGCCAGGAACTGCTAATTTTTCCTGCTATATCTTTTGTGAATCTATCTGCAAGGCTCGTGATCAATACCGCTGTTGTAGTTCAGAACTACTGCTACTTGTGATGTTTCATCTCTTGCTTGGACAACTGCACCATATAAATGACCTTTCTTCTATCAGTCTTGTCACCATGAAATCCCCCTAACATACAACCCAAAGCAGACCTGCTGTGTGCAAGCTTAAAAATCCTCTAGTGTTTCCCCACTCTGCCAGATAAAGTACAAAATATTCCCAAGCTGAATTCTAGCCTTAAATCTGTTGTTTCCTCCCTCTTTCTAGTCTTATCTCTAACAATTCCCCGTCTTGCACTTTGCTTTCCAACTACATGCAACAGCTTGGAATTCTACACATGAACCATGTTATTTCTTTGTACGTACTGTCTACTTTGCCTCTAAGTCTCTTCTCACTCTTCTTTCCTGGCTCATTCCTACTTATCCTTCAGTCTACAGAAGTGTGTCACCTCCTCCAAGAACCTTCCCCTTATATGTCCTGTCCCCAATCCCATCCCATATCAATACCTTTCAGAAATCAAAAATACCCCATATATAATCCAGTCATTATATTGATTATATCAGTATCCAGTTTGTGTTAACCTGGGATACAGTTCATTGATAGCCGTTAGCAACTTACTTTCTTCTACTAAATTCAGACTAACATGAATAAGAATTTGGCGCAGAACTGGAAAAATCTTTGTCTGTTCCACTGTTGATAATTGAGTCATGAAGCTGTTCATGTAAGAATGCATTTATATGTATTTTTAACTTTTAATTTTTTCTTCCATTTCTTTTGAAGAAGAGCAAACAAGCCACAGATACAAGTATCTTTTATCTTTTCTTATGACATCCATACTTTATGTATATTTTACTCCAAAAAAAGGCTAAAATTAAGGAAGATGAAGTTATTGGCTTGCGTGGAGCATCATAGTGTAAAAGTGTCACAAGAATCTGTTTTCTGTTTCCAGATCAATCCTCTTACTATTTTATTACCTTGTTTCTCTGTGATTGTTTTAAACATTTAAAGGTCTATTTTAGGTCAGCTTTATGCAGTCACATACTAAGAACACGGATTTCCCAGGGTGGCCAGTTACCATGCCAGAGAAAGGCTTTTAAAAGTTTTATTTATCCACATTTCAGATATATTTTTTTCATACTGAGAAATAGCATGCTGAGCTTTGCTGTCCCCAAAAATACTACACATGCTATTTTCTCAGGAAGAAGAGTGAGCTTTATTTTTTGTTAATGAAATGCCAAACAAGCCTGGCCGATGTGCCAGGCAGAATTAAATTGGAGCATCTTTGGCAGTAGTCTTCATTGCTCCATCCGTGCAAGCGTTTTGTGAAAATTTAGCTTAAGCATTGAAAAAAAAATGTTTTGGCCAGATTCTTTTTAGACTAAAGATGGGACATTCAGAAATTTGGGCAGTACTCATGATATTATAAGTATTTCCAAGACTGGCTAAATAAGCCCCATTTATGATCTTACTCATTTGATTCAGGCTGTTCTTTCCACATCCATCTCAAAATTTCAGGCCTTGGCCAACACGAGCATGAATGTAGTGGAAAAGTTCAGATTTACAAACATTGTAAAGTCATTCTATTTTTAATTTACATTCCCTCAACCTATGTTACACAACACTGTTTATTCACCGTCTCTTTTTGTTCCTCCTAATATCAGAGAAGGAACAAACACACACAGTTTAAGGAATCCCTCTTGGACTAGCCCCAGAAACCAAAGTTTCCAAAAAGCACAAACCAAAATGGAAAACAGAAAAAAAGTACATTCCAGATTTTAAGTACATTGTCCAGTTTTTATTATATTGGGGATTGGCAAACTTTTACTGAGCTAGTTTAGTGAGTATTTTCGTTTTTTTGTGGAGAATATGAGGTCTGTTGTGAACACTCATCTCTTCTGTGTTAGCTCAAAAGCAGCCAGAGATGATAGTAAAGAGATAAGTGTAACTGTGTTCCAATAAAACTTTATTGACACAAACAGGCAGCAGCCTGGGTTAGGCCACTGATCATGGTTTGACAGCCCTCCGTGTAGCTTCCCCATTACTCCTCATTACTTTCATTAGTAACTTTTATGTTTTGATTTTTGACATCATGGAAATAAATATTAATGTTTTACTTCCATCACTGGTGAAATTGTAGGTTAAAGACAAATACAGACGTTTCTCAAAGATTAGAAAAGATTGGTACGAGTTAAGATTTTTTTTCTCACATATTTATTTTTTTGGTGTGGGGAGGGCAGTTAGTGCAGAGGAACCCAGAAACCTGTATGCTGCCCACCACCTATAGAAAATAGATTTTTTATAATTTTGAAGTTGCTGCCCACATAACTGTAAGTTTCCTGAGGGAAGCAAATAGATGAGAATTTGTCTTACACTCTTATTGTGACCAGGTGCATGGCTTATAGCACCGTCACAATTTCAAATCAATTAATGAATGAAAGGGCACTGTATGCTATTCTAAGTTTGATAATATTGTAGACAAAGTATCAGACTTGAATGTTTGGTTTCTTGGCACTTTGTGCTCTGTTATTCAAAAGGTTTCCAGATTAGTTACACTAATAAAGGGCTAAAGAACTATGCTGTTGATGATGGTGAAAGTGGCATGTGCTTTCACCTAAACCCATGTTCTGAACCAGCTACTCATGGAGGTTTTCATGGTAAGCATGTATAGATAGGTTTTTAAAAAGTAGGGTATGATTTTTATTTCTAGTGCTTTAAATCTGTTCTGTTAAAAAGAAGAAGGAACATTCCTTTTACGGTGAATGTGGGCTGAGAGCAAGATGGATTTACTAGTATTTTCTATTCCTTAGATTTGAGGTTAACATGGACATAATGTCCTGGATGAAGCTTTGGAAGTACTTGTGAAGAGTAAATGGCCATAAGCCAGAAAAGATGCTATGTCCCTCAATTTAAAAATATTCATTTTACAGAACAATGTGACCAACAGAAATTAGTAGGCTCAATGATTAAAAAAACTTGTAACTATACTCAGTGTTCTTTAGGTGGAAATGCTATGACTTATAGCTCCTTCATTTCTTTAAAACAATACTTATAAAGATAATCGCTATATTGAAATTTAAATAGTGAAAAGGAACTCTACCTCCTCCCTCCCCAATTCTGCTTCTTTTCCCAGAATAACTATTAATAGATTGATTTTTGTCATATTACACTTTTTCTGTAAGTACACTTGTCTATGTGTGTGTAAAATCCAAGTGGGACAATACTATACTTAATGTTCTACAAGTTGTTTTTTGACTTAAGGTACGTAATGTACCATTCCATGCTGGCAGATGTAAACCTCCTTCGTGCTATTTATTACCGTACTGCACTTTATATAACCAGTTTATACTTTTCTTTCTTTCTTCTTTAAGCACTATAGACTGTGCTGTGCTTATATTCTAAAGATACTTGTTAATTAAGGAAATAGAAACAGCTCTACTTTCTGTGATGGGGAAATGAATATTTACCTTTATTAATCTGGTTCTAAGTGATTTATGAATGATTGTCAATGGCATTGTAGAGTTTTATAGCCCTCTACCAAATGTGTCCTCAGTTCTTACAGTGATATATTTTTGCATAAATATGTGTGTCTCTAGTAATACAACCATAGAGCTATGGCTGCACATGCATGCACACTCACATATGCAGATTTATTTATTTCAAGAAGACAGTTCAGATGGCCATGCTCAGAAGTGGAGATTATTCTGACATGTATCTGCCTTTTGTGACAATGGCATCCTAACAGATATAGTGTGCAAATGCTGAGCTTTTAGAATATTCTACCACCCTACAATAATTGCTACATGCTTTTAGTCATATTAACAAGAGCATCTTTAGCTTCCTATGTGCTGAAACCTTTTTACTATTCAAAGACAGCTATTTTTAAAATTTCAGATTTTGCCTGCAGCCTTATTCTCTGCAAGATCTTCCCATCTTTTTCAACTGTGTCAAACTATGATAAAAACAGAAGAAAACAAGGATAGACTATACATGTCACTCACATTGGCTGAGAAATAAGCTGAAAGAGCAAGATTTGGTTGATGGAGGAATGAATGTATCATCGTTTGAAAAAGAGCTCTTCTCTTTCCAGCTATGTATAACCCTCCCATTGTAAACTGAGTAAGACTGTTAATAGTGATAATTATAATAACACCTTAGACTTCTCTAGTGCCATATAATTTACAGAGTCTTCCTTAGCTTTTAATTCCTTTCATCTTTTTGACAGTCTCATCAATTAGTCAGCACAGAGCTTATTATTTCCTCTCTATTTCCCCTTTTTGCAGTTACTTCTTGCTGCTCTTTCCACACCTGGTGCACCAGGGTCAGAGATGTAGAAGAATTCCCAGTCTTGAACACTACCCACAAGGCATTATGTTTGAGCAACATGCTTGGTGATGTGGAATGTGGAAATTTGTGCTGAGGTTAACATCCCCTTAGGAGAATACAAATCATCCAAAAGGTCAGGTCAGATAACTTAGAATGATTGAAGTCATGCTACGTTTTGGAAATAGAGACCTAGGACTATTAAAAATCGATAGCATGGATTAATTCCAAAGATTTATTCTCAGTTATACTATAGAGTCATTTGCATTCCATCCATTTCTCTAGTAAATTAGCCACTGATAATCATAATTATGACCCTTAGGTACGATAAGACAATGAAATGCCTCCTGAATTATTAAAAAGTGTTAATTTATGTCTACTCTATATGCAGTTTTTGAGTATTTTACTGCATTGCCACTTCCTGAAAATTGGTTGCCTGTACGTATGATGGATACATAAAATTAAATTTTACTCATGGTAATATTTCATTAGAAGAAAGGCCTATTCCTAGTATTGAGTAAATATGGTTATATTACATATAGATTTCCTCTAGATTTCTGGTTGATATCTGTGATCTTGACTGACTTGCTTGTTAACTTTAGGTAATGACTTAAGAAAAATAATGCCAAGCATCTGCATGATGATTTATTATGAGCCAACATTGTCATATATATTATTTGATTTATTATATAAGCCCCCAAAGGCATTATTACCAACAGTTTATAAAATAAGCCTCAGGAAGCATAAGTGATTTGCTCAAAGCCACATAGCTAATAAGTGGCAAAGAGAAGGCACAATTCTACCTGTCCAAGTCAAGAACCGTTTCCATTAAGCTGCAGCCATCTTGGAAACTAGTCTCTCAGCATTTACGTCAGGGCATTTCAGCAAGCCTTGGGCCTCTCCATATGTAAGCCTATCTGGTAGCGTGTCTTTCTAGAGCTTGTTAAAGCAGGTAATATCAGCCAACAAATCAGAGATCCAGAAATTTATAATCCTGATTATCTGTGCAAACAGATAATGTCTCCCATAATGCATTGCATTCCATCAACTTGGAGAGAGGTATATAGAATGCATCCTTTTGTAGTGACTACTTTATTTATTCTACAGTACAAGCAAGACCCATAAGTAAGAATATTAAGCTTTGAAAGAATATGCAGGTATAGACATTCTCCACTTCCCTTGGATACCAAAACAGGTTTTCCACCTTTGTTTGATAAAAAGAACAGGCAGTGCCCACTCTAAAGAGGCAATGTGAAATAAGAGAGAACTCTGAATGGGCTTGATTATCACCTCCTGCTTTTTAAAACAATTCTAATCAGAATCTGTTTTTAAACAAGCTGCGGAATGTGAGTAAGTGACATAGAAAAGCCATTACCTTGAACATGCTCCTATGAAAAGTAGCACAAGAAGGTGAGGGCCATCTTTGAGGAAGACAGACCTTTGCCATTAATATTAAATAATTATCTGCAAGGAACAAATGATGTCTGAAGGTAGGGCTGATCTAGAGAAATAGGGCAGGTTTCAACTTTTTCATGAGATGTCACTGATACTGAATGTAAATTTCCAACCAGAATAAAACTGATAACAAAGCAATACTACATTCATTTATTCTGGAATATTAAAGAGAAATGGCTTCTGTATATATAAAGCCAGTTATAATTATTTCTGACATGCTGAGTATACTGGGGACAGAGAGAATAGAGGGTGATTGGGAGAAACGAATTTTTAATGGGATGTCAGTCTTCAAAGATTTGAATGAGTAGTCCCAGAAATGATCATTCTTTAAGTATGACACTGCCACTTAATAAACGAACAGAGAAAATATTGAAAGGAATTCTGTCAACATTCTGGAACGACTGTAATTTTGCACAATCAAGCAAAATGACAAGATCAAGCTTGATGTCATGCTATACAACTTGTAATTCTGTGAAATTATAAAACTTGCGAACAAAAGGGAATGAGAAATGTGTAGCATTGACATGGGAGAGGCAGGGAGACGGGGAGCCTGAGATTCCAGTTCTGTCCCCTCTGACCTTGCTGATATGCAAATTGTTTCATTATGTAAAAAATAGCAGGGGTGAAACAATCAAGGTTTCCTATGAAAAAAAATTTCCAGTTTCACCACAGAAAAGATAAGTTTTGCATTTGTAACATCTGAGAGCATCTGAAGTGTTGTCTCATTAAAATTTATGATCATCAGAATTAATTCACATTCATTTCTTTAAGAACCGAATCACCTGGGTTGGATTTGTATGTGGAATCATAAAAAAAGGATAATGAGAAATGACAGCAGGTCTATAGAGCGGCCAACGAGAGACATTGGGTAGATGTGATCTTTTTTAAACTTTCCGTTTGATATTTGGAGATTATTTGTTGGATTTCATATATGATATGAAATAAGGAGTATCCTTTCTAAAACTTAAATATCTAAATATCTTTAAAAGAGACCCAAACATGCAACAATAAAAAAAAATGAAACTGCCACAAGAAAATAAAATTTTTGTATTTTGTTCAGAAAATCTGAAAAACACATTTAATGAACCTCAAGCAGCTGAGTTGGGGGAGGTCATAGAGTAGCAGCAGTAATAGTTGCAGCTAATAATGCTTGTTGAAGATACTGGAGATAACACTGTGACTGACACTGTGGTTAAGTAACAAAGATGCTCTCAGATAGGAAATCTGAACATCAGATAACTTCCCCACATAGTTACTGCAACAGTCCATTCCCTTTGCTAGGGAAGGCTCATGCTCTCAGTGAAACCAGGTTGCCTCGTTCAGCTCCTGGCAGTCTTTGTTCTTCACATCGCCCTGGTTGTCTGTGCCAATAATTCACGGTTGAGGTTGCTGACATCTCTTGACAGTAGAAGTCATTGTGTCTTTCCTTGTGTTTCCATTTTGCTTCTAAACATTTAATTGCTATGAAGAATTCGTTTCTACTCTAACACTTCAACCATCTCCTTGGGTTCTAATTCTAAAACTGCTGCTCACTCTATGAGACTTCTGGCAGATGGTTGTCTCTGGGACATGCTGTCCTCATCTAGAGACCTTGAAGCTGATGACTGCTGAGATCCCATTTCAGAATGAGAGTTTTCTGGCCGGGTGCGGTGGCTTACACATGTAATCCCAGCACTTTGGAAGGCCGAGGCAGGTGGATCACCTGAGGTTAAGAGTTCGAGATCAGCCTGACGACATGGTGAAATGCCGTCTCTACTGAAAATACAAAAATAAGCCGGTGTTGCATGCCTGTGATCCCAGCTACTCAGGAGGCTAAGGCAGGAGAATTGCTTGAACTTGGGAGGGAGAGGTTGCAGTGCTGGGAGGCAGAGTTTGCAGTGGGGAGCCTGGGTGAGTGCAGTTAGGATTAACATGGAGGCACATTGATTGTGCCTGGTTTTCAGTTTATTCTCTTTGTCCCAGATGAGGCTACACACCAACTCCTTTATTCAAAACTTTAATTCTTGACCAAGGCACTAGCTATATATTAAGACTTTCTTTATTTCAGGATTGCCGAAGAATATCTGGTCTCTGAGGTACTGGGACATGAGGCAAATGTGTCTCTCTTTACTGTCAGCTCCTTGGGGACCAGCAAGAGGCTCTCAAGTTCCATGGTGACCAAACTGGAAAAAGACAGTTGAGTGCATCCTCGGAATATCCAGGCGAAAGTGTGAGATTTACCTAGAATAGCTTCTGGGCCTCTGGGGTTTTCACGCTGTCTCTGGTCAAGGTGCCCATTTTAGAACTGAAGCAAAAAGGTTTCAATCCATTTTGTTTTCTCTCTATAGCACTTACCGAATAGCTCTATGCAAGTTGGATGCTCAGTAATTAATTTACTCCTAGTCCCTGTATTACTTTTTCTTTGGGATGGACATTTTTATTTTATGTTCCAGAGTAACCATTTCTAATTCACCCATGTGACCTCAAAGAGTTGGGACTTAAACATAAGCCTAAGCACTCAGATTATTGAGAAGTGTGAATTAAAAAATGGACAAGCTGAAGATAATGGACAATTTTACTGATGTTTAATTGCTCAATTGTTAAAATTGAATCACTGCTATCAAGGTCAATTTGACTTAAGTAACTCTGTTTAGAAATATGAATTATGTTATTTAAAATCTTGCCATATGGAAAAAGCTACTTTCAGGCCAGCTGCAGTGGCTTACACCTGTAATCCCAGCACTTTGGGAAGCTGAGGTGGAAAGATCACTTGAGCTGAGGAGTTTGAGACCAGCCTGGGCAATACAGTGAGACCTCATCTCTACTAAAAATACAAAAAAAATCAGCCAGGCATGGTGTCCTGCACCTGTAGTCCCAGCTACTCGGGAGGCTGAGGCAGGAGGATCACTTGAGGCCAGGAGATTAAGGCTGCGGTAAGCCGTGATCATGCCACTGCATGCCAGCTGGACAACAGAGAAAGACCCTGTCTTAAGAACAAAAAGGCTACTTTTAGCTTTTTAGGTGTTAACATCATAAACTCTGATGACTTTTTAAGTGGTTTTGTCATAATCCGTAATTTGTCTGTGTTCCTGAAAATAGGGGTAATAAATTATTTGTGAAAATATGTCTCAGTGAATTTTTAAAGCCAAATTTTCCCTACGCTGAAAGGATTTCCTGTGAGAACAACAAATTTTTCTTAAATCTCTGTTAATACTTTCACACTACAAGGACAAATTTTAATTGTCAATGCTTAGTTGCAGCTGAAGGCTAGTCTATATAAACTAAATATAATAACAGAAGTTTATACTTATCAAATGTTTGCTTATCATGCAGTGGGGTCAGCATTTTATATGGATTAATTTATTTAATCTTCACAATCCTAAACTATAGCACTATTTTCATTCTCATTTTATAGACAACAGAACTAAGACATAGAGAAATAAAACAACTTGTCCAACTTGGAATAGATAGCATTAGGATTTGACCTCAGTAGGCCTGATCCCATGAGGTTACATTTAGGTACATGCTCTGTTATTCTTAGGCCCAATTTAATTTTTAATAAAAAATTAAAATTTTTTATTTTTACAGTTCCTTTATTTGATATTTTTCACATTTACAAATATCTTAAAATATAAGTTTTGAAAGGTGTAAAGGAAATCCTGAGTGAGTTTAGAAGAATGAGCCTGGCGGACAGAGTAGTTGAGAAAGTCAAGCTCTGGTTCCAGGCATGTTAATTCCATTCATATAGGAAGGAAAGAAGCAATGTCAAAACACCACGTTTTAATTTAAATGTCTATTCATAATGATATGCCAGCTTCATCACTGTGGCTAGGCCAAGCACATCACCATCTAAGAGAGTATAGACACTGGAGCCGGACTGCGCAGATTCAAATCCAGCCCTACCATTTACTAACTACATGAACCAGGGCAAGTAGCTTGCTGTCTCTGTAATCCTGTTTCCTCATCTGTTAAATTGGGCTAATAGTATCTATCTTTTAGGGTTGTTGGAGGATTAAATGAGTTTCTATACACAAGCATTTAGGACAGTGCTTGGCACATAGTCAAGTACCATTAGGACGTTTGCTACTTTTATTATCACCACCACCACTACCATCTTCATCATCATCAGGTGACTGAAACATTTTTGGCAACAATTATATTTATATTTAAACATTCTCAGGTTTTCAGAAGATACAAAATTCAACTTATCGTAGATTAACTTTGCTAAATAAGGCAATTAGAGCAACTAGATTTCTTTTGTTTTATAATTTGAGTGGTAATTTAAAAAACTAATCAGCCAGACATTGCCATGACTCCATCTGAAGTTGGAATTTTTCACCCACTAAAAAAGGATTTGATGTATAAATTGTATGAATGACTACCAACTGAAACAGAGTGACTAGATACTTATCTTGAAAATCTGAAGTTGGGATTGGCAAAAAAAGAAAAATTATGAGCTACTCCCATCTGCAAATTCTAAGTGATTAGGGAAACTGAATTTGAGTTTGACTTACTATTTATTTTGGGGAGATATTGATAGAGGTAAGCTCTGATAGATTCCCACACAGTTAAATCTTTACTTCTGCTTTCTTCGATGAATTGAAATGGATGCACTCTGAAGCCCTCTGAGAGCATTCACAGGGGTGAGACAGGCTTTATTACTCCGCAACAATTTAGTCCAACTCTGCAGCTCACCTATGGGGAAGGCTGGCAAAATTCCGAAGGTGATTAGTGTTTGTTTCTATTATTTCGCAGGGTGGTGTGTGTTTGGATGGATGAAAGGGAAAGCTTATAATTTCATGGCTGTTAGTAGAACATTTCTGCTAAACCAGTTTTTATCTAAAACGTTCAAGATGAGTCAAGGGCACGATATTGTCACTAGAATCGAATGTACCTATAGATGTTACTAAATCTTGACTGAGCAAGTTGGAAAAATGTAAATATTTTCTCCAAAAGGTTGATTACCTTTTAATCTGTTTTGTTGAGATTAAAATCATCTTTTTAATTATTTAAACTCTGTGAATTTCTCTCTGTAAATATAAGCATTGTGAGCTTAACCTGGACCAGTTAGGAAAAAGTATTTCATTTTAAAATTTGTGACACCACTGTCTTGTTTAGAAAGAATGACTTGGGTAAAACCAAATGTTGAGTTATCAAGTATTTCAATACCCATATTCATCATCTGCTCTAAGTGTAAGCATCTTCTCATTCTTACAGATTCTTTGAATTACATTTTAAATGACTACCATGTAAATAGATTAGAACAACAATCATGTCATGCTATTTTGTTGTCATGGGTCATTTCCATCAAATGTTCAGTAATTTCATTGCACTTGTGTAATTAGGTGAAGAAACTCCACCCGAGCGTCCATGGATCAGCTATGTGGACTCTAGCTGCCAAAGGCGCTTCTCCTTCTGAACAGAGCGCTTTGCTCAGCCAGTGTAGACATGGCCTGATAAACAATGGAACTTCTCCCTTGAGAACTGGAGTTTGGATTGATCTAATTCTTTAACTGAAAAATATGCACAGGTTTGATGAGTGGTTAAAATGCCTGCCTTTTAGTAAAACAAGAGCTTAAGTTGACAGTACTGTGAAGAATTCCGTAATTTATAATGAACTTGAAAGGCAGTAGCACTCACTGTTCCAAAAGCTAATCAAGGGACTATCAAATCAAAGTTTTCACATGAGCTTAAATACCTGTGGCAGGGAGGTTGTTCCTGCAGGTTTATCTCTGTCAGGTCTTAACACTAAACCTGTCACAGTGCAACATGGTCCTGTCACTTTTAACAAAGATGTCACGTACATTGTGGGAAACACCTTGCTCCATATTTTTTTTTCCCTAGGATTTTACCAGGAAAAGCAAAGGTAAAAGAATTTTTTTTTCTTTTTTTTAACACTGCATTTTTATTTTGCAGATTCTCAGGATGACGGAGTGAGTGATGGAGTAGGTTGCCAGCTGTAGTGACTCCACTCAGCGCAGAATGGCTGCGGGGAAATAGAATCAGACATGCCCAAAGAATCTGCTCAGGGTGAAATAAATACCTTTGAGGTTTAAATCAGGTGTGTAAAGAATATTGGAAACATGACTTCTTGTTGTTTTGTATGTGTGTGTGTGTGTGTGTGTGTGTGTGTGTGTGTGTGTTTTGGACTGTGTTTGTTGAGAAAAGAGAAAGGCTGATGCTTTTTGCCTGTTTTTCCAACTTTTGTAATGCGATAAAATACACCCCAAATTTAACCCATTCTCTCTCCTAAGATTTGATATGCCCTATTTACTCCCTTAAAGGTCCTGTATTTCATCAAAGCTTTAGATTTTAAAAGCATGATTCTAGTTTTGTGTGTTCAAAAAGATTTTGATTTTGGAGATACTTTGGGAATTGAACTCAGATAGGCTTTACCATTTGTCTAGTTCCTTAGGAGAATAAATGCTATTTCAATACAGAAGTTAGGTGCCAGAAACCTAGGAAAGTTATGTTCAAATTATTTTTACAAATAGATGTTCACATTGCCTTCAAACAGTTGTTAAATGGCTCAGAAAAAAATCAAGCCACGTCAACATTTTTTAGGAAAAGACAAACCACATTGCCTTACACGATGAGGTTGTGCTTGATAACCTATGCTTAATTCATTCAGAAACTACACAATTTTTGTTGCTATATTTTGTTAGAAAGGAAGGAGAGGCTGTTTCTACAGGTGTCATAGAAAAATCAATACTGAGCCACGGATTATTGGATCCCATAGAACCGTGGAGACTTGGCAGTGAAATTCTTCCAAAGGTGAGTAGGGGCATTGATTTTCTTTCCCATGCCTGCAGAAATACGACACAATGAACAGAGGCTAAATTTAGACTGGAAGTAAGTCTGACTTGAAACTGTACTGTAAAAAAATTAGTGATACCTTTTCAAACAAATAAATGAGAAAATGTAAGTAGAATTTTAACATATGTATTTTTCTTATTTATTTTCTTAGATTCTTTTCTTTATTCTCTTGGTTACTTTTGAAAAATAAATCCCCCAAATAGACGCCTTGACTGACATTTTATCTGTAATTCAGATCCTGTGATTTCTTTGTGGAATACTCGTGTTAATGCAATATGCAAGAGTCTCTCTCTTAAACCTATAACCAAGAATGCAGCAACCAGTCAGTTTCTAAGAAATAGCATATTATTTTCATAATCACAATCAGACTTAAAATATGAGACCATCACTGACCTTCCTTATTTAAACTGTGTATTTTTCTAGTTAATTTGTGCTATAATGTTTAGACACAAACTTACTTGTTTACATATTTTACAGTTTCTTCTAGATTTCTTAAAGTTAAAAAACTATACGTAACGTATTGGTTGTTTGACTGCATTGCTTAGCATTGCATCCGTGCAGGCAGACGATGTTCCTAGGTTTGGAAATATAAATCCCATGGGAAGTCAGCTGAAGAACATTTTATGCATCACTCATCCTGTTATGAGCCCTGTGCTATTCCCTCTCTCTACAAGGTAAGAGATTTATTATGAGTTGGCTTCCGGAAGTAGAAAATGTTGCATGCTAATGGATCTTGCTTCCAAGTGGCTTCTGGAGATCATATAGAAATTGCTTTATAAGCAAAAGAATAATTGGAACAATTCAAGTTATGCACGCATGCATGTTCATCTGTCCCCAGGTAGTGTTTGGTTGTTCTACCCTGGGATCTACAATCTATAATATCTTCCTCATGTGAAGTGAGATGGTAAATTGTTCATTTTTATAATGAATTTGAGAAGTAGAAGATTAATGAAAATAATTTAGGTGTCAAAGTAGAAAATTGACAAATTACCATCTTGCTTTGTCTAGGGATAGACACAATTTGAGTTTTAGTAATTTGTAGGATCAAAAATGGATTGTAAGAAAGTTAAGCCTGGTGCAGTGACTCACACCTGGAATCCCAGCTACTTTAGAGGCTAAGGTGAGAGGACCACTTGAGCCCAGGAGTTTGAGACTGTAGTGAGCTATGATTGTGCCGCTACACTCCAGCCTGGGTAGCAGAGACCACATCCCTATAAATAAAATAACATAAAAAGATAGTTAAAATATAAAATGCTAGCAAGTTCACAGTATTATAAAAACTGTAGTATTGATTTTTGCTGACCAGTTGAAAATTCTTACTTTTTTTTTCTTATTCTGAACTTTCAGACTGACTGAAACCACAAGACTTGTTTACATTTTGTACTGATCACCTAGTTAATACTCTGACTCTGATTAATACCAAAGACAGTGCTTTATAAAGGAGATTCTCTATTAGAAGGATGCTCCTGCATTATTAATAAAATCACAGGGAAAATGCAACATTTTGGATGTCACATCTGATAAGGTAAGATTTTATCATGTCCCATAAGATGTGATTTCATGTGATGTTACTTATGACTATCCCAGGCCCATGAAAGTTTTCATTTATCCATTTGATATAGAAATCTATAATATAAAGCTTCATATACATTATTTAAACTGTGACCTAAAAGCCAGGCTACTGAATGTATTTTGTTTCTGTGTAAGTCACATTATTTTTTACTGTTTTTTTTTCATCCTTTGCAGCTTAGAAAACTATAACTCAATACATCATACAGCATATTTAAATTAAAACATAAATTGTGTGCATCATTATTCTTGGGGAGGGGGGAATGAGAAGGGCGTGCTTCTCTGTAACCCTGGACAAAGTTTGACTTTTGATGTGTGAATTCTTAAATGTGCACAAACCAAAGACAATGGTATACATACTTTGACACATTCTGAAGTTAAAAGAGGACATGAGGATTGTGTGATAAGTGGCAGCCTTGTGTCTACTATTGTAATAATATAATGTCTGCGTAAGAAGAAAAAAAGTACAAAAAACAATGACGAGATGATGGAGAAGCTGAATATAAGTAAAGTTCCAGGTACCTGTTGATGCAATATGAGAATAAAAATATATAGTCCTCTGTGTATGCTACATATACTGTAATCCATGAGAATGGAGGCACTGTCTTTGTGGTCCAAAAATATTACTGTGTTCAACACGGCTACTCTGTATGTTTACGTAAAATCCCTCATAATATGTAAAATAAATTATCCACGTCGGAGCAATGTAATATAGTCATTCTCTGTTTGGGTTAAGCATAGCTTATGACTTTCCCAAAATGTCGCAAAGCAAAGCATCTACTAGATAATTTGCGATTTGTAAAATATCATGACTCTGTGAGGGGAAGTGGCAATTAACGGAAGCCTAATTATCTTCCATGTGAAGAGGGCCTGGGATGCCGACTTTGGGGAACGCAGTGTCTTTGGCTCCTTAGCATTTTCTTGGCTTGCTTTATTGTCGTCCTTCTGGTTCTTTCTGGGTCCATCTCTCTTTTGTTTCCATTTGAATCCTCTATTGTATTCCAGCTGGCAGTTAAAGAACAGAAACACAGCAATAAGACTGAGAGGCTACGTTTTCCCAGTGCCACCAACTGGGAGTTAAGCTGACGAACATTTTGAAAGCCCAGCCCATTTCATTCACAGCAGGATGGCAGGTAAAAGCATTTCTGTATTAAAGTACACACTTTGTTTCTTTGGGTTCTTGGTCTAATTTCTCTTGTTTGCCAGTTGGGGGAGAAATGAAAGTAGGTTGGGAATGAAATGCCTGGGGTATTTAATCAAATGCCTAGCAACTCCTGACTATAGGATGCAAAAACTTCACTTTTGAGGATTAACTATGGTGGATTTTTCAACCTAAATGGGTGTACTCTTCTATCCAGCATGTTATGGGGCTACTTTCTACCACTGCCAAAATAGAATGTAGTAGAAAAATTTCAGGTAGTTTTAATTATTAAACATTAAATATGTAGGGTAAAATAACCCCATTAAATGTACATGTTTGTGAAGTACCTCAAACATATATGTGTGTTACACAATTTTACGTGTCATTATTTGCTCCTACTAGAACAAGAAATTGAGAATGAGTTTCACAGTGTTCTGTTAATTTGATTACTGTGTCCTAAGTGGTAAGTATAAACCTCCTTGTGTACTTTGTGAAGCTCACTTAATTAAGCAAATATTATAAAGCACATCACTGTGCTGATCCTCGACCTTTTGGCTTGTCACTCTCTTGTGTTGGATGTCCTTTTCTCCTGTGCATGCAAATGAAGCTTAGGGACAGAAAGAGTGAAGAAAAGCATTGGCCCTGCTCCCTGAATAGCAATGGACTGTGGAATTGTATTTTGGAGGGGACTTCCCCTGGGAACAGTGAAATTGCGATGAATATTATCAGTTTGCATTGACACTGAATGCATTTTTAAGGAAGCTTAGATCACTCTCTAAGAGTTATCTTGGATAGGTGAATGCAATACACAGTTGCAGTAGGAAGACTAAAGTCCTGAGATGTGTCAGATGACGGTGATAATGTCATAACTCATTTTATGAATGAATCAAAAAGTTCCTCAGCTAGTGCCTCAGTTCATATAGCCTCAGCTATATGAACATGTAGATGTTCATATATTGAAATAAATTTTACAAAGCCTTTTATTTCCCTAAGTTAGAGTCTGCACATGCATCATCTTACCATGGAATATAAACCTGCTTTGGTTTCATATTCTATGACCATCCTATAGATATTTCTTACCAGATTAGATCCACAGTTAAAAGAGAGTACAGTGGAAAAATAAAATAACTTTTCAAAGTTTTAGCAGGAAAAATATGAATAATTAGAGGTGAATGCAGGTGCATGCCATGGCTGTACCTAGAATCTTTTCAAGGGCTTGAGTCCCTGTCTCTTAGTAATTAGATGAATTCTGTAGCCAGTTTGGCCTTAAGCTGACAAGGATATTCTATTTATAAATGTCCTTTGGGGGCCCATGAGGAATTTTGGATACTCATTTATTTTCTTAAGAGAGGTTCAGGATCAATAAGTCCAAAATATTTCAAAGTTACCATGCACTTCTCTGTTTAGCTATAGCAGCACTGCCATGGGTATAACCAAAATCATTCAGATGCTGAAAAGGGAAACTCCACTGCACTCTAGGGCACTAAATGACCCCCTCATTGTCTAATTACATGAGGCCTTATGTTTGTTTAGTGCTTTCTGGTTTTCAAAGCCCTTTCCTAAGATAGTCATGAATGCGGGTAAGATTTAGAGAGGTAGGGCACAAGGATGATTTGTTTTTTTTGCATTTCTAACTTGTTAAATGAAAAATGCTACAGAATAAAATGTGTTTTGTTTTTTAATCAAAGAAACCACACAATGTGAATCACAGCATAATTGTCAGGCGAAGGGGAAGGAGGCAGTCACCCTTCAGCTACTGTGGTTTGTAGGGGTACACTAGGCTATGTTAATAAGCTTACAGCTCAAAAGAAGGCTAAACCATTCCTCTCTAATGTGACATGAAGATAACAGACCCCTCAAACAGATTCAGTTTTAAATATGAAGATCAAGGATCCATGGTTCAGGTCAAATACCTGCACACACATATTCATTGAGCAGACTAGTACAAATTTTTCAACAAAATAATAAAATTAGGGGAGGGGTGAGAACAAGGACTCCTTTGGTCTAGGGGTGTTTCCCCAAGCAGGTTTCAAGCAGAACCATTTTTAATTAGAAGCTTTGTGATTTAGCTTAGAAATTCACTCTATTTGCTTATGATTATTTTACGATTTTAAAAAGTTTTAATAATAAGGGGCTTTGGCTTCCTTGCCTCAGGAGTCTAGAATATTGACATATGTATGAATGTGGGTGATATGATGATAATACTAACACTTAAGTTCGGTGCACAAATGTGGTGGTTGAATCAGAATTGGACTGGTTCACATTCCTGCTCTACTGCTTACTAACTGTATAAACAGTTTCTAAACCCGCTTCTTAACTATTAAGTCAGGAAAGTCATCATACCCACCCCCGTAGAGTGGTTGTAAAGATTAAACAGGATAGAGAGTATAAAGCCTATGGTAAGAGGTTGATGAGTCTTAGCAATGATCTTTAATACTGTTGTTATTCATTGCCTGTCTTTGTATGTATACAATTATCCTCTATATAAAATTTTTCTGTATAATGCATTATGATTTGAAAAATGTTGCCTAAAATTTCCTAATAAAAATATTAGAGAATTGTGTCAGGCGATCATGATAACTACAGAAACTGGGAAAATTGTGACAAGCCAGTATTTCCCATCAGCATTGCCAGCCTTTCTTGAGAAGGGGCACTCTCTCCTTATTTGATCCGCCTCTCTGTTTTCCTCTACTGCTAAGACCTCCTTTCAAGTAACAACCTGATATTCATCCACACAAAGATCTAGATGACTGAGAACATTTGAGGTGCTGCCCTTGCGAAGGTAACTGACCTTTTATTAAGGGTCAAATACTAAGCCGATGAGGTTGCAGGCCTCGGTAGCAGCTGGAGACATTTGTCTGGCAGAATGATCTATCCCTGGCCTTCAAGAACTGTCTTCACAGTGGTAATGGTTAAGTGGGCCAATGGGTAAGGTTAGTTCTGCTGCTGAAGGTGCCCGCTGGGGCTCTCTGTGGGGTTTGTCTGACATCCTCAAAGGCGGCCTCTGTCTCTAAGCCTGGGGCCATTTAGGAATGTCTGTCAGCTTTTTCGTTTTTTTTTTTTTTTTTTTTTTTTTTTTTTTTTTTTTTTCCCTTTTCTCCCATTTATACCTATGGGTTTTGAATCTAGTTATACCTCAAACACAAGCTGTAATCCTTTAAACATTTTTTCCTAATATTCTTTATTTTTGGATAGACATCAATTGTTTTTTTTTCTACCCACATCCCAACCATATATTCATTCTTGGTTGGCCATCGTATTTCTTTCACAGAGATCTGTATTCATAATTTAAAGTTTTTCACATATTTGACTATTTTTCTGAGACTTTCTTCTGAAATATTTTTTTTCAGAATGTAACTTGCTTCACCTGTATTTTCTGTACCCATAGTTTGGGATTTGAAGGATTGGGTTCAAGTTTAAGATATGCCTTCACTACCAATGTATGCTTAGAAAACCATTTAATTTCTCAGCTGAGTTTATCAGTGAGGCGGAAATAGAAGGCTCTGCCCATAGTATTGTAAAAATCAAGTCAGATCAAAACATTTTATAAACTCTAAAATGATGTAGAGCTTTTTATGTCTTTTTGTTTTTTATTTTTTATTTTTTTGAGACAGAGTCTCATTCTGTCACCCAGGCTGGAGTGCAATGACATAATCTTGGCTCATTGCAGCTTCCACCTCCCAGGTTCAAGTGATTCTCCTGCCTTAGCCTCTGAGTAGCTGGGATTCTAGCCATGCACCACCACGCCTGGTTAATTTTTGCATTTTTTGTAGAGATGAGGTTCACCGTGTTGGCCAGGCTGGTCTTGAACTCCTGACCCCGGGTAATCTGCCTGCCTCTGCCTCCCAAAGTGCTGGAATTACAGGTGTGAGTCATTGCATCCAACCAATGTCTTCTTTTTACTCATTACAACTAGCCCCTTATGCATTTTTTTAGAAGATGGGCATGAAGAGACACATTATGTTTAATAATTTGTGAAAGAAGAGAGGATAATCTCTCTTTGCTATTGTTCCCCATTACCTGAAATAGCTATTCTGTGCATTCCTATGATATAGCTGTCAATGGCCTTCTCCCAGCATTATATCATTCAACACAGAGACAACAGAGAGGAGAATTTTCTCAGATGTAAATATTAGAGAAGAAACATCCTCTGGTAAACAGAAGCAGCCTGTCCTGTTGGGCCACATCCACAAACTGTTTCTCAAGGGGTCCAGATCCTTTTTGAGAGCATCAGTATATTACATGGTCAGACTGAGTTGTTCCCAGTCAAAATTTTGGACTGAAATCAGGAGACATGAGTGCTTCAGAATCCTCTACACAAATGAGGGATGATATAAGTTAATATTTATCAAGGGCCTACTATGCCTAAGACACTTTCGATAATAATGACTGCTGACTTGGGGTTTTTGCTAGACACTGCATAGGCACTGAACTACAGAATTTAACCAAGTTATCTGATCCTTAAACCACTGTGATACTGGGATTGGTACATCCATTTCACAGTTGAGGAAACTGAAGGCCATCTGACACCAAAGCCAATATTTATTGGGTTTTCCCTAGAATTCTGGGATGAAAATATTGTGATATGCATTTTGCAGCCAGAGCCATTGGGACACAGAGTGTTTAAGTAACTTGTCCACATAGCTCTATGTGGAAGAGCTGAAATCCCATTCAGGTCGGCTGGGCCCTGAACACCACTGCACTAACTTGCCGAGTATTTCTAATCTTGGGAAGAATCTTTCTTTTTGCTTTCTTTTAATTAACATTCAACTATGGATTGATGCTTTCATAAAATAGAATACAATTGAACTACTAGAAAAATAAAATTAAAACCCAGACATATAAAACAGAAACTCAATTTTTTATTATTAGATTCAAAAAACGTAAAGTTACTCTGTCACTTTGCTATAGGTGTTTCTGAATGATTGCTCACAACGTCTCTGCCTTTTTTTGTGGTGGGCCAGTAACAAAACTGCTGGATTCAGCAGCCAGCCCACAAACAAGGCTTTGAGGAGCACTTGTCTAGGACTGTGGAATATGACCTAGCTGAAGATAAGGCAGTTTCCTCATTCATTAGCAGAAGTCTTGTAGGCATGGATTTAATTTCAGTATTTACCAGTGAGGCCCTTCAATCATACCCAGGTAAGAAATAGACTAAAACATAGTTAAACATCAAAAATCACTGCCAACAATATGCCCACAGGAATTAAATTAATTTTGTATGGAGTGCATATTTGAAGGCTTACTGTCTTGTAACCCACAAAACCAAGAAATGTAGACCATTGTAAATTAGCTTACTTGATAAAATAGAGAGACCGCTGTATTGTGGGTATATTACTTTTTCTCCAGAGGACAGGTTCATTGTTGTGTTGATAAATTAACATTCTCAACCACTATATCCAAGCAGGTTACAGAAATTAGAAGTTGCAAGATAACAAAGCCAGCAAAGCAAACATTTCTGGTTAGTTCCACGGTGACACCAGAGAAATGCTTGCCACCTGACTCTCTTTTCTGGGCAGAGCAAGTTAGGTCAGCATTGGTCCCTTTTTCAGCATTTGTGAAAGCGGATCTTAGAATGGCCATGAAAAATAGCCAGTTAGTGTCATTAGGGGAGAACAGGGACGATAGCAGTATCTATCTTCACCCCTAGGGAAATATACGCAGAAAATAGATGAGAGAACAAACCTTAATAAACAGATGATGCAAAAGTTACTATTTTTGTGCTTATTTGGCACTAGCATATGCCAGATTTCAAGGCAAAACTTAATTTATTTTGCTTCCTGGCCCACCTGCTCAAAGCACATTAGTGTTGTTTAGAATGCCGTGTTAACTCAGTATTAGTATGAGTTACAATTAATAATAATTGGACTTTAACTTCAAGGAAGAGGTACTAGATTAGAAGATATGTTTGGACCGATCATTGCGTTATATGTGTTGTAGTCATGTCAATGTAGGACTTCTTCTGCAATCAATGGAGGTAAAAGTAATGGCAGAAAGTAGAAAGAATCCTTGGTTGTCCTCTAATGGAGACTTTCTTGACCATTAAATTGGTGACCTTAGTGTCCTGAAGTTCAAATGAAACTCCTTCATCCTTGTTTTAAGCAAAGCTCTGTCTTGGTGTCAAATCTGTTATTTAAATTTAATGTAATAATTCATGTGTTGATTATTTATTGATGGAATGCCCGCTTGTATGCCAGGTTCTGTGGGATTATTGCTAGATCTTGGAGATAAAACTATGAAGACTTGATTTTGCCTTCAAGACGTTTCCACCTTGGTTGTGGAGGCACACAGATGCGGAGATTGGTTTTGAACTTCTGGGGCTCAAATGGTCCACCGTCAACCTCCCACAGTGCTGGGATTCCAGATGTGAGTCACCGTGGGGGCCGCAATGAACATAGAACTGACAAGCTCTGGCTGTCAAGTCAGGAAGTGCTTCACTAAGTAGTTGACATTTAGCCTAGATAAGGAAAAATAAATAAGAGTTCTAAATGTAGTAATGGTAAACACATATTGATATTTTTGTGCAATGTGACTTCCTTGGGCTGTTTTAATTCATGATCAATTTTCTTGGGAGTCTTAGTCTCCCAATAGAACGACTGTTTTCATGGAATCCTTCATGTTGTTTTTCTGCTTCTCCATGTCATGTTCCTTGTTCTGAGCAATAGCTAAAAGTTAGTGTAGTTAAAAGCAAATTTTGTTTATGCTTTCCGTATTTCTCTACTGTCTGTCTTGGCTCTACTGCCTATCTTGACTTTTGTTTGAAAAAATTAAAATGAGTAAATTATCTATAGGGATATTAGAAAATTTTAAAAACACTCCCTTTCTATTATTATTATTTTTTTAATTCCAGAGAAAAAAGGTGAGATGCTTATAAAAAAAAATTAGCACTTTGAGGACTAACGACTGTTACCATGCCCTGCTAACCGGCAAACCAGACGAAGTCCCCAGAGAAAAAAGATAATGTTTAACAATGGGAAAATTTCCCCAAGTGAGCCAAATAGGCCTCCTCGTGATGTTTAGCTGCAAATTAGACATTGGTAAATCCACTCAAACTTGGAATCATTAATAAATGCCAACGCTATAGTAAATGTCAGCTAAAGTGTGAAGGGAGCAAATCCCTGCGTGCCTCCAGAAAGTGGAAAAAGTCCATCTTACATCTTATTTTTATACAGACACGCTTTCTATCCCTGTCGAGAATACTGCAGTTCAGACATGGATAATGACTAATGCATCTTAAGATGCTCACAGTTAGTTGCTAGATAAATAGGTCACTATTCATTTATTAAATTACAGTTAGAACAGTTTATTTTTTATTTTATTTTTTTCCCTGAGATAGTCACTGTGTCACCCAGGCTGTAGAAAAATGGTGCCATCTCGGCTCACTGTGACCTCTACCTCCCAGGTTCAAGCAATTCTCAGCCTCCTGAGTAGCTGGGATTACAGACATGTACACACCCTGCTAATTTTTGTATTTTTTGTAGAGATGGGGTTTTACCAAGTTAGGTAGGTGGATCTTGAACTCCTGGCCTCAAGTGATGGCTCACACCTGTAATCTCAGCACTTTGGTAGGCCGAGGTGGGCAGATCACTTGAGATCGGGAGTTGGAGACCAGCCTGGCCAACATGGCAAAACTCCATCTCTACTGAAAATACAAAAATTTGCTGAGCATGATGGCATATGTCTATAATCCCAGCTGCTTGGGAGGCTGAGGCAAGAGAATTACTTGAACCTGAGAGGCAGAGGTTGCAGCAAGGAGAGATTGTGCCAATGCACTCCAGCCTGGATGACAGAGTGAGACTCCATCTACCAAAAAAAAAAAAAAAAAAAAAAAAACACAGATGCACAACTTTAATGAATAGGTTTAATCTGAATCTTAAATACTAGGTTATCTAAAATACATTTCTTATTTTATGTCAGTATTTTCATCATAATATTACAACACTGCCTTAAAAGCATTATTAGCTCAGTAATCTTCATGTGTAAAGAGTGTGATACCATAAAACCTCACCTTTTACTTTTTGACTTTTATAATAAAGAAGGATTCTAAGAATTGTATTTATTTTTGTAAACATGAAGAAAAAAGGAGTCCCTAGAAAAATTAGACTTACCTAAAGGGATCACTTACATGTATTTTAAATATTTATTTACACTATATCTTGGCTATCCTAATGCATATGGTTTCAGACATTAATTTGTTTTATATCCAGGATATGAGGATAGGGAAAATGAGTGATTTCTCTTTATGCATTGCTCTACTGACTTCTAGTTTTTGGATACAGAACATGACTCTTGGACTTTGTGTCTCTTATTAGAGAAGGAAATGGTAAGGGAAGTAATATAAGAAGGATTATCTTCCTAGAAACCTTGGTCACCCCTGTGAGAGAGTCTCTCATTTTAATCTTTGTGTTATGTTCATTTTTATTTCACTTTGCTAGTCATGGCTTGTGAAATATTTTAATTGGAAAATACTCGATTCTTATTTTCTCTCTGGGATTTATACTTTGAAATAGTGAAATTTACTGTCTGATGTGCAAATTATTCAGAAGTGTCTAAAGAAAATCAATATATGGTTTTTCTTAAGGCACTTGCCAGGGCAATCAGAAAAATATTAATTGTTAACTCATTATGCTTACAGAATCACACATGAGCATAAAAATGGTTCTGATTTAAGAATATCTGGGTAATCAATGATGAATGCCAGTCTTATCAAATGAGTGGCTGCTTGAAAAGAATTTGGGTTTTGAAAGTTCAAGCAGAAATTGACAGCAGCATAGGGCTGGGTTTGGATCTCTTGCATGGTAGCACACTGGCAGATGCTTAGTTCTGACAACAAACACGAACAGGTTTACAGTGAAACTGAATAACATTTGTTTTCTACAGTCATGAATTCTCATTGTGAATCACAAGCGGTTTCTTTCATGCAAATCATAAATATAAAATGGTGGCAATGCCAGGTATTACATGTTTTACTCGCTTCAGTCATTCTTACCCATTAACTAACAAAATGTATATAGTTGCTATTTCAGATTAATAACGTGGTCGATGGTACACAGGTGGCTTCTGTTTTACTAAGATCATTTTTATTTTTTTATTTTTTTAGAGCTTTCAATGTCATTCAAAGACAATTTTAGAGCTCGGTTTAAGTTTCGAGATCACTGCTGTGACAGAGTGCTTAAAATGAATTTAAGATATCTACTTATAAGATTCTTATTACGTGTCCTTGTAGTAGAATGATTTATAATCCTTTGGATATATACCCAGTAATGGGATTGCTGGGTCAAATGGGATTTCTATTTTTAGGTCCTTGAGGAATCGCCACACTGTCTTCCACAATGGTTGAATTAATTTACATTCCCACCAACAGTGTAAAAGTGTTCCTATTTCTCCACATCCTCTCCAGCATCTGTTGTTTCCCGATTTTTTAATGATCGCCATTCTAACTGGTGTGAGATGGTATCTCAATGTGGTTTTGATTTGCATTTCTCTGATGACCAGTGATGATGAGCATTTTTTCATATGTTTGTTGGCCTCCTGTATGTCTTCTTTTGTAAAGTATCTGTTCATATCCTTTGCCCATTTTTGAATGGGCTTGTTTGTTTTTTTCTTGTAGATCTGCTTTAGTTCTTTGTAAATTCTGGATATCAGCCCCTTGTCAGATGGGTAGACTGCAAAAATTTTTTCCCATTCTGTTGGTTGCCGATTCACTCTACTGACTGTTTCTTTTGCCGTGCAGAAGCTGTGGAGTTTGATTAGGTCCCATTTGTCTATTTTGGCTTTTGTTGCCATTGCTTTTGGAGTTTTGGTCATGAAGTCCTTGCCTACACCTATGTCCTGAATGGTTTTGCCTAGATTTTCTTCTAAGGTTTTTATGGTATTAGGTCTGATGTTTAAGTCTTTAATCCATCTGGAGTTAATTTTGGTGTAAGGTGTCAGGAAGGGGTCCTGTTTCTGCTTTCTGCACATGGCTAGCCAGTTTTCCCAACACCATTTATTAAACAGGGAGTCCTTTCCCCATTGCTTGTTTTTGTCAGGTTTGTCGAAGATCAGATGGTTGTGGGTATGTTGTATTTCCTGTGAGGCCTCTGTTCTGTTCCATTGGTCTATATCTCTGTTTTGGTACCAGTACCATGCTGTTTTGATTACTGTAGCCTTGTAGTATAGTTTGAAGTCCGGTAGTGTGATGCCTCCCGCTTTGTTCTTTTTGCTTAGAATTGACTTGGCTATGCGGGCTCTCTTTTGGTTCCAGGTGAGGGGACGGAAGGCAGCAAAGCACACTGCCATGTGTGTACCTATGCAACAATCTTGCATGTTCATCACATGTACCCCAAAACCTAAAATGCAATAAAAAAAAAAAAAGAAAGAAAGAAAAAAAAAATAACGGACAAGCCAAAAAAAAAAAAAATAAAAAAAAAATAAGATTCTTATTACAAAAAAATTTCAAAATTTAAATTTGTACATTTTCAGATGGGATAGAAAGAAAAGTATGATCGGATCTTATTACCTGAAAACCAGTTTATTGTCTTATACATTGCCAAGAGGATAAATATGCAATAAATGTAATACATGCAGATGTGAGCCATTTAAATTATTTATTGATTTCTGTATAAATGAGGTCATTTAATTATTCTAAAACTCATATATTTTAATAAAAGTATTTGTTATAACTATTGTAAGTACATTTAATGATGTACTACAATTTTAATATATAAACCAGATAGGTAGACTGAAAAATATAAACATTTGTGACCACATTAGATTTTATATTATAGTATAATTAAAAGGCATTTATTAGCTGTCAAGCTATCTTTTTACCTGTCCAAATTTATAACATTATTAAAACTTTATAGAATGGCTCAAAACCCTATTTCTTTTATGACTGATTTATCTAATTCATAAAACTAAAATGTATTTAACATGAGAGACATATTGAAATCAAAATAATGGTGAGGCTCTTTCTCTATGTGAAATCCCATCATTATTTTTCAGCGATTAATATAAAATATTTATACAAAATATTTGTCAATGTGAACTGATAACCTCTTTTATTTCAGGTACTGTGCTAGTCTCCAAGATAGAGATGAATGAGATAAATTATCTGTCTTGATGTTGTCAAGTTGGGATGAGAGGAAAAATCAATAAATTGCCAGACAAAGAAGTAGAGAAAATTTAGTGTCAGTAAATCTCTATAGGGTAACTGGGAAATGTATCACCTAAAAAATAAGATATTTAAGCTGATTGCTGAAACATGCAGAATGAAGATATTAGGGGAATCTTTTTATTTTTTTTTTTTGAGAGTCTTGCTCTGTCATCCAGGCTATAGTGCAATGGCATGATCTCCACTCACTGCAACCTCTGCCTCCTGGGTTCAAGCAATTCTCCTGCCTCAGTCTCCCAAGTAGCTGGCATTACAGATGTGCACCACCACTCCCAGCTAATTTTTTCTATTTTTAGTAGAGATGAGGTTTTACCATGTTGGCCAGGTTGGTCTTGAACTCCTGGCCTCATGATCTGCCCACCTCAGCCTCCCAAAGTGCTGGAATTACAGGTGTGAGCCACTGTGCTGGGCCAGGGCATCACTCTAAGCACAGAAAATAACACCTGCAAAAGTATGCCACAGTTATGTGGGGAATTTCAATATGGAGAAGCTTTGAGTGTACATGTATATGAGGAAAAGGAGGTAAATAAGCAGTTAAAAAGATGTGATAAGACCAGGTGGTGGTGATGAACTTTGAATGTAAGGCAAAGAAATCTGGATTTTTATCATGTAGGGAATAGCTGACCAAGTATATGGTTGCCTGTCTGCTTTCTAAACAGCTTTGTGATTTGAAATGCTGTGTTATTGTTTTTTTTTTTTTTTTTTTTTTTTTTTTTTTAAGATGGCTAACCCTGCCAACCATGGACAAATAATGCAAATAATGGCATGAGAAGAAATAAGAGAGAAATTGTTAGAAATATTTCATTATTTTCCAGCCCCCAAAATAATGAGGTAATTTTAGGCATAGTGATGAGAATGAAAAAGAGGCTAGATTTAACAAACAGTTTTGAGTTAGTAATTGCAGATGTTAGTGATCAGCTGAATGAGATGGACAAAATGGGAGAAGTTAACGATGGCAGTGAATGTTCTGGTTGAGTATATATAATGGATGGTAGTGCCACTATGACTTATACTGGAAAGAGGCCAATTTAATAAGGCAGGGGAGGGAGATAAATGTTTAAAATCCTCTAAGAAATCCTAGTGGAGATCACCAGAGTTTAGTAATCTGAACACGGAACTCAAAAGGTTGGGAATGTTTCATTCATATTTAGTATGTCTTGAGACAGATCAGTGTTGTATGGAGGAGGTAGTACTTGTGTGGCTGTAAAACGTTTTTTTTTTTTTTTCCTCAACATCTAACCTCAACATCTTAACATCTAATGAATGAAAGCATGGAAGAACGCCACAGCTGGGCACTTAGAAAACCAGCTGACATTAAAAGGAGGTATAGAATGGAAGAGTCTGTCAAAGGAAGACAAAAGGAAGCAAGAGATACTTAGAACAGAATGACCCTATAGAAACCAAGGTGCAAATGGTTTTGAGCCAGAAGAAACTCAGTGGTATCAAATTTCACAAAGTTGCCAAGTAGCATAAAGACAGACTGAAGTAACATCAGACTTTGGTTGGAAAAAATGTTTATGATTATCTCAGAAAGAGTGAATTAGTGAGAATGTAAGTCATATTATAATGGATGGATTGATGAATATGACTTGAGGAAGTTCACAGTCAGCAGTGGCAAGGAGGGAAATAACATGTTATCTACAAGAAATGGAATGATCAAAGGAAGGCATTTGAAAAAGTGAGAGAGTTGTTCTGAGAAAATGAGACAGGAAAGATATTTGTAATGAAAGAAAAAGTAGAGAAACACTACCTAATGAAGCAACTCCTTGGGAGGTGGAAGAGAGTATGAGCTAATGCTTTGGAGAGAAAAATTCTACTTCCCTCCCCCAGGATTGGAGGAAAGAAGCTAAGCATGACTGTCAACTGGTAAAATGGGATTTTCTCCTCCAGGTATCTTTTATTCTTTAGGAAGGAGGAAGCAACGTGGTCAGTTGAGAGTGGACAAAAGGAGAATTGTAGAGATTGTAATAGCTGTTTTGAAGAGTAGGGCAGGGAGCTGAGCAGATGCAAGTGAAGATGCAGTGAGATGCCAAGTTAAGACTGGAAACTATCCCCTTATCCTGGCATCAGTCTGTCCAGGGTGTATTTTTTTTTTTTTTTTTTTTTTTTAAGCATCGTTGAGTAGCTTGAGAGCAGGAGTAGAGGAAATCTATTGATTGATTTACCCAGATTAGGAGATTAATTCAGGAGTTTAACAGAAGGACAGGAAGGCAAAATAGAAATGTATGAAAATAGTAATGTAGTAGGGCAGAAACTAGACAGTCAAGAATTACAACGTTGCTTCTGCTTTTTACTACAATCTTGGAGGTTTAAGAAGAAAGGCTTAATTTATTCAGAGGCAGCTTTAAAAGAAGACAAATATTTAGACAGAAATCAGCCTCTCTCTTTACTAGATTCATCATTGTGGAAGACAGCATAAATGGAGGAAACCTAGACTCACTGGCTTAATTTCCTTGAGTTTTATAGTAAAATGAGTTCTCGGAAAGTTCATCCTTCGACTAGGATTTTGACCAGGAGACTGTTGTTACTTTGTTTCAACAGATGTCCAGGTTACTGCTTTCATTTTCCCTTGCATTCTAGTTAGCATGGAATATGAAAAGACTGACCTTTGGAAAGGGAGCACTATAAATTTATTTTTAAAGATTTCACTGTAGGCATACAGCTGATAACTTGAGTTTCTCTGATCTCTTGATATCTTAAGTCAAACCTTTAATTTACTGTTACTGAAATTTGTTGAAGTGTGCCTTCAAGTATAAAAAGCTTTTTCAATTCTCATCAATTCGTTGTGTGGGATATGGCACAGTGGACTATATACTGAACTTGCAAGCCAGGTTCTGCTCTCAGCCACTTAAGTCCAAACACATCACTTTATATCTTAGGGCCTCAATGTAATTAGCATAAAATAACCTCTGTCCTCTGAGGTTGAGACTAAGTACCTGCCATGTAGGAGAAATCACCTTATAATAAAATTCCCTTAAGTGGACAACTACATGGGCTCTACATTCTCTCCTCCTCTCTTTCCCCCTTTCTTTCTTTCCCCGACCCTTCTGCTCCCCTCTCATACTGAATAAAGTCAGAATATTCTGGAGACAAATATAAGATCAAACATCACCTCCTTATCCCTCACTCCAGTCCCCAGTGCAGGTGCCCTAGATTGATGGAGGTGCCCCTCTGTTTTCCTAGTGCAAATGTAATTCATTCAATTACACAGCCAGTCAACAAATACTTATTAAATGCCTGTTGTGTGATAGGCACCTTTTTGGCTGATGGTGACATCAGGGAACCTAATTCTCTGTAAAACTATTTTTATTTTACTGTGTTAAAAT